>NC_052636.1:31613910-32213910 GCF_016161935.1 Mauremys reevesii | reverse complement strand
TCCAGCCTCTGGGAGGGAAAGCGCAGCAGCCCATAGCTCCAGCTCTGGCAGCTCTTTGCTCTCACTGGGATAGAAGACAACAAGTCTATCACTGCTCAGTAGAGCGACCAGATGTCCTTACTTTGTAGGCACAGTCCTGATATTTGGGGCTCTTTCTATAGGCACCAATTACCCCCCACCCGCCCCCTGATTTTTCACACTTGATGTCTGGTCACCCTACTGCTCAGTGTGAGGCGAATGGCTCTGTGCTCTCTGCCGTTCGTGGTGGGGAGTTTCCCCACTGATAACAGTTCTTCCTGGGTCGGGGAGGGGAGAGAGAAGAGGGGTTTGCTCTGTTTCATTCCTCTCCATTTTCTGTTCCTCCCCGTCCCTTCCAGGGTCCTCCCTTCCATTTCAGACTGTGCAGTGACACCCTCCCCGCACCCAGGACTCTGGAGCCTCTGGAGCAGCAAGATCCCATGAGATCCTCAGTGATCAAGGGTCTTTTCCAGCTTCCAGGAGACCCAGCTTGAGACTAAAGGAAGCGCTCTTCCTTCCTGGGGATCCTCTCTCCCTTCCTGGAGATCAAGATCATGAAGCCTCTGCCTTGCCTCTTGGGTCTGAATTAATGTCCCATTTCCCACTATCTGCTCAAAAGAAACAAGTTTCTAACCCAGGTGAGCAGAGTTAATTCAGTTCTCAGCTGGAATCCTTCACCCACATTCCTTAGGAGATACAGACTCTCTGTGACACAGACTGACTGGGGTTCATCTCTGCATGTCCCCAATGGGGAAGGAAAGACACTGAGGGCGAAGGAAGATAGGCAGAAGGAGTCAAATGTAGGCGTTCCCCGGAGCCAGTTGATTGAGCGGCCCTGGAGTCAGCCACTGTGGCCACTGCAGAAGTCACAGAGGTTGCAGGAAGTCAGAGAATCCATCACTTCCACCACCTCCATGACAGACACGGAGACAAACCCCTCCCTGCTGTGACTGCAGTTCCTGGAAGGAAAGAGAAGAACAGAAAGTGACGAGAGATGGAAAAAGAGAGATTCCCTGTCACCTCTCTCCCTGCTGCCTCCCCCCTTGTATTCTGTAACCCCATCTCACTGGGTTCCCTGTGCTGGTGCAATGGGGGTGACACGAGTTCTGGGGATTTGGGGGGCTCTTCATTTCTCAACATTTCACACAAATTTGTCTTTGGGCTGAAATTTCTCCTGTTAGGCCTCTCAGTCAGAGCTGTACCCCACCCTGTTTGCAGGGGTGGGGGGGCGGGGAGATGTAAATTGCAGAGTAGGCAGAGAAGTCGCTATTAAAGGTCATATTGATCTGGTGACTGGTTCTGACCTGGGTCACACATCCTCTGACACAGGCTCATGTGCAGAACATGGGAGCTCTGGCTTGTCCTAAATGCTGCAGACTGAGAGTTCCTGGAAAGGGCAGGGGAGAGGGAGCAAGAGGAGAAAGGCAGAGACATTGGAGACGAGGAATTGGGGGGAGAAGAGGGAGAGAACAGAGAGACAATAAATGATTGAAGCAGAACAGATGTCCCAACTCCATCTTGCTCATCACAGGTGTTCAGAGAGACAGGTAGTTGCGGGTTTTCCAGTGTCAAGTCTGAACTTTGATTCTAACAATGTGCGTTGAAATATCAAGGGGATCTCCACATACCTGATCTCTTCCCCCCTCCCCTTTTTAGTATTAATTTTTATTTTGACGTGTTTGGCTTAACCGTGATCGTCCCTTTCCACACCTGTATTGCAATTTGGGGTTTATGTTTATTGTGCCTCCCTTTTGTTCATGTCATTATAATTGTAACAGCAAAGGAACCTGCAGGAGCAAAAACTGACTCAAAACTTCATTTCCCCACAGTGCCGGAACATCCTACAAACAGCTCACGCAGCTGGAATCATAACACGCAAGGCCAGGGGATGGGAGATGCAGGTTTCCAAGTGTTCTGTCTTTCTCAGATGACATATTCCAGCCCCTTGTGTGCCTCCATCCTGTATGACCTGCTGGACTTCGACACATTTATTGTCCCATTCTATAGATAATGTGATTGTAACACAATGTGACTGAAATTAAACCACTTCCAGATGAGGAAACAACAGAAGAGAAAAGCCATTATTGCATTGGCTGGGAATCAAACCCAGATCAACTGCTTGGAGATCTCTCCAACGGGCTTATAGCATCTGTTATAGCAGTGCTACAGCAGTGCAGCTACATTGGTGCAGCTGTGACAACATCAGCTTAATTGTGTAGCCACAGCATCAGACACAAAACCATAGTCTCAGGACTCAACATGAGTGTATCCGGAAGTCTGAAATTGGAGGCTGACATCTGTTGCCTCATTGGTTACCATCATTTCTACAACCTGAAAGTCCTTGTTATCCAATCAGGAAGCCAGTTGGGGATCACAGGGAAGGACTGTCCTATGAAGCACTCTCTCTTTGCATCCAAACAGTGAAGGATGACTGTTCTCAATCTAACCCCGGCATACTTTGGAAGTGTAATCAGTGACACTGAACTAGGAAGTGGAGTTGTACAAACCATTTTCCTTGGGTCACCATAGCTTCCTTTACTGGGGTGGAAACCAAGAACTGGGTGTGGACTCTTTCAACCTCAGCTCTTTCCAAATCCTTGGTCTTGGATAGGGTAAAGTTACAGTTCTCTGAAGTAGAATCCTTTACAAAACCACTTAAAATCTCAGCAGTGTTAACATTTTCAACACTGGTTTCATTTTATACACATCTTTAGCACATACAAAGGATAAATTTGACAAAACTCCACTTCTATTTCCTCAACATCTGTGTCATGAAATGCTGCATTTCCCATACCATAGGATTAGCTAGGAGAGATCTTCTGTAGGGCCTGGGTTACAAATTCTTTGGGAACCAAACACATGGGCATTTTGCCTAGTTCAAAATCACTTACCATGGAATTCTCTTCCCAGATCATCGGAGAGAATATTGCCTTAAACAACTGAAATACACTGTGATCAGATGCACTTCCTTCAGTTAGTTGGGGTTCTGCTGTTGTTCACCATTTCTCAGTGGAGATTTTAAATCACTGCTGTTTCTTTGTTAGCCTGTCCAGTAAATTAGAGAGTTCTCTCCTGTTGATAGAACTGCACTTCAGCTTTCTCCATGTCATCATGGAGGGATGGGGAAAAAGCAAAGCTGAAATCATAATTGAGGAGTTTAGCAAAGGGTCATTGTCTTAAATTCTTCAATAAATCTGAGCTACATCCTATCAAACTGAACTAATATCCAATTGGGTGACCAAACAGCCTTCAGGAAAGATAGAAACCCACATCACAGAGAGACAATACATGACAAAGAAAGTGTGAAGTGAAATTCCAGAGCACGTTACATCTAATTATTCAGAATCGGGACAAGAGAGTCTCCCATCACATTCTCCTCTGATCCATTCAAACCTGCTTCCCTCATCCCTGTCTCAATAGTCAGTTATGTTATTTACAAATTTTTTAGTATCGTAGCATCCCCATAATGAGGGAAAAACAGCCCTCTTGCCAGAAGTGGCTTTACGATAGATGGAAACTGGAATTTAAACTCCAAGTAATAACACTGTATTTGGGATCCATTTGAATTCCCCTCCCAGGACTTTGACACTTTCATCTCCAGTCATAGCGACTCTGATATAGGATTAAAGAAGTCAAAACATCATCTGTAAGCACAGACAACGGAGAATGCTTCATCACATGACACTTATGAAGTGGATGGATAGAATGTGATGAAGATAAACTCTGCCTGGCTCAGGCAAAATGTAACAGTTCTGCAGTGAAGGGGAAGGAGGGAATCTTTGAGTCACCTCATCTCCTTCCAGTGCCACAGAAGCTGAAATTATACTGTTTTCCTGCCCCTGCTCCTCTTCATTTACATATAATTTGAAAAATTCCCAACATAACTGCTCTTCAGCACAACCCAGAGCAACGTGAGAACAACTGGCAAGGATACAATCTGTATCACTGGTGACTCTAACAATAACTTTGCAATAGGAGGAATGGTATAAACGTGACGCTCCCTGGTTCCTCATAGGAAGGGCCACTCCAATTACTTGTGGGACAATAGAAAGGACAAATAGGTCCATCTCAAAAGAGGGCGAACTGCAAAAGGCAAAAATGGGCCACTCATCTGGACAAGCTGAGGATAACGGTGCTGCAAACAGTTCAAAGAGCTTTAAAAGTTACTATGTGGGAATCAGGAAAAGTATTTAAAAACAAAGTATTGATAGCCCTAGAGATTTTTACAATGTTGATCTCTCTTGCAGATTCTCTGATGCCTAACATGGGCTGAGTGCCACGAGAAGGTTTTCCCACACTCATGGCACTCATAGGGCCTCTCCCCTGTGTGGATTCTCTGATGTTCAGAAAGGGCTGAACTCTTAGTGAAGCATTTTCCGCACTCACGGCATTCATAGGGCCTCTCCCCTGTGTGGATTCTCTGATGAACAGAAAGGGCTGATATTTGAGTGAAGGTTTTCCCACACTCACTGCATTCGTAGGGTCTTTCCCCTCTGTGGATCCTCTGATGAACAGAAAGGGCTGATCTGTGAGTGAAGGTTTTCCCACACTCACGGCATTCATAGGGCCTCTCATCTGTGTGGCTTCTCTGATGAACAGAAAGGGCTGATCTGTGACTAAAGGTTTTCCCACGCGCACTGCATACATAGGGCCTCTCATCTGTGTGGATTGTTTGATGACTAATAAGGTGCGAGCTGCGATTGAAGGTTTTACAACACTCACGGCATTCATAGGGCCTCTCCGCTGTGTGGATCCTCTGATGTTGAGAAAGGTTTGAGCTGCTAGTGAAGCGTTTTCCCACACTCACTGCATTCGTAGGGCCTCTCCCCTGTGTGGATTCTCTGATGTCTAGAAAAGCCTGATCTGCGATTGAAGGTTTTCCCACACTCACGGCATTTGTAGGGTCTCTCCCCTGTGTGGATTCTCAGATGAACAGAAAGGTTTGATCCGTGAATGAAGTTTTTCCCACACTCAGGGCATGTATTTTTTCTTTTTCGCCTGAGGATTTCCTGTTGTGTTGTGGTTTCCATGAGGACCTTCCGAGTTCCCCAACAGGAAATAAATTTACCCACTTTCTTCCCTGGCTGGTTTCCTTGATCTGTTTCTGGTCTGTGCTGAATCTCCCAGGATCTTCCCTGCTCATGACTCCTGGACACATTCCTTTTCGATCTTTGCGATAATGCTCTGTTTTTACCCACTGGCTCAACATTTTCAGGCTGAAAATTCTGCTCCTCTTTCTCACATGCCATTGCATCACCTGCTGTGACAGAGACAGAAACCTCAAACAGGGATGGAAAGGGGAAGACCAAACAAAAACAAGTGCTGAAGACAGGTCAAATAAAAATCAGGAGCTGAACTCCCCCAACCTCTTCCCCCAAATAGGAGAGAGGAGGGGGATGAATTCAGCCTTCACATCCCATCCAAATACGCAGAGGGAAGGGAGGAAGCTACTGCCTGGTGTCTGCCAGGATCTATAGGAAGCCATGAGCTATATTTACCCTGAGGATACGACCCCTGCTAGGGACAACAATGAACTGAGAGACCTCCCCAAGGGCTTTGTTGGGCATCCCAGATGTTTCCTTCAGGCACTTACAGATTCTGGGTGGTTTAATGTTTCCTCACCTGTGCAGGGAGCTCTCAGGATCTCTCTTTCCTCTGAACCCTGGAGGTCTGGGACCCATGGGTCTTCCCCTTGTTCCAGCTGGGAGATCACATCAGGCTGGGTAACAGGAAACCCTGCTCAGATGAAAGAAAACAAAGGAATTCAGTTGATTTCATAAGACTGTCATAAAAAACATTCTATTAATTTAACTTCAGTGCTTAGTGTGACCTGGTGGGCCAGAGGCAGTTCTCACTGAAAATGTCAAGATCAGGGCAGGCTGAAAAAGGGATCACCCACTCGGGTTATCGAGAAGCTGAAAAAAGAAATCACACAGCCCCCTTTATTGCATCCCAGTTCTCTGACTCCTAATCAGCACTTAGGCCCAGTACAGTGAGAGGTTATTTCAAAACTCTGCTGACATAAACAAAATGATCTTCTGACCCCAAAGGTCAGCCACATCACCAGGCCAGTATAGGTTTGGATCTTACCCAAAATACCACACTGCCAGCCAATCCTTAGCATCTAAACTAAAGGTTTAAACAAAAGAAAAGCAGAAAGAAGTTAAATGGAAAAGCAGTCAGATACATTCCAAAATGGATATATCAGGTTCTTAGCAGTATTGGTGAGTTGCTGGCTTGGAAGTCCGTCTGGAACACATCCATAGCTTGGATGGGTCATTCAGTCCTTTGTTCCAGGGTTCAGTTTGTAGAGAAGTTGCTCCAGAGGCAGGCAAGGGGATTGAAGACAAAATGGAGATGATGCAGCTGCCCTTTATATTCCTTTTGCTATGTGGCTTGTACTTCCTGTTGTCACAGGACGTGGCATGGAAAAGCCTTGGAGTTCTCATTACACAGGCATACCCTGGCATGTCTTGCTGACGCAATAGGTGTATCCTCTTGGTCCTTTCCATGGGCTCATTGTACAGCTGATGACCCTCAATGGGCCATCAAACAGGCTAGGCAGTGTTGATGCCAATATGTCTAGGGGTGTCACCCAGAAACACTGCCCAAGTCTGGAAATACAGATATACCCTACATATCTATAACTCACAATACAAAGGTGATACAAACATAGAAACAAAATGATCATACTTGGAAAATCATAACATTTCCCCTGACACCTTACATGGCATATCTAGCATGATTCATTGCAATCTTATCAGATTATATTATTTCATTATTAATACCAAAGTGTCTCACAATTCCATACAGTGTCACACTTGGTAAACCAGTGAATTCCCAGGACCAGTTCCCCAGGACCATGAAGATGCCGAACACTATGCTTATGAGGGATTGAAATACCCACATATCTGCTGGGAACACACACACAGACACTGTGTCAGTCTACACCCCTATGTTCACTCTTCTAGAAAATTATGATCAATTTTGTACACAATATGGCTTGTGAGGTATCATTTGAAAATGCATAATCTACTGAATATTATCCTCCTGTTAAAATGTGTAGTAACACTGTATGTAAAGTTATGAGATTTTACAGTATGAGATTACGGAAAAAGTTACAATTCTGGGGAACACCCACAGAGCAGTTCCTTAGAGACAGCAAGGCAAACAGCTGGTCAAACAGCCATTCTCCTGCAGGGGGAAGGTGTGAAGAAGACATTTACATTCCATCACAGGGACCTCTTGAAGTTGTTGTGGAAAACGACCACACGATTGATTTTGAACCAGCTCAGCCTGAGGCTCTTTTCTTGGTTAAAAGTGCGCAGGGGGCGACAGCTATTGGAATACTGTCCCCCTGAGCTAAAAATCACACAAGCCTTTTAAAGCTTAAAACCACAATCAATGGCACATACATTGCACGTTAATTTCCTTATTTGGAATATATTGCAAAATATGATGCAGGTCAAAAGCAAGCTGAACAATCAATCAGTTTTCCATATTCAGCCTTTCCTGTTATTGTTATTCCTAGTCTAGTTTGTGGTTTGACTTTTCTAACACTTCCACTGTGGTTATGTTTCACAAGCTCAGTTACTGCAAATCAGTGTGTTTGGGGACTTTCCACTTCACCTACTTAGGCCCCTTCTGCACACAAAGCCATTGTTCCCCAAGTTGGGGGATTTAAATTAAAATAAATAATTGGAGATATACCAATCTCCTAGAACTGGAAGGGACCTTGAAAGATCATCGAGTCCAGCCCCCTGGCTTCACTTGTTCCCCAGTCTGGGGGATTTTCCATTCCACTCTGCCTTTCTATGCCCTTTACACAGAGAAGCAAGCTCAGCTAATACTTTAGGCCTACTAGCTTGACCAAAGCTCCAAAGCTCTTTCTGTAGACTTTCCCTCCCAATTCTCATATCTCCGACAGACAGCCTGGCACCATGACTCAGCTGAGAAATGAAGTTGTTTCTAGTACAAAGGACTGAATTATAAAAAGAGGTGAGGAAAATGCTTCAGACTCTCTCTCTCGCTCTCCTTTCCCTCTGCTCATGACAACTCCTGAAGAGCTGAACGTGGGAGGAAGGGTTGGGTTAGGTCGAGTCCTGGCTGAAAGGAAAACCAGCCTGTCTCAGCACATGGCGAGAGAAACATTTGCCTTGTTTCAGCTTGTTAACTTAGACATTAGTTTGTGTTTTATCTTTGCATTTCTTTTGTAAACAATTCTGAGCTTTATGCCTCATTATCTGTATCTTAAAATATTTTTTTTGATTGTTAACTATCTTGTTTTATTCTTTATCTAACCAGTGTGGTTGGATTAAAGTGTATTGGAAACTCCATCTGGGATAACAAGGCTGGCACATGTCATTTTCCACTGATGAAACAACAGATTTCATATGAGCTTGCGTTGTTCAGGAGTGTGCTGGACAGGGCAAGATGTACATTTCTGGGGGAAGTCTGGGAGCAGAGGATTTTCTGGGGTTCTCCTGTGCTGCACTGTAACTTGTGAGTCACTGACTAGCAGCACTCAATACTGTGTAGCTGGGAGCGAGTTACACGCTGGAGACTGTGTGTTACCTGCCCAGGAGTGGCTGCTCTCACAGTAAAGCAGTGTAAAAGGCACCCCAGCCTGGGGAACTGAGTCACACAGCTGTTCAACAGTCCAGGTTGCTCTGTAGTTAATATCACAGACACTCAATTTCAAAGAGTCTCCTAAAACACAAAGTACATCTCTGTCCCAGAAATCAAAGACTCCAGAGAGAGGGCAAGTCTCCCTGGCACTGCTTCTGGCTGACAGAGAGGTCCAGAGACAATAAGAGAGTCCTGGGGAAGCTGGGAACAGGAAGCATGGGCTGGTGGGGTTCAGTGGAGAACGGGAACAGGAAGGGCAGGGATATTATTGAATGCAGGATCTCAGCAGTACTCGATGTCAGGATAACACATATTGCAGCCCATTGGAAAACATAATCCCAGCTATACATACAAAATGATGAGGTCTAAATTAGCTGTTTCCACTCAAGAGAGAGATCTTGAAGTCACTGTGGATAGTTCTCTGAAAACATCCACTCAGTGTGCAGCAGCAGTGAAAAAAATGAACAGAATGTTGGGAATCATTAAGAAAGGGATAGATAATAAGACATAAAATATCATATTGCCTCTACACAAATCCTTGGGACGCCCACATCTCGAATACTCCGTGCAGATGTGGTCGCCCCATCTCAAAGAAGTTTACTTGAGCAAACAGGAGCTATTTGACACTGCGATACTGCTCCTGTGCTCTGTTCCCAAAGTGTTCTGCAGCAGGGGAGGGTCTCTGGTAGTGTGTGTGTGTCACTGGCATATTGGGGTGATGCTGAAACAGGACAGAGTAGAGGTGGCATTGTGGGGCTGGCGTGAACCTTATCTCTTCATTTCTTATTCCTTGAACCAAGAGGACGGGAATCCTTACCCAGTGAGGTCACATTCTCATAGTTCTGCTGCATGACATCCCAGTAGAGGGCTCTCTGAGTGGGGTCCAGCAGAGCCCCCTCTCCCCTGGTGAAATACACAGCCACCTCCTCGAAGGTCACCGGCCCCTGAAAGAACAAGAGTCCAACACTCTGTACCCAATGCCCCACTATTCATGGGGAAAGGAGCCAATCAAATGGAAGCTCTGGGTGGATCGCAGTCCACAGAGTCCCACCCCCCCCCTGCACAGAGCATCCTGGAAACATCAGGTTAAGGGGACCAAGAGAGCCCCTTGTCTCTCCCAGCAGATCCATCACACACCTACTAGCCACCAACTGATACAGGAGATGGAGCCCCTAGCAGGGTCCAGGAGAGCTCCTGGTAGGAAGCCCAATAACCTCCTCATTGTCAGGAGCTGGATATGAAGGGCGGGGCAGCTCCCCTAAACCTCACTGATGGGTGCCCACTTCATATCTCACAGCAGCCGCTGGTCAGTCAGGTCAGGCTCCAGCACCAGCAGTCTGGTCAGTTTGACTAGCTCCATGTAGGTGGGCTATTTTCGGTTTCACAAATTAGGGTATTTCCACCACCTAATCTCCTGGATCTGTTCCTAGAATCTAAGCCACTTATTAAACAACTCCCAGCAGGTTTGCCACACCCTGGCCTCCTCCCTTCCCCACCCTGTGCATTTCCTGCCCAGCTCCAACCTCCAAACCAGACTGTGCAAATCTTCCCATCTCTGGTGTATTTGCTGTCCCTCTCCCCGGTGCAGGAACCCACCAGCAACCTCCCGATAATCCCTACCTGAAGAGGCTCCTCTGCACCCATTTCTCTTCCCTGTCCCACGCCAGGCTGGGATGAGCTGGAGCAAAACATGGAAGCCATTCTGCAGCCTGTCTGGGGGAGAAGGGCAATTGTGGGGGTTTCAGAACAGGCTTTAGTTAATTTCACATCAGAATTCCCCCAGGCCCTTTCCCTGCAGGCAGACATCCTAGATTCTGCCATCCTGGGAAAGAGATCAAGCATGTTATTACAGTGTAGACCTGGCCCCTCCTGCCAGGCTAAGAGCACAGAGACATTTTAACCTCCCTTCTCCTCCCCCCATCCTGTAACAAAGTCTCTGAACACAAGGCTAGAAAAGAGCAGAACCAAAGGAGTCACTGTGGGGATTCCCAGGGACACTGACCCATGGCAGCCACACCCCAGCAAGGGAATATGGAGTCAGGAACTGGCTTTTCCTCTCTCTGATCCTTGTTTTATTCACTGGAAAGTGGTTCTGCCCAGGGATGCAGCAATACATGTGTCTGGGTGGACTAGAGAGCTGGAAATCTCTCCCCGCTCATTTCTCCCACTGCCCATTTCACTCTCTCCTTCCCATCCTCTCTCCCTGCTCCTCTGGCCGGGACAGTCCCATTCCTAGGGGCTTTGCTCTCCCAGGGCTGGATTTTCTCCTGGCAATTGCTACTGGGAGGAGAAATGAGGAGGGGCTGTTTGTGCAGAGTCACTTTCTTGCCAGACCCCAGCACTTTCCCTGAGGTCTGTCAGTTACCTGGAGACTCTGGCTCAGAATTTAGTATTAACAGGGCCCAGGGCTGCCCTAGGGGGCTAGGACCAGCTGGAGAAAGTCATCCCCTGGGCCAGGCAGAGAAGCAGCTTTAATTAAGGTCACTTCCCAGCACAGAACCCCACTGGGGGAGCAGCAGCTGCTAAGCCTGGTCTCCCAGATCACAATGGAGGCTGCAGCCTCTGACCCAGGAAGCTGAACCCCAATCTCCTGAGCAGAGAGGGACAGAGCGTTTGAGCAGCTTCCCTCCTTATCTCTCTGGGGAGAGCAGCTAACGAGAGCCCCTCCTCACAGGGAGTGTAGGATGGTTGAGAGGTTGCGCTCTGGGATGGAGTCTTTTTTAAAAAGATGGGGCTGAACTAGAAATGAGTTCCGTTTCACATGTGTGGGTGGTGATCAGGGACAGTCTCAATTTTTGGGTCTTTTTCTTATATAGGCTCCTATTACCCCTCACCCCCATCCCGATTTTTCACACTTGCTGTCTGGTCACTCTAGGGTGTGCACATGTGTGGGTCCCAGCTGCTCCCTGCCCCCCCCTCATTGAAGCAGGTGTGCAGGGTTACTGCCCTGGGAACTGCAGGGCACCAGTGGATGTGGGGCTGGCTGCAGATAGGGGCGTGGGGCAGGGCTAGCTGGAGGCAGGGAGTGACACGGGCTGGCTGTGGGCAGGTGATGCAGACGGGCGGGCTGCGGGTGGCTGTGGGCAGGGGGTGGCTGCGGGCGGCTGTGGACAGGGGGTGGCTGCAGGCAGGGGGTGGCTGTGGCAGGGGCTGCAGGCAGAGGGTGGCTGTGGCAAGGGCTGGCTGTGGGCAGAGGCAGGCTGAGGGCAGGGGCTGGCTGCGGGCAGAGGCGGCTGTGGGCAGGGGCTGGCTGCGGGCAGAGGGCGGCTGTGGGGGGCTGGCTGCGGGTGGCTGTGGGCGGGGGGCGGGGCAGGGGGCGGCTGTGGGCAGGGGGGGGCTGCGGGTGGCTGTGGGCAGGGGCGGGGCAGGGGCGGCTGTGGGCAGGGGCTGGCTGTGGGCAGGGGCTGGCTGCGGGCGGCTGTGGGCAGGGGCGGGGCAGGGGGCGGCTGTGGGCAGGGGCTGGCTGTGGGTGGCTGTGGGCAGGGGTGGGTCAGGGGCGGCTGTGGGCAGGGGTGGCTGCAGGCAGGGGTGGCTGGGGGCAGGGTTGGCTGGGGCAGGGGCTGGTTGGGGGCAGAGGCGGCAGGGGTGGGGCAGGGGGGTGGCTGTGGGCAGGGGCTGGCTGGGGGCAGGGGGCAGGGCTGGCTGCGGGTGGCTGGGGGCATGGGGTGGCTGGGGGCATGGGGTGGCTGGGGCTGGCTGGGGGCAGGGGCTGGCTGGGGCAGGGGCTGGCTGGGGCTGGCTGGGGGCAGGGGTGGCTGGGGGCAGGGGTGGCAGGGGTGGCTGGGGCAGGGGTGGCTGCGGATGGCTGGGGCTGGCTGGGGGCAGGGGGCAGGGGCGGGGGCAGGGGCTGGCTGGGGCAGGGGTGGCAGGGGCTGGCTGGGGCAGGGGCTGGCTGGGGTGGCTGGGGGCAGGGGCTGGCAGGGGAGGGCTGGGGCAGGGAAGGCAGGGAGGGCCTGGGGCAGGGGCTGGCTGGGGCAGGGGCAGGGGCTGGCTGCGGGCAGGGGGTGGCTGGGGTGGCTGTGGGCAGGGAGTGGGGCAGGGGGTGGCTGGGGGCGGCTGGGGGCAGGGGGCTGGCAGGGGGCGGCTGGGGGCAGGGGGTGGCTGGGGGCTGGGGCTGGCTGGGATCCCTCTGGCCCCTGGTGCCTGCAGCCTCTGGCCACTGCTCCAGCCCCTTCCTGGCTCCTTCAAGCCCAACCCAGGCTGCAGCTGCCACACTCACCGGGCCAAGGACTTTCTGAGGTGGGAACTAGCCCCATCTCTGCCAAAGCCCCGCCCCCAGGAGCTGCCCCGCCGCTAGGCTGTGCCCGAGCCCCGCCCCCAGGAGCTGACCCGCCCCTGCTCTGTGCGAGTGCCCGCCCCTGCTCTGTGCCAGAGCCCCGCCCCAGGAGCTGCCCGCCCCAGGCTGTGCCAGAGCCCTGCCCCAGGAGCTGCCCGCCCCGATCTGTGCCAAAGCCCCGCCCCAGGAGCTGCCCCGCCCAGTTTGGTTTGTTTTTTTGCCGGGGTGTGTGTGTGTGTGATCCAGATGGAGTTAGAAGAAGTTGGGCTGCAGAGGCTCAGGGAGATTGAGGGGAACCCCCTGGGTTTCCCAGTGTTGGCCAGGGATTGTACAGCACCTAGCGCAATATGGGGTCCCAGAGCTGTAACTAGCTATTTTTGCACTCAAAGCAAGAATATAAAAGTGCCTCCCCCCACTGTGCCAACCAGCCCCTTGAAACACCTCCCCAGCGCTGCCCAGCCCTGTGGAAACAATGTCCCCAGCACCGCCCGCCCCAAAGAAACAAACCCTCCTTCCCCAGCGCCGCCCCACTGAAACAGGTGTGGGCCAAAAAGGAAGGTTGGGGGGAGGGGGAAGAAATGGCCCCCATAGGGTGACCAGATCACAGCAGTAAAATAGGACCTGCCCCCTCCCCGCTCGTCCCCATCATCACACCCCTCTTCAACCCCTAGCTCCCCGCTGGCCTGCTGCGTTCCTCCTAGTCAGTCCCCCACCCACCACTCGCCTCCTTTCACCTCCTCCCTCCCGGCCAGAAACCCCATCCCTGCCCCTTGAGCCCCTGCTGTCACTGCTCACCTCTGTGCCCACCTGCCACTTGCCCACCCGCTCGCCTCCGACTTGCCCGCCCCCCAGTATAAAGCCTCATTCAAAGACTGAGGGGTCACCATATTACTGCACACAGCAGTCACTCAGTGCAGTTGTAGATAAATCTCTGCATTATGCATTTTTGTATAACTTGCCTATGACTTTGTATTGAACCTTGGTAATATGTTATAGGGGGCCCCTAAGGTAGTGTAATTAAGGTAATAGAAAAATGTCTTTTTGCTAGAAGTAGAATAAGATCTTCCCCCCACTTTGTAATCAGTTGCCCTGTGGAGTGAATGAGGTGGGACTGAGGAAGGCATGGAAGGCAGCACCTCCAGACAGCTGCAACCCTTGGAGAGGGGCTGGGAGCCCGACCAAGGCCAATCAGATCTGGCAAGTGGGCTGGCTAGAGAAGAGCCGACACACTGACGGTCTCGGGGGTTAGGAGCAAGCACCTTCCTGTGGGAACCCCTCTGTGCAGCACTGGGACAACCCCCAGCCCAGAGAAAAGCAGCAAAAAGGACCAACAGACACTGTCCCAGATTTTGAATCTGAGAGATTTGCCCCTCTCCATCCGCCGACTCGCAGCTGACCTCCTCACCCCCCCCCGAGTATGGACCCCCCAGGGGTCACTATATTACTGCACACAGCAATCAATCACTGCAGTACCAAACATTAAAATACTGAAAATGGCGCCCCCCTCCATCCACCGACTCGCCGCTCGCCTCCTCACCCCGCCCCAAGTATCAGTGGCAGCAGGTTTGTAGAAGTTTTGGTGGTGCCCAGACCACTCAGAGCCTGCCCCCCCCGAACTCTTCCCCACACTTGCCTAAGGCTCTGCAAGGGAGTTTGGGTTGGGGGAGGAGGTCTGGGGTGCAGGCCCTGGATTGGGGCAGGGGATTGGAGTGTAGGATGGTTGAGAGGTTGCGCTCTGGGATGGAGTCAGGTGCAGGCTCTAGAATGGAGTTTGGGTGCTGGATGCAGGCTCCGGGCAGGGGCACAGAGTCAGAGCTCTAGGCACCAGCAAAGCAAGCAGGTGCCTGGAGCAGCCCATTTGCAGGGGCGGCAGCCGGCAGGGATTGAGCCTGGGAACGGAGAACCAACAGGGAGCCCTGGGAGCTGTAGTTCCTTGGTTAGCTCCCTGCCTATAGAGCCAGCCCTGGAGCAGGGAAAGAACCAAATTTCCCAGCATTCCCTTGGCTGCTATCAACAGGAAAGGGAGGGGGAGGGAGTATGGTAGCCGAAACCTCATGCTGCACCTCGCTGTGAATGGAGAGGGGGGTGGCACTGTGAATGGGGAACAAATGTGCCCAAGGAGTAGGCTTTGGCCCAGAAGCAGCACAATTCATCAAACATAGAACTGGTTCTGACTTATTTCCTTGGTCTTAAAAGAGAACAACAAGGACCTGAGTCTCCTCCCTGTCAATAACTCCCTGCTCAGCCAATCAGGGTAGAGACTGAGGACAGGAGGCTGAGGGTTCTCACCAGAGAGCCCAAAGGATGGCCCAGGTCACTGGTGGGGATCACTGCTCGAGCACTAGTTCAGCCCCACATTTTGAGCACTCTCCCGCAACACACACCCCTCTCCTGGTGTTGAGAGGGGAACAGGAGAAAGGACAAAAGGTGAAACAAAAAGGACAAACCCCAATGTCCCCAGTGATTCTAAGGGACAAAATCCCAGGGGCAGAATAAAATTCTGCCTCCTTAAGCTCATGTTTTCCATGCCTAGAATTCAACTGTCACCACGTGGATCAGACTGAACAGGTTTCAAACCTCCAGGAGGCTCTTACCTTCTAAACAGGGACGGCTGTTTTCTAGTAAAATCACTGAAAGGGAAGGAGAAAACTCGAAAGAGGTTCCTCCTGGCGCTCACGTCCGTGAACCCGAATACTCTCTCAGTCCTCAGAGAGAGACCTGGAGAAGGAGACTTGCTGAAGCAAAGCCACAGGGGTCTCTGAGGTTTCCCTGGCCCCTCGCCCCTGTCCTGCCTGGCTGATGTCAGCATCTCTCTGTGAGGTCACCACCTCCCCACCACCTTTGACCAATAGGCTGAGGTCCTGCCAAAGGCCTTTGTGATGTCACTGCCACACCCCTCCCTTGCTGGGCTAATGTCCTGCTCCTGGCCAGGCACTTTGCAGGTTTGAGCTACTCCCTGGGGATCACCCCACTCAAGGAGCGTTCATTCTAGGCAGAACTGACACCAACTTGTCTGGGGTGTTCCCTGAAGCAGAGCACAAGTTTGAAATACTGGCAGCATAGAGCCAATATTCATAACGTCAACTACAAAAATGATACACATCTAGAGATAGCATCATTATAATCAGCCAATCAGAACCACTCCATAGACCTCTTACACGACAACCTTTCTACAATATTGGCTGCAAATATAGAACTGTGGTCGCAGCAGTGATCTATACAGTTACAGATTATGTCAATAACATTACAAGAGGTGACATGGCATCAGTGAGACTGATACTGGAATACTGCCTCCAGTTTTGGTGTCCTCATGTGAAAAAGATGTTGTGAAATTGGAGCTGGGGCAGCAAAGAGCCACCAAATGTTCTGAGGGCCGGAGAAAAATGCCTTCTAGGGAGCTATTGAAAGAGCTCAACCTGTTTAGCTGATCAAAAGAAGATTGAAAGGTGACTTCATTGAAGTGCCTTAATGGAGAGAAATTATTGGGTATTAAAGGCCTCTTTAATCGAGCAGAGAAAGGCCTAACAAGACCCAATGGCTGGAAGATGAAAAGAGACAAATTCATATTACAACAAAGGCACAAATATTCAACAGCGAGGATGATTCACCACAGGAACAAGCTACCAAGGAAAATGGTGGATTCTCCATCTCTTGATGTCATTTAATGAAGACTAGATGCCTTTCTGGAATGTGTTTGCCTCAAAAGTAGCTATGGTGTCCTACAGGAGGCCTGTGATATGCAGGGGGTCAGATTAGATGCTCTAATGGTCTCTTCTGGCCATGAAGTCAACTAATTTCTGAAAAACTGAGTGTAGCATTGGGAGCAGCGTCTGATGTTTCCCTGTCTAGCCGGCTTGCTGCCTAGAACGAACGCTCCTGGAGTGGGGTGATCCACAGGGAGTAGCTCAGTGCGGACACGCGGGCTCTGGGAGGGAGTTGGGGGGCAGGAGAGTTGCAGGCTATGGGGAGGTTGAGTGAGGGGTGCAGGCTCTGCGCTGGGTCAGGGGTGGGGGGGCAGGGGGGGTGCAGGCACATGGGCTCGGGGGAGTTGGGGCGGGAGGGTTGCAGGCTATGGGGAGGTTGAGTGAGGGTGCAGGCTCTTAGCTGGGGCAGGGGATGGGGTGCAGGGGGTGCGGACCCGCGGGCTCGGGAGGAGTTGGGGATCAGGAGAGTTGCAGGCTATGGGGAGGTTGAGTGAGGGGTGCAGGCTCTGAGCTGGGGCAGGGGATTGCGGGGGCAGGGGCAGGGGGTGCGGACACGCGGGCTCTGAGAGGGAGTTAGGGGTGGGAGGGCTGCAGGCTATGGAGAGGTTGAGTGAGGGGCAGGCTCTGAGCTGGGGCAGGGGATGGGGGTGCGGACTTGCGGGCTCTGGGAGGGAGTTGGGGGTGGGGTTGCAGGCTATGGGGAGGTTGAGTGAGGGGGCAGGCTCTGAGCTGGGGCAGGGGATGGGGGTGCACGGGAGTGCGGACACGCGGGCTCGGGAGGGAGTTGGGGGCAGGAGGGTTGCAGGCTATGGGGAGGTTGAGTGAGGGGGCAGGCTCTGAGCTGGGGCAGGGGATGGGAGTGCGGACACGCGGGCTCGGGGAGTTGGGGCGGGAGGGTTGCAGGCTATGGGGAGGTTGAGTGAGGGGGCAGGCTCTGAGCTGGGGCAGGGGATGGGGTGCGGACACGCGGGCTCGGGGGGGAGTTGGGGGGCGCGAGGGTTGCAGGCTCTGGGGCGGTTGAGGGAGGGGGGCAGGCTCTGAGCTGGGGCAGGGGATGGGGATGCAGGGGGTGCGGACACGCGGGCTGGGGAGTTGGGGCGGGAGGGTTGCAGGCTATGGGGAGGTTGAGGAGGGGGCAGGCTCTGAGCTGGGGCAGGGGATGGGGGTGCAGGGGTGCGGACACGCGGGCTCGGGGGAGTTGGGGCGGGGGTTGCAGGCTATGGGGAGGTTGAGGAGGGGGCAGGCTCTGAGCTGGGGCAGGGATGGGGTGCAGGGGCGGACACGCGGGCTGGGGAGTTGGGGGCGGGAGGGTTGCAGGCTATGGGGAGGTTGAGTGAGGGGTGCAGGCTCTGAGCTGGGGCAGGGATGGGGTGCAGGGGTGCAGACACGCGGGCTCTGGGGGTTGGGGGCGGGGTTGCAGGCTATGGGGAGGTGGAGTGTGGGGGGCCGGCGCTGAGCTGGGGCAGGGGATGGGGTGCAGGGGGGGGCGGACACGTGGGCTGGGGGGGGCGGTGGCAGCTCGGCGCTGCACCAGGGAAGGGGCTGCGGTGGTTTCACACGGACACAGACACTTTCCCACAGTCCCGGGGCGGGAGGCAGAGCCGGGGGCGGGGTCTGGCCGGTGTGTCCCGCACTCGGGCTCCCGGCCGGAGCAGGGGCCGCCCCGCAGCGCTGGCACCGACCGCGCGGCGCGGCGGGGTCGGGGCTCGGACAGGCGGGGGGGGGGCGGTGCCTGGAGCCCCGGGAACCCGCCCCCCCCCGGGCTGACACGCGGCAGAACCGAGACAGCCGGTGCCCCCCCGCCCGGCCCCCCCGGATCTGCGCGCGCAGCGGGGGGCTCGGTCCGAGGGGTCCCTGTTCCCCCCCCCCAAACGGGGGTTTGTCCCGCACAGGGTCTGGCAGCGGCTCCCCCGGCCCTCCCCGCCGCCCCTGCAGCAGCTCGACCCCGGCCCCGCCAGTGAATTTCTGCCCCGCTCAGCCCCTGGCAGCCCCTCCCCGCTGCGATTTGCCCCCGGGGCTTTCACCCCCGCGGAGCGGGCAGCGAAGCGCCGGGAGCGGTGAGGGCAGAGAGCGGGCAGCGGCCACAGCGGCGGTTACTGCGCAGGCTCCGTTCGGCTGCGCATGCTCAGTGCCGCCCAAGTAGCGAATCCGGAGCGGGGGCTGTTTCTGTCGTTACACCGGCCCCGTCACGTGATTCCTCCCCCTCCCCGCGGGGTGCGTCACTTCCGGCCGCTGCGGGGCGGCCCCGGGCGCGCGGCAGAACCGGTAAGAGCCGAGCGGGGCGCGGGGAACAGACACCTGGGCCCGAGACCCCCCCCCCGCCCTGGGCCGGGCCGGGAGCTGGGGCGGGGCGGGGCGGGGCGGGAAACCCCCGTGGGGGAGGTGAGTGTGTGTCCGTGTCTCGCCCTGCCCTCCCCACTGCCGCCCCCTCCCCGGGCTCCTGCGGCCCGTGTGAGGGGGAACCGTCACTGCCCGCGTGCGCTGGAGCGTCCGTAAATCCCCCGGGGCCCCTCACCCCGCCCTGCCCCCCCGCGCTGGGGGTTTGTCTCCCCGCTGCCGGGGGCGGAGTCTGTGACCCGTTTTCCCCCCAACTCTCAGACCCGGGTATAAAACATCCCAACCCCGCCCCGTTCTCCCGCCTTCGCCGCGGCCGCCGGCCCGGGCCGAGCGCGGGGCCCCGCCCGGATCGACCCTGAGCCCGGGTCCCACGGGACGGGGCCTTGGGGGCCAACGGCGCCGCTTTTCCCCCCCCGTCAGACACGGATGGGAACCGCTCAGATCTTATCCCTGATCAACACCTGCCCCGGCTGGGGGGGGTGGTTGGTTTTTTCCCTGAATTGCCTGACGTGACGTTATGTTGTGGTGGGTTTTATTCTGTGTGATTTGAGGAAATCAGTAACTTTTTATTAATGCAAATGACACTCAGCAATAAGAGAACTTTTCTTCTGAAGTATTGTGAGCATCACACACCAGTAACCCTCAGAGAGAGGTCAGGAATCAGAGCACCGTAGCCCTGTAGGAAAGAGAATTCTGGAACAGGCTCCTTTTATAAGCAAGATATTTTACTTACAATTGGGCTTTAATTTGTGTGGAAAGAAATACTTTACGCAGCACAAAGGAGAGTTACAAAAATGTATTACTCTTCATTGGCTCGACACACAATATCCTCCCCAAAATTCACCTCAGGAGTGTTGATTGGAACTCGTGTAGATGAATTAATTATCTTGTTATCAATTGCTTACCTTGTGACATGTATTCTCTGCAAATCTCAAAGATTCATATAAAATACCCTAAAAATTTGCCCCACTTTCTCTCAACTTGTCTATTTCTAAGTGACTATGCCCTGAGTTTTTCCTTGTCTCTATTTATAAATTACTAAAAAAAATAAATCTCAGATTTACACCTTTTCTCAGATTCTTGACTATGGATACAAAATGTGTCCTTATGTTGTCCATTTCCTCTTTATTTGTTTATCAAATATTGATGTGAACTACACTCAGATTTTACCTCATATCAACAACTGATATAAAATCCCTCTGATGTTCCACTTTCCTTTCACTAATTTACAAAAATGGATCCAAAAATCCCTCTGATTTCCACCCTTTCTTTTTCATTTCTGAACACTGATCTCAAATCTCAGGTTTTCCCTCTTTCTATGTCATCATCAAATGTCAATTAAAAATCCTCTCCGGTTTGAGGCTGTTCCCCATGTCTCTAAATCCCAGCAACTTCTTCATTGGAGGGAACCTGTTGCCCTGAGTCATTCTCCATCCTGGTTGTTGCAGGGGGTTAAATTGCCCAGAGATCATCTTTCCCGTCTCCTTTGAGAATCATTTCTTCCTCCTTTATCTCTGTTAAAATGTTTGTCAAAGAAAGAGACCAGACACACGTTTAATACCCATCAAATTCAGAGGCCACCCCATGTTTGGGGATCAGTGTTTCCCAGCTGATAACAGGAGAGTTGGCTGAATCCTTTTCTCCAGCTGGCACGGGATGAGGAGGTCTCTCTGAGTGCAGTGTGGGTCCAGAAGTTTCCCAAATCCCATGACAAATGCTCTTCAGGAGGGGTTGCTTCCCGCAGTGCTAAGATGTAGCCACCTTGGGGTTGGATCCATGGTGGCCATTATTTGCTAGTGACAGGCCATGGAAGTTTCTTACCTTTCTTGCCCTCCAGGCCTTCCATTCTCCTGTTAAAGAAGCATCCCCCACGGCTCCCTCTATCTGTGCGACTGGCCAGCAGGAGGCGGTGATAACTTTCTATCCACTTATCAGACACTGTGAGGTAACCCTGTTGCTCTGGGGGCAAGGGGTGTCTGTATGAGGAGATTGCAGCTGGATATGAAGATGCATTGTGGTGGGGGGAGGTGGCTGGGCAGGGGGTACCCTAGTCAGGTTGGTGGGTTCTGGAGGTTTGGGGTTTTGAGGGGTGGTTGTGATGTGCCCAGCTCTGAGGCTATGGGTCATGAAGGTGGGTATCGCTGGGGGCCTGTTGGCTGCAGAACAGGGGGAGGGGGGTGTCTCTGGGGAGGCGGGACAGGAAGTTAGAGGGAGCCTGGTGCTATGCCAGGGGCTCTGTCTGGGCTTCCCCCGCAGACTCCTGGGATCGCTGCCGTGCCCAGTGCACAGAGTGTGTGTGGGAGAATCCCTGGCGCTAGGCCAAGGGGTGCCCCTGTAAAGCATCAGGGGATCCCGCAGGGGTTGCGGAGGGGGTGCCAGGCAAAGAGCAGGGCAGATCCTGCTGGAGGGCGGGGGTGGGGGGATCCTAGGCAGGCAGTCCCTGGCTGCTGGGGGCTCTTGGTGGGGAGAACCCTTTGGGATTCCCAACCTGACAGTCATGGTCTGGTGGGGCTTCCCTGGCCGGTGGGGATTTGAGGGGTAGCTGAGGTCCCTGGCTGGTGACTCTGGGGGCTGCGTCCCAGGGAATATCTGCTGGGCCCCTGGCTGTGGGAACTTCTACTAACCATGATCCTTCTCTCTGATCAACTTGGGCCAGAGTCCTGGCTCCAAGCACTGCCGGGCATTCCCCAGTCACAGGCCCTGTCACTGTGATAACTTTCTGTCCACTTATCAGTCACTGTTCGTGAGAAATCACAGATTTTGCTTTTCTCCTCTTTTGAAAACTGCAGGAACTTTTAGTTCCGTTTGGAAAATTTGTGCCCCCCAGTCCTTGTCCTCGATCTGGGGTATGAGGGAGGTGGGAAGGGGGTCAGCACTGCCACACAATGGTCTCTTCCACAGCGTTCTGGACTCATTCTTTCTGAACTCTGGTTTCATTGAGACCAATGTTAATCCAGAGTCACTGTATGGAAAGACAAGGAGTGACTCCGGATCAACAGTGGGGCAAATGAGATTAGCAATTCTCCCTGTGAGGAGGGGCTCTCATTAGCTGCTCTCCCTAGAGACCTAAAGGAGGGAAGCTGCTCAAACGCTCTGTCCCTCTCTGCTCAGGATACTGGGGTTCAGCTTCCTGGGTCAGACGCTGCAGCCTCCATTGTGATCGGGGAGACCAGGCTTAGCAGCTGCTGCTCCCCCAGCGGGGTTCTGTGCTGGGAAGTGACCTGGATTAAAGCGTCTTCTCTGCCTGGCCCAGGGGATGACTTTCTCCAGCTGGTCCTAGCCCCCTAGGGCAGCCCTGGGCCCTGTTAATACTAAATTCTGAACCAGACATTCCAAGTAACTGAAAGAAACAAAGGGAAAATGCTGGGGTCTGGCCTTAAAATGACTCTACACAAACAGACCCCCCCTCATTTCTCGTCCAATTAACAATTGCAGGAGCAAATCCAGCCATGGGGGAGCAAACTACCCAGGAATGGGACTTTCCTACCAGACGGGCAGGGAGAGGGGAAAAGGAGATAGAAGGAGAAAGACTGACTGAAAGGGGCTGTGTGAGAGAAGAGTTTGGAGAGAGATTTCCAGATCTCTAATCTGCCCAGACAGATGTATTGCTGCACCCTGGGTAGAGTCACTTTCCTGTGGAAAAGATGAGAATCAGACAGAGGAAAATCCAATTCCTGAGTCCATATCCCTCCTGCTGGGGTGTGGCTGCCGTGGGGTGAGTGTCTGAGGGGATCCCCCACAGTGACTCCTTTGGTTCTGCTTTTTTCTAGCCTTGTGTTCAGAGACTTTGTTAGGGGGTGAGGGGAGGGAGAAGGGAGGTTAAAAATGTCTCTGTGGGCTTAGCCTGGCAGGAGAGGCTAGGTCTACACTGTACAAAGAGATCAAGCCTTTCTCAGCATGGCAGACTCTAGGGTGCCTGTCTGCAGGGAAAGGGCCTGGGGGAATCATGCTGTGAAATGAGTTAAAGCCTGTTCTGAAACCTTCACAACTGCCCTTCTCGCCCTGCCAGGCTGCGGAATAACGTCCATGTTTCGCTCCAGTTCATCCCGTCCTCTCGTTGGACAGGGGAGAGAAATGGCTGCAGAGGAGCCAGTTCAGGTAGGTATTATCAGGGGGTTGCTGGTGGGTTCCTCCACGGCGGGAGAGGGACAGCAAATACGTGGGAGATGGGAAGGTTTGCACAGGCTGGTTTGGAGGTTGCAGTCTGGTTTGCAGGAAATGCACAGGGTGGAGAAAGGGAGGAGGACAGGGGTGTGCTAAACCTGCTGGGAGTTATTTAATAAGTGGCCTAGATTCTAGGAACAGACCTATGAGGTTCGGCAGTGGAAATGCTCTAGTTTGTGGAGCAGAAAATAACCCAGCTGCATGGGGCTGGGAAAACTGACCAGACTCCTAGTGCTGGAGCCCGACCTGACTAACCAGCAGCTGCTGTGAGATATGAAGGGGGCACCCACCAGTGAGGCTTAGGGGAGCTTCCCCTCCCTTCACATCCAGCTCTTCAGAATGGGGAGGTTGTTGGGCTTCCTACGAGGGAGCTGTCCCTGGACCCTGCTAGGGGCTCCATCTCCTGAATCAGTCTGTGGCTAGTAGGTGTGTGATGGATCTGCTGGGAGAGAGGAGGGGCTCTCGCTTCATCCCCTCCCCCTGGTGTTTCCTGGATGCTCTGAGCAGGGTGGGGGTGGGACTCTGACTGCAATCCACCCAGAGTTTCTGTTTGGCTCCTGTCCCCCATGTATAGTGGGGCTGTGAGTGGGGCAGCAGGTATTGAGTGTTGGACTCTTGCTCTTTCAGGGGCCGGTGACCTTCAAGGAGGTGGCTGTGTATTTCACCAGGGAAGAGTGGGCTCTGCTGGACTCCGCTCAGAGAGCCCTCTACAGGGATGTCATGCAGGAGAACTATGAGAATGTGACCTCGCTGGGTAAGGGTTCCTGTCCCCTGTTCTTGGGAGGGGAAAAGAAGAGATATGATTCACGCCAGCCCCACAATGCCACCTCTACTCTGCCCTGTTTCAGCATCACCCCAATATGCCAGTGACACACAAGCTACCAGAGACCCTCCCCTGCTGTAGAACACTTTGGGAACAGAGCACAGGAGCCATATCGCACAGTGTCAAATATCTCCTGTTTGCTCAAGTAAAATTGAGGGTTCGGTGCAGCAGAATCAGCAGAAGCTTCCTACCCCTGAACTCTCAAACCCTGAGCCTTCTCCACCCAGACCACAATAATGCTTAGGGTGTAACAAGCAGGCCCCTGGAGTCAGAGCTGCTGGTCCATGGTCACTTATCACACAGACACTCCGTGCGTCCTAGAATGCTGGCTGGGGGTACCCAGAGAAGGAAGCTCAGTGGCGGATTTAGCGTTAGTGGGGCCCTGTGCTCAACTCCATTTTAGGGGTCCCTCCTTGGGACATGAGAGAATGTTCTTTTTGTTGCTTATTTCCCTCCCACCCCCATTTTTCATTCTTTTTTCCTTCCTCCTCCTCCTCCTATAAGTAATAGGAAATAAATGAAAATAAAGTGAGGTACCTTGATTGTTTTTGTCATCTAACCGATTTTTCCACAGACCACTTGAAAATCGCTGAGAGTCTTGGTGCACCACTTAATGATCTTTCCATATATTGTTTGTGCCGTTAGCTAACTATTTTAAAGCGCTTTGGATAAGAGCCCTTTATTAAAAATTAAAAATGTTGGAGTGCAGGGTCTGGCCAGGAGTTAGGGTGTGGGAGGGGGCTGAGGGTTGGGGTGTGGAGCAGCTCCTGTTTCATGCGAGCAATGCAGGTGGGGATGTGGGGGGCAGGAGTGCGGGTGGGCCGGAGGCTGGGTGGGAGGGGTGCAGGAGTCAGGGCTGGGGTGCAGGGTCTGGGAGGGAGTTAGGGTGCAGGAGCAGCTGGAGATCGGGGTTCAGGTTCTGGCCAGATTTTAGGATGCAGGAGGGGGCTCAGGGTTGGGGCAGGAGGTTGGGGTGTGAAGTGCTTACCTGGGGCAGCTCACATTTGGTGTGAGGGGTGCAGATGGCAATGTAGAGGGGGGTGTGCAGGAGCTCCCATTTGGTGCTCAGGGTGCGGTTGAGGATGTGGGGGGTGTGTGCAGGAGTCAGAGCATGGGGTGTGAGGGCTCGTTATGTGGGAGGGGATGCAGGAGTCAAGTCTCGGGGCTGGGAGGGTGGGCTGGGGTACTGGGGGTGCTCCCAGCCCCCTACCCTGAGTGGCTCAAGCAGGGGCTGGGGGTATGTGATAGGGGAGTGCTTTGTAAAGCAGTGAGCAAGTGACCAGGGAGCTTTTCAAACAGGGCTGCTAATGGGGAGTTTCGTGAGGGAGTTTGGAAGGGGAGTAGGAAGGGGCGAGGTACTCTTGCCATTCTTCAAACATTTAAGCTATAATACAAACTTCTTGATTGAAACAAAAACCCTGTTAACCTAGGTAGCTGTAAGAGAGAATGCAGGCAGAAGCCCAGCAGCAGAGTTGGGGCTATCCTGTTTATTGCTCTCAATGTACAGTCAACTTGTGGAACTCCTTACCTGAGGAGGTTGTGAAGGCTAGGACTATAACAATGTTTAAAAGGGGACTGGATAAATTCATGGTGGCTAAGTCCATAAATGGCTATTAGCCAGAGTGGGTAAGAATGGTGTCCCTAGCCTCTGTTTGTCAGAGGATGGAGATGGATGGCAGGAGAGAGATCACTTGATCATTGCCTGTTAGATTCACTCCCTCTGGGGCAGCTGGCATTGGCCACTGTCGGTAGACAGATACTGGGCTAGATGGACATTTGGTCTGACCCGGTACAGCCGTTCTTATGTTCTTATTAATGTAGCATGTATGATTACCTGCCCTGTGGGCGGGTGGCTTACGTGTGCATTCGGTGCAAGGAGCTCCTGGCCCGCAGAGACCGCGTGGAGGCTTTGGAGGCCAGGGTGGTGGAACTGGAGACGCTAAGGGAGGCAGAGAAGTATGTTGATGAGGCTTTTCCGGGACACTGTAGATTTCTCCCACCTCTGGTCAGACAGCCACTGTGCTGTTGAGGAGGATGAAAGGCCCAGGGAAGGAGAGCTGTCAATGGGAGCAGAGGAAAACCTTCCCATAGTTGGGACCCTCCTCCCAGATGGTGTTGGGGTAACCTCTTGCACTGCGGTTACCTCTCCGGGGAGGGAACCCCAGGCATTAAGAAAAGGCAGCTGTTAGTAATGGGAGATTTGATCATTAGAAACAAGGATAGCTGGGTTTCTGATGACCGGGAGAACCGTATGGTGACTTGTCTGCCTGGTGCAAAGGTTGCTGATTTCTCGAGGCATCTAGATAGATTTATGTGTAGTGCTGGGGAGGAGCCGGTGGTCATGGTACATGTAGGCACCAGTGACATAAGGAACGGTAGGTGAGACGTCCTGGAGGCCAAATTTAGTCTGCGAGGAAAGAGACTGAAATCTGGGACCTCTATGGTGGCATTCTCAGAAATGCTTCCAGTTCCATGCACAGGGCCAGGTAGGCAGGCAGAGCTTCAGAGTCTCAATGGGTGGATGAGATGATGGTGTAGAGAGGAGGCGTTTAGATTGATTAGGAACTGGGGAAACTTTGGGGATGGGGGAGCCTATACAGGAAGGATGGGCTCTACCTAAACCAAAGTGGAACCAGACTGCTGGCACTTAACATTAAAAAGGTTACAGAGCAGTTTTTAAACTAAGAGATGGGGGAAAGCCAATGTCTGCAGAGGAGCTCGTGGATCGGACAGAGACTTGTCTTAGAGGAGAGTCTAGTGATAGAGATTTTCTAGTTCTAGTCAGGAAGAGAGGCTGAAAGAGGATAAAGTAGGGGCCAGATCATTCACACACACAAGAATCTGACACATCAGAAAAGGGCAGACAAATAAACAGTGACAAGTTTTTCAAGTGCTTGTACACAAATGCTAGAAGTCTAAATAATAAGATGGGTGAATTAGAGTGCCTCGTGTTAAAGGAGGATATTGACATAATAGGCATCACAGAAACCTGGTGGAGTGAGGACAATCAATGGGACACAATCATTCCAGGGTACAAAATATATCGGAAGGACAGAGCAGGTCATAAGAACGTCCGTGCGGGTCAGACCAAAGGTCCATCTAGCCCAGTATCTGTCTGCCGATAATGGCCAATGCCAGGTGCCCCAGAGGGAGTGAACCTAACAGGCAATGATCAAGTGATCTTCCTCCTGCCATCCATCTCCATCCTCTGACGAACAGAGGCTAGGGACACCATTCTTACCCATACTAGCTAATAGCCATTTATGGACTTAGCCACCATGACTTTATCCAGTTCCCTTTTAAACATTCTTATAGTCCTAGCCTTCACAACCTCCTCAGGTAAGGAGTTCCACAAGTTGACTGTGCGCTGCGTGAAGAAGAACTTCCTTTTATTTGTTTTAAACCTGCTGCCTGTTAATTTCATATAGTGACCCCTAGTTCTTGTATTATGGGAACAAGTAAATAACTTTTCCTTATCCACTTTCTCAACATCACTCATGATTTTATAGACCTCTATCATATCCCTCCTTAGTCTCCTCTTTTCCAAGCTGAAGAGTCCTAGCTTCTTTAATCTTTCCTCGTATGGGACCCTCTCCAACCCCCTAATCATTTTAGTTGCCCTTTTCTGAACCTTTTCTAGTGCTAGAATATCTTTTTTGAGGTGAGGAGACCACATCTGTACACAGTATTCGAGATGTGGGCGTACCATGGATTTATATAAGGGCAATAATATATTCTCAGTCTTATTCTCTATCTCCTTTTTAATGATTCCTAACATCCTGTTTGCTTTTTTGACCGCCTCTGCACGCTGCGTGGACATCTTCAGAGAACTATCCACGATGACTCCAAGATCTTTTTCCTGACTCGTTGTAGCTAAATTAGCCCCCATCATATTGTATGTATAGTTGGGGTTATTTTTTCCAATGTGCATTACTTTACATTTATCCACATTAAATTTCATTTGCCATTTTGTTGCCCAATTGCTTAGTTTTGTGAGATCTTTTTGAAGTTCTTCACAATCTGCTTTGGTCTTAACTATCCTGAGCAGTTTAGAGTCATCTGCAAACTTTGCCACCTCACTGTTTACCCCTTTCTCCAGATCATTTATGAATAAATTGAATAGGATTGGTCCTAGGACTGACCCTTGGGGAACACCCCTCTCCATTCTGGGTATTTACCATTAATTCCTACCCTTTGTTCCCTGTCTTTTAACCAGTTCTCAATCCATGAAAGGACCTTCCCTTTTATCCCATGACAGCTTAATTTACGTAAGAGCCTTGTCAAAGGCTTTCTGGAAATCTAAGTACACTATGTCCACTGGATTCCCCCCATACTCAGGGGGTGGGGAGGGGAGTGGCACTGTATGTTAAAGAAAATGTGAACTCAAATGAAGTAAAAATCTTAAATGAAACCACATGTTCCATAGAATCTCTATGGATAGTAATTCCATGCTCTAATAAGAATATAACAATAGGGCTCTGTTATCGACCACCTGTCAAAGACAGTGATAGTGAGGATGAAATGCGAAGGGAGATTAGAGAGGGTATCAAAATAAAGAACTCCATAATAGTGGGCGATTTCAATTATTCCCATATTGACTGGGTACATATCACCTCAGGACAAAATGCAGAGACAAAATTTCTGGATACTTTAAATGACTGTTTCTTGGAGCAGCTGGTACAAGAACCCGCAATGGGAGAAGCAACACTCAATTTAGTCCTGAGTGGAGCGCAGGATCTAGTCCAAGGGCTAACTATAACAGGACCGCTTGGAAATAGTGACCATAATATAACAACATTTAACATTCCTGTGGTGGGAAGAACAGCTCAACACTGGCATTTAATTTCAGGAAGGGGAATTATGCAAAAATGAGGGGGTTAGTTAAACAGAAATTAAAAGGTACAATGACTAGAGTGAAATCCCTGCAAGCTGCATGGACACTTTTCAAAAACACAATATTAGAGGCCCAACTTAAATATATACCCCAAATTAAAACACACAGCAAAAGAACTAAAAAAGAGTCACCGTGGCTTAATGACCATGTAAAAGAAGCAGTGAGAGATAAAAAGTCATCTTTTAAAAAGTGGAAGTCAAATCCTTGTGAGGTACATAGAAAGGAGCATAAACACTACCAAATTAAGTGTAAAAATGTAATAAGAAAAGCCAAAGAGGAGTTTGAAGAAGGGGCTAGCCAAAAACTCAAAAGGTAATAACAAAAGCAGGAAGCCTGCTAAACAACCAGTGGGGCCACTGGACGATTGAGATATGAAAGGAGCCCTTAAAGACGATAAAGTCATTGCGGAGAAACTAAATGGATTCTTTGCTTCAGTCTTCATGGCTGAGGATGTTGGTGAGATTCCCAAACCTTTTGTGGGTGACAAATCTGAGGAACTGCCACAGATTGAAGTGTCACTAGAGCAGGTTTTGGAACTACTTGATAAACTTTACTGTACCAAGTCACCGGAACCAGATGGTATTTTCCAAGAGTTCTGGAGGAACTAAAATGTGAAATTGGGGAACTATTAGCTATGGTTTGTAACCTGTCCTTTAAATCAGCTTCTGTACCCAATGACTGGAAGATTGCTAATGTAACGCCAATATTTAAAAAGGGCTCTAGAGGCGATCCTGGCAGTTGCAGACTGGTAAGTCTAACGTCTGTACCAGGAAAATTAGTTGAAACAATAGTAAAGGAATAAAATTGTCAGGCACATAGAAGAACAAAAATTGTTGAGCAAAAGTCAATATGGTTTCTGTAAAGGGAAATCATGTCTTACTAATCTATTAGAGTTCTCTGAAGGTGTCAACAAACATGTGGACAAGGGGGATCCGGTGGACATAGTATTCTTAGATTTCCGGAAAGCCTTTGACAAGGTCCCTCACCAAAGGCTCTTACATAAATTATGTTATCATGGGATAAGAGGGAAGATCTTTTCATGAATTGAGAACTGGTTAAAAGACAGGGAACAAAGGGTAGGAATAAATGGTAAATTTTCAGAATGGAGAGGAGTAACTAGTGGTGTTCCCCAAGGGTCAGTCCTAGGACCAATCCTATTCAACATATTCATAAATGATCTGGAGAAAGGGGTAAACAGTGAGGTGGCAATGTTTGCAGATGATACTTGTGATGATGCGGTTCTGGTGGGACCCAACTGAGAGTGACAAATCGCTTAAAACAGGGCAGTTACAGCCCAAGGCTGGGTTTTTTCCACCTCTAAGGCAAACCAAACCAGCCAGACAAAAATGACTTTAGTTTCACCCTACTGGCTAACCACAAGTCACACAAGCAATTTCCTTAGACACTGCAGTCTCCCAGTATCACCACCAGTCCCACTCGTCCTGGGGACGAATGGGTTATGAAAACCAACACCCCAATAAAAGAAAAAGGTTCTCTCGATCCCAAAGAATCAAGCCCCAGACCCAGGTCAATATACACATCAGATCTTACCCACAAATCATGCTATTGCCAATCCTTTAGAATCTAAAGGTTTATTCATAAAAGGAAAAAGATAGAGCTGAGAGATAGAATTGCTTAAATGGAATCAATGACATGCAGTAATGGCAAAGTTCTTAGTTCAGGCTTGTAGCAGTGATGGAGTAAACTGCAGGTTCAAATCAAGTCTCTGGAGTACATCCTCTGGGATGGGTCAGTCAGTCCTTTGTTCAGAGCTTCAGTTTGTAGCAAAGTTCCTCCAGAGGTAAGAAGCAGGATTGAAAACAAGATGGAGATGAGGCATCAGCCTTTTATAGGCTTTTCCAGGTGTAAGAACACTTCTTTGTTCTTACTGTGGAAAATTACAGCAAAATGGAGTCTGGAGTCACATGGGCAAGTCCCTGCATACTTTGCTGAGTTACAAGGCGTATCTGCCTTCTCTCAATGGGTCAGTTGAATAGCTGATGTCCTTAATGGGCCATCAAGCAGGCTAGGCAGAGCTAACACCAACTTGTCTGGGATGTCTCCCAGAAGCACAGCATAAGTTGGAAATACAGACAGTAAAGAGCCAATACTCATAACTTCAACTACAAAATGATACATACATATAGACACCATAATTATAACCAGCAACCCATAACCTGGTCTTGGACACCTTATATGACCCCCTTTACATAAGATTTGTTGCCACTACAGGACCTTGGTTGCAACCATGTTCTATATGGTCCCAGATTATATCAATAACGTCACAATACTAAACTGCTGAAGATAGTTAGGACCAAAGCAAACTGTGAAGAACTTCAAAAAGATCTCACAAAACTAAGTGACTGGGCAACAAAATGGCAAATGTGTATAAATGTCAAGTAATGCAGATTGGAAAAAATAACCCCAACTATACATACAATATGATGGGGGCAAAATTAGGCTAATCAGGAAAAAGATCTTTTTGTCATTGTGGATAGTTCTCTGAAGACATCCAGCAGTGTGCAGCGGAAGTCAAAAAAGTGAACAGGATGTTAGGAATTATTTAAAAAGGGATAGACGGTAATACAGAGAATATCTTATTGCCCTTGTATAAATCAATGGAAATAACTAATTTAGACCCCATCATTTTCTATGTATATTTGGGATTATGTTTGCCAATGGGCTGCACTATGTGTTATCCTGACATCTAGTACTGCTGAGATCCTGCATTCAATAATATCCCTGCCCTTCCTGTTCCCGTTCTCCACTGAGCCCCACGCTTATGTTTCCAGCTTCCCCAGGACTCTGTCTCTGGACCCATCTGTCAGCAAGAAGCAGTGCCAGGGAGACTTTGATTTCTGGGACGTGGATTTACTTTGTGTGTTTTAGGAGACTCTTTGAAATTGAGTGTCTGTGACATTAAGCACAGTACAATCTGGACTGTTAACAGCTGTGTCCCCTCAGTTCCCCAGGCTGGGTTGCCTTTTACACTGCTCTACTGTGAGAGCAGCCACTCCTGGGCAGTTCACACGCAGTCTCCAGCATGTAACTCGCTCCCAGCTACACAGTATTGAGTGCTGCTAGTCAGTGACTCACAAATTACAGTACCCCACAGGAGAACCCCAGAAAATTCTCTGCTCCCAGACTTCCCCCAGAAATGTGCATCTTGCACTGTCCAGCACACTCCTGAACAATGGGAGCTCATATGAAATCTGTTGTTTCATCAGTGGAAAATGACATGCACCAGCCTTCCAAATGGAGTTTCCAACACACTTTAATCCAAACACACTGGTTAGATAAAAAAAGGAAACAAAATTATTAACTACTGAAAAAAAAGATTTGAAGTGACTACAAGTAATGAGGCATAAAAGTCAGAATTGTTTATGAAAGAAATGCAAAGATAAAACACCAACTAATGTTTAACCTAACAAGCTAAAAGGGATTTAAAACAAATGTTTCTCTCACCATGTGCTGAGACAGGCTGGTTTTCCTTTCAGCCAGGACTCCCCCTAACCTGCCCCTGCCGCTCACATTAAGTTCTTCAGGAGTTGTCATGAGCAGAGGGAAAAGGGGGAGAGAGAGAGTCTCATGCATTTTCCTCACCTCTTTTTATAATTCAGTCCTTTGTACTAGAAACCACTTCAGTTCCCAGCTGAGTCGTGTTGACAGGCTGTCATAGGTATGTCGAAGAAAAACTCAGTTCTCACTTTTTGTTTGGATGCAGCAAAATCAAATACTTTATTATTTCTCCAGTAATTACCATGGAGGGAGAGAGTGCCATAGGACACAGGGTCCTGGACAGGTCTCTCAACTGGTAAACAATCACAGCAAGCCTTTATACCTTTTACAGACAATTTCTATCAATAATACAGACAGTAAACAAACAACAAATACATTTTGTTTATACATAAGCTTTCCTGCTATCTCACTAGAAAAACAAGACTGCAAGACTGCACATTGCAAGGTCGTAATAACTCTCACACAATTCACTCTGTCTTACATTATCTTGCTTCCTCACGTCACCAGGGTCACAGTTAACCTAACTCATGCTAACTAACATTCATTAAGATCTCTTCAAAACCTTGTTAATTATTTACTGGCTTCCACAGGTACGAGCTTCAAGTGTCCCTGTGATGGAATGTAAATGTCATCTTCACACCTTCCCCCTGGTGGAGAATGGCTATTTGACCAGCTGTTTGCCTTGCTGTCTCTGAGGAACTTAGGGTTAGGGTTGCAGCTTTTTCAGTAATATCATACCGTAAAATCTCATCACTTTCCATACAATGTTGCTACACAGTTTAACAGGAGGATATTCAGTAGATTATGTCTTTTCAAATGGTACCTAACAAGCCATACAGTGATAAATGAAGGGGAGGGGAGGGATCTCCCTTTTATAAACACCCAGCCAGCCAGTGGGCTGTAAAATCCCTGTTGGTGCGAGTTCTCTGCTTGCTCTACCTCTAAAGGGTTAACAAGCCAACAGGGTTTAAAAAAAAAAAAGCATTGGGCACCTGACCAAAAGAGCCAATGGAAAGGCTAGAACTTTGTTAAATGGGAAAGTAACTTTCCCTTTGTCTGTTGTTCTCCGGAGAAGGCGACATGGAGTAGCAATGCTATGTATGGCTTGAAGCGGGTATGAAAATTCATCTTCCATACCTAGAAGAAATGATTTGGATAGGGAATGTTTAGACAGACACAATCAGGTTTATTTTTTATTTTGGCTTTTGGATCTCCTCTATGCTATCCCAGATGCTTTTGTTTGCTTGTAAGCTTTAAGCTGAACCCCCAAGAAAGCTATTTTGGGTGCTTACAAAAATTTTCTTTTAAGATCTAGCAAAAGCCTAAGTTCCAGATGTATTGTTTTCCTTTTCAATTTTAATAAAATTTACCTCTTTTAAGAACAGGATTGGATTTTTGGTGTCCTAAGAGGTTTCTGTGTGTTGTTTGATTAGCTGGTAGCCACAGCTAATTTCCTTTGTTTTCTTTCTCAGCTCCTTCCCGGAGGGGAGGTGAAAGAGCTTGAGGGTGCCCCAGAGGGAAGAATTCTCAAGTGCTCCTTCCTGGGTCCAAGGGTTTGGGGTTTTTTTTGCATTTGGGTGGTGGCAGCATTTACCAAGCCAAGGTCAGAGAAAAGCTGTAACTTTGGGGCTTTAATACAAGCCTAGAGTGGCACAAATTAATTTGTAGAATCCTGTCGGGCCCCCACTTTCTGCACTTGGAGTGACAGAGTGGGGATTCAGCTCTGACACATACTATGAACAAAATTGATCATAATTTTCTAGACGAGTGAACATAGGGGAACAGACTAGCACAGTGTCTGTGTGTTCCCAACATATATGTGGGTATTCTAGTCCCTCACAAGCAAGGTGTTCGGCATCTTCAAACACCTGAGGAACCGGTCCTGGGAATTCACTGGTTTATTAAGTGACACTGTATGGAATTGAGAGACACTTTATATTATTTTATTATAAATACTGTGGCAAATTGCCGATACTGTTATGCTGGGTCTCGCGCTTTCTCTTCTTTGGGGAAGGTTCAGGGTGCCATTGCTTGCCTCTGAATCGGTATTTTAATTACCCCACTAGTGTCCTTGAGGAGGGGAGGGGAGAGGGAGGGACCTGGGCCCGCCCTCTTCTCCAGGTCCCAACCCAGGGGCCCTGAGGTTAGTGGTGAACCACTTGAACTGGCGGTTCCTTCCCCTGGGCTACTTCCCTCTCCTGCCCTTCAGCTTGTGGAGGGGCTTCTTGCCTTCCTTCTACACAAGCCAGGTGCCCTTACCTAGGGTCTTTGGATTTCTCAGCCCACATAGCACTCCTCCAAACTTTCCTTTTGTCTCTCTTCAAAACTGTTCTCTGCTCCAACTCCTTCAAACTGCTCTCTGCTCCAACCAAACCTTCCTGCTCCAACTCCCACACTGTCTGACTGAAGCAGGGGTTTTTATCACCTGACTGACTGCTGGTGCTCTAATTGGCTTCAGGTGCTCTAGTTAATCTATAGCAAACCTTCCTCCCTCTACAGGGAATAAGGCTCCCTTCTAACCCTCTCCTGCTGCCCTCTGGCCATGCTGTATCACACTGTGTACTGAGAACTCCAAGGCTTTTCCATGCCATGTGCTGTGAAGCTTGTGTTTGGGACACAGGAATTAGAAGCCACTTGGCAAAAGGAATATAAAGGGCAGCTGCATCATCTCCATTTTGTCTTCAATTCCTCTTCCTACCTCTGGAGCAACTTCTCTACAAGCTGAAGGCTTGAACAAAGGACTGAATAATGTGGATGTTTACCAGAGAGCCTTTCAAGCCAGAAACTCACCAATACTGCTAAGAACCAGATGTATAGATTTCTGAATGTGTCTGACTGCTTTCCCATTTAACAACTCCCTTTTTCTTTTTCTTTTATAATAAACCTTTAGTTTAGATGCTTTCTTGCTTATAAACCTTTAGTTTAGATGCTTTCTTGCTTATAAACCTTTAGTTTAGATGCCAATGATTGGCTGGCATCGTAGTATTTTGAGTAAGATCCAAACCTATACTGATCTGTTGATGTGGCTGACTCTGGGGTCAGAGGAACACTTTGTTTATGTGAGTAGAGTTTTTAAATAACCTCTCACTGGGCTGGACCTAGGTGCTGATTAGGAGCCAGAGAACTGGGATGCAATAAAGGGGGCCATGTGATTTCTTTTTTCAGTTTCTCGATAACCAGTGTGGGGGATCAGAAGCACAGTTGGTGACTGGTTGGTGAGTTTAACTTCCGTGTTAACGACCAGTTTGGGGAGCCTCTGCTCTCCGTTTTTCAGCCTGCCCTGGTCTTGGCATTTTCAGTGAGGACTAGCCCAGGCACACTGGGTCACACTAAGTATTAAAGTTAAATTAATAGAATGTTTTTATGAGAAAGTTTTATGAAATCAATGGAACTCCTTTGTTTTCTTTCTTCTGAGCAGGGTTTCCATTTTCCAAACCTGATGTGATCTCCCAGCTGGAACAAGGGGAAGAGCCGTGGGTCTCAGACCTGCAGGGTTCAGAGGGAAAACAGACCCTGAGATCTCCCTGCAGAGGTGAGGAAACATTAAACCAACTCTGAGTGTGAAAGTGCCTGAAGGAAACATCTGGGATGCCCTACCAAGCCCTTGAGAGGTGTCTCAGTTCATTATTGTTGCCAGCAGGGGTCATATCCTCAGGGTAACTATAGCTCATGGCTTCCCGTAGATCCTAGCAGACACCAGCAGTAGCTTCCTCCCTTCCCCCTGCGTATTTGGGTGGGATTTGAAAGCCAAATTGATCCCCTCCTCTCTCCTGTTTTGGGGAAGAGTACGGGGGAGTTCAGTTTGTGATTTTTATTTGACCTCCTCCAGCACTTAGTTTGTTTTGGCTTTTCACTTTTCATCCCTGTTTGATGTTTCTGTCTTTTTCACAGCAGGTGATGCAATGGCATGTGAGAAAGAGGAGCAGAATTCTCAGCAGAAAAATGTTCAGCAAGTGGATAAACACAGAGCATTATTGCAAAGATCAAAAAGCAATGTGTCCAGGAGTCATGAGGAGGAAAAATCCTGTGAGATTCAGCACAGACCAGAGAGAGAACAAGGAAACCAGCCGGGGGTGAAAATGGGTAAACGTATTTCCTCTCAGGGAACTCAGAAGGACCTCAAGGAAACCACAACAAAGCAGGAAATCATCATTGGAAAGAGAAAAAATACATGCACAGTGTGTGGAAAAAACTTATGTGACTACTCAGCCCTTCTTAATCATCAGAGAATCCACACAAGGGACAGGCCCTACGAATGCCGTGAGTGTGGGAAAAGCTTCACTCAAAGATCAGTCCTTTCTAGACATCAGAGAATCCACACAGGGGACAGGCCCTATGAATGCTGTGAGTGTGGGAAAAGCTTCACTCACAGATCAGCCCTTTCTGTTCATCAGAGAATCCACACAGGGGAGAGGCCCTACGAATGCCGTGAGTGTGGGAAAACCTTCAATTGCAGATCAGACCTTTCTAAACATCAGATAATCCACACAGGGGACAGGCCCTACGAATGCCGTGAGTGTGGGAAAACCTTCAATCGCAGATCAGACCTTTCTAAACATCAGAGAATCCACACAGGGGACAGGCCCTATGAATGCTGTGAGTGTGGGAAAAACTTCACTAGCAGCTCAGACCTTTCTAAACATCAGAGAATCCACACAGGGGGAAGGCCCTGTGAATGTCGTGAGTGTGGGAAAAGCTTCACTCACAGATCAGCCCTTTCTAGACATCGGAGAATCCACACAGGGGACAGGCCCTACAAATGCCGTGAGTGTGGGAAAACCTTCACTCAAAGATCAACCTTTCTGTTCATCAGAGAATTCACACAGGGGAGAGGCCCTATGAATGCCGTGAGTGTGGGAAAACCTTCAATCGCAGATCAGCCCTTTTTACCCATCAGAGAATCCACACAGGGGAGAGGCTCTATGAATGCCGTGAGTGTGGGAAAAGCTTCACTCACAGATCAAACCTTTCTAGACATCAGAGGAGCCACACAGGGGACAGGCCCTACGAATGCCATGAGTGTGGGAAAAACTTCACTAACAGCTCACACCTTTCTAGACATCAAAGAATCCACACCGGGGAACAGGCCCTACGCATGCCGGGAGTGTGGGAAAACCTTCTCTTGGCACTCAGCCCATATTAGCCATCAGAGAATCTGCAAGGGCAGTGAACACCATAAAAACCTCTAGGGCTATCAATTTTTTTTCTTTAATATTTTTTCCTGATTCCAACATAGTAACTTTTTAAATCTGTTTGAACTGTTTGCAGCACTGTTATCCCTCAGCTTGGCCAGATGAGTGGCCCATTTATGCCTTTTGTAGTTTGCCTTCTTTTGAGGTTGGCCCATTTGTCCTTTCTATCAACTCAATTATCCCACAAGTAACTGGACTGTGCCCTTCCTATGAGGAACCAGGGAGCATCACATTTATACCATTGCTCCTATTGCAAAGTGATTGTTAGAGTCGCCAGTGATACAGATTGTATCCTTGCCAGTTGTTCTCACGTTGCTCTGGGTTGTGCTGAAGAGCAGTTACATTGGGAATTTTTCATGTTATAGTTAAATAAAGAGGAGCAGGGGAAAAAAGTGTCATTTCAGCCTCTGTGACACTGGAAGGAGATGGGGTGGTTCAGAGATTCCCTCCTTCCCTATCACTCCAGAACTGTTACATTTTGGCTTCTCTGTGCAGAGTTTATTTTCATCACATTCTATCCCTCCACGTCTCAAAATGTCATGTGAGGAAGAGTTCTCAGCTGTCTGTGCTTGGAGATGATGCTTTGATTTCTTTCCTCCTATATCAGAGTCGCTATGACTGGAGATGAACATGTGAAAGACCTGGAAGGGGAATTTAAATGGATCCCAAACATAGTGTGATTATTTGGCGTTTAAATTCCAGGTTTCATCTATTGGTAAAGCCACTTCTGGCAAGAGGACTATTTTGTCCCCCATTATGGGATGCTGGGATACTTACAATTTTGTAAATAACATAACTGACTATTGAGAGAGTGCTGAGTGAAGCTGCTTTGAATGGATCAGAGGAGAATGTGATGGGAGAATCTCTTGTCCTGATTCTAACTAATCAGATGTAACCTGCTCTGGAATTTCTCTTGATACTTTCATTGCCATGTATTCTGTCTCTCTGTGATGTGGGTTTCTCTCTTTCCTGAAGGCTGTTTGCTCACCCAATTGGATATTAGTTCAGTTCGATAGGACGTAGCTCAGATTTCTTGGAGAATTGAAGACAAATGACCGATTTCCTAAAGTCCTCATTTGTCACTTCAGCTTTGCTTTTTCCCCACCCCTCCATGATGACACGGAGAAAGTTCAAGTGCAGTTCTGTCAACAGTGGAGAACTCTCCAATTTACTGCACATGCTAACAAAGAAACAGCAGTGATTTAAAATCTCTATTCGGAAATGGTGAACAACAGCAGAAGCCCAACTAACTGAAGGAAGTGCATATGATCACAGTGTAGTTCAATTATTTGTCAGTATTTTCTCGGATGATTTGGGGAGAGAATTCCACATTAAGTGATTTTTAACTTGGCAAAATGCCCATGTATTTGATTCCCAAAGCATTTTTGTAACCCATGCCCCACAGAAGATCTTTCCTATTCGGAATGCTCCCTTTCATGATGCAGATGTTGAGGAAAGAGAAGTGGTATTTTTAATCAATTTATCCTTAATAGATGCTCAAAATGTGTATAAAATGAAATCAATGTTGGAAATCTAATAGCAGCAGAAAAATATCTCTTTTTAAATAGGAATTCTTGCTCTGGTAACGAAGATTCTGATCCAGGCCTGTATCCAGTCCCTTGCCTGGACGTGTGTCACCAAATTAAAGAAAAGCTGGGCACGTTTCCGGAAGCCATTGCTTACGACACTGCTGAGATTTTGAGTGGTTTTGTAAAGGATTCTACTTCTGAGAAGTGTAAATTTACCCTAAAAAGGGCAAGGAAACAAAGGGCATCAGGAATGTATGTTTTTTCGGATGAGGCAAGAAAAGGGAGTAGCATTATCCCTCTTGGGTAGCCCCTGTTCAATTCCAGGTCAGAAAGCAAAACTCTTCTGCAAGAATATCCAAAAAATATTGTGTTTCACTTCACTTCATAAGTACAGTTGTGTGGCAATTAAATGATGACCCTAAAATTTCATAAAAGCAAAGAACGCTGAACAAAAAAGTGTGGGAAGTACGGATGTATCTGAGAAAATGGCTTGGAATGAAGGAAGACAAAACTTGATCGGTCGAGAGAAAAGGCCCTGTTTCCCCCTAGTTTGGAACTTCTCTCACAACTACTGGAATAGAAAAGCTAAACAAATGGTGTTCTATTGTTGTAAAGGAGATTGAAGTGAGGCCATTTTCTCCAGATAAAAGAAAATGGTCATGTCAGAAGTGGGATTTGAAACCACGTCTCTATGCAGAAACCAGAACACCCAAGAGAGAGGAAAAAAGAGCCTTAAAATTGGCACTTTGGACCAGTCCACAATCCTAACACTACAAAGAATGTGACTTATCAACCCTAGTTTTCATTAATATTTGATGACACTCTTTAGGGAGGCCAAGATGGCACATCTCTTTCAACTCCTAGAGACCTTCTCCAGCACAGCTGATTTTTAGGCACACTCACCCAGACCTAAAGTTACACGTTTCCTGGAGTTCCATGAGTTCTGTGGTGTTGGAATCTCCCTGCTCACGTTTTAAGCGAACAAAAGATGGGTGCTGGCATTCTGAGACCCTCAAAATCCTGCCCTGGGGGCCAGACAGTTAAGCAACCAGCATCCACAACCTCTGTCTGCTGGATAATTAATTTGTTGGGTGTAAAGCAATTCAGGTGGTGGGGTATAACTGGTTAGATAATCATGTTACAATATGTTAGGATTGGTTAGTTACATTTCAGTAAAATGATTGGTTAAGGTATAGCTAAGCAGAACTCCAGTTTTACTATATAGTCTGCAGTCAATCAGGAAGTAAGGGGGGGAATGGGATTGGGGGTAGGGGAATTGGAGTTATGTTTTGCTAAGGGGGGGAATAGGAAGAGGGAATGGGAACAGGGACACAGACAAGCCTCTGTGGTGTCAGAGTTGGGAAGGGCGATACCAAGGAAGGAAATTGGAATCATTGCTTGCTGGAAGTTTACCCCAATAAACATTGAATTGTTTGCACCTCTTGAACTGCGGGTATTGCTGCTCTCAGGTCATGCGAGAAGGACCAGGGAATGGGGGCGTGATGGGATAAACCCTCTAAGAAGTACGTCTTTCAGGGTGTGAAAAACCCTGGAATCAGTATAATTAAGCTGATCTAAGCCGTGGTTAAATAGTGCTAAATGAAAGGAAAGATTGTTCTGTCAATGTAGCTATTACAGGGATGGAAAACCCCTCCACTCACTGTAGCAACTGTCTACTCCACAGTGCTGTAGCACTGTCACAGCAGCATTTTAAGTGTAGACAGCCTCAGAGTGAGACCAGGTCTGGCTCTGTGGATGCTCAGGCACTACAACAAGAGCAGTGACAATACACTAATGCTTCCGTAGTTGGCAGGATTCAAACTTGCCTGGGGAGACCCCAATGGATTTTGAGTCCATCGCCTTAACCACTCGGCCACAACTACTTGGTGTATAGGTGCTCCACTACACAATGATTCTGTTCTCATTGAATTGTCACTTCACATTGCTCTGACGAGCTCCCCCAGCACACTCCTGGCTGTGCATTAGTGTAAGTGTGTCCATGGCTGAACAACAAGTGTTTCTGCCCATTTCCCTTCCAGCTGGAGCATGATTAGAGTGTGTTTGTGGATAACGACATTGCTATAGATTGTTGTTCATTCCCCACACTGACAATTCAGACCGTCCCGTTCCTATTCGAATCTCCACCAGATCATGCCAATAGCCGGAGTCAGGATTCCTCTAGGGCACTGAAATGTTTCAGGGGGTTGGTGCATGAACTCAGCCTTGCATCCATCCCTGATGTTTCATGGACTAACAACAGCAGCGTAAAGAAAGAGCTGATCCAATATCTCACTGTCAGAGGTGAAGGTGGCCTCATCCTGTCTGCATGACCATTGCCATTGCAGGAGAGAAGGTGTCAATGGAATCGAATGCCCTGGCTCAGACAAGAGACACAGGGAGGTTTTGCTGTTCATGGATCTGTGCAAGGGAAATTGTGTCTCTGTGTGAAATTGAGGAGGGAAATGAAACGTCCACATGGTGGCCCAATGCCCTAAGGAATGTGGGCGATGGACTCCGGCTGGGAAATGATTTCACAGGATCAGTGTATTGCCCTGATTAAAAGCTATGGCTAAAAGGCAGCCACTGTTGTTAGTACCTGAACTTGGGTAGGGACGCCCGAGTGCGTATCAAGTCCATTGCCGTAACCAGGGGTAGTCGATTATTTTATCAAGATTCAAATTTCTTGGTCAAAGTATAGTCAATGTATAGACGCCAGAGAAAATAATACACTGATAAGAAGAAGAATATAGAAATATTTTGCAGTCACTATGGGTATAACTATGATAATTGTTTTGTGTTTCACTCTTTATTATGGCACCACCTTCCTTGCCTTTAGACTTCTAGTTTACCAAGGGTAAAACTAAACATCTCTTCAGGTACCAGGGAGTGTTTGTGTTCATTCCTGCTAGCTACACAGGTATTTGATGTAGCTGCTTTCAATCCTCCGGCTCTGCCGGGATAAGTAACATTTCAGGCTGTCACTGAACTGAAGGAGGGAGATCATTTTTTGACAGGTTACGCCTCCTCTTAAAGGTGTTTATCTGGCAGCCTTGGTTCCCAGGTCTCTCCTGAGGGAAGAAAGTTTCTGTGCAAAATACTAAACCTTTTAACAGAGCGGAGGGAAAGGGAACGGCCACATGATGAGGCCAATATGTACCACAACATGATTCTTTTATGTGGGATGACTCTGAACACTGACTGATCTGCACTCTCTTGTGTTTGAAGAGATGTTTAGTTTTGCACTTGGGAACCTATAAGGCTGAAGCAATGTTATGGATAGTGACACTGCGATTGAAGGGTGATTTAAGGTTGTAAAAATTGTTAAAAACACTGAGCTTAAACTTGAACTGCCTGTTATTAAAGGCTGGTTTCCCCACGTCAGTTCCATAAGCTCTGCTAGAAAGGCCCTGGGTTCTCTCCTGCCTCGGTGGGAACTCGAGGGAATCGTCCCCTGCTGCCCTTAGCTCCAGGCTGATTTTTCTGTGGAGGGGGCGTGGAATTGAGTTGTTTGCTGTTGAGAAGGGAGCCAGGCCAGTTCTCAGGGAACGAGAACTTCCAGCATCTGCCCAGCACAGCCCAGGCTGCTGCCCTGTCCCAGCCTCTGTTCCCCTGGGGGCCCTGCATGTTTGACTCTAGAGCAGGCCGGGAGCAGCAGCTGAGGCAGAGGACACCTGGGCTGGGCAGATAGGAGGGAGGTTAGCAAGTGGAAATGGTAAAACCGCAGTGAAGTATTACCTTGGACTCGACGGCATTTCTCCATTGGTCTGTCTGCTTTGGGGCTGGGACAATGACATGTCCTGCTGCATTTGTCATTTCAAAGGGTGGTTTAGGATTTTCATTCTCAGACACGGTGCACAGAGCAGGACTCAACCCAGGGTGCAAATGAAATGAGCCACTCAGGTTCTTGCGGCCCCAATGAGCATTTGGTGAGAGAGCTCAGACCTGCCCCTGTCCCAGAGGGAGGGGGGGTGTCTACAAGGGGCTTGGACCACTGATCTATCAGCGCCTAACTCCCAAACTTTCAGTAACTCTATTATCAGTGCCCATGAGTGTAATTTAAACCATGAGAAAAACCACACTGGGCTAGACCAAAGGCCCATCTAGCTCTGAATCTTGTCCTCTGACAGTAGCCAATAGCAGGTGCCCCAACAGCCACCACTGGGAGTTGAACCCATGATCACCTATTTACAAAGCAGGGGCTTTAGTCAGCTAAGCCATGCTGCCTGCCTGGGTGTAAGACATAGTGTCTGCCCACACCTGACTCCCTGCCATCTCCACCAGGCCCTGACAAGCTTTCCTTGTGTTTGGATTCTGCAAAGCAGAGGAGCAGGTGACGTTTTCCTTGCAAGCTGTGTGTGTTGAGTGAATCTTTGGCCAGGTCTGCACTACAAAGTTGTTTCAGCAGAAATATATTGCTCGGGTGTGTGAAGAACACACAACGCTCCCTTGGTCGGCAAGTTGGTGTGGCTGGTGTACACACTGCAATGCCACGTCTGGCGACAAAACTGCCCTGTTTTGGTGACAAAATAAAACCACTTCGATGAGAGGCCTAGAGCTTTTTGCAGCAAACTTACAGTGACAGAGTGCCAGTGTAAATGCTGCTGGTCATTAAATCACCATAACTGGCCTCTGCCAGTATCCCACAATGCCCGCCGTGAACTTACCTGCCCTGCATTTCTGCTACAGAGGCTGGGCCCCTCCCCTTTCCTAGCTCCAGGAAGTTCTGGCAGTTGAGCCTGCTGCTCTGCTCCGGCAGCCAGGAGCAAATCACTGACGTGGAATGCTGCTCTCCGGCCCTGCGAACACAGAGCAGGGGGCGGGAACTTCCATACATGGGGGGGCCACCAGCATCCGAACTGTGACACCCCATGACACCCCTTCCCTCGAGGAGGCTCTTAACGTTCTAAATAGGGATGGCTGTTTTCTAGTAAAATCACTAAAAGGAAAGGAGAAAACTTGAAAGAGGTTCCTCCTGGCGCTCACGTCCGTGAACCTGAATACTCTCTCAGTCCTCAAAGAGAGACCTGGAGAAGGAGACTTGCTGAAGCAAAGCCACAGGGGTCTCTGAGGTTTCCCTGGCCCCTCGCCCCTGTCCTGCCTGCCTGATGTCAGCATCTCTCTGTGAGGTCACCACCTCCGACCAATAGGCTGAGGTCCTGCCAAAGGCCTTTGTGATATCACTGCCGCACCCCTCCCTTGCTGTGCCAATGTCCTGCCCCGGCCAGGCACTTTGGAGGTTTGAGCTACTCCCTGTGGATCACCCCACTCAAGGAGCGTTCATTCTAGGCAGCAAGCCGGCTAGACAGGGAAACATCAGACGTTGCTCCTAATGCTACACTCAGTTTTTCAGAAATTAGTCGACTTTATGGCCAGAAGAGACCATTAGAGCATCTAATCTGACCCCCTGCATATCACAGGCCTCCTGTATGACACAATAGCTACTTTGGGGGCAAACACATTCCAGAAAGGCATCTTGTCTTCATTAAATGACCTCAGGAGATGGAGAATCCACCACTTTCCTTGGTAGCTTGTTCCTGTGGTGAATCATCCTCGCTGTTGAATTTTTGTGCCTTAGTTGTAATATGAATTTGTCCCTTTTCACCTTCCAGCCATTTGGTCTTGTTATGCCTTTCTCTGCTCAATTAAAGAGCCCTTTAATACCCAATCTTTTCTCTGCATGAAGGCACTTCAACACTTCAGTGAAATCACCTTTCAATCTTTTGATAAGTTAAACAGGTTGAGCTCTTTCAATAGCTCCCTAGAAGGCATTTTTCTCCAGCCCTCAGAACATTAGGTGGCTCTTTGCTGCCCCAGCTCCAATTTCACAACATCTTTTTCAAATGAGGACACCAAAACTGGAGGCAGTTTTCCAATATCAGTCTCACTGATGCCGTGTCAGCTCCTGTGATGTTATTGACATGATTTGTAACTGTATAGATCACCATTGCAACCACTGTTCTATATTTGCAGCCAATATTGTAGAAAGGTTGTCGTGTAAGGGGTCCATGGAGAGGTTCTGACTGGCTGATTATAATGATGCTATCTCTAGTTGTGTATCATTTTTGTAGTTGACGTTATTAATATTGGCTCTATGCTGTCGATATTTCAAACTTGTGATATGCTTCTGGGGAACACCCCGGACAAGTTGGTGTCAGTTCTGCCTAGCCTGCTTGATGGCCCATTAAGGACTATCAGCTACACAATCGACCCACTGAGAGAAGGCAGATACACCTTGTGACACAGCAAGGTCTGCAGGGACCTGCCTATGGAGAGAACTCTAAGGTTTTTCTGTGCCACGTGCTGGATAGAGTGTCCTTGTGACAAAGAAAGCAAAGACCACATGGCAAGAAACTATAAAAGGCTGATGCCTCGTCTCCAATCCTGCTTTTTACCTCTGGAGGGACTTTGCTACAAACTGAAGCTCTGTACAAAGGACTGACTGACCCATCCCAGCTGTGGATGGACTCCCGAGACTTGATTTGAACCTGCAGTTTATTCCATCACTGCTACAAGCCTGAACCAAGAATTTTGCTATTACTGTATGTGAAGGGTTAAAATCCATGTGCATTTTATATAACAACCTGGTCTATGGCTTGTGCCAGCTCTTTTCCAGACCCAAAATCCAGAGTATGGTCAGGGGACGAGAGGCCTAGCAAATAGTGATCAGCTAAGAGAAAGCTGGGTAAACAGAAAGCCTTGCTTGCTAAGATAGGCCTGGTCAGCAAATTGGCAGGTGTTGGAGCTAAGAACTAAATAATTGTGTCTTATTCAGAGTTGCAGATTGAGCAAAGAATCCCTGTTCCTATTGTGTTAGTCTCTTCTGTAGGAGACGTTTTCCCACAGAGCCAACCTTGAGTTTATGAAAAGTTGGCACGTCAGTATAAGATATGGCATCCTTCCACCTCCCTTCCGAGGGACCAATGCCTGCCTTAAGACACACAGAAAACAATCTTTATTGCCATATACTTTCACTCTTTCTTTGCTTTAACCCCTAGGAATGTACCTGTTGGACAATCAAAGGAGTTGCTCCATTCCTATGGACCTCAAATCAGAATTCAACATATATATTTTATACTAATAACATATTATCAAAGTATTAATGAAATGTTAACTTGCTAACTTGAGACCATGGGTGGAGACATTATGTGACCTGTTAACCATTGGCTACTGTGCTATCTTGTCTTGCTGCAAAACCTATCCTAGGTTTTGGAACTGCCTTCGCCGTCACTTTCCCTCACCCATGGAAAATCTATATATTCTATTGTAATTAATTAATTAATAGTGTCTCTGAGCCTAATAAGCCCACTCCGCCAGCACTGTGTGTAATAAACTCCTATTCTTGACCTCTACACAATGGAGATTTATGTCCTTCACAGACTCCTGCTGAATAAAGAGGAGATTCAGCATCCAGCTTGGCTGAATGTGTCTCCTCTCCCCACAGCTTGGTGATCTTTTGAGGAAATGGAGAAGACTGCCTTTGCCTGGCTGTACATCGCTTGCAAAAGAAACAGGTCTTTTTGGTGACAAGTGTTGAAAGGAGCCATTAGACAAATGTGGAGACAGGAAAAATGTCCCCTAACTGAACTGGCATCTCTGGATGCTGAAGCCACAACACAGAGCGCTAAACACTATATGAGAATGGCTGGTGTCAGAAGAGTCTCTACCAAAGCCTTTCCCACCAGCAGGGGCCTCTCTGTGCACAGAACTCCTGGTAGCATGATGGCTGCAGGCAGTGGAGAACTCCATTTTGGCATCTCTTTGTCGGTGAACATCTGCAGTGTCTGTTTAAAGGTCTCTGGATAGTGATCTTTGGGAAGAGCTGGCTGAAGTGTCTTCCTAGTAAGCAGGAGATCCTGGCTTGGCCTGCCAGTTCTTCCTTGCAAGTCTTGAGGGAAATGGGGAACGTCTGTAGTTTGGAATTTGCAGGTGTTGTCCTGGACCATCAAATGGAACAGTGGCAAATACTTTCTTGAGGCAGGCACCATGGCTTAGCTGGCTTAAAGCACCTGTCTAGTAAACAGGAGATCCTGGGTTCAACTCCCAGTGGTGCCTTGTTCTATGACTTTTGTCTCCCCTGCTCACATTTTCCTGTGTCTTTCCGGGAAACAGAAGAGACCTCCCTTGGTATCCAAGTAATTGCTTGCTAAGGAAAAGGTTTCTTTGGAGAGAAACATTGGAAAGAATCAGATCACAAGCCTGGAGCTGATGAAAAGGCTGCTGTGACTGGCATTAGCATGGTGGTTGCTTCAACTGCAATTGCTGCGACACAAAAGCCTGCGCCACACGTCCTTGTGATTCGCTGGGGATGTCTGCACACAGATGTCATGTCATCTTCCTTTTGATTGTCACTGATGAAAAATGGAGCAGCTGGGAGAAAAGTCCCAGAGGAACCTGCCAGATAAAGTGGAGGTTCATAGAATCATAGAATCATAGAACTTAAGATCAGAAGGGACCATTATGATCATCTAGTCTGACCTCCCGCAAGATGCAGGCCACAAAAGCTGACCCACCCACTCCTGAAATAATTCTCTCCCTTGACTCAGCTGTTGAAGTCCCCAAATCCTGATTTAAAGACTTCAAGTAGCAGATAATCCTCCAGCAAGCGACCCCTGCCCCATGCTGCGGAGGAAGGCGAAAAAACCTCCAGGGCCACTGCCAATCTACCCTGGAGGAAAATTCCTTCCCGACCCCAAATATGGCGATCAGCTGAACCCCGAGCATGCGGGCAAGACTCTCCAGCCAGACACTCAGGAAAAAGACTTTCAATAGCCCAACATTGACCCTCGGTACTAAATACCAGTGGTCGCACGTTATTGACCTATTGACTAAATCACGTTCTCCTATCAAACCATTCCCTCCATAAACTTATCAAGCTTAATCTTAAAGCCAGAGAGGTCCTTCGCCCCCACCGTTTCCCTCGGTAGGCTGTTCCAGAATTTCACTCCCCTGATGGTTAGAAACCTTTGTCTAATTTCAAGCCTAAACTTCCCGACTGCCAATTTATATCCATTTCTTCTCGTGTCCACATTAGTACTGAGCTGAAATAATTCCTCTCCCTCCCTGGTATTTATCCCTCTGATATATTTAAAGAGAGCAATCATATCTCCTCTCAACCTTCTTTTGGTTAAGGAAAACAAACCAAGCTCCTCAAGGTTAGAGATGTAGCACCCAGTAGTGCCTTGCGAAATGTGTCCACTCCTCCCACCTTTTGATCAATTTTTGAGGAAACAGAGAGGACTGCCTCTGCCTTGCAATGCTTCCAAAAGAAATCGGTAGTTTTTTCTGACAAGTGTTGGAAGGAGGCACCTAAGAAACGTGGAGACAAGGAAAAGGTCGCCATAACTCAACTTGCATCCATGGCTCTTGAGGCCACAACGCAGAGCACTAAGCACTGTACGACCACAGCTGGGGAGAGAAGGGTCTTTTCCAAAGGCATTTTCCACTTGCAGGGTCCTCTCTGTGCGCAGAATTCCTGATAATTTGATGTCTGCAGGCACTGGAGATCACTATTTTGCCATCTCTCTCACTGTTTCAGTGAACATCTGCTGTGGTTGTTGAAAGTCTATGATGGGATCTATGGGATGCAACCTGAACAGTGGGACACCTGAGCCCTGTGTCCCACTGCCTGGGCTCCCTCTCACACTATGATGTTGTGAGGAGCTGTGAATCTCTGGCAGATATTGCACTTACACAGACATCTACAGGTAGGGACACATCCAACTGTTACATGAATGCTTCTCCCAGCCACTCATAACACTAATGATAGAGAGCCTCCCGCCAATTCCCCCCAGCTCTGCAGCCTTGCACCCCTGGACCATACCATCTTGCCTTAATCAGAAGCCTGATCAGTGTGAGCTTATTACACAGGGTCCACCTCTCCCTCACTGTGAATAGTACATGAACCAGCATTGTAATGGAGCTGCGATTTCCCAAGAACTTCAAGCAAAATACACCAGTTTCAGTACAGCGTAAAACAGATTTATTAACTACAGAAAGATGGAGTTTTAAGGATTATAAGTGGTAGGCATAAAAGAGCAAAGTAAGTTACCATGGAAATTAAAGATAAATTCACAATCTTAATTTTACACCTTATTACACTAGGCCGCAGTTCGGTTATGCCACAGGAAGGCTTAATGCTCGAGCTGCAGTGCATGCTGGGCAGGCTCTAGGCCGGGCTCCCCATGGCAGGAGAGAAGAAGAAGACTGGGCCCCTGGAGGGGCAGGCTGGGGCTTCCTGGATCCCATTTGCTCACAGCTAGCGCCCTGCCCCCACTCCCAAGCCCCCAGGTCAGCCAGAATGGAGCAGCGGTTTTCACTCCACCAAGTCCACTTATGGCTTACAGGCAACTCCCAGACCCACCACAGCCCACCATGTCAGCCAGAAAGGAGCCCACTCAGCCTCGCCATTGCTGCTTTTCCTTCCCCCTAGAACCCCTCTTCTCCTGGGCTGCAAGGAGCCACCCCTGGGAAGCCAAGAGGCAGGCACAGGATTCTGCCTCCCAGCAGCCAACCGCACCTCCCCCGGCTTTGCAGAACAAATGGTGACGCTCTACTAACCCCACTTAGCCGCACTGAGGTGCTTCGCTTCTGCCCTGCCTTCCTCAGCTCGACTTTCCTCTTTTCCCCCATTCCTGCCTCACTTCCTCCTTTGGCAAGTCACGCAGAGGAGGCCAGCAGGAAGAGCCGGCCTCCCCCAGCCAACCTCCAACAGCAGAGGAGGCCAAGCCACAAGCCTCCAAAAGGTGATACGCCGCACTCCTCTAGGTTCTCCAGCCTGCCGCCAAGGTGCTTTCTCCACTGCTGTCAGCACCCTCTGTCATGCAGGGGTTGGAGTTATCCCAGGGACAGGCCAATAGGAGAAGGAGGAGGCCTTCCTGAACAGCAAGGGGATCTGGGAAAAGGAAGCCAGCATGTTTCTGCACCAGGGACCTTTTGCGTGTAAAGCAAACGTGATAACCACTACACTACAGAAACTCCATCTGCTTGGCTGTTGCTCACCCTAGCACAGACCGATGGACAAACCTGGAGAAAGTGGTGACAGCCCTTCGATGGGTCAGCTGGGCAGAGCAGAAGACTGGAGCCGGGGCTCAGGAAGTCGTCCTTACGTCACCCTTGTGACTCCAGCTTGAGGGAGAGCTTCTTTTTCTTCCCCTTGCTGACAAAGAGCAAGAGAAGAATGAAAGGGCAGGTGGGCCAACTCGGTGCAGAAGCCCATGCTGCCTTTTCCTGCTGCATAGCCTGAAATGAGCGACTCGTGGCAGTTAAAGGAACTGCTGCATTTTCAGAAAACATCCCACCTGTGCACAAAGGGGGATAGAAGAGCCTGTTAGTCTAGCACGCTCCCAACTGAACTACTTCAGCAGCTGCTCGGTTTCTTTTTGGCCTCCTGCTTTTCCGTCTGGGATGTTGTTGTCAGCTGTGGCACAGAAAAAGGACGTCATTGCGAGCGGCCCATGAAGACAAGATTCACTTTTGCCTTCCTTGCTCGGCTTTACTTGCTTCCTCGCCCTATTCCTGCCGTAGTTCCTGGGTTACCTGAAGGCGACGGGGGGCCAGCAGTACAAGGAGGAAGTTGGGCAGCTAGACCCTGGTGGCAAAAGTCCTGCCGCCACTTGCCACCCCACTCTCTTCTCCCAGCATCACATATTGGCCACCAGGGACTTGAGGCCCAGCAGCGCAACGGAAGGCAGTGGACAGAGCCACCCTCGCCTTGAAGATCCGGCTCATTAAACCACATCTTCAGTCGCTGATGGCCAATGAGAGACCAACACCGCTTGCTATTTTAGCACTTGGAAATGCCATTGGTCAGTCATTGGATCTCTGTAATGCTGTTACAGAACAAAGGAAAATAGAATCTCAGTGTGACATACTATACCTTTGGGGGAGCGGCTGTAACCCCTTAATCCTCATTTTCATATCATCGTGATCTTACATATAGAGCATGACTTGTAAGGTATCAGGGAAAGGATATGATCTGCTGAAAGTCACTTCTCTACCCATAGATGTAGACCATTCATGCATATGAAGTTATGAGAATTGTGCAGTGTGGTTGTCACTGTGCTGCAAGGTGGGGGAGTCAGCCAAATATTAGCTCCCCAGTGGCACCAGCAAGGAAAGTAACCAACACCCAGACAGGGTGTCAAACAACCCATCGACAGCCATTGTCCAGCAAGGGAGCTACAATGCAATAACTCACCTGCATGAGGACACCCCAGGGGAATTGCTCAGACTTGCTTGGAGAGATGCAGTGATGCTCACCTGACTCTGAAGGGGGGAGGGGGGACAAAGCCATGAGGGAAGAAAGGACATGATAAAAGGAGAGACATTTGCCAGGCTTTATCTCTCTCTGTCACCTACATCTACAGACACCCCCACACCAAGCAACTGAAGCGCTGATGAAAGGGGAGAGCCTGGCTGAAAAGCCACCAGCCAGCCTGTGGTGAGAAGCATCTGAGTTTGTAAGGGTACTGAAAGGGTTAAGGTCAGCTTAGAATTAAAAGCAATGAGGAGTCCGGTGGCACCTTAAGGACTAACAGATTTATTTGGGCATAAGCATTCGTGGGTAAAAGCCCACTTCTTCAGATGCATGGAGTGAAAATTGCAGATAGAGGCATAAATATAGATTGGAACATGAAGTGACAGGAGTTACCGTACAAGGGGAGAACCAGTGTTGAAGGCTAATTCAGTCAGGGTGGATGTGGTCCTCTCCCGTAATTGATGGGGAGGTGTCAATACCAAGAGAGGAAAATTGCTTTTGTCGTGAGCCAGCTACTCCCAGTCCTTATTCAAGCTCAAATTAATGGTGTTAAGTTTGCAAATCAATTGTAACTCTGCAATTTCTCTTTGAAGTCTGTTTTTGAAGGTTTTTTGAATGGCTACTTTGAATTATTGGGTGTGAATGTGTAAACATGCTATTGACTATACAAGTCCCATATGGTCTCGTGATTTGGATTCCTGGTTTTCACCCAGGTGGCCTGGGTTCAATTCCCAGTGTGGGAACAATGCAGAGCTTTTGCTCAGAGGGGAGGCAGGAAATGAAAGGAATGGGAAGGGATCCTGCCAGCAGGGGAGTTGGACAGTGTTGGGAGGGGACCCCAGAAGTGGGGGTAGGGCAGTGGTCTGGGGGGAGATGAGGGAAGGATCCCAGCTCTGTGGGAAGTTGACATTCTGGAGAGCACAGGCCTGGCATGGGGGGTGGGAAGAGTGAGTGTGTCCCTCTAAACTCACCACCAGCAGACTAGGCAGGCTTGGAAGAATTACGTATTTGTTGGTAAATGTCAATTTCTGTGTAAACACACGACCCAATGGCAAAATCTTTCCATCGATAATCATCACAACTAACAGATGGGCAAAGTAAGAAACATGTTGCCTGAGAACTTATCCTGTTCTAATCCTCTAGGGTTCCCTTTTGCCTTAGGCACCACCACGTGGGCATTTATTATTCCTCCTCATTTTCACACAGACACACAATTTCCTTTGCACAGATCCATGAACAGCAAAACCTCCCTGTGTCTATTGTCTGAGCCAGGGCATTCGATTCCACTGAAACCTTCTCTCCTGCAATGGCAATGGTCAGACAGAGGGAATGCGTCCACCTTCCCCCTGGCAGTGAGATATTCACTCTCCTCTTCATGCTGCTTTTGTTATTCCATGAGCCATCAAGGATGGAATAAAAAGCTGAGTTTACTCCAGGGTGAGGAAAGAAAGGAGCCACCAACGCCCTCAAAAATCTCAGTGCCCAGAGAAAACCTGCCTCTGTTATTGGACTCCCAGAGGTGCTGGCGATACAACGGGAAAAGGGACTGTCTGAATTGCCAAGGCAGGGAATGAACAATCTACAGCAACATCATTAACCACAGACACACTCTAGCCATGCTCCAGCCACTGGGGAAATGGGCAGGAACTCTGGCTGTTCAGCCATGGCCACACGTACAGAGCTGCACAGCAGTGAGTGTGCTGGGGAAGCGGGTCTGAGCAAACAATTTGTAATGACCCTTCAGTGAGAACAGAACCAGAGTGTAGAAAGGCCCCTGTGTTAAGTGGTTGTGGCTGAGGCCTTAGGCAGCTGGGCTAACACACCATGGGGGCCTTTCTGTGAAGGTTTGATCCTTGCCAGCTAGACAAGGCTGGCGTGTGGTGTCTCCATGGCTGTACTTTCAGGGTCTGATCACAACAGTGCCACAGGGAGCCAAGCCTAGACATATTCAGAGGCTAAGGCCAGGTCAATATTTCAAACAGTGAGTCTATGCTGCTGCAGCTCAGTAATGGAGATGCTCTATGACAGGGTTTCTCAAACATCCTTTCACTGCAACCTCCTTCTGCCAAAATAACTTAATACATAGCCCTGGAAAGAGGGACCAAGCCCCTCCACTCGGGGGGTGCCAAAGACTGAGCCCCAGTGGGGGGAGGGCAAAACCAAAGCCTGAGGGATTCAGCCCTGAGTGGGGGGGCTCAGACTTTTGTCTTCAGCCCCAGGACCCAACAAGTCTAATACCAGCCCTGGTGACCCCATTAAAACAGGGTCACGACCCACTTTGCTTTCCTGATCCACAGCTTGAGAACCACTGCTCCATGCTGAGGGAGGGGGGGGGGGAGCTTTCCTGTTGGTGTAGTCAATCCACTTCCCCAGGAGGTGGCAGCTCTGTCATGGGGAGAAGCTATATCGGTGGGTGTGCAAGCTGTGGTGTTTACCACATTTAAGAAGTTTAATCAAACCCCATTTTTAAAACCACCTGTGGTCTGGGAATGGCAAAGGAGCTCGATGAAGCAGGGTCTGTCCTTCAAAGTCCTGGAGATCACGATTCCATACTCCTGTTGTAATGGGGGCATAGCTCAGGGGTAGAGTGTTTGATTGCAGATCAAGTGGTCCTTGGTTCAAACCCAGGTGCCCTCTTGAAAAAAAAAATCATTTCTATTCTCCATTATGTTCAGGAGCTCCACCGTACAAGGATGCTTGAAATGAATGTGAACACTCAACATTTCACTGTCCAAATGCATAAAAACCTAGCAAACCTGTCCATCAGCTGAAATCAGTTCCAATCCTCTAAGTGTCTAGTTTATGTTTTCATCAATTAAACAAAGGTATCATTCCCTGAAGCAGAGCACAAGTTTGAAATACAGGCAGCATAGAGCCAATATTCATAACGTCAACTACAAAAAACGATACACGTCTAGAGATAGCATCATTATAATCTGCCAGTCAGAACCTCTCCATAGACCCCTTACACGACCACTTCTCTGTAATATTGGCTGCAAATATTGGTGGTCGCAATGGTGATCTATACAGTTACAGATTATATCAATAACTTCACAGGAGGTGACACAGCATCAGCGAGACTGATACTGGAATACTGCCTCCAGTTTTGGTGTCCTCGTTTGAAAAAGATGTTGTGAAATTGGAGCTGGGGCAGCAAAGAGCCACCTAATGTTCTGAGGACTGGAAAAAATACCTTCTAGTGAGCTATTGAAAGAGCTCAACCTGATTAGCTTATCAAAAGAAGATTGAAAGGTGACTTCATTGAAGTGCCTTAATGGAGAGAAAAGATTGGGTATTTAAGGGCTCTTTAATCTAGCAGAGAAAGGCATAAGACCCAATGGCTAGAAGGTGAAGACAGATAAATTCATATTACAACTAAGGCACAAAAATTCAACAGCGAGGATGATTCACCACAAGAACAAGCTACCAAGGAAAGTGGTGGATTCTCCATCTCCTGATGTCATTTTATGAAGACAAGATGCCTTTCTGGAATGTGTTTGCCCCCAAAGTAGCTATTGTGTCATACAGGAGGCCTGTGATACGCAGGGGGTCAGATTAGATGCTCTAATGGTCTCTTCTGGCCATAAAGTCGACTAATTTCTGAAAAACCGAGTGTAGCATTGGGAGCAGCGTCTGATGTTTTCCTGTCTAGCCGGCTTGCTGCCTAGAACGAACGCTCCTTGAGTGGGGTGATCCACAGGGAGTAGCTCAAACCTCCAAAGTGCCTGGCCAGGGGCAGGACATTGGCACAGCAAGGGAGGGGTGCGTCAGTGACATCACAAAGGCCTTTTGCAGGACCTCAGACTATTGGTCCAAGGTGGTGGGGAGGTGGTGACCTCACAGAGAGATGCTGACATCAGCCAGGTAGGACAAGGGCGAGGGGCCAGGGAAACCTCAGAGACCCCTGTGGCTTTGCTCCAGCAAGTCTCCTTCTCCAGGTCTCTCTCTGAGGACTGAGAGAGTATTCGGGTTCACGGACGTGAGCGCCAGAGGAACCTCTTTCGAGTTTTCTCCTTCCCTTTCAGTGATTTTACTAGAAAACAGCCATCCCTGTTTAGAAGGTAAGAGCCTCCTGGAGGTTTGAAACCTGTTCAGTCTGATCCATCTGGTGACAGTTGAATTCTAGGCATGGAAAACACGAGGTTAAGGAGGCAGAATTTTATTCTGCACCTGGGATTTTGTCCCTTAGAATCACTGGGGACATTGGGGTTTGTTCTTTTTGCTTCACCTCTTCCTCCCTCCTTACTCTTTGTCTCTTGCTTCTTTTGTCCTTTCACCTGTTCCCCTCCCAACACCAGGAGGGGTGAGTGTGTGTGTGTGTGTGTGTGTGTGTGTGTGTGTGTGTTGCGGGGGAGTGCTCTGCAGCTCCCACTGTGGGAGGTCCACCCAAAAATGTGGGGCTGAAATAGTGCTCGGGCAGTGATCCCCACCAGTGACCTGGGCCATCCTTTGGGCTCTCTGGTGAGAACCCTCAGCCTCCCGTCCTCAGTCTCTACCCTGATTGGCTGAGCAGGGGGTTATTGACAGGGAGGAGACTCAGGTCCTTGTTGTTCTCTTTCAGGACCAAGGAAATAAGTCAGAACCAGTTACCAGGGAGGGGCTGGGGCAGCTGGGAGCAGGGGTTTGCGGGGCACGGGAGGGGCTGGGGCAGCTGGGAGCGGGGTTTGCGGGGCACGGGGAGGGGCTGGGGCAGCTGGGAGCGGGGGTTGCGGGGCACGGGAGGGGCTGGGGCAGCTGGGAGCGGTGGGGGTTGCAGGGCACCGGGAGGGGCTGGGACAGCTGGGAGCGGGGTTTGCGGGGCACGGGAGGGGCTGGGGCAGCTGGGAGTGGGGGTTGCGGGCACGGGAGGGGCTGGGGCAGCTGGGAGCGGGGTTTGGGGCACAGGGAGGGGCTGGGGCAGCTGGGAGCAGGGGGTTGCAGGGCACGGGGAGGGGCTGGGGCAGCTGGGAGTGGGGGTTTGGCGGGGCACGGGAGGGGCTGGGGCAGCTGGGAGCAGGGGGTTGGCGGGGCACGGGGAGGGGCTGGGGCAGCTGGGAGCGGGGTTTGGCAGGGCACGGGAGGGGCTGGGGCAGCTGGGAGCAGGGGTTTGCGGGGGCACGGGGAGGGGCTGGGGCAGCTGGGAGCGGGGGTTTGCGGGGCACGGGGAGGGGCTGGGGCAGCTGGGAGCGGGGGTTGCGGAGCACGGGAGTGGCTGGGGCAGCTGGGAGCGGGGGTTGCGGGGCACGGGAGGGGCTGGGGCAGCTGGGAGCGGGGAGGTTGCGGGCACGGGAGGGGCTGGGGCAGCTGGGAGCGGGGGTTTGCGGGGCACGGGAGGGGCTGGGGCAGCTGGGAGCGGGGAGGTTGCGGGGCACGGGAGGGGCTGGGGCAGCTGGGAGCGGGGGCTTGCGGGGCACGGGGAGGGGCTGGGGCAGCTGGGAGCGGGGGTTGCGGGCACGGGGAGGGGCTGGGGCAGCTGGGAACGGGGGTTGCGGGGCACGGGGGTTGCGGGGCACGGGGAGGGGCTGGGGCAGCTGGGAGCGGGGGCTTGCGGGGCACGGGAGGGGCTGGGGCAGCTGGGAGCGGGGGCTTGCGGGCACGGGAGGGGCTGGGGCAGCTGGGAACGGGGGGTTGCGGGGCACGGGGAGGGCTGGGGCAGCTGGGAAGGGGGTTGCGGGGCACAGGAGGGGCTGGGGCAGCTGGGAGCGGGGTTGCGGGGCACAGGAGGGGCTGGGGCAGCTGGGAGCGGGGGTTGCGGGGCACAGGAGGGGCTGGGGCAGCTGGGAGTGGGGTTGCGGGGCACGGGGAGGGGCTGGGGCAGCTGGGACTGGGGGAGGCGCTGGGAGGAAGGAGGCAGGAGCCGGAGAACAAAGAACCGGGACGATCAGCCCCCGGCAGTTCCTGAGAGACCAGACGCTGCTGCCTCCATCGGGAGCTGGGAGCTGAGCAGCTGCTGCTTCCCCAGCGGGGTCTGTGCGGTGGGGAGCCCAGCATTAACCCCTCTGGGCCCGGCGGTGGCGGGGGCTTCTCCGGCTAGTAACCACCCGGGCTCTGCTGAGGCTCCCGGTGACGGAGCCCGGGGGTCGGGGCAGGTCCCGGCTCTGCGCGGTGCCCCCCCCCATCGCTGCCCCCGGGGGCCCAGAGCTGCTGCAGCGCTGAGGCCGGGAGGATCCTTCCCGCAGCGAGTCTGAGCCGCCCCCCCCCGGCTCTGCTGTGCCCGGTACCGGGGGGTGAAGCGGGTCCCCCCGCCCGGTGCCCCCTTCCCCGCACGGGCGGAGCGGGGCAGCCGCGGGGAGCCCCGAACGGGCGGTGACCCGGCTCCCAGCCCGGCAGGGCGCTAGGGAAGTGGGGAGGGGATGGGAGAGGTGTGAGGGGAAATTAGAGGGGGCAGGTTCCCAGATCTCTGACCCCCGCACAGTCACTGCAGCGTCCCTGCCCAGGGTCACTGCCCTGTGACCGAGGTGAGGAGCAGAGAGAGGAAGAACCAGCCCCGGACTCTCCCTGTTCCCCCTGCGGCAGGAGTGCGCTGCCCTGGGGGCAGGGTCAGGGGACCCCCCCCAAGGGGGCTCCTTTGGGTCTGGTCTGGTCCAGGGTTTGATTCACACCCTGTTGCTGGGAGGGCTTCAAAATGTCTTGGTTTGTTACTGCTGCTGGGGGGAGCACAAGGGGGACAGGAGGGGCCGGGGGCCAGGTCTGTGCTGCACTGTGGGGACTGAGCATGTTCCCAGCCTGGCAGAATCTACAATCTCTGTCTGCAGGGAAAGGGCCTGGGGGAATCGTGATTTGAAATGAACTGAAGCCTGTTCTGAAACCTCCACAACTGCCCTTCTCGCCCTGCCAGGCTGCAGAATGACGCCCACCTCTCGCTCCAGCTCATCCCAGCCTCCCATGGGACAGGAGAAATGGCTGCAGTGGAGCCAGCTCAGGTAGGGGTTATTGGGGGTTGCTGGTGGGTTCCTGCTGGAGGAGAGAGGCAGGAAATACTGAAGAGGTGGCAACTTCTGGGAGTTAGGTCTGGGTGAGGATAGGGAGTGGGGACAGAGTGTGACAAACCTGCTGGAACTTGTCCTGGGACCAATCCTATTCAGTTTATTCATAAATGATCTGGAGAAAGGGTAAACAGTGAGGTGGCAAAGTTTGCAGATGATACTAAACTGCTCAAGATAGTTAAGACCAAAGCAGATTGTGAAGAACTTCAAAAGGTCTCACAAAACTAAGTGATTGGGCAACAAATGGCAAATGAAATTTAATGTGGATAAATGTAAAGTAATGCACATTGGGAAAAAATAACCCCAACTATACATACAACATTATGGGGCTAATTTAGCTACAACGAGTCAGGAACAAGATCTCGGAGTCATCGTGGATAGTTCTCTGAAGATGTCCACGCAGTGTGCAGAGGCGGTCAAAAAAGCAAACAGGATGTTAGGAATCATTAAAAAGGGGAGAGAAAATAAGACAGAGAATATTTTATTGCCCTTATATAAATCCATGGTACACCCACATCTCGAATACTGTATACAGATGTGGTCTCCTCACCTCAAAAAAGATATTCTAGCACTAGAAAAGGTTCAGAGAAGGGCAACTAAAATGATTAGGGGTTTAGAAAGAGAAGACTAAGGATATGATAGAGGTCTACAAAATCATGAGTGATGTGGAGAAAGTGGATAAGGAAAAGTTATTTACTTATTCCCATAATCCAAGAACTAGGGGTTACCAAATGAAATTAATAGGCAGCAAGTTTAAAACAAATAAAAGGAAGTTCTTCTTCACGCAGCGCACAGTCAACTTGTGGAACTCTACCTGAGGAGGCTGTGAAGGCTAGGACTATAACAATGTTTAAAAGGGGACTGGATAAATTCATGGTGGCTAAGTCCATAAATGGCTATTAGCTAGGATGGGTAAGAATGGTGCCCCTAGCCTCTGTTCGTCAGAGGATGGAGATGGATGGCAGGAGAGAGATCACTTGATCATTGCCTGTTAGGTTCACTCCCTCAGGGGCACCTGGCATTGGCCACTGTCGGTAGACAGATACTGGGCTAGATGGACCTTTGGTCTGACCCGGTACAGCCGTTCTTATGTTCTTATGTTAATATGGGCCTAGATCCTCAGAACAAACACTTGGGTGTTGGGGGAGAAAATTCCCTAATTTGTGAAACAGGAAACAGACAAAGCAACTCCCTGGGCAGGGCTAGGAAAGCTGACCAGGTTTCCAGTGCTGAACCCTCAGCCTGCTAGCCAGGGGCTGGTGTGACATGGAAAGGGGGCACCCAGCAGGGAGGTGTAGGGAAGATGTCCCGGCCCCTCACATCCAGCTGCTGGCAGTGGGGAGGGTGTTAGGGTTCCCCACCATGGGGCTGTGCCTGGACCCTACTGGGGGCTCCATCTCCTGTATCAGCCTCTGGCGAATAGGTCTGTGGTGGATCTGCTGGGAGAGACGAGGGGCTCTCACTTCATCCCCTCACCCAGATGTCTCCTGGCTGCTCTCAGCAGTGTGGGGATAGGACTCTGCTGACTCTCTCAGAGCTTCCATTTGATTGGCTCCTTTCCTCCATGAATAGTGGGGCTGTGAGTGGGGCAGCAGGTACTGAGTTTTGGGCTCTTGCTCTTTCAGGGCCGGTGACCTTCGAGGAGGTGGCTGTGTATTTCACCAGGGAAGAGGGGCTCTGCTGGACCCCACTCAGAGAGCCCTCTACAGGAGGTCATGCAGGAGAACTGTGAGAATGTGACCTCGCTGGGTAAGGATTCCTGTTCCCTCGGTTTTTAGAAGGGGAAACGCAGAGTTAAGGTTCATGCCACTCCCACAATTCCACCTCTGCTCTGCCCTGTTTCAGCATTACCCCGACATGCCAGAGACACCCACACTAGCCCTCTCCCCTCCCCTGTTGCAGAGCGCTCTGGGAACAGAGCAGTACAGCAGAATGTCTAATATGCTCTTCTCTTTGCTAAGATAATATTCGGGTTCAACTCCATCATAGCAAACAGCAACTTCCTCCTCACGGCCTGCTCTCCAGTACTGAACCTCCTGCACCCAGGCCATCTGAGACTTGTACAGTGTTACTACCCCCTTGCCCTCAACCTGAGTTTTCCTTTTGAGTCACTGCCTTCACTTACCCCTCACTAAGCCCCACAGATCACTCGAACATACGCCACCAGGGTGCTGACAACCCCCATGGCAAGAACACACCCTTGGGCACCTTTGCTGACAAAGCCTACAACACTCAGCACGGAAATGAGGCAGAGTTGACCCCCAAGTTTCACATGCACCTCTCTGCATAGCACAGGCACAGCTCTGCCCAGCTGCTGCAACCAATCCCTCCATCAGCCAGTCACAGCTACAGCTGGCCCAGTGCACACAGCTGGAGGCATGCAGATAAATGTGGGATTCGCACGGCCCACACAGAACCATTCTCACTGGTTCTGGCCAGCTACAGGGTTAAGGGTTGGGGGAAAGTTTACATTAACTTTTCATTTCCTGGTCTGCAGAGGTTTAAGTTTACTCACCGTCCATATGGTGCAAGGCAGGAGACAGCACTGGGCAACCTTAACTCTGCATTAATGTAGCTTATGAGCATTTAGTTTGCTGTTTTAAAAAATGGATGCTTTTGCCGCTATAGCTGTGTCTGTAATTGAGCTTTGGCCAGCAGAGCCATGTTGGATGGTGTGCGTGTGTGCGCATGTGTGTGTGCATGTTTTCACAACCTTCAACAATAGAGCTGGACTGGCAAAGCTTTTAAGAGCTACCTAAGACCTACCTAACTAGTTCCTCGACAGACACCTGACACGCCACCTTTGGGTGAACGAATATGTGTGTGCCTGGTCCATGGGATCCCAGAAAAACATTAGGCACCCTGTGCCCTCTGCCAGGTGGCATCAAGAGGTCCATGATGAGTCACATCCTTCTCCTCCTCCAGTCGCTGCATTAGAGTGTCTTTAGAATGAGCCGGCTGACCCCCGTTCCAGCCTTCTGTTTGGGTTCCACGGGGCTCTGTCCTTGGGCCTCTTCTTTTCTTCCTCTGCACTTTATTTCTGGGGAATCTCATCCGCACACACACATTCAGCTACCATCTCTGTGCGCCTAACTCCCAGTTCTGCCTCTCTGCTCCTGGCCTGTCTCCTTCTGTCGCAACTGAAATCTCAGCCCCTCTCTCTCATCTCCTCACTGATGTCCAGCCATCAGCTAAAGATCAACAGCTGAAGCAAAGCTCTTAATATTTCCCCCAAGCCCTCCCCCCACCTTCTTTCTCTACCGCCGCAGACAGCACCATTGTGCTGCCTGTCACTCAGGCCCCTAACTGTGCAATACCTTTGTCACGGAGCTCCCTCTGGGCCTCCTATCCAGGCTGTGCCTACACCTGGCATTTTCTTTTTGCCTAATATCCTTAACAATTGGCCTTTCCTATCCATCCGTGCAGCGAGAGCTCTTAGTCATCCTCTCCTGTCTCAGTTACTCCAACATCCTTTTCTCTGACCTCACCTTGCGCGTCTCCATTCAGAAGGAAAAAGCGCCCTCCTGGTCCTCGAACATGACTTATGAGGGAAGGTTGAAAGAACTGGGCATGTTTAGTTTTGAAAAAAGAGTGAGTGGGGAACTGAGAACAGTCTTCAAATATGTCAAGGGTTGTTATAAGGGAGCAGTGATTAATTGTTCGTCACGTCCACTGAAGGTAGGAGGAGAAGTAATTGGCTTGATCTGCTGCAAGGGAGGTTGAGGGTGGGTAATACAAAAACCTTTCCAGCGATAAGGATAGGGGAGTGCTGGAATGGATTACAAAGAGAGGTTGTGGAATTATTGTCCCAGGAGGGTTTTAAGAACAGGTCAGACAAACTTCTGGCATATTTACACCTGATCCTGCCACAGGGCGATGGGAATGGAGTAGATGACTTCTTGAGGTCCCTTCCAGCCTATATTAGAAGATTTTAGGATTCATTGCCTTAGCCCTTCGCTTTGATCACGTCTCCAGGTGGAGAATTTGGACCATTTTTGTGGATCGGCTGTGGGTACAAATTTTGTTCCTAGAGCCCTAAAAATCTGCAGATATCCATGGACCATTTTTGCGGATCGCAGATCGGATGCAGATATAAATTTTGTATCCGTGCAGGGCTCTACCTGTCTTACTTCTGTTTCTACCTACAACTTAAATCTATTTCGTACACAGTGACTACATCTGAAATAACATGAGATCACCATAACAATGATCAATGAATGATAAGATGAACTAATTGGCTCCATGAACCACGGAGACTCTTCCTTTTCCATCCCCACCTGCAAGAGCCGCCGTCTCTCTTCTCTGCATGTTCTTTGGATCTTCGAATTTGTCCCTCCTGAAGTCACATGGCCTGATTCTTATTTTTCACATTCTCCTTTGGCAGAAGAATTGGGCTGTGGCTCTTGAACTACACCATCTAATTTGCCAACTTTCTCCACACAGTGGTTTTTATGCTCCCTCCCTTTATACCTGACTCGCTAGGTTCCCTAATGCCGCAGGATGTGCTTTCCTGACATCTAATGCTGCTGAGATCCTGCCTTCAGTGATATCCCTGCCCTTCCTGGTCCTTACTCCACTGAACCCCCCAGCCCATGCTTCCTGTTCCCAGCTTCCCCTGGACTCTCTCTTTGGCTCTGGACCTGTCTGTCAGCAAGAAGCAGTGCCAGGGAGACTTGCCCTCTGTCTGGAGTCTTCACTTTCTGGGAAATGCAGTTCCAGTCTCTGTTTTTTAGGAGCCTCTTTGATAATGAGTGTCTGGCTGTGTGTGTTCCCAGCAAAGATGGGGATAGTTAAATCCCTCCTAAGCAGAGTGTTCTGCACCTTTGAGCACCTGGGGAGCTGGCCCTGTGATTTTATTGTTTAAAATGGACTGGGGTTAAACTAATAGAATGTTTTTTATGATGATAAATGGCCTATGAATTCCCCTGATCTCCTTTGTTTTCTTTCCCTTGAGCAGGGTTTCCAGTTTCTCAACCCTCTGTGATCTTCCAGCTGGAAGGAGGGGAAGAGCCGTGGGTCCTGGCTCTCCCTGTTTCAGTGGAAAGCGAGATCCTGGGAAGTCCCTGCACAGGTGAGGAAACATTAAACCAACCCAGAAACTGTAAGTGCCTGAGAGAACCCGCTGGGATTCCCCACACAGACCCTGTGAGCTCAGGACAGTCCCCAGCAGATCTCACTCCTGGCTTCCTACAGATGATGATTGACACCTTGGCTGGAGCTCCCTCCCTTCCTACTGAGTGTTTGGATGGGATGTGGGCAGGGCCGGCCTTGGGGAAATGGCACCCTGGGCAAACTTGTATTTTGGTGCCCCTGGCTCCCATGGGCTCCCTAGGCAACCCACGTTCCCTTCCCCCCAACCTCTGCACTGTGTCCCTTTGCCCCAAATGTCTGCTCCGCCTCCTGCACCCCTAATCCCTACACCCCTTCATTCCTAACCTCTGCCCCCCTCGTGCACCCCAATACCTGCCCCCTCCTGAGCCCCTAACCCCTGCACTGTGCCCCCTTCACTCCAGCCCTTGCACTCCACTCCTGTGCCGCAATCATTAATGATCTGGAGGATGGCGTGGACTGCACTGTCAGCAAGTTTGCAGATGACACTAAACTGTGAAGAGTGGTAGATACGATGGAGGGTAGGGATAGGGCCCAGAGGACCTAGACAAATTAGAGGATTGGGCCACAAGACACCTGATGCGGTTCAACCAGGACCAGTGCAGAGTCCAGCACTTAGGACCGAAGAATGCCATTCACTGTTACAGACTAGGAAGCAGTTCTGCAGAAAAGGACCTAGGGGTTACAGTGGATGAGAAGCTGGCTGAGTCAACAGTGTGCCCTTGTTGCCAAGAAGGCTAACGGCATTTTGGCTGTAAATAGGGCATTGCCAGCAGATCGTTCCCCTCTATTCGACATTGGTGAGGCCTCATCTGGAGTACTGTATCCAGTTTTGGGCCTCACACTACAAGAAGGATGTGGAAAAATTGGAAAGAGTCCAGCAGAGGGCAACAAAAAATGATTAGTGGGCTGAAGCACATGACTTATGAGGAGAGGCTGAGGGAACTGGGATTCTTTAGTCTGCAGAAGAGAAGACTGAGGGGGGATTTGATCGCTGCTTTCAACTGCCTAAAGGAGGGTTCCAAAGAGGATGGATCTAGACTGTTCTCAGTGGTAGCAGATGACAGAACAAGGAGTAATGACCTCAAGTTGCCGTGGGGGAGGACTAGGTTGGATACTAGTAAAACTATTTCACTAGGAGAGTGGTGAAGCACTGGAATGGGTTCCGTAGGAGGTGGAGTCTCCTTCCTTAGAGGTTTTTAAGGTCAGGCTTGACAAAGCCCTGGCTGGGATGATTTAGTTGGGAATTGGTCCTACTTTGAGCAGAAGGGTGGACTAGATACACCCTGAGGTCCCTTCCAACCCTGATATTTTATGGTTCTATGCACCCCTTCACTGCTACCCCCTGCACCACTCTCCTGTGCCCTCAACCCCTGCACTGTGCCCCCTTTGCCTCTAACCCTGGCATCCCCCTTCTGCACCCAAGTGGGGAACCTGACCTGGATGCACAAAGCAGCTGGCATTGCTGCTCGCTCCCCCACTGGACTGCTGCTCCCCGCCCCACACAGCCCTGCGGGCTGGGAGAGGAGCAAGGAGCGATGTCAGGCTTCCTGCACCCAGGTCACCTTCCTGCAGGCTGTGTAAGGGAGGGCAGAAGAACAGCTGCTCCTGATGTCTCAGCACAGCCCAGGTGGGGAAGTGACCTGGATGCAGGGAGCCCTGGTGTGTGTGTGTGTGTGTGTGAAGGTAGTATGTGCCTGAGTGAGTGAGCGCGCTGTCTCTTTAAGAAAGTTCCCAGGGTCAGGAGCCTGAACTAGGCTTGTTCAGACACAAGCAGCTGCCGGCAGCTCCGGCCCCAGAGAGGCAGCAGCACACGCAGATTCCCCCTGTCCCGTCACCCCAGCTCAGTGGAAATCAGGTACCCGGGTGGGGGGGAGGGGATCACCCCGCCATCAATCAGCACCTCCCCTGCAGAGCAGTCAGGAGGATGCTCCCAGTCGAGGGTGGACGGGGCGACTCCGGGGTGAACGGGGTGGGGACAGGAACAGCAGCAGCTGCACACGTGGAACAGGGCGGAGAGGGGCCCCTCTGCTCCGGAGCAGTCACCTGACTCTGACGGCTGGTCGTCCAATTTCCCCCTGCAGCTCAGGTCTATCCCACTCCCCCACGCAGCTGCTTATCTGCCTCCCTGTGCCGCTTTCATCAGCCCAGCAAGCCTCTCGGCAGCAGGTCAGGTGGGAATCCAAACCCTGCGCCCGGCACCCCCTTGGGTGGGGCACCCATACGGCCCCCCCTAAAGGCCGGTTCTGGGTGGGGAGCAGAATTGATCCCCTCCACTGTCCCCTGTGGGGGAGAGTTAGGGGGAATTCAGTCCCTGATTTTTATTTTCTGTCTCTCCAGCACTTACTTGGGTTTGTTCTCTGCCTTTCCATCCCCAATTCTGAGATTTCTCCTCTCTTCTAGCAGGTGATGGGGTGGTGAGGGAGAGCAAGGAGCAGGAAGATGCTGAGCTCGCCGAAGCGCATGGGGAATTACTGCGAAGAGCCAAAGGGAGTGTGTCCAGCCTCCATGAGCAGGGAAAAGCTGGTGAAAATTACCCCAGACCAGAGAGAGAGCAGGGAAACCACTCAGAGGAGAGAGTGGATGAACCCATTAATTGTCAGGGAACTCACAGGGACCTCAAGGAAACTACGTCCCAGGAGAAAATCCTCACGGAAAAGCGAGAGAATACATGTAGTGAGTGTGGGAAAAACTTCCATTACCGCTCAGCCCTTATTCAACATGAGATAATCCACACGAAAGAGACACCTTACAAATGCTGTGAGTGTGGGAAAAGCTTCAATCGTACCTCAGCCCTTAGTAGGCATCAGCGAATACACAGAGGAGAAAGACCCTATGAATGCTGTGAGTGCGGGAAAAGCTTCACTCAGAGATATACCCTTAACTCTCATCAGAGAATCCACACAGAAGAGCGACCCTACAAATGCTGCAAGTGCGGGAAAAGCTTCACTCAGAGATCAGCCCTTATCTCTCATCAGACAACGCACACGGGAGAGAAACCCTACGAATGTTGCGAGTGTGGAAAAAGCTTCTCTCAGAGCTCAAACCTTACTGTGCATCAGAGGATCCACACAGGAGAGAGACCTTATGAATGCCGTGAGTGCGGGAAAAGTTTCAGTCACATCTCCTCCTTATCTCTCACCAGAGAGTCCACACAGGAGAGACCCTATGAATGTTGCAAGTGTGGAAAAGCTTCTCTCGGAGCTCACACCTTACTGTGCATCAGAGGATCCACACAGGAGAGAGACCCTATGAATGCAGTGAGTGCAGGAAAAGTTTCACTCACCTCTTCTCTCTTATCTCTCACCAGAGAGTCCACACAGGAGAGAAACCCTATGAATGCAGTGAATGTGGGAAAAGCTTCTCTCGGAGCTCAACCCTTGTTACACATTACAGAGTCCACACTGGAGAGAGACCATATGAATGCTGCGAGTGTGGGAAAAGCTTCACTCATAGTTCAGGCCTTTCTAAACATCAGAGAATTCGTAAAGGAGATAAACTTCATAAAAACCCTCTCTAGAGCTGTCAGGAGATTTTTTCTTTAATTCTGTTGACAGTAGTGAGTGTTAAGGCTGTTTGCATCTTTTGCACACTGTAGTTCCTCAGCTCCCCATACATGAGTTGCCCACTTTTGAAGCTCGCCCGTCTTTGGGCTGGATCCTGTGGTCCTTTGTATCAACTCCATTGTCCTGTGAGTCATTGGAGCGTGTGTCCTTTCTACCAGGAATGTCATCACCCCAGGTGGGGGAGATGGGGGGTGTCTTCAACCAGCTACGTTGAGATAAAATCTACCTGGGTCTCATCACTGTGGTTGCCATGGAGTTAGCTAGCTTGAGTTCACTTTCCTGATGTAAAAAGAGAACTATTCTTGCACTAAAGACATGGGCCATGGATAGTCGGTGGAGTTATCTTGCACATTTCCTCCTGTCTGAGCTAACCATCATCACATTTCCTTTTCTAAACAAACCTGGAGATTCACATTTATACTCCTCCTCCCAGTGCAAAGTTAGTGTTAGAGACGTCAAGTTACTCTGTGATGAGACATTGTGTCTTTCCCTGTTGTTCTCTCATGACCCTTGTTTGTGCTGAACAGCATTTATTTGGTTGCGTTTTTTTCTCATTTATAATATATTTAAATATGAAGAAGAGCTGGAGCAGTGTCAGGGAAATAAGGGTCATTTTAGGCTCTGTGACACTGGAAGGAGATGGGGCGACTCAGACATTCCATCCTTCCCATCACCCCAGAACTGTTACCTTGAGCCTGAGCCATGCACAGTTCACCCCTTCGTATTCCTTCGCTTCCCAGCGTGTCTGGTGGGGTCATGTTCTTGGCTGTCCATGCTTGGGAATGGTGCTTGTACACGTCTTTGATCCTAAATCAGAATCAGTCTGGCAGGAGATGAAAGTGTCAGACTTGGAAGGGGATTTCAAATGGATCCCAAGCACCGTTCAAATCCCCTTTTCCCTCAATGGCAAAGCTGCTTCTGGGAAGGTCGGCTGTTTTTTCTCCCGTTATGAAGGTGCTAAAACTCCTGTAAATAACACTAATGAGAGAGGTATCAGAGGGGTAGCCGTGTTAGTCTGGATCTGTAAAAGCAGGAAAGAATCCTGTGGCACCTTATAGACTATCAGACTTTTGGAGCATGAGCTTTCGTGGGTGAATACCCGCTTCGTCGGATGCATGAGAAAGCGCTGGGTGAAGCAGGTTTCAGTGGATCATGGGAGAATCTCTCATCCTGATTCTGAGACATCAGATGTAACCTAGTCTGGAATTTCACTTTAAATTAAATTGAAAGTGTCTTCTACCTCTCTGTGATATGGGTTTTCTATCTAATAACTGTGTATTAGTTTTGTTTGACAAAATGTAGCTCAGATTTTTTGGGAAATTTCAGACAAATTACCATTTTTTTTTAACTTCAGGTTTGTTTTTCCCCTTATCCCTGCATGATGACATGGAGAAAATTCAAATGAATACTCTCTCAGTCCTCAAAAGTGCCTGGCCAGGGGCAGGACATTAGCACAGCAAGGGAGGGGTGTGGCAGTGACATCACAAAGATTTTTGGCAGGACCTCAGCCTATTGGTCCAAGGTGGTGGGGAGGTGGTGACCTCACAGAGAGATGCTGACATCAGCCAGGCAGGACAGGGGCGAGGGGCCAGGGAAACCTCAGAGACCCCTGTGGCTTTGCTCCAGCAAGTCTCCTTCTCCAGGTCTCTCTTTGAGGACTGAGAGAGTATTCGGGTTCACAGACGTGAGCGCCAGGAGGAACCTCTTTCGAGTTTTCTCCTTCCCTCTTAGTTCTAGGCAGCAAGCCGGTGTAACAACAGAAACAGCTCCTGCTCCAGATTTGCTACTTGGGCTGCACTGAGCATGCGCACCCGAACGGAGCATGCCCAGTAATCTCTGCTGTTGCCACTGCCCTCACTTCTACTTACGATTTGCTGCCTCCTCTTCGGAGGGGGGGTTAAAAACAGCAAGGGGCAAATCGCAGTGGGGGCTGCCAAGGTCCAAGCGGGGCAGAAATTTACTGGCCAGGCGGGGATCAAGCTGCTGCAGGTAGCGGCAGGAGAGGGGCTGAAGGGGAAAAATCAGGGGTGGGGGTTAAGCTGGGAGGGGGGAGACGCTGCCAGACCCTGTGCGGGGACAAAACCCCTGTTTAGGGAGGGGGTAGGGGGAAATGGGCCCCTCAGGACGAGCTACCTGCTGGTCTCCCAAATCTGGGGGGGGTTGGGGTTGTGGGGGGCACCGGCTGTCTCAGTTCTGCAGCGTCAGCCCGGGGGGTGGAGGGGGGCGGGTTCCCGGGGCTCCAGGCACCGGCCTGTCCGAGCTCCGACCCCGCAGCGCCGCTCGGTCTGTGCCAGCGCTGCGGGGCGGCCCCTGCTCCGGCCGGGAGCCCGAGTGCGGGACACACCGGCCAGACCCCCCCGCCCCCCCGGCTCTGCCTCCCGCCCCGAGACTGTGGGAAAGTGTCTGTGTCCGTGTGAAACCCCCGCAGCCCCTTCCCCTGGTACAGCGCCGAGCTGCCAATTCCCCCCCTGAGCCCACGTGTCTGCACCCCATCCCCTGCCCCAGCTCAGAGCCTGCCCCCCTCACTCAACCTCCCCATAGCATGCACCCCTCCCGCCCCCAACTCCCCCAGAGCCCGCGTGTCCGCACCCCCTGCACCCCAGCCCCTGCCCCAGCCCAGAGCCTGCCCCTCACTCAACCTCCCCATAGCCTGCACCTCCCACCCCCAACTCCATCCCGGAGCCCGCGTGTCCGCACCCCCTGCCCCCCGATCCCCTGCCCCAGCTCAGAGCCTGCACCCCTCACTCAACCTCCCTATAGCCTGCAACCCTCCCGCCCCCCAACTCCCTCCCAGAGCCCGCGTGTCCACACCCCCCTGCACCCCCTGCCCCAGCTCAGAGCCTGCACCCCTTACTCAACCTCCCCATAGCTTGCACCCCTCCTGCCCCCAACTCCCTCCCGAGCCCGCGTGTCCGCACCCCCTGCACCCCTATCCCTGCCCCAGGTCAGAGCCTGCCCCTCACTCAACCTCCCCATAGCCTGCAACCCTCCCACCCCCCAACTCCATCCCACAGCCTGCACCCCAAACAGGGCCGGATTAACCTTTTGTGGGCCGGGTGCTAAACATATTTGTGGGCCCCCATGGGGGAAATGGGGGCAGAGGGCAGAGTCCTCAGAGCGAGGGGCTGGCTGGGGGCAATGGGAGATGGGTCATGGCACGGCAGGGACAGCCCCACTCCACCCAGCCCAGTACAAGGGCCCTGTTTACAAACCGGGAGCTGCCAGACCCACACTGTCCAGCCCAGCCCTGCACTGCCATCGTGCGTCTTCCCCTTGGGAGCGGGCCCATGCTGCACCATGCTACCGCCTGCCCAGCACCCCTCCGGCTCCCTAGGCCCAGCGCCGCACCACCCAGAGACCCCCACCAACCCCCTGCCCAGCACCCCTCCGACTTCCTACGCCCAGCGCCGCAGCACCCAGAGACCCCCACCAACCCCCTGCCCGGCACCCCTCCGACTCCCTACGCCCAGTGCCGCACCACCCAGAGACCCCCACAAACTCCCTGCCTGGCACCTCTCCGACTCCCTACGCCCAGCGCCGTGCCACCCAGAGACCCCCACAAACCCCCTGCCCGGCGCCCCGCCCACGCCCGGCGCCCCGGGCCGGGCCACCCAGAGACCCCCCCAAAGCCCCCCGGGCCCAGCACCCCCCAGACCCACTAGAGACCTACTCTCCCACACCCTAACCCCCAGCCACAGTAGCCGGCCCTGATGGGAGGTGACTGTGTCTGCCAGGCTGAGCTGGCAGTGCAGCCAGAGCTGGTCCTGGGGCAGGAGAACTCCGGCCCCTTGGGAGTGGTGGAAGCAGCCAGGCTGGAGCAGGAGCAGAGCCTACCCGGGCCAGGCTCCCTCAGGATCCAGCTGAGCCTCCCCCCTCCCCGACTGTCCCCTGTGAGTGGCTGAGACTGGCCCAGCCTCTGCACCAGTCCCAGGTGGCTCTTCCCCGGGGAGGCAGGTGGGGCCACACAGGTCCCAGGCAGTGGAGACAGCTCAGAGCTGGAGCAGTGCTGGGGAGTGGGGCAGATCCCTGAGACGTGACTCCTGAGATCCCACCCAGCCCACTCACACCCATTGGCCCCGTGGCCATCAGCCTTGCAGAGCACACACCTCTCTCTCTCCCTGCTTTCCTATCACCAGTTATGTTACTACAGGAATGAAATTGAGCCATCCCGTAAAACAGCGAGTTCCACATTGTTCTTCAAACCTCAGATCATTTAAATGCAGCTTTGCATTTGAAATACTATATGACTGTAGTACATTTTGCACTGCCTGCATCTACACTGACATCAGGAGAGGAGAAGAGGACAAGACTGTCCCTAGCATATGTGATTTTAAAGAAAGGTGAGACACACCCACCCACTATCAGTACAACAAGAAAGGAGAACAGTAGCTGGTGCCAAGAGATGAAACCCTCCTGTACCCACAACTGATGTCTGAAAAGCATCAGTCACTCTGCAGATCAAAGAAAGAAAGAGCAGCCAGTTTCAGACAGATAGGATCCTTTTGACCTATATAGGAGAAGTGCACTTCCCTATAGCAGTTTCCCAACATACTTTTCTTATGGATTTATTTATAAAGCAAAAATTAAGATTAGGAGTCTGATTTAAATTATGTACATTTTCAGTGTTAGTTAAGTATGAAACTATTGCAGCTACTTTTATCTTACTCCTGCCTTCATAAAAAGCTACCGAGTTTTAACAGATAATAACAAAGACTAAAGTACATGCTTTAATATAATTAGGACCGGGCAACCCAAGAAGAAGAATACACCGTGGAAGAGTCCTACAACCAGGTATTGGAGGCCAATCCCTTTATCAATGGAATCCTCAACCAAAATATAAGGAAAACTTTTGACAATAGCTCAAGGTCAGACACCAAGAAGACCAGCACCATTCGTATTCTGGTTTTGGATAAAATACTTGATCTTGCCTACATCATAGAAACCTTCCTCTCTCCAAGTCTACACCCCACTACACCCTTTAGCAATAAAGTAACCATTAAACAAGTTCTGAATCAGTTGTCTTTCTTCCCAATTTAGTTTTAACAATAAAGCTGCAACGTACGTAGCTATGGGAGAAGACAGTGCAACTACTAGGTATTGGTGGGGGAAAAGTGTGCTACTAATGTCCTGGATATACTGGCAGGGCCGGCTTTAGGCCAATTCAACCAATTCCCCTGAATCGGGCCCTGCCCCTAAGAGGGTCCCGCGCCCAAGCCCCGGTTCGGTGTATTGGCAAGAGTCGGTGCACTGTACCAGGGTGGCCCAGCTTCTCCAGGGGACAATTTAAAGGGCCTGGGGGCCCTTTAAATTGCCACCACAGCCACACTGCTGGAGCCCTGGGGTAGGGCTGTGGGGATCTGTGGGCTACTTAAAAAGTCTGTGGCTCCCGTTGCTTCTATCGCCCCAGTCCTTTAAATAGCCCCTGGAGCCCCGCCGCTCCCCCAGGGCTCCAGCAGCTGTGTACATGGCCAGGGCTGTGGAAGCAGGGGAGCCCCAGGCGGCTGCTGCTACCCTGGTGGGGGAGAGAGGAGGGGGAGGGAGCACTTACCATACGGGGTGGTCTGTACCCCCTGTACCCACACCCCCTGCCCTGTCTCCAGCCAACCACTCCCTGCCCTGTCTCCAGCCAACCCCTGCTGCACCCCCCCTGCCTGAAGCCAGCCATTCCTGCACTTCTCTGTCTTCAGCACTGCAAATCTATGCCGCACCCCCCTATGGCCCTGCTTGAAGCCAGCCAGCCCACCCCACCCCACCCCCCCGTCTCCAGCCATTGCTGCACCCCTTGCCCTGCCTGCAGCCAGCCCCATGTCCACTGGTGCCTTGCAATTCCCTGGGCAGTAACCCTGCATACCTGCTTCAATGATGGGAGAAGAGAGCAGCTGGTACCCACACACATGTGCACACCCTGGGGTGACAAGATAGCAAGTGTGAAACATCGGGATGGGGTGGAGGTTAATAGGATCCTATATAAGAAAGAGACCCCAAAATTGGGACTGTCTCTATAAAATCGGGACATGTGGTCACCCTAGCACACTCCCAGGGAGTGGCGGGCACCCACACATGTGAAGCGGAGTCATTTCTAGTTCAGGCCCATCTTTGTAAAAAAGAACTGTAGGTAGGGTTAACATACAGCCGTATTTTCCCAGACATGTCAGACTTTTTGATTCTTGAATTGCTGTCCGGGAGGAATTTTTAAATATGGACTTATGGTAACCCTATTGGTACCAAAAATACATACTCTGGCACATCCCTTACATCAGAACTTTTTATAGGGAACCGGTTGCTAAGAAAGGAAAGGCTTTTTTTTAACCTTGTTTTCCTTTTTTAAAAAGTCATCCCTGCTGGGGCCCTGCCGAAAATGTTTGAATTGGGTGGGCCCCAAACTTCCTACAGCCGGCCCTAACTAGTCTGTTCAGTGTTATAGCTTTTAATATGCTAATGCAAACACTGTAATAGAGCATTAATGTCCCAATGTACTGTACCTTGTTTTAACTTACCGTAATACTAGACGTGGTGCATGTGAACATTGCCGTAACAAGAGCAAAGCGAGCCAGGCACTTGCCTCGGGCACGGAAAGTGAGGGGCTCAGAAAGTCTCTCCTTCAGCGGCAATTCGGCAGCAAGTCCTTCCCTCTGAGAGGGACTGGGGTACTCATTGCCGAATTGCCGCTGGTCGTCAGCAATGGAGAGGGGCGGCACATATGGCTCTTTTGCAGAAATTCGTTGGTGGAGCCTTCCCTCCAATAGGGAAGAGCCAGACATGCTGCCTCTGTTCCTTGCCTTGTGTGCAAAAATCCCTAGTTACGGCTCTGCATGTGAAGCTCTCTTAAAAGCTGACACTACAGTAGTGATATTCCCAAGCCAGCATGCATAGGGCTGGGAGTGGGGAATGCTAACACACTTTCATACATAGCATGAGAAAAGCACAATTTAATTCAGTGAGTTAAACACAGTGTGAAACAGCAAATGCAGTGGTATGTTTGATGTGGAGGAGTAGTCTAATAGTAATACATGTAATGAATTTGGGAAATACAGTATAATGTATATTTCATGGTTTGCTTCACTGGAAACTATAATTGAATTTCTAATTTTTTAAATAAACAGAGTGAATTACTTCAAAATGATATATTATTGCTTCCTTACCACACACCAGGTCATTGGGTTATTGAGGTAAGATGTTTTATATTGTACTATAATTTTCCTTGTTGCGGGTTTTCAGTGAGTTCAGTGCATGCAAAGGAAAGAGGAATGTGAATGTTATAAAAAATTGCTACTGTCACTTTACATTGTTCATGTATCCTGGAAGAATACATTCTGTAAAGAATTGATTGATTTCACAATATGCTTATATCTTGTGTGTTACTGAGACATTACAAACGACAATATGTTAATTGCATAATGATTGTTGATAAATCAGTATAAAGTTTTGAAAAATCTCATTACCAATAAAATTTGTGAATATATTGAAACTTACAGATAGCCTTGATGAAAAAAGGAATTGTTAATAATTGACCCCTTGTGTGATGAGATCAGATATGAAAGAACATGCCTGAGGAATTGGAGGTGATTTATTAGATACTTACTTTTACATTGGACATTAACTGTTCCACTGAAATTTTTTTAAAGGGAATGTAACAATAGTGAGACTAATATCTTCCTGTTAGCTACAAGTAAACATTGAAACAGCATGTACTTCTACTGAATATGCTTAATAATGGACTTTGAGTGAACTTGTGTGACTTGACTCTGGGGAAAGACTTCACAGAATGTGGACACAAAACAGTAGCATGTTGCATGTTTGAGAATGTATTATCATCAACATGGGGCACAGCAAATCAGGTGATACTTTGTGTAAGTGTGAGACAATAATATGAAAACAAGTGTGTATATATGTGAGCAATAAGTCATTTCAATTACTAATTAAAAAGAGAGAGAATGGATTTTTATCTATGTCCAGAAACCAGAGGGGGGAAAAAAGGAAAGCAAAGCTCATTTATGCAATCTGCTAATGTACTCTCTAAAAATTTCAAAAACTTTATCAAACGATTAACTAGTAAATCCTCATCTGATTGGAACAGTAAAATTGTTCTGCAACCCAGACAAAGTGATGGCCACAACTGCGGACCACTCATCTTAAAGTTATTGAATACTGTCGGAGAAAAACTCAGTTCTCGCTTTTTCTTTGGGTGCAGCAAAATCAAATACTTTATTATTTCTCCAGTAATTACAATAGAGGGAGAGAGTGCCCTAGGACACAGGGTCGCCCCAGTCCCGGACAGGTCTCTCAACAGGTAAACAATTACAGCAAGCATTTATACCTTTGTTACAGACAATAACAAGCAATAATACAGACAATAATGAGCAACAACTGCATTTTGTTTGTACATAAGCCATCCTGCTATCTTATTTTTCTCACTTCTAGGAAACACCAGTCTACATATTTGGTTATCAGTTGCAAGGTCGTAATAACTCCTTACACAGTTCTTTCCCTCTCGCCTCACACCATCCTCGCTTCTACAAGTCTCACGTCATTAGGGTTACAGTGTGGCCTGACTCTTGCTAACTACTAGCCTGACTCTTGCTAACTGACTGACATGCATTAAAATCCCCTTCAAATCCTTGTTAATTCTTTCCCTACTTCCACAATACCAAATTGCCATTAATATTGGTTATGTATGTTTACTTATCCATGTTGAAAGTAAATGCCAGAGATTACCAGTGGGCACTGCACCGGTGTCCTTGCCAGGGTGTACGGGGTGCGCTTCTGGCCCCAAGAAGGGATGGGGTCTCCAGTGGAAGGTGCAGTGCTTGGGGACCAGATTCTACCAGCCAGCCCTTCCTGACAGCTGCTGCAGTGGCCAGGAGCACCAGGTGCTTGTAAATCACTGTAACCCAGAGCCCCTTTCGCTCCCCCACTGTAGGCAGCCCTGCCAGGAGCATTCAACAGCATTGTCGGACCCTATGGCTGGGCCGCTGATGCGGGGAGATGGGATAAAGGGGGCCGCGCCGTTAAAGCATAAAGCACTGCCATAGCGGAAGTGTCATGTCAGCCATGTACGGGAAGGAACCAGTGGACAGTTCTTACCGGTACACTGGACCGGCCCACTTTCACCTCTGGTACTTAAGTGTATTCTAAATATCTGTGTTGTTAGGTTGCAGAAACGTATTTGCAGCACAAAGACATCAGTGCGGTAGAAACAACACAAGAGGCTAATACTGCGTTTAGAAGACATATAGCAATTCTTCTAATGAAGGAGTCAGGTAATTACTTTCTTCCATGTCTTGTGGACTCATTGGGCACATGTGAAGATAACATGAAGAGTGGAACTTTGTCACATAGTAGACAGTTATTTTAATACCCCTAAAATGGGATATCTCATAGGTTTGGTTCTATAATGGTGACTGTGAATCAATAATATCTCTAAGTACTCAAAAATTTGAATGGGGTGAATGATTGCTATTGATCGACCAGTTGAATGAAATTTGCATTTTTAGATACAGGTGCAGTAAAGTAAAAATTTGAGAAAATATGATTCCAAAAAAAGAAGAAAAAAGTTCAAACCATTGACTGCATTAAAATATTGACAAGTAATAAATTAAGGTTTGCATTTTCAGAGTTGGTTGTATTATATTCATCATTTCATAACACTATAATTATTTTTAAGAAAGCGTGGAGGACTACTGCATATACTGCAACTTTATCAACTGTGAAAAAGAAATTGAGGATTGCACAATGGTAAGAAATGTAGGATTGAATGAAAATATGTGCCATAAACTGGCTAAGGATCATAATTCCTGTAAAAATTCCACAACAGTAATCATTTTCTTCATGCTGATAGTCATATATTAGGTAACGCTCCCATGTGGAAGGAACAGCATGAGTGAATGCAAAGTATGTGTAACATTATAACTTCTGTGATTTCATTTCTTAATTGTTACTTATCAAAGGTCCAGTGTGATTCTTGCAAGAGGTGGGCACGTATACCCTGCATTACAGAAGGAACCAATCAAGAAAACCTGACAGATGAGAAGAAAGAGTACAACTGCAAGAAATGTGCATAGTTCACTTCATTACCCCCCCAAAACAATAAAAAACCCATAGTTTAAATGCCTGTTTCAAAACATAATGCAATCCTGTGACAGAGCCAGGAACAGACCCTGTTAACTCCACAGCCCCGTCACCCGCAGCTTGGAAAAGCCCCCGAGCACACTGTATTAGGCTGCAGGAAGAGGTGTGCAGGGACTGCAGCTGAGCTGTCCTGCCAAGACAGCCTGTGCATCCCTGAACAAACCACCTCGCTAGGGGGTGTCCCCTGGGTCAGGAGAAGTCAGTGTCCAGCCCTGTGGGGCTGCGCTCCTGGCTCATACCTCCAGCACTCACTGCTGCCCCTCCCTTCCCAGCTGCACTGGTCAGCCAGCCCCAGGCCTCTGTGAGGTCACTTCCCCCCGCCTCCACCACCTCAAACCTTCAAACTGGGACCTGGTGCACCAGTACCAATCAGAGTGCACTAGTGTAACTTCTGTCTACACTAAGGGTTTGCACCAGTGCCTAAAACACCAGGGTGGCAGAGACCTTCAGTGCCAAAACAGCAGTGCGGTGGCACTAGAACCTATTTCTAGCTCGGTCACAGACAGCCTGGGTGACCTTGGCCACGTCAATGTTTCTCCTCCCAACTTTAGTCTCTTTCCCCAGCTGCCCACTCACCGGGGTCTCCTCTCTCCAGAGCTGCTCACCACTACAGTCTGTGTGGGTGTCCCCAGAGCTAAGGCAGGTCAGCTCTGGAATAGTCTTACAAGGGAGGCTGGGGAGTCTCTTTCCCTGGAAGTTTTTAAGAACAAATAGGACAAAGCTCTGTCAGAGACAATCTACAGATACTTGGTCCTGCCTCGGCAGAGAGAGCTGGACTTGATGACATCTTGAGGTTCTGTCCAGCACTACATTTCTAGGATGCCATGCGATATATACGTACAAAACACAACATCCAGAGTAAAACCCACCACAACATAATGTCAGGAAACTCAGGAAAAAAAAAGAAAAAACAAACAACAAAAGCCACAGCATAAAATGACAATACAGAGGAAAAGAAAACACGATGCAAACTAACACACCCTAGGACAATATTACACAATGAAAAAAAAAAAAAAAGAGCTCATCTCAAACCAGCACAACACAGGCACCAAACATGCTGAGGCAAAACAATTCACCGTAAAACTGCTCCACAACATGGTGCGATCACAGTTCCAAATGGCACCATGCAAAACAGCTCAGCGTAGAACAGGACACAGCACAAAAGAGAATTATTTCAGTGTAGGCCTGGAAGGGATCTTGAGAGGGCGTCTACTCCAGCCGCCTGTGCTGAGGCAGGACCAAGTATCCCTAGACATTCCCAGACTGGTGTATCTCTAACCTGGTCTTAAAAACCTCCAATGAAGGAAATTCCACAGTCTCCCTTGGAAGCCAATGCAAGGCAAACACAGACCAAAACAACGCTGCACACACACACGCTGGGCCTGGGGTTAAGGGGAGAGGCAAGAATTCAAACAATCTGGGTTCAGTTCCCAGTTTTGCCCCAAATTCTCCATGCAAACTTGTTAGATACCGGCGGCTGGCCCGTGCCCACTGACTTGGGCTCATACGGCTCAGGCTGTGGGGCAGTTTAATTGTGGTGTCCATGTTCCAGCTGGGGCTGCAGCCCAAGGTCTGGCACCCTCCCACCTCGCAGGGTCCTACAGCCTGGCCCCAGCCCGAGCCCAGACATCTACACTGCAATTAAACAGCCCCTTCGCCTGAGCCCTATGAGCCTGAGTCACCTGGCATGGGCCAGCTGGGGGGTTTTAATAGCAGGGTAAAGATACCCTTGGTGTCTGTTCAACACCTGTTTCAATGGGGACCCTGATCTTGGTCAGTGTGCAGAGTCCTGACCAACAGGGGAGCCTGAGCTCAGTTGGGGGCTCTGCAACTCCCAGCATTACAGGATCCCTGATTTTGTTTAGGGCCCCTGCAGTATCTGGCAAAATGTGGGGCCAGGATCTCTGTCAGGTTCTGTGCAGTGCCCAGTACAGTGGTGGGGTGTGATCTTCATTAGGGTCTACAGCAACGTGCAGATCCCTTTCTTTAGTTGTGTAGCCGATATGTTCTGCTGACGCTGCCAGGTGTAATGCATGTTCAGTAGGGGTTTCTCCCCTACTAATGCTGCATTGTCCTTCTCTTCTAGGTTAGTATATTAATGATCTCATTTTGGTGTCATGTGTGTTCGTTGCCATGGCACTTGTGTGCTCAGACATCTGAGGATGCTCTGCAGAAAAGCTCCTTGAGTGGGGTGATCCCCAGGGAGTAGCTCAAACCTCCAAAGTGCCTGGCCAGGGGCAGGACATTGGCACAGCAAGGGAGGGGTGTGGCAGTGACATCACAAAGGCCTTTGGCAGGACCTCAGACTATTGGTCAGAGGTGGTGGGGAGGTGGTGACCTCACAGAGAGATGCTGACATCAGCCAGGCAGGACAGGGGCGAGGGGCCAGGGAAACCTCAGAGACCCCTGTGGCTTTGCTTCAGCAAGTCTCCTTCTCCAGGTCTCTCTCTGAGGACTGAGAGAGTATTCGGGCTTTTTAAGAGCGCCAGTAGGAACCTCTTTCGAGTTTTCTCCTTCCTTTCTAGGGAGCCCTGTGAGGAGCTGATTTAAGGGGGGAGGGGGAGCTGGAAGGCTCCCTGGATAAAGGAAGGGGGCGGAAGTGGGGGACGGGCAGGTGACTGGCAACTGAGGGCTGGGGGAAACTGTGTTGGTAGTTTGGGGGCAGTGGTGGGATTGGGAAACTCGGGTCTGGGCAGTCTCCATGGGGGACACGTGCTCTTCTCTGCCAAGGTGGGGATGAAAACGGGCTCCTCTTCCCATCCCCATTCCAGGGGCAGCCATGTGCTGGGGAATGACTCAGGGCAACAATTTCCCACCTAAATGAGGACAAATCACTGCAGATAAAATGGGTGGGAAAAACTGCCCCATTGGAGAGATTTTGAATTGACACTTGAGAAATACAGAGAGACCAGGGGGAAAAGGGGAAAAGCTGGAGAGACTTTGTATGTGGGAGGACGGGGCACAAACAGGGCAGGATTCAGTGAACTCACTCCCCCCCCCCCCCGCGGGAATTTCCTGGCTGCACAAACCAATTCATATTTCCCGCCCCAATGACCTTCCCCCCCTGCACCCTCCAGCTCAACTCCAGTGCCCCCGCCCGGATCTTCCCTTTAGCCCCAGCCCCGCCCCCACCTTCCTGACTCCCCACCATCAATTCCCTGCTCAGCCCCCGCCCCTGTTGCTCCTCGCCCGTCCCAGCCCCGCCTCCGGCGGAACGTTCCGGCTGATACGGGCAGGGGAGGAAGGGCAGCGGCTTCAGCAGCTGCTACTGAGCATGCGCAGTGCCCGGGAGTAGCACAGCGCTATTGAGAGCAATTTAATGCACCGCCCCCGCCCGACACCCCCAGGGCCCCCCCGCCGGGCCCCGCCCCCCCATCCCAGCTGGGGCGGATCCTGCTGCCCGAGGGCTCCGGGCGGGGCTGGGGCGGGCAGAGCCCGGGGCTGCCCGAGGCCCAGCTGGAGAAACACCCCCCCCCGGGGAGCAGCAGCGGCTCAGCCCGGGTCCGGCTCACGCGGAGACGGCAGCAGCAGCTTTGTTCTCCCGCCCCCAGCGGGGCTCGCACGGAGCATGCGCAGTAACAGCTGCTGGAACCCTCCCTTCCCTGGGCTGCGGAGAGGGCGAACGCGATCCCGGGGCAGGCTGGGAGATGTAGTTCCTGATGCTCCCTGGACCGGAAGTGACGTTGTTGGAGAGACCAAACCGATCTGCAAACGCGCGCGAGCCGCTGCGGCTCTGCCTGGCTCGCGCGGGGCCGTTGGGGCCTCTCCCGGCCGGAGAAGGGTTGGTGCCGGTGGGGCTCTGGGCATGCGCAGATCGCGGCGGGAGAGCCCTTCATTAACCCCCCGTGCCCGGCCTGGGCTCCGCCCGCCCCGCTGCGGAGCTGCAGCCTCCAGGCCCCGGAGCGAGCCCCGGGGCGGGGCCGGGCGGTGACTCTGCCCCAGTGCCCGGGGGGGGGGACCCCAGCATCTCGCAGCGCCGGGCTCTGCTCCCGGGGGGGGGGGCAGCGCCCGCGGGGGCTCAGAGCTGCTGCCCCGCAGGAGCCCAGCGCCCCCGGCCCGGCCAGGGGCTGAGATCCCCTCGGATTTACCGCTGCCCCCTCCCGTGGGGACCCCCCTCCTCCCCCGTCCTGCCCCCTTTCTCCCTAGAGAGCCACGAGCAGCGCCCAGGGTGACCCCCCCTCCCCCAACCCCTGAGAAGTTCCCTGTCCCCCCCCCGATTGTGCCCCATTTTCTCTCCCCTTCGCCAATGGCCAGTTCAGGTCTCAGGTTTGGGGGTTTCCCCCATTTCCACCTGCAGGGATTTGTCCTTGTGCGGGTGGGAAATGGTTCCCCCGAGGGATTCCTGAGCTGGGCAGAGGGTGAATGGGCAGAGGCTGGGGGGGCCCTGAGACAGGGACACCTCTGGGCTGCGCTGGGGGGGCCACTCTCTGCTGGCAACGGGGCCTGGGAAGGGCCAGGGAGGGGAGGGAGGAGCAAGTGTCCCCCATGGAGAAGACCCAGCCCCAGGTTTTCCAGTCCCAGCTATTCCCCAGCACCTGCTGGCCCTGTGAGTGTGAGGCAAGAAGAATCCATCTCATTCTGTTGTTGATTGAATATCCCTGTATAATCCTCCAATTTCCCTCCGTTCTCTTGAACTGTTAAATGCTGATGTCAAATCTTCCAGATGTTGGTGCTTCTGTCTCACATTAGCAAATATATTGTTTGTGCCCCATTTTCTCCTCAGTTCTGAAATACTGATATCGAATTCTCAAAAATCTTCCCACTTTTCTCTCCAGGTGTGTGACTGAGATCAGGACTCTTATCGTACTGAGCGTGGCCCTGTTCTCCAGGCGCTGCAGAGACCCCAGGTGAGATCAGACCCCACTGTTGTGCCAGGTAAAACTGAGGCCTAGACCGAGATCACGGCCCCCTTTAAGCCAGGCGGTGCACGACTGTGACCTAAACTGCTGCATCCATTGTGCTGGGCACTTCAGAGACCTCGACTGAGATCTGTGTCCCCGTTGAGTCTGGCACTGCACTGACCCCAACCCAGATCATGCCCCACCACTGTACTGGGCACTGCACAGACCCTGACAGAGATCCTGCCCCCACATTTTACCAGTTGCTGCAGGGGCCCTAAACAAAATTAGGGATCCTGTAATGCCGGGAGTTGCAGAGTCACCGACTGAGGTCAGGCCCCTGTTGCGCAGGGCTCTGCTCAGACACCGAGATCAGGGTCCCCATTGTGACAGGTGCTGAACAGACACCAAGGGTATCTCTACCCTGCCACTAAAACCCCCCAGCTGGCCCATGCCAGGTGACTCAGGCTCACAGTTCTCAGGTGAAGGGGCTGTTGAATTGCAGTGTAGGTGTCTGGCCTCGGGCTGGGGCCAGGCTGTAGGACCTTGCGAGGTGGGAGGGTGCCAGACCTTGGGCTGCAGCCCCAGCCGGAACATGGACACCACAATTAAACAGCCCCACAGCCTGAGCCGTGTGAGCCCAAGTCAGCGGGCACGGGCCAGCCGCCGGTGTCTGCAGTGTTGACATGCCCACAGGGACAGAGGCCTTGCCACAAAAAGCTCAAAGGCTAAATAGGCCAATGGTGGGAGGCGACTCCATTTTACAGATGGGGAAACTGAAGCTCAGAGAGCTGAAGTAATTTGCTCAAGTTTGCATGGAGAATTTGGGGCAGAACCTAGATTGTTTGAATTCTTGCCTCTCCCCTTAAACCCAAGCCCAGCGTGTGTGTGTGCAGCATTGTTTGGCCTGTGTTTGCCTTCAATTGGCTTCCATAGGAGACTGTGGAATTTCCTTCACTGGAGGTTTTTAAGACCAGGTTAGAGATACACCAGTCTGGGAATGTCTAGGGATACTTGGTCCTGCCTCAGCACAGGGGGCTGGAGTAGACGCCCTCTCAAGATCCCTTCCAGGCCTAATTGAAAGAATTCTCTTTTGTGCTGTGTCCTGTTCTACGCTGAGCTGTTTTGTCTGTTGCCTTTTGGAACTATGATGCACCATGCTGTGTTGCATAGTTTTATGATGCTATTTTGCCTCAGCTGGTTTGGTGTCTGTGTTATGTTGGTTTGAGTTGAGCTCTTTTGCATTGTGTACTTTTGTTCTAAGGTGTGTTAGTTTGCATTGTGTTGCTTTCTTCTCCTTAGTATTGTGTCATTTTATGCTGTGCAGTGTAGTTTTTTGTTTTGTTTTTTGAATTGCCTGACACCATGTTTTCATTTGGTTTCATCATGTTGTTTTATACTTATCTATATTGCATAACATCATAGCAATGTAGAGCTGGACAGGACCTCAAGATGTTGTCATGTCCAGCTCCTTCTGCCGAGGCAGGACAAGTGTATGTAGATTGTCTCTGACAGAGCTTTGTCCTACCTGTTCTTAAAATCTTCCAGGGACAGAGACTCCCCAGCCCCCTTGTAAGACTATTCCCGAGCTGACCTGCCTTAGCTGTGGGGACACCCACACAGACTGTAGTGGTGAGCAGCTCTGGAGAGAGAGACCACCCCAGTGAGTGACAGCTGGGTAAAGAGACTGAAGTTGGAAGGAGAAACATTGACGTATCCAAGGTCACCCAGACTGTCCGTGATGGAGCTAGAACTAGGTCCCAGTTCTAGTGCCACCGTACTGCTGTTTTGGGCACTGAAGATCTCTGCCACCCTGGTGTTTTAGGCACTGGTGCAAACCCTTAGTACAGACAGAATTTACACTAGTGCACTCTGATTGGCTCTGGTGCACTATGTCCCTATTTGAAGGCTTGCAGGGGATAGGGGAGGGGGGGCAGTGACCTCACAGAGGCCTGGGGCTGGCTGAACAGTGCAGCTGGTAAGGGAGGGGCAGCAGTGAGTGCTGGAGGTATGAGCCAGGAGCACAGCCCCACAGGGCTGGACACTGACTTCTCCTGACCCATGACCCACACACCCAGCTGTGTGCAGGGACCACAGTTGAGCTGCCTGCCAAGACAGCCTGTGCATCCATGGACAAACCACCTCTTTCTGCAGCCTAATACAGTGGGGTCTGGGGACCTTTCCAAGCTGCGGGTGATGTGGCTCTGGCGTTAACGGGATCTGTTCCTGGCTCTGTCCCTGACCTGCTTGGTGACCTTGGGGAAGTCACAGCCCCTCTCTGTTTTCCTCCTCCCCATTGTTTACTTGGATTGTGATCTCTTTGGGGCAAGGACTGTCCCTCTCTGTCTGTGCAGTGCCCAGCAGAATGGGGCTGCTGGTCTCAGTCAGGTTCTCTGCCATGTGCTGCACGATGGGGCCCTGATCTCCATCAGTGTCTGTGCAACACAAAGCACAGGTTATAGACTCACAGACTTTAAGGGCAGAAGGTAGAGGTGTATGTCAGATGAGGTCTCATCGGTGCCTTGTATAACAGTACTGACCCTTTCATGTATAGCTCAGTGGTTTTAGCACTGGCCTGCTAAACCCAGGGTTGTGAGTTCAATCCTTGAGGGGGCCATTTAGAGATCTAGGGCAAAAATCTGTCAGGGGATTGATCCTGCTTTGAGCAGGGGGTTGGACTAGATGATCTACTGAGGTCCCTTCCAACCCTAATAATCTATGATTCTATGTGTCTGCTGGAAATCCCTCACCTGATGTATCCTAGCACTGCATTAACCTATTTCACGGCTGCATCACATTGGCAGCTCATAATTATCCTGTGATCAACCAGTCTCCTCCTCTGTCACTTCCAATTGACAAACCCCCAGCTTATTGCAAAATTTTGCACTTGGGGACTAACAAGTCGAATTTGTGCACTATTGATTTTCATCCCATTTCGATTACTCCAGCTTTCAAGGACATGCATCTTTTCTTGTATGATTTTCCTGTCCTCCTCCGTATTGGCAATCCCTCCCGGCTCTGTGTCCCACTCCCACTTCTTGTGCCAAGATCACTAATAAAAGTGTTGAGTAAGATTGGTCCCAAGACTGATCTGAGGAACTGCCCTAGTAACTCCCTCCAGCCTGACAACTCACCGTTCAGTATGACCCCCTTGTAGACTCCCCTTTAACCAATTCTTTATTGACCTTTCGGTTCTCATATTAATCCCCATAGTCTCCAATTTAACAAATAGTTTCCCATGTGGAACTGTATCAAAAGCCTTACTGACGTCCAGATCAGGTTTCTCTGCACAATCTACCTTTTGTAACACCATGTTTTATTTATTTATAGCGCTGAAGGCTGGGAGGAACTGTTAGCAGTAGGCTGAGAATGGCCATGTGGAGGTGAGGGAGGGGATGGCAGACAGTGGGGAGGCAGGAGGATGTGGCATTGGAGGTGTATGTGGGATTGTGTTTTGTAGGAGTCCATGTCTCTGCTCCCTGTGGCCGTGGCTCGTTCTATACCAAAGTAGCACGTCAGCAGAGCAGACGCACACACCGTAGCTCTGCTTGGAACACGCAGCGTTCACTGCCAGACGGGCTGGGCGATTTTTCAGGGACCCACCTTGATATGCCTGGCTGGGGTGGGTTCAGTTGGGCGGGGGTCTGGGGCTCTGATAGTTTGTGATGTTCCTTTTTGCATAGTCAGTTCTTTCCATTTATTGTTTTACCCCCACCTTTGCCCTAGGCCGCTCCCTTCTTAACTTGCTTTGGTTATTTCACTTCCAGTTTTAAAATGGGATCTAAGAATTGCAAAGCTGAATGAAAGATAAACAAACAGAACCATTTGAATGTTGGCCCAGAGCTGGTAGAACGGTACCTAGTGACGGTCGGCTGTAATGACCGGGTTCCCTACAGCATTTTCTGGTGGGGCGGATAAAGCAACGTCAAAGAGCCAGATGCACCTTTTAGGGCGAAAGGGCTCGTCAGGTGTTTGCTCTCTAAGGAACATGTCACCGGCCAGGGCCTGCAGTCTGTCAGGAGAGGTGCACTGGGGTGTATTTAGGAATCTGAAAATAAAAGGTGAAGACGGCTGGTTCACAATATCCAATGAAATCTTGCAAACAATTATACAAATGGACCCTACTGCTGTTAAAACAACATGGTATTAATACTGATTCAAAACTGAAATTAAAATTAGGAGAGGAACGCATGGGAAATGAACTGACACCTACTTACCATTTCTTAATGCCTAAAATTTTGACACTCCCTCACAGTGTTGTTCAAACAAACCCACACAGGATCATTTTAGGAGTCAAGACAAAGATGCCACATTTATTATTATCTATAACTATTAGCAAATACCTTAATACTTACACACACACACACACACACACCCACCCACCCACCCACTCTCTCTCCCTCTCCCTCTCCCTCTCCCTCTCCCTCCCTCCTGGATAGTTACCAGTCCTAATTGTGTTTGCAGCTTGGGATCGTTGCTCGTGGCAGCTAACTGGCCAGGAAAGTTGAGCACGAGGAGGAGCCGGGTCTCTGTCAGGCGCACACCAATGATCCTTGATGTTGATAGCAGAACGTTACACAAAGTCTCTCATCTCACCCTTCCTTTTTATAGGCTTTTAGTTTGGATTCAAAGTCTCTAGGTCTCGCTGAGTCACGCCGCCTCTGGGTTTGGTGCTTGATCACCCGTCAATTGCAGGCGTGACTGTCAGCCTGGGACCTGGCTTTGATCTTCCTTCTGTTGTTTTTCTTTTTTTTTTTTTTTTTTTTAGGGTGGATGCTTCTTGCTTGAGTTAGGGCTGTTGTCTAGTTCTTTAGCCGTTGGTATTTGAACTTTATTTCATCAGGACGGGCTGGTCCTGGAGGTTGATTCTGTCACCCATACATACCTCATTCACACATCTTAACTAGACTAATAAAATTACAGTATGGCTTGCAAAAATGGAGGCTGTAGCACATGCCTTCTACAAAATGGAGTAAGCATTTTAAAATGGGTTTTGAATTACAATATTGCACAGAAGTTACAATGTAGGCAAAATGGCAAGTGTAATGAAATGGTGAACAGGAGTTACAATGATACAGTGAAGAACTAAAAACAATTTCATTCACATTGGTTCTACAACAGCATCTTTTTTTCAAAGCGATGCACAGCACACAGTCAAGTTAATGAATGAAAGCACACCCATTATTGACTGCTTTGTGCTGCATGAGCATCTGATTAAGCACCTAATTACAACTGTACCACTGTATGTGGAAATGTATCAACCCAACTTAGCTCCAAGGTGTTTAGATGTGAATGAAAAGTTTCTAAATTAAATACATACACTGAAATGCCTCTACCCAGTCCTGTTGACTTCTTCTCAGAAACCCCCCATGAGTTCTGGCCTCTTGGTCAACTCAGCTCCCAGTCCCCCATCAGCTGTGCCCTCTCCCAACCTAACCCATTTCTACTGCAATTCTTCACCCTCCTCATCCAGGCAGGGGGTTGGTGCTGCAGCCCCTAAGGTACCTGCGTTAATCACTGTCTCTCATACTAGGGCTATTTAGATTTCAGGGAACGATTTATCAGAGTTACTGACTCTGGGAGGTGGGAGAGAGGAGAGGCTGAGAGAGTGTTTGCTCCTATGGCCACGTTCAACTCTGGTAGCCTCCATGTTACCTCATCCTACACCCTCCCTCATGTGTCTCTGCTCATGTCAGTGTGTCACCTGATCATAATGCCACTGGCTTCAGCAGAGCTCCCAGACAGGAGCTACATCACGATGGGGTTATGGTACTGAGAATAAAATACATCACAAGGAGGGTGTAATTATCCTGAAGTGAAACATTCCAGTCTAGGAAGTGAAAGAATTCAAGTACTTTATTACTTAAAATTATGCTTGAAAGGACTGGATTTTTATGAATAAATTGCAGCAAATGTTAATTTCACTGTACACATACACAGATGAAAAAATATTTATATAGGTAATATACAGAAATGCTTCTGGAGAAAGGAGTTTGATTTAAGGATATTTACACTGTATATTTTGCCTGTGACATTGACAATTTCTCTTTGAACAGTTATATGATTTGGCTTTTGGAATCTCAACAGTTACTGTTATTAAATAATTGTTGTCTGATGACCCCCATAACTTCCCATAGCTCTGAACATTAAAATTGTAAACATTGAAAAAAGGGCGTAAAAATAAATATCGCTCTCTATTGAAATTAAAAGAAGAAATAGACAAAATGAATTTTGTCAAACCCCCTTAACAGCAATTGCAATATGCTAGGGGATGGAAATTCACAACTAAGGCACCAACCTTAATTCTGCCCTGTAGTGACGCCAGGCAATTGCCGTAGGGCTACGAATTAGGCATTTTAGTGTATATCGTTCCAGATTACAAATCGGTATGATCTAAAGACACATGAAATCTTTTCCTCAGGATATCACTGTCACTGGGTTGTTTCTCTTAGTGGTAATTCCCAGAAGTGAAGAGATTAATAACATTTTATCAGTTATGAAGTGGCCATTTCAGATTCCTGGGGAGTGTCTTATTTTGCACTAGGGGCCAGGTCCTTGGAGAGACGGAACCTTGGTTTCATTTTAACTTCTCCATGCTCAGCAACTTCTGGAATTTGGTTCAAAGTATTTACATGTTTCCCTGCCCTGTTCTTAAAAGTGCTGCTTTAGAAAGTGGGGAAGGGCAGGAACTGACTGCAGGATCCGTAGCTGAGTCCCTTAGATATTTATAGCTCATCAGAAGGAGGACGGGGTTTGGTGGGTGTCTGGGGATTTAATAATAAACACACAAATATCATTGTTCTTAGTGAATTTTCATCTTCTAATTCCCATAACCCACTAATTATCCTGGCTGCCCCGGCAGTCTGGGGAGGAGAACTAGTAAACTCCTGTGGCCAGTGTGGAACCGAAGGCATAAGGATCTTTCCGTGGCTGGCTCAAAGTCACCCAAAGTGAATTTCACTTCACTGGATAAAGCCCTAGTTGCTGAGCTCTGCAGAGGGGTTGGGAGGTGAATTCCATCCCCCATTCTTGGGCATAGATCCCCCTCCAATTCTCACCCTGATCTTAGACACGACCCCAACCTTCCCCTGCAGTGATGGACCCACTTGACGCTGCCAGAGCCATCTGCCATGGGACCTGGAGAGGACAGAGGCCCAGCTCCAGAACTGCCCCCCCTGCCCACAGCCCCCAAGCTGTACTAGAGTTGCCCTGACTTCCCAATCTGCAGATCAGTCCAGGTGTACCCAGCCCGTGCACCCACCACACACAATCTTTGTCACAACAAACATCCCAGGATTGGGAAAGACCATCTGGGGCTGGCTGCAGTCTCCCGTTGCTGCTGTGAGGGGAATGGGGTGGTCCCTCATAGAGGATACAAACATACCCAGGGGCAGAAGGGAAATGTAGTTTCTTCCAGGGGTTTGAAATGTTTGGTTTAGAGTCCTGAGCTCTGTCTTCGTGTTTGTCTCCTGCCACTTTCAGATCTCTTGGAGAGACAAGGTAGGTGAGGTAATTGTTTTAGAACCAATTAAAATACCTCTTTGCTATCCTGGGACCAACATGAGTACAACAACTTTCCCCGTTGTACCTCCTCCCCATCTCACCTCCCCCTCAGCTGAGACTGTCCCATGTGATAGGAAAATAAGGGTTCAGTTCTGTTGCTAGATTGGGTCTTGCCAGCACTAACGGGAGTGAAAGCCTGTGTGCATTAATGACAGCAGCAGCTCTGGGACTCGACACATAGGGAGCAGAGATGGGAGTGAGCAGGTTGTGTTTGTGCCAGGTGTGAGTTACTCATGTGCGAATTCTGCACCGCTGCGTATGCACAGAATTCACATCCAGCGCAGAATTTCTTTTTTTGGCTTGAAGAAGATACGTTCTGCCTGAGAAGTGCTACAGTTCTGCCTTTCACCCACCAGAGGCCCCTGTGGCACCAGAACAGGCAGCAGCCAGCTGGGTTCATCTTGGTGGTAATTTGTTGCCCCGAGCTATACCCCAAATGGGAGGAGAGTTAGTGGGTGCAACTGGGGAGAGTCCTGAGACACGGCTGCCGCTGGGGGTGGGGACAGGGTGGTCATTCTCGACTCGCAAGAGGGTGTGGAAAGGGCACAGGAGGAGCAAGTGTCCCCTATGGAGACTGCCCAGCCCCAGACGCTTCTTCCCCCACCGTACCCCAAACCTCTTCACCCCTCCAGCCATCAGTTGCCAGTCTTCCCTCGCTGCGAGCCCTTCCTGACTGAAGAGACTCTCTGAGCCAGTCGTGTGTCAGGGCTCAGCCCTCTGGCTGCGTCCTCAGGGCACTTTCTTCCTCTCTCAGGGCACCGTGCCACAGGGGCCCCACAAATCTACATTGCTCAGGCTTTGGCTTCAGCCCCGGGTGGTGGGGCTCAGGGCCCTGGACTACAGCCCCATGCGCTGGGACTGGAGCTTTCTGCCCTGGGCCTCAGTGAGTCTAATGCTGCCCTTGCTTGGTCCCTGCCCTGAAACCTGCTAGTGACCCCCCAGGGGGCCCAGGACCCTTAGTTGAGAACCACTGCCTTACCCCACGAATCACAGCAATGTTCAGGTTACTGCCAGTCATAGAATCATAGAATCTCAGGGCTGGAAGGAACCTCAGGAGGTGTCTAGTCCAACCCCCTGCTCAAAGCAGGACCAATCCCCAACTAAATCATCCCAGCCAGGGCTTTGTCAAGCCTGACCTCATGCCAAAGGGCCAGTCACTTACTGAGGTCAATTGAATCTTAGATCTCGCAACAAAGACAACACTTGTAGCCAGTCCTGTCATAACCTGTATTAAGACTTATTTAAAAGGAAAGGAGAGTTGTTTACGAAGTTAAAGCAGGTAATCCTATAGATGCAGACGAGTTACAGTGTTAAATTTCAAAAGGTAATAGAAGCTTCTATAATAAGCAAGCTCTGCATATTCTTTAGGACTAACCCCGGCTAATCAGCTGGGGATCTCGTGCTTATGTCTAGAAACTCCCCCCCGCCCCCCGAGTCCAAGCAGCATACAGATAATCAGTTCCTTCTGTATGGGGTTTTTTATCCCCTTCCTGCCATGTGCTCTGAGCTGCAAAGTCAGCTAATGGGAAGTCAAGAGCACAACAACAGTCTTTTGTCGTCTTTAACATCCCATAATAGTCTATCTGGTGTTGATGAACCTTTCCTGCCAGGCAGGGTGTAATGCATTCGGCTGTCAATCAGCACTTCACCTAGGTAAAGTCTCTCTCCTCTCTGGTGATTTACAGAGCCACAGAGGCGCCCAATGCAACTAGTCAGATATTAACCCTGGCAGCAACTCACAAGCATTCAATGAAGTGTAAACGCATTCTTATAATCCTAATACTAACACAGGTGAGTCAGGCTGATTCCAGCGATGCGTTTGTCCCTGTTCAGTGAAGACATGGGGGCTTTTGCAAGAGCTAACACCTCATCTGCCAGTGTCACAGGCAGGCTGGGCAGGGATTGTGTCTCTAGCCTCTGTTTGCCAGAAGCTGGGAATGGGTGACGGGGGGGATCACTTGATGATTCCCTGTTCTGGTCATTCCCTCTGAAGCACCTGGCATTGGCCGCTGAGCTAGATGGACCATTGCTCTGATGCAGTGGGCAGCTCTTATGTTCTTATGTTCACAGTCTGTATGAGGAGTATCTACTCATTGGGACTCACTGGGGAGCCACAGAAAGAAACAAGATGTGCTGAGGCAAGAAAGCCCAGTCTCAGAGCCCCCGGGGTCACACTTGCCAAAGGCTAAAACTAGGCCCAGCCCATGAAGGGGGCACTGCCAGGAGAGACTGAATAAAGGCTGGAGAATCCAACAACTTAGTTAACCTGAGAGAGCTGCCTTGGGGACAATGACAGGGAGAATCCCCAGAGTGACTCCTTTGATTCTGCTCTTCTCTGGCCTTTGGTTCTTAGAATTATAGAACTGGAAGGGGCCTCGAGAGGTCATCTAGGCCAGTCCCCTGCACTCAAGGCAGGACTCAGTATTATCTAGACAATCCCTGACAGGTGTTTGTCCAGCCTGCTCTTAAATATCCCCAGTGATGGAGATTCCACAACCTCCCTAGGCAATTTATTCCAGTGCTTAACCACCCTGGCAGGGAGGGTTTTTTCCCTAATCTCCATCCTAAACCGCCCTTGCTGCAATTTAAGCCCATTGCTTCTTGTCCTATCCTCAGAGGTTAAGAAGAAAAATTTTTCTCCGGCATGTTTGTAACAACCTTTTCTGTACTTGAAAACTGTGATCGTCTCCTCTGAGTCTTGCCCAGTTTTTTCAATCTTCCCTCACAGGCCATGTTTTCTAGATCTTTAATCATTTTTGTTGCTCTTCTCTGGACTTTCTCCAATTTGTCCACATCTTTCTTGAAATGTGGCCCCCAGAACTGGACACACTACTCCAGTAGAGACCTAATCAGTGCGGAGTAGAGCAGAAGAATTTCTTCTTGTGTCTTGTTTACTATACTGCTGCTAATACATCCCAAAATACTTGCTTTTTTGCAAGACTGAGTCCTTTTTAGCTTGTGATCTACTAGGACCCCCAGATCCCTTTTCACAGCACTCCTTCCTAGGCAGTTATTTCCCATTTTGTATGTGTGCAACTGATTGTTCCTTCCTAAATGAAGCACTTTGCATTTGTCCTTATTGAATTTCATCCTATTTACTTCAGACCATTTCTCCACTTTGTCCAGATGATTTTGAATTTCAGTTTTATCCTCCAAAGTCCTTGCAACCCCTCCCAGCTTGGTATCACCCGCAAACTTGATAACTCTACTGCTGGGAGGGTTTCACCATGTGTCAGAGGGTCACACCCTGGTAGGAGGGGGCTAGGTCTGTACTGGGATAAGGTCACTCTGTGCTTCACAGTGTGGCAGAACCTAGAATGTCCATTGCCAGGGAAAATGCTGGGGGGAATTGACATGTGGAAAGGACAGAAACCCTGTCTGAATTCTCTCACATTGTCCTTCTCGCCCTGGCAGGCTACAGAATAACGTCCATGTTTTGCTCCAGATCATCCCCTCCTCCCAGGGGGAAGAAAATGGCTGCAATGGAGCTGGCTCAGGTAAGGGATTCTCAGGGAGCTGGTGGTGGGTTCTGCTTGGAGGGAGAGAAGCAGTAAATGTACAGGAGGGTGGGAGCCAGTGATGAGCTGCCAAAATATTAACAACAGGTTCCCTCCTCCTCACCTCACGAGGGGGTCATGCCCCCCAAGGGGTCGTGCCCCATCCAACCCCCCATGCTCCTTGACACCCCCCCGGGGACCCCTGACCCATCCCCACCCCCATCCCCTGACTGCCCCCTGCTGCCCCATCAAACCCCTCCTCTCATTCTTGATGCCCCCCTGGAACTCCTGCCCCATCCAACTACCCCTTCTCTCTGTCCCTGACTGCCCCCCAGCACCGCAGCCAACCCCTGCTTCTTCCTGACTGCCCCACAGGACCCTTGCCCCCATTCAACCCCCTTGTACCCTGCCCTCTGACCACCCCGACCCCTATCCAGCCCCCACAACCTACCGAACACCCCCTCCCTGCTCCCTACCCCCTTACCACACTGCCTGGAGCCAGGACCGCGACTGGCGACAAAGGACCCGACTCCCCGATCCGGGCTGGAGCCGCTCGGCCGGGACCGGTGCTGCAGGGCCCGTGCTGGGCCGGATCGGAGCCGCTTGGCCAGGACCAGCCCGAGCCAGGGGTGCTTGGCCGGGACCCGGCTGGGGCGCTCGGCCGGGGCCAGGGGGAGCCGCTCAGATGGAGCCGGACTGGGCCGCATGCGCCGTCCCCGTCCCCCCCCGGCCCGGCTTACCTGCCTGCTGCTTGTTTCAGGCTTCCCGTGAACATTTGATTTGTGGGAAGCAGGGGAGGGGGAGGAGAAGGAGGGCGGAGCGTTCAGAGGAGAGGGGGAGGTGAGCTGGGGCCGGGGGCCGGGTGGACAGCTGCCCGAGCCTTTGTTAAATTTAAAAGCTTTTTTAGAACCGGTTGTCCTGGAACAACCAGTTCTAAAAAGTCTTCTAAATTTAACAACCGGTTCATGTGACCCGGCTGGAGCTCACCACTGGTGGGAGCTGCTAGAGGTGGTGGGAGGCAGGAAATATCTTGGGTGGAGAAAGGGAGGGGACAGGATGTGACAAACCTGCTGACACTAGTGTACTCTAGGGTGTGATGGGTTGTCACCCCGGGGTGCAGTCTGGGGGGCTTCTGGGAACCGCTGTGCCCTCTAACCCTCAAGCTGGGCTGGCCCTTCTCGCACGGCTTTGCTGGAGATTCAGCCAGCCTCTCCAGGGCCTGTTATCACCCAGCACGACAGCAGGTGGCGCCATACACCCAACTAAGCTACCTGAGTGCTTTACCTGAGCCACTCAAGGAGAGAGAGAAGACAACAGCCAGTTTCCCAGCGATAAGTGTTAGCAAACAGATCAAAGCAGATTACTTAGCAAATAACCAAAAACTCAAACCAAGCCTAACATACTAGATGGATAGTATTTGAATTTGCAATTTCTCACCCTGACTGATGCTCCAAGCAGTCCACCAAGTTTCCATACACAAGCTAGAAATCCCTTAACCCTGGGACCAGCACTTTCCCCAGTTCAGTCTTTGTTCCTCAGGTGCTTCCAGGAATTCTCTTGTGTGGGTGTCATAGGTTTATTCCCCACTTTGAACTTTAGCATTCACAAGATGGGGACCTGCATGGACTCCTCTAAACTAAAATCCTAGTTTAGATCTGGTACAGCTGCCACCAGCCAGGTTTTTTAGTGTCTGGCACACTCCCTGTTCCCCCAAAACTTTCCCGGGGGGGACACAGCTTCAGACTCCTTGAATCTCAACACAAAGGGAAATAAACCATTCCCCCCTGCTTCTTCCCTAGTCCTTAGGAGAGATACCTGGATTCAAATTCCTTGAATCAAACAAAGAGGGATTCCTTTTCCCCCTCCCTCCTCCTCTTCCCCTGAAAATCCAAACAAGGGAAGAAATCTATCAGATTCTAAAAAGAAAATAATTTTATTAAAAGAAAGAAAAAAAGTACACTATCTCTGTAACACCAGGATGGAAAAATATTACAGGGTCTGACTTATAAACCTGGAGAGACTTTTCCCCTCCCTCCTCCTCAGAATAATCAAAGTAACAGCAAACAGAAATAAAGATATTCCCCAGCAACACACAATTGCAAATGCAGAAATAAAATTGTAAGACTAATCCGCCTTCTAATACTCACTATACTGATTAGAAGAAGATACTTCAGGAAATTGGAAGAACTTGGATATATATCTGGCCACTCTCAGATCCAAAGAGAGACAAAGACCCCAACAAAGAAACACAGACAAAGACTTCCCTCCACAGAGATTTGAAATTATCTTGTCCCTTGATTGGTCCCTCTGGTCAGGTGTTCATCAGGTTGCTGCTTGTTAACCCTTTACAGGTAAAAGAGACCTTAACCCTTAACTAACTGTTTATGACAGTGGGGAATGAGGCCAAGAGATGATGTCACACCCACCTTATGTAGCTTTTCCATATAGCAGGAACCATTTGTTCTAAACTCAGTTCCCGGTCCAGTTTGTGGAAAAATACAGGTACCAAAATGAAGTTCATTGTCATGTGGTCTGGTCACATGTCTTTGTTGCTGAACCATCAGCACTGTCTGGCTTCTTCATTGTTGTACCTGAGAGGCTCATTGTGGGTGTTACTCAGAGTAAGCACATTTGAAAGACAGATACAGAGTCAATATCCATAACTTCAGATACAAACATGATGCGTGCACACAGGTAGGATAATCATATTCAGCAAATCATAACTTTTCCAGTGACACCACACATGACTCATCTTGTACAAAATGCCTCATGTCCTAATCATATTATAATCCTGCCACTATGCTGAATATGGGCTGTAGTGTCAGATAGCTCCTAATGTCAAGGCACAAGTGTAGGGAATGAAACTTCCCCTCTTTGTGGAACAGGAAATAACCCTCCAGCCAGGGCAGGGAAAACTTGCCAGACTCCCAGTGCTGAAACCTGAACCTAGTGACATTTCATTAGTTACCCCGCATCCCCGATCTTTGTGGCAACTGCAAACGTTATCAGTGATGATTTTATATTCTCTTCCAGGTCATGGATAAGAATGTTATATAGTACAGGGCCAAGATCCAATCCTTACGGGAACCCCCTAGAAAGAAATCCACTCAACCATGGTTCCCTATTTAAAATCCCAGTTTTTAATCTATTTAATGTATGCCGTGTGTATTTTGTACATTCTAGTCAAAATATTGTGCTGAAGCAACTCATATGCCTTCATATATTACATCAGTACTATTAGCTGCAACCAAACTTTTGATCTCATCCAATAAGGATATCCACTTAGTTTGATAGAATCTATTGTGTCTAATCCTTTTTAATGGATACTAATTACATTACCCTCCTTTCTTTATTAATGAAATCCAGTATCAGCTGTTCCATTCTCTTGCCCAGTATCGATTTCAGACTGACACACTTGTCATTAGCTGCGTCATCTCTTTTATAGTTTTTAAATATTGGCACAGCATTAGCTTTATTCCAGTCTTCTGGAATTTCCCACGTCCTAATTAAAATCAACATTAACAGTCCACCATGCTCCTCCAGCAAGTCTTTCAGAACTCTAGTTATCTGGACCCACTGATTTAAACACATCTAACTTGAATAGCTGCTGTTTAATGTCCTCGTGAGTTACTTTTGGAATGGAAAGACTGTCAGCGTCAACATCTTGTGATATGAGTTACATCATCTGTTTTTCTCCAAATCCAGGAGAGAAATATTTATTGAACACTTTTACCCCTTCTGCATGATTGTTGATTATTCTGCCATTTACATCTAGTAATGTACCACTACCATTGTTAGGATTAATTTTGTACTTTTAAAAACTTCCTTCTTATTTTCATTGGTTGATCACTGATTTCTGTTAGCTTCCCTTGCCAACTTTCTACATTTCTGACCTTCGAACTTAGATTCTTTACTATTGACTTCCCTTTTCTTCCATATATTTTATTTGAGAGTGTTGGGGCTGTATCTGGACCCTGCTGGTGGCTCCCTCGTAGGAATCCCATCTCCTATATTAAGCTCTGGCTAGTAGGTATGTGATAAATGTGATGACCCTGCCTCCGTCTGTCAGCTGGGAGACACAAAGGTTCTCTCTTTCTACCCTCTGATGCCACCTGGCTGCTCTAAGCAAGGTGGGGTGGGACTCTGTTAACGTGTGCCTCCCGGAGCTTCCATTTACCTGGTGCTGCTGTTCTGTGAGTAGTGGGGCTGTGAGTGGGGCAGCAGGTACTGAGTGTTGGACTCTTGCTCTTTCAGGGGCCGGTGACCTTCGAGGAGGTGGCTGTGTATTTCACCAAGGAGGAATGGGCTCTGCTGGACCCTGTTCAGAGAGCCCTCTACAGGGATGTCATGCAGGAGAACTATGAGACAGTGACCTCGCTGGGTAAGGAGTCCTGTCCCCTGGGTTATTAGAAGCTGTGGGGTCTCTAAAGAACCTGAGCAGTAATAACTTTATACCTTTATTCATCATCCAAGTTTGACAAGTTTCTTTGCCCTCTTTTTTTCCTTCTCTCCCATACACTAGCAGGCAGCAGGGAGGGAGGAGGTAATGAGAGATGAGGAGGGAACAGAAGAAGCTCCCAAGGCGCCGGGAGGTGGTGCCAGCTGCCAGTAATGGGAAGAAGGAGAGGGGAGTGTGGAGGGAAGGGCACCCAGGAAGTGGGCTGGGTGGGTCAGTGGGAGGGAGGAGAGGTTTGGGGCTATAGAGCTGTGGGGGATCCCAGACCTTTAACCCCGAATCCCTACCCAAACCTCAGGTAAATCCCAGACATCAGCATAACCACTCTCACAAAACCTCAGCTTAATATAAGGCCCTGAACTGTAGCAAGCTTAGGCTATGTTTACTAAATCGTATCACTAAATCGACCACGGCTGGATTGATCTCAGAGCGTCGATCCCGGCTGTAGTGTCGACCTGCCCTTAATAACCCATTTATCTATGTTCACCTCCTTGCCCCTCCACACATGGTCCAAGCTAATAAGCAATTCCCTGATCATGACATGTTACCTCTAGCGAGTATAAAATTGCCCACAACACGTGAGACTGGGTCATAGATCGTAAAATCAGGTCAGGGTCAAGAAGAGTGAGAGTTTGGAGAGAGTCTTGTCCTCCCTCTCCCCATCTGCAGCAGCCGCAAGCTGTCTTCCCTCCAGGCTCCTTGGATCTCTGAGCCTGTCCCTCCTGAGGCTGCGTGGCCCAGTTCTTGTTTCTGACCTTCTCCTTTTCCGGAAGAATTAGAGGCTGTTGCTCCTGAATGTTAGTGTGTAATTCCCCAGCCTTCTCCTCCCACTGGGGGAGTTTAATTCTCCCTCCCATTACCCCTGAGTCACTAGATTTCCTAATTCCCCAAAATGTGCTTTTGCAATGTCACAGTTCTGGGGTAACGAAGCCTTTGACCTGCCTCCATGGTCTGCTCACGGAATGGCCCCTCAGGTATCGGGCCTGTAGCCAGCCCCTCTCTATGGGCAGGGACCCACATGCCTCTCCTTTTTGACCAGTGTGTGAGGATTGCAGCTTGTCCTCCACTGTGTTCGCTGGACTAACGTCCAGTTCCTGTGCTTTGCTTTCTCTCCAGGGGCTGTGAGCAGTGTGTGTGTGATAGAGGTGGGACTTTTCGTGATACTTGTATGATGCCAATACACACCTCGGTTTCCTGCTGTCATTGGTATTGTTGTGATTATAAAGAGCAGGAGACGTGAGGTGTTTTGTCACGGAGCTGTCATGGGGTGATATGAATGGGTCATTAAGGACTGGCTGGGAGTAACCTACATCAATGGAATACCCGACAGAGACAAGGGAATGACTGTCGCTCAGGGCCGCCCAGAGGATTCAGGGGGCCTGGGGTCTTCGGTGACGTGTCCCCCTTATCCGCTCTGATGCTTTTACCCTGTGTCCCCCTGTAAACGTGGATGTCCGGGGCTCAACCCTCCCTGGGGAGGAGGGGAGCCACGCCGGCCTTTTACACTGAGCAACAACACAAAGAGACAGTTAGGGGCTCAGGCCTTCTGCTGCAAGGCTGAGCAACAATATACAAGTCAGTGAGGTTAGGGAGGCCCAGGCCCTTTGGTGCAGGGGCTGGGCCACAATACAAGTAGTCCAGGACAGGCCCAGGCCCTCTGGTGCAGGGGCTGGGCAGCAATGCAAACAGTTCAGGACAGACCCAGGCCCTAGGTTAGGGCAGGGCAACAACAGTCAGGGCTCAGGCCCTCTGGTGCAGGGGCTGAGCACTGGGGTGAGGGGGGAGACTGCCACCCACGAGTGGGGTGGCAGGGGGGACGCAGGCCCACCCACTCCACTGTGTCCCGGACCAGGGCCCTAGGCAGCAGCTACCACCGCTGATGGTCAGTGGGGATCCTGACCGTAACACACTGACATAGGCATTGGTTGACCTGCAGCCTGACTGGGGTCAGCTGCTCCCGGGCCACTTCCAGTTCCCCCCTCTGGGCCTACCTGGTCCGTGGCGTCTGCTCCCGGGAAGTCCAACAGCATGGGGTCCTTGCAGCCCGGGCTGGGGGGTAGGTCCGGCAGTTCCTCAGGGAAGTCCGGCCAGTTCTGCTCCAGGGGTTCCTTGGGGTAACAGCAAGGGAGAGGTGAGGTCTCCGGCGGTTCCTCCTCGTAGGTGGCATGGGGAAGCTCCTGCGGGTCCTCCCAGTAGCGAGCGAGGGGAAGCTCCGGCCAGTCCTGGCAACTGCTCGGGGCCCCTGCAGCTTCCCAGTCCCGAGCCCTCTCGGGCAGGTCAGCTCCCGACGGTGGCTGGGCTCTGACTGAGCTCTGGTGGCCGGCTTTTATGCTTCCGGGTCGCTGCCTGACCCTCTGAGGGGCGGGCTCACTGCTCTAGAGCCCCGCCCCTTCCGGTGTCCGGGGCTCAACCCTCCCCGGGGAGGAGGGGAGCCACACTGGCCTGTTACACCCCCTTACCAGCTCTGATGCCGCAGAGCATTTACCCTGTGTCCCCTGTTCCCCCTCCTGTTTGACTCAGTTTATATAGGAATATTCTCAGCGATACCTTTGCTTAACCAATCATTGTACTGAAATTTAATTAACCAATCCTAACACATTGAAACATAATTCTCTAACCAATTCTATCCCACTACCCTAATTAACTTACACCTAGCAAAATTAATTGTACAGCAGAGAAAAACAATTAGAGAACCAGACTGATTAACATTGTAAAAGTGGTGGCCATAAAGATAAAACAATACAGAAATGAGGATTTCACAACCACAAGCATTGAGAAGTGATTTCTTGCCAGACAGGCTGCTGTCAAACTAAGTTTTCTTTAACCATCTTAAGATCTGTTTCTTTATCTGGTGCTGATGGGCACTATCAGGACAGGATCATCTTCCTAACAGCCCAATAGCACCTTATTTCAGTGTGACTGGTTTGGGATGTGAGGATGTGACCCTTCGCTTCCCAGCTTATGGCTGCCCCTGCTGCTTAGCCAAAGGCCTTAGCCTAAGAACAAGGCCTCAGACGGTCACAGTAAGAGAAGGCCCTTACAAATACAGACAGTGATTTTGATTCTCTCTTTTCATACTCCTGTAAGTAGCTAAGTGATAAAAATACCCCTAAGTTCTTAAACTATAGACTTTACAGGCAGGCCTGAATATCACCCCTTCCTGACATTCTGTGTCTGTCTTGTGTATTTAGATTGTACTGTTCTCTGTTTGTACTTTGCCGAGCACAATGGGGACCCACTGTTAGTTGGTCCTTAGGCACTAAGGTAATGCATATGATTTATAATCATAATAACTCTCCTGCCACTTTGAGCCAAGGAAGCTGGCCTTGGGATGTTACTTCTTAAAAATGAGCTGGGGGTTAAAACCATGGACTATTCTTTGTGACAAGTATCCCACAAATTCCACTGACCTCCCTCGTTTTCTTTGCCTGCAGTCGGGTTTCCAGTTTCCAAACCTGATGTGATCTCCCAGCTGGAACGAGGGGAAGAGCCGTGGGTCCCAGACCTCCAGGGCTCTGAGAAAGAAGTGCTCCCAAGAGCTGCCTGCACAGGTGAGGATTTGGTTAAACCAACTTAACAACTGTGCAGGAATGCAGGAAACATTTGGGATGCCCTACAAAGACCCTGTGAGCTCTCCGAGTTCAGGATTGTTTCCTGCAGATGTGGAATCATTATGGCAGATGTCACTCATGGCTTCCCTCCTATTCTGACTGACAACTGGCAGCAGGTCGCTCCCCGATATCTCTTTCTCCTGAGTGTTCTCATGAGATGCAGACCAAAACTGATCCCTTCTTCTCTCCTCTGGGGAAGGTTTTGGGGAAAATCAGCTCCTGATAGGTTTGATCTCTCCCCCACGTATTTTGGATTGTTCATCCCTTTTTCCATTCCTCTCTCTGTGATTTTCTTTCTTTCCGGTGCAGGTAGTGATCTATGTCTGGATTCTCTCTGTCTCCCATCAGGTGATGGGCTGGTGAGTGAGAATGAGGAGGAGAAACCCCAGCAGGAAGATGCTGAGCAAGGAGAACCACATGGAACTTTATCAGGAAGATCCAAAGGGAATGTTTCCGGGAGTTATGCACTCCCAGAAAAAACAAAAGCCTGTGAGACTCAGGGGAGGCCAGAGGGAAACTTTAGTAGCCACTCAAACCTTATAACAAGTGAGAGAATCAACTTGGAAGAGACACGCTACACATGCTATGAATGCGGGAAAAGCTTCAATCAGAGCTCTGCCCTTATCAGACATCAGACAATCCACACGGGTGAGAAACCTTATGAATGCTCTGAGTGTGGGAAATGCTTCATCGATAGTTCAGCCCTCATCTCACATCAGCGAATCCACACAGGAGAAGTGCCCCACACATGCTCAGAGTGCGGGAAAATCTTTAGTTGGAGCTCACACCTTATCAGACATCGTAGAATCCACACAGGAGAGAAGCCCTACACATGCTCAGAGTGTGGGAAAAGCTTTAGTCGGCGCTCTGCCCTTATCATACATCAGAGAATCCACACAGGAGAGACGCCCTACACATGCTCAGAGTGTGGAAAAAGTTTTAGTCGGCGCTCACACCTTATCAGACATCGTAGAATCCACACAGGAGAGAAGCCCTACACGTGCTCTGAGTGTGGGAAAAGCTTTGGGCTGCGCTCTCACCTTATCACACATCAGAGAGTCCACACAGGACAGACACCTTACATGTGCTCTGAGTGTGGGAAAAGCTTTAGTCAGAGCTCAGACCTTATCAGACATCGTAGAATCCACACAGAAGAGAAGCCCTACACATGCTCAGAGTGTGGAAAAAGCTTTAGTCAGAGCTCAGACCTTATCAGACATCAGAGAATCCACACAGGAGAGAAGCCCTACACGTGCTCTGAGTGTGGGAAAAGCTTCAATCATCGCTCTGCCCTTATCACACATCAGAGAATCCACACAGGACAGACGCCTTACATGTGCACTGAGTGTGGGAAAAGCTTTAGTCAGATCTCAGACCTTATCAGACATCGTAGAATCCACACAGGAGAGAAGCCCTAGACATGCTCTGAGTGTAGGAAAAGCTTCAATCAGCGCTCAAACCTTATCAAACATAGGAAAATCCACATGGGTGAGAAATCTTATGGATGCTCTGAATGTGGGAAATGTTTCTTTAATCGTTCAGACCTCATCTTACATCAGAGAATCCACACAGGGGAGTAGCCCTAGACATGCTCTGAGTGCGGGAAAAGCTTGAAGCACAGCTTAAAAGTTGTCTCACATAGGAGAATCACACTCTAAGTGCAGGAAAAGCTTCAATCAGCGCTCAAGCGTCATTAGACATCAGAAAATCCACATGAGATAGAACTGTAATAAATCACTTGACTAGGGTTGGCCAAAAAAATTTCTTTTAAAAAATCACATTTGCTCATTCCTACATAGTGATTTTTGCACCATCTTCACTGTGGTATCTCAGCTCCACCAGATCAGTTGCCTGCTTCTGCCTTTTGCAGCTCACCCTTCTTTGGGATCGGTCCTGGGATCTTTTCTATCAACTCCTTTCCTTTTGAGTCACAGGAGTGTGTGTCCCTCCTGCCAGGAATGTTCATCCCTCCAGGTGGGGGAGAGGTTTGATCCCAACAAGCTACACTGAGGCAAAAACTACCTGTGCCTGACAGCCACTAGGGCTGTACATGGCATTGGCTGCTCAAGTTAGTGATCTTAATGTGAAAAATTGTAGTGCAGATGCAGCCCAGGTGCAGGGGTTGGCATTAGCTTTCCCCTTGACCTGACCTAAACTCCATCACTTTCCCTAGTCTAAACAAACCCTGAGCATCACGGTTATACTGTTCCCCCATTTCACAGCAATTGTTAGTCATCGAGTTCTCCCTTGGGGAACAAATTGTTTCATTCCCAGTTGTTCTGATGTTGCTGCAGGTTGTGCTGGGAAGCAGATATTTTTATGATCATTTTCCGCACTTAAACTATATTGAACTATAACAAAGAGCAGGAACAGGGCAGGGATAGGGAAAAAAAGTCATTTCACCCATTGTAACAACAGGTGTAGTTAGGGTAAGTCAGAGGGATTCCCTTATTTCCCATCACTGTCCTCCTTCCATCCATGCTAGAACCTAAGAATCCTTTTCCTTTCCCCAGTTGTGGGATGGGAGACTTCCAAAAGTGCTCCCTGTGCTATAGCACATGGCTCAGCTCAGAGAATAAACCCCAAATAGCCCCTGAGCTTTGCTTTTTGAATTCTGTGTTTCCGATTACTTCAAGCCTGGGTATTGTGATTATTTACCAGTTTCTCTAGCACTGTTCCTACCACTGTTTCTGTAACCTTTTTTGTTTTTTATGGGACAGGGTTGTTATTCCTTTGCCTAACCCCAACCTGGAAGGCCAGGGTGTCTGTTTTCTCTGGCCCCTCCTCACAGACAAATCTGACATGGTTGCACCTGCCAGGAGCAAACGAAAAGCCCCACTGGTCACAAACACAAAGCAGATAGACACACACAAGACACAGAAGAAACTGCATTATTTGAGCTATCAACATTTCCACTTTCCCACAGCATGTTAGTTCTGATGGTTGTTTTAATTTGTTTATTTTGTTGGAACCAGAAATAGGGAAAGAGAACACTGGAGACAGTGGAATTACAGCAAGAAGGGATAAGTCTCATGATTCGTCTCTAACCAAAGGCTTTGTGAACAGAGCGATAATGTTACTGAATGGTCTGGCTAACCCTGCAGTTAGAAACAATCAGCTCTACGGGTGGTAAATTTACAGAGGCTCTGCTGCTGATCATGAAATAAAACCACATTACCTTTAAACAGCTGCTATTTCAGTGTCTCTGGAAGTACAGAACACAATGATCTGTGTTAAAGGAAAGTTGCCATTTCTCAGAGCCCCAATTTCTATTGTGTGTGTACAGGAAGGTTTGAACGTGTAGCAGGCAGTTTGGTCAAGCTTAGCTATTTTATGTGTGTAACAGGCTCCTGCCCACCTCCAGCAGAGGTTTCAGTCACATACGATGTCAACTTACCGAATGTCACACAAATTAGTCCACCCTCCCCATAGTCAGTCTCTGACCGGAATGTTCGAATGAGGCAGAGAACTGGGAAAGTATCACAGTAGGAATACATTAAAAAGTGGGATTAATCAGAGCTGGGCTGCAGACAGAGCCTCTTCTACAGCTGGTGAAGTGACAGGGACACACTCCCGCTCATGCTGGCTCTGAAATAACAGCAGAAGCAGATCGAAGAGAATGAGCTCATGGGCAGCTGCTCTGTCAGTGCATCACTCACCTGGCAAGTGTTACACAAAACACAGCACTCCCCCCCCCCCGCCACCACTTCATTACACTGTCCATGGGGCTGTTTGTCCTGCAGGACTTTGATCTCTCTGGGTGTCGCATGGTGATTCATAACAGAGCCATTAGGGGAGCAGGAGTCATCCCAATGGAAATCTCTCCACTTTCTCAGTGTTACCTTCTTAGCCCTGGCTTTGGAGATGACATTAGCCTTATCCTGTCTTGATTTTAGGTAGGATTTTGATCACCTTCTGGGGCTTAGCAGCTTAGAAATTTTGAGGGCTTTTCTCTGCCTTTTTGGTGCCTGCTGCACTCAGTACATTCTAGACATGGGCATGGTGACCTTCCTGAGGATCTTGACAGCTTTAGCCAGCTTCTTGGTGGCTAGTTTCCTGCTCACAGCCACTGTCCTCTTCTCATGCCTTGTCCTGGGGGCCCAGCTGCTGGTTGAATGGGAAGGAGCCAAGGTGCTGGTGACTTTAGCCTGCACCAAGTTGCCTTTGCTCGTCAGACTCCTGAACCCCAACTGGATGTGGTTCTTGTTCTTCTGCACAGCACAGCCCTGGAGAAGAGGGATCTGAAAATGTACATTCATGTGATCCCTTTGTTTAATTGATGAAAACATAAACTAGACACTTAGAGGCTTGGAACTGATTTCAGCTGATGGACAGGTGTGCTAGGTTTTTATGCATTTGGACAGTGAAATGTTGAGTGTTCACATTCATTTCAAGCATCCTCGTATGGTGAAGCTCCTGAACAAATGGAGAATGGTTATTGTAAAGGAAAATCATGCCTCACAAATCTACTATAATTCTTTGAGGGAGTCAACAAGCATGTGGATAAAGGTGATCCCGTGGATATAGTGTACTTAGATTTTCAGAAAACCTTTGACAAGGTCTCTCCCCAAAGGCTGTGAAGCAAAATGGGATAAGATGGAAGGTCCTCTCTGGGATAGGTAACTGATCCAAAGGCAAGAAAGAAAGGGTCTGATTTTCAGAATGGAGAGAGGTAAATAGTGGTGTCCCCCTGGGGTCTGTACTGGGACCAGCACTGTTCAACATACTCCTGAGTGATCTGGAAAAAGGGGTAAACAGTGAGGTGGCAACATTTGCAGATGATACAAACCAACTCAAGTTAGTTACGTCCAAAAGAGAGTGCAAAGTGTGACAAAGGGATCTCACCAAACTGAGTGACTGGGCAGCAAAAAGGCAGATGAAATTCAATGTGGATCAGTGCAAAGTAATGCACATGGGAAAACATGATCCCAATTCTACATCTAAACTGATGGGATCTAAATTAGCTCTTACATCTTAAGAAAGAGATCTTGGAGTCACTGTGGATACTTCTCTGAAAACATCTACTCAATGTGCATCGGCAGTCAAAAAAGCGAACAGAATGTTGGGAAGTCGTTAGGAAAGGGATGGCTAGCGAGACAGAAATATAATATTGCCTGTCTATAAATCTGTGGTAGGCCCACATCTTGGATACTGGAGCTGGTCCCCCATCTCAAAAAGATATATCAGAATTGGGAAAGGTACAGAAAAGGGCAACCAAAATGATTGGGGTATGGAACAGCTGCCATGTGAGGTGAGATTAATAAGACTATGGGGAGTTTTCAGCTTGGAAAAGAGATGACTAAGGAGGAGCTAGGATAGAGGTCTATAAAATGATGACGGGTTTGGAGAAAGTAAATAAGGAAGTATCAGGCGGGTAGCCGTGTTAGTCTGGATCTGTAAGGAAGTGCTATTTACGCCTCATAACACAAGAACTAGGGGTCACCCGATGAAATGAATAGACAGCAGGTTTAAAACAAACCAAAAGGAAGTATTTCTTCACCCAACACACAGTCAACCTGGGGAAACTTTGCCAGAGGATGTTGTGAGGGCCAAGACTATAACAGGGACCACCAAAGAACTAGATAAGTTGATGGAGGACAGGTCCATCATTGACTATTAGCCAGGATGGGCAGGGATACAAAACCATGCTCTTGAAGTGTCCCCAGCCTCTCTTTGCCGGAAGCTGGGAATGGGCGACAGCGGATGGATCGCTTGATGGTTCCCTGTTCTGTCGATTCCCTCGTGGGCACCTGGCATTGGCCACTATGGGAGGATAGGATTCTGGGCTGGCTGGACCATTGGTCTGATCCAGTATGGCTGTTCTTATGACCAATAGAGGGCAGTCCCCACCAGCAATATTTATATTTGGTGCACTGAAAGGGCTAACTTTCCAAAGCTGACCAAAATGATCAGTGAAAGTGTTTTGGAGAAAAAACTAAACAGAAGAATGTAAATGAAAATTGGGAGGTATTGTTTAAGGAGCTTGTTAGATGGGGCATAAGCCACATTGCCTAATTAGCTGAGCTTGCAATGGCCTTCCACTCAACCCCCTGACATTTCTCCGTCTGCAAATGTGGTACCCATTTTAAAATCTAGATCCAATCAATTTCAACACATCAGGGAAGATTCTAGGCATCAATGATCTGATCATTGGGTTGATGGCGGTAAACAAGAGATTCCCATAAGGCTTCCTCCCTCCCTCTTCCCAAGGGCCATCTTTATCCTCTCTCTCCTTTCTGCTCCCGCATCCTCTGCAAACTTTCGAAGAGAGATGCCTTGTGATGGCCTTCACTCATGGGGATGTTGCCTAGTGGTCAGGGTTTCGGTCCTTTGGGGGGGAAGGGTGTGGCAGATTGTGGGGGAGCCCAGGGCCTCCCATGGGCTCTGACCCAGGCCACTCTGAGGGCAACACTTCCTACCCCCCTGCTATTGTCCCAAGTTCACAGTTTATCACAGGAAGCTCTGAACGGTGTCAACTCACTGCTTGGTACCTCTTCTCAGCTGGGCGTGGCATGGCAGCTCTCTCCTTGGGGGTGGCAGCTGTTATGCTGACAGATCCAGGTTGGTGATGAGGTGGTGGGCGGGATTGAACCGGGGACCTCTGGAGGATAGTGTGTGGGCCTCTACAGCATGAACTAAAAGCCACCTGGCTGTTAGCGAGGGCTGTATAGAAAACATGTTTTATTGCTCCCTCTAAGTGATCTCGGTGCCACTAGCTGGGACACACCACCACACCCTGGAGGTGTGTGGGTTACGTACTTCCCCTAGCTGAGGAAGCGCATCCTGAGCTTCGGAGAGTTCCCAGCTGTAATCCCGGACGACCCCTGTAACAATGCGACCACTGGCTGGACACTGCTGAAAGTATCAATTCAGGACAAATTGCTTGGAGCAGGGTAGTCAGAGCCCGAGGCTGGGTGCCCTTTACTATTAAAGCCCATCACAGCAGCCATGCAGAGAGGACTTTGGTTTTACCCCACTGGCCAATCGGACGTCATACAAGCAATTCCCTCAGCTATTCCAGTTCCCTTCTATCACCACCAGCCCCGCTCCTTATGGGGATGAATGGTTATGAAAACCAATACCCCAGTAAAAGAGAAATGGTTCCCAAAGGACCAAGCCCCAGATGCAGGTCAATAGACGAGTCAGATCTTACCCACAAATCATGAGAGTTAAAATTTTTAAAGGAATCAGTTACACACAGTAATGGCAAAGTTCTTGGTTCAGGCTTGTAGCAGTGATGGAATAAACTATAGGTTCAAATCAAGTCTCTGGAGAACATCCCCCACTGGGATGGGTCATTCAGTCCTTTGTAGAGAGCTTCAGTTTGTAGCAAAGTCCCTCCAGAGACGTGAAGCAGGACTGAAAATAAGATGGAGATGAGGCATCAGCCTTTTATAGCCTCTTGCCATGTGGTCTTTGCTTTCTTAGTCCCAAGGACACTCTATCCAGCAACTGGCACAGAAAAACCTTAGAGTTCTGTCCATAGGCAGGTCCCTGCAGACCTTGCTGAGTCACAAGATGTATCTGCCTTCTCTCAGTGGGTCGATTGTGTAGCTGATGGTCCTTAATGGGCCATCAAGCAGGCTAGGCAGAACTGACACCAACTTATCTGGGGGGTTCCCCAGAAGCAGAGCAGAAGTTTGAAATACAGGCAGCATAGATCCAATATTCATAACGTCAACTACAAAAATGATACACATCTAGAGATAGCATCATAATCAGCCAGTCAGAACCTCTCCATAGACCCCTTAGACAACCTTTCTACAATATTGGCTGCAAATATAGAGCAGTGGTCGCAATGGTGATCTATACAGTTATAGATTATGTCAATAACGTCACAGGAGGTGACACAGCATCAGTGAGACTGATTCTGGAATACTGCCTCCAGTTTTGGTGTCTTCAATTGAAAAAGATGTTGTAAAATTGTAGCTGGGGCAGCAAAGAGCCACCAAATGTCCTGAGGGCTGGAGAAAAATGCCTCCTAGTGAGCTACTGAAAGAGCTCAACCTGTTTAGCTTATCAAAAGAAGATTGAAAGGCAACTTCATTGAAATGTTGAAGGGCCTTAATGGAAAGAAAAGATTGGGTATTAAAGGGCTCTTTAATCTAGCAGAGAAAGGCCTAATAAGACCCAATGGCTGGAAGGTGAAAAGAGACAAAATCGTATTACAACTAAGGCACAAATATTCAACAGCGAGGATGATTCATCACAGGAACAAGCTACCAAGGAAAGTGGTGGATTCGCCATCTCTTGATGTCATTTCATGAAGACTAGATGCCTTTCTGGAATGTGTTTGCCCCAAAAGTAGCTCTTGTGTCATACAGGAGGACTGTGATATGCAGGGGGTCAGATTAGATGCTCTAATGGTCTCTTCTGGCCATAAAGTCGACTAATATCTGAAAAACTGAGTGCAGCATTGGGAGCAACGTCTGATGTTTCCCTGTCTAGCCGGCTTGCTGCCTAGAATGAACGCTCCTTGAGTGGGGTGACCACAGGGAGTAGCTCAAACCTCCAAAGTGCCTGGCCAGGGGCAGGACATTAGCCCAGCAAGGGAGGGGTGTGGCAGTGACATCACAAAGGCCTTTTGCAGGACCTCAGACTATTGGTCCAAGGTGGTGGGGAGGTGGTGACCTCACAGAGATGCTGACATCAGCCAGGCAGGACAGGGGCGAGGGGCCAGGGAAACCTCAGAGACCCCTGTGGCTTTGCTTCAGCAAGTCTCCTTCTCCAGGTCTCTCTTTGAGGACTGAGAGAGTATTCGGGTTCACGGACGTGAGCCCCAGGAGGAACCTCTTTCGAGTTTTCTCCTTCCCTCTTAGTGATTTTACTAGAAAACAGCCGTCCCTGTTTAGAAGGTAAGAGCCTCCTCCAGGTTTGAAACCTGTTCAGTCTGATCCATCTGGTGAGAGTTGAATTCTAGGCATGGAAAACACGAGCTTAAGGAGGCAGAATTTTATTGCACACCTGGGATTTTGTCCCTTGGAATCACTGGGGACATTAGGGTTTGTCCTTTTTGTTTCACCTTCGCCTCCCTCCCTCCCTCCCTCCTTTCTCTTCGTCTCTTGCTTCTTTTGTTCTTTCTCCTGTTCACCTCCCAGGAGGGAGGGGTGTGTGTGTGTGTGTGTGCGTGTGTGTGTTGCGAGGGAGTGCTCTGCAGCTCCCACTGTGGGAGGTCCACCCAAAACTGGGGGGCTGAAATAGTGCTCGGGCAGTGATCCCCACCAGTGACCTGGGCCATCCTTTGGGCTCTCTGGTGAGAACCTTCAGCCTCAGTCTCTACCCTGATTGGCTGAGCAGGGAGTTATTGACAGGGAGGAGACTCAGGTCCTTGTTTTCTTTTAAGACCAAGGAAATAAGTCAGAACCAGTTCTGTGTTTGATGAATTTTGCTGCTTCTCTGCGTTAATGGTCTCTGAGCAGTTCATGATTCTCCTCTCTAACACTGCCGTTCTCCTCAAATACTTGCATAATAATTCCTGTGCACTGTTGTTGGTCTGGAGCTCATCTGAGGACATTTTATTGAGGTCATTCAATGTCTGAAATTCAAGATCCAATGGTTAGTTTGAAAATCAGGGCTCTTGGGTCCTATTTCCAACTCTGCCACTGACTGGCCGTGTGACCTAAGACAAGTCAATTCTCCTTTCTCAGACGTAGCTTCTCCTTCTTTCAAGTAGGGATAATAATGATCTGCTCCTACCTAGCTCAACACACTCACTCTTCCCCAACACACACACTCCCCCAACACACACACAAATAGTCTCTACCCCGCCACGCACACTGCAGTTGAAAAGCAGCTGGTAATCTAGTAAGATGCCCGTGGAACGGTGGGATAGAGAAACCTGCATCATGTGATGCTGTACCAGCCTGGGAGGCATTGCAAACCCTTCCCAAAACACCCTGCAGCCAGTTGCACAGTGGGATAGTTACCCACAGTGCACTGCTCTCTCTTGCCATCCAAGAACTGCTAGCATGGATGTGCTCTGGTGACACAAGGGGCATAGGAAGGACATTCAATAGCTGTTTTAACTAAATACTTTAACTAAAGCAGCAATGCTGGGGGGTTGGTGGCTTCTTTGTTTCCTCACCCCGGAGTAAACTCAGCTTTTTATTCCATTCTTGATGCTTCATGGAATAACAACAGATGACCGAAGAAAGACGTGGACAGGGTGGGTCTCAGGGGAGGGGCAGAGAGGTTCGAGCGGTGGGCAGAGCAGGCCTCGGAGGTGGGGGCAGTGGGCAGGGCAGGTCTCAGGGGAGAGGCAGAGAGGTGTGGGTGGTGGGCAGGTGGGTTGCAGTGACGGGTCAGAGAGGTGGCGGTGGCGGCTGGTGGGCAGACCGTGTGGTAGGGGGTGGAGAGGCACGAGCAGCAGGCAGGAAGGCCTTGGGGGAGGAGAGGAGCAAGCGAAAGGTGGATCAGCCGTCCTCAGCCAAAGAGGAAGAGCGGGGGTGGGAAGTGGCCAAACAGGAGCAAGGGGGGAGCACAGGTGGGGCCTCAGAGAGAGGAGAAGGGGGGGCAGTGCCATGGTCTGGGCACCAATGGGTCCCCCACTTCCAGGGAGCTTCCAGCGCTCACACCCAGCCTCCCCAAATGCAAGAGCCATGGGCCACCTATTTTCTTCATCTTCACTAACCAAGCCCCTCCCCAAGCTATGTTGATGGAAGAAGCCCTCCTGTTGACACAGTGCTATCTGCACCGGGGTTAGGCTGATATAACTGCATTGCTTAGGGAGGTAAATTTTTCACACCCCTGAGTAATGTAGTTACACCGATCTAATTTTGTAGTGTAGACCTGTCCAAAGAACCTTGGGAGTAAAACTTCACCTGCTCCTCTGCTTTACTGAATCCAAACACCAGCAAAGCTTGTCAGGCCCAGATGGAGGTTGGCAGAGAGTCATGTGTGCGCAGACATGATCCCTTCAGCAGCTGTAGGCACCATGGCTTAGCTGGCTAAAACCACTGTTTTGTATACAGGACATCCTGGGTTCAAGTTCCAGTGGTACCTTATTGAGTTGCTTTTGGGGCACCTGGTACTGGTTACTGTCAGAAGACAAGATTCAGAGCTAGATGGACCGTCGGTCTAGCCTAGTGTGGTTTTTCTTATGGTTTAAATTACACTCACAGGCACTGAGGATAGAGTTACTGAAAGTTTGGGAGTTAGGAGCTGATAGGTCAGTGGTCCAGTCCCCTCACAGACGATCCCGTCCCTCTGGGACAGGGTCAGGTCTGAGCTCTCACACCAAATGCTCATTGTGGCTGCCAGAATCTGTGGGCAGCTCGTTTAGTTTATGCCAAGGGTTGAGTCCTGTTTTGTGCACCGTGTCCGAGAATGAAAATCCTAAACCGCCCTTTGAAATAACAAAAGCAGCAGGACGTGTTTCTGTCTCTGCCCCAGAGCAGACAGACCAATGGAGAAATGCCATGAGTCCAGGGTAATACTCCCCTGCGGTTTTACCATTTCCACTTGCTAAACCCCCTCCCAACCTTCTGGGCTCCTGGAGCAGGGGACTGAGCCTGAGCCTGAGCCGAGACACGGACACTGCAACTTTACAGCCCAAGCCGCATGACCCTGATTAACGTGACACGGGCCAGTCGTGGGTGTTTCATTGCACTGGAGACGTAGCCTAATGTTATGTCTACACTGTGATTAACACACCCAGGGCACCTGTCGCAAAGCCTGGGTCAGCTGACTCAGGGTTATGGGGCTTGGGCTGCAAGACTATAAAATTACAGTGCAGACAGATGGGCTTGAGCCCAACCTCTGAGACCCCACGAGGGGTGAGGGTTTCCGAACCCAGGCTTCAGTGTGAACACAAATATCTGCACCGCAGTTTTTAGCCTCTCAGCTTTAGCTTCATGAGCCCACGTCAGATGGTCCAGGCCAGCCATGCTGCCATCTTATCCCAGGAGAGATGGACTCTAAGGGTACGTCTCCATTGCAATGTCAGCCCAGGGGTGGCACGCTGTGCTCAAAGCAGCACCCTGGAAGCCCCATATTCACCAGTCTCATATAATGATGATACGGTTTGTACAAAGTCTGCCTGGTGAGATATCATTTCAAAAATCTTGGTCTGTTGAACATTACTATTGTGTTGGATTGTGTGTGTAGCATTGGCTGGGAAGTTGTGCTCTGTGTGTGTTGCTGAGATGAGGTTGGGAAATGCCCACCACCAGCCTTTCAGGTGTGACAATGGAGGAGCCAGACTCGCTGCTGGCCCATTAAAGGGATCCACACTCCCAAGGACTATCCCAGGAACCGTGTACAATGCAGACTTCTCCGAGATAGCACAGCGACAATGGGCACTGCTTGACTCACATCGTAGCAAAGGTACTTCCTAGCAAGTGGGAAGAAACTATGAGGGGGGGGTAGAGACATGAATTGGCCTCTCTCCCCCACAACTCAACACCTGTAAACACATCTGGAGGACAAACACTGTTAGGTGTGAGAAGTATAAACTGTTCAATATGTTCAGTTAGTTGGTTAATAAGATGTTTATGAAGTAAATCACTGTCTTTAAAATAAGATCCAATCTGGAGCATATGAACTATTGACCCCTGGACTCCATCTCTGAGAGGGGACTTGTTTACCATCAGGACACAGGCTCAAACCAGTCCAAACCGGTTTTTCCCGCCAAAACCAGCCCTCAGCGTTCCATCTCCTCAGCACTTTTCCCGCCACAGAAGTGATATAAGGACGTGCTCAGCGCCTGCGTGGGGCCGCCCCCCCCCAGCGACGGCCCGTCCACGGTCGGGTCTTCCCAGTGCTCCCGAGCCGGAGAGTGACGAACCCCCTGGGTCCCGTCGTGAGACTGAGGAGCAGGAGGCCTGTCACCCCCATTCCTGCCGTCCTGCATCCTTGGTGTCCAGCCTCCCACAGGGCCTCCCTGCCAGCGACGAAACCCACCCGTTGTCTGGACTCCCCAGTGCTCCTCCTCAACGGCTCTAAACCAGCCGGAGAGTGGAAGGTCCTGGGCCTCGCGCCGGCCCGTGGGACCCGCTGCACCTGCACAGGGGGGAAAGGTTTCTGTGCTGGGACATCGTTTAGTGTTTTCCGGTTTCCAAGGGAGGGTTTCTGGGCCTGAGTGTTAAGCTCCCAAAGCCAGTCGCTGTTTGATTGGATTCATTAAGTTTGCATTTTCCCTTCTTCCCCCCGTTTTCTGTACCTTTATCCTGACTACACTGACCTTTGTTTGTGCCAAACCACCTTGTTGCCTCTTTATTTTATTGACAGCTCACAAGGAGGGAGGCTAAATCCACTGGTGATAGAGACAGGAGGGAGTCGAGTTTGTATCTCCTGAGAAAAGGGGCGTTTTCCTTTCCTATTTCTCCCCTGCCACTTCTAACGTTTTCCTTTGAAGCGCTGCCTTATTCCCCTGGAGGTCGCAGAGGGGACGTGGCACCTTCCCCCTCTGAGAGTGAGATATTGGCTCGGCTCTTTCTTTACGCTGCTGTTGTTAGTCCATGAAACATCAGGGATGGATGCAAGGCTGAGCTCACGCACCAACCCCCTGAAACATTTCAGTGGCCCAGAGAAATCCTGCCCCCGGCTATTGGCATCATCTGGTGGCCTCTGGGTGACTGGGCAGTGCTAAGATGTAGCCACTTCTGGGGTGGATCCAGGGTGGCCATTATTTGCTAGTGACAGGCCATGGACATTTCTTACCTATTTTGTCCCTCCAGGCCTTCCATACTCCAGTTCAAGAGACATCCCCCGGGGCTCCCTCTGCCTGTGTGACTGGCCAGCAGGGGGCGGTGGTCACTTTCTATCCACTTCTCAGGCACTGTCAGGTAACAGTGTTGTGGGGTGGGGGTGGGGCTGTGGGGGGAGATAGCAGCTGAAGGGGGATTGTGGTGGGGGAGGCCTCTGGGTGGCTGGGCAGGGGGTACCCTAGTGAGGTTGGTGGGTTCTGGAGATTTGGGGTTTCAGGGGGTGGTTGTGATGTGCCCAGCCCTGAGGCTGTGGGTCCTGGAGGTGGGTATCGCTGGGGGCCTGGTGGCTGCAGAACAGCCGGAGTGGGCGTCTTGTGGGGAGGCGGGACAGGGGGTTAGAGGGAGCCTGGTGCTGTGCCAGGGGCTCTGTCTGGGCTTCCCCCGCAGACTCCTGGGATCGCTGCCCTGCCCAGTGCACAGAGTGTGTGTGGGAGAATCCCCGGCGCTAGGCCAGGGGGTGCCCCTGTAAAGCACCAGGGGATCCCGCAGGGGGGAGGAGGGGGTGCCAGGCAAAGGGCAGGGCAGATCCTGCTGGAGGGCAGGGGGGGGGATCCTAGGCAGACAGTGAGGGACTGAGTTCCCAGTGGGGGTCCCTTTTGGGGGGTCTCTGGCTGTTGTGGTCTCTTGGTGGGGGGAACCCTTTGGGATTCCCAACCTGGCAATGAAGGTCTGGTGGGGGTTCTCTGGCCGGTGGGGCTCTGAGTGGTATCTGAGGTCCCTGGCCAGGGACTCTGGGGGCTGGGTCCCAGGGAGTATCTGGGGGGGGGGGCTGGCTGGGGCTCTAGGGGCTGCTCCTGACCTTGCTGCTTCTCCCTGATTAGCTTATGCCAGAATCCTGGCTCCAAGCACTGCCCGACATTCCCCAGCCAGGCCCAGTCACTGTGATAACTTTCTAGCCACTTATCAGACACTGTGAGGTGAAATCACAGATTTTTGCTCTGCTCCCCTCTTGAAAACTGCAGGAACTTCCAGTTCCATTGTCCTAGATTGTCCAGTCCTTGTCCTGGATCTGGGGGTGAGGGAGGAGGGAAGGGGGTCAGCGCTGCCACACAATGGTCTCTTCCACAGCATTCTGGACTCATTCTTTCTGAACTCTGGTTTCATTGAGACCAATGTTAATCCAGAGTCACTATATGGAAAGACAAGGAGTGACTCTGGGTGGACAGTGGGGCAAATGAGATCAGCAATTCTCCCTGTGAGGAGAGGCTCTCATTAGCTGCTCTCCCCAGAGAGCTAAAGGAGGGAAGCTGCTCAAACGCTCTGTCCCTCTCTGCTCAGGATACTGGGGTTCAGCTTTCTGGGTCAGACGCTGCAGCCTCCATTGTGATCTGGGAGATCAGGCTTAGCAGCTGCTGCTCCCCCAGCGGGGTTCTGTGCTGGGAAGTGACCTTAATTAAAGCTGCTTCTCTGCCTGGCCCAAGGGATGACTTTCTCCAGCTGGTCCTAGCCCCCTAGGGCAGCCCTGGGCCCTGTTAATACTAAATTCTGAGCCAGAGTCTCCAGGTAACTGACAGACCTCAGGGAAAGTGCTGGGGACTGGCAAGAAAGTGACTCTGCACAAACAGCCCCTCCTCATTTCTCCTCCCAGTAGCAATTGCCAGGAGAAAATCCAGCTATGGGAGAGCAAAGCCCCCAGGAATGGGACTGTCCCAGCCAGAGGGGCAGGGAGAGAGGACGGGAAGGAGAGACTGAAAGGGGCAGCGGTAGAAATGAGGGGGGAGAGATTTCCAGCTCTCTAGTCCGCCCAGACACATGTATTGCTGCATCTCTGGGCAGAACCACTTTCCAGTGGACAAAACAAGGATCAGAGAGAGGAAAAGCCAGTTCCTGACTCCATATTCCTCCTGCTGGGGTGTGGCTGCCGTGGGGTCAGTGTCCAAGGGATCCCCCACAGTGACTCCTTTGGTTCTGCTCTTTTCTAGCCTTGTGTTCAGAGACTTTGTTACGGGGTGAGGGGAGGGAGAAGGGAGGTTAAAAATGTGTCTGGGCTTAGCCTGGCAGGAGGGGCCGGGTCTACATTGTAATAAACAGACTGAGCATTTCCCAGCATGGCAGGATCTAGGGTGTCTGTGTGCAGGGAAAGGGCCTGGGGGAATTCTGATGTGAAATTAACTAAAACTGGTTCTGAAACGCCCACAACTGCCCTTCTCCCCCAGACAGGCTGCAGAATGACGTCCATGTTTTGCTCCAGCTCATCCCAGCCTGGCGTGGGACAGGGAAGAGAAATGGCTGCAGTGGAGCCAACTCAGGTAGAGATTATTGGGGGGTTGCTGGTGAGTTCCTGCTGGAGGAGAGGGACAGCAAATACACCGGAGATGGGAAGGTTTGCACAGTCTGGTTTGGAGGTTGGGCAGTGGGCAGGAAATGCACAGGGTGGGGAAAGCAGGAGGCCAGGGTGTGGCAAACCCGCTGGGAGTTATTTAATAAGTGGCCTAGATTCTAGGAACAGACCCAGGAGGTTGGGAGGTGGAAATGCCCTAATTTGTGAAGAAAGAAAATAGCTCACCTACATGGAGCTAGTCAAACTGACCAGACTCCCAGTGCTGGAGCCTGAGCTCACTAACCAGCGGCTGCTGTGAGATATGAAGGAGGCACCCATGAGTCAGGCTTATTGGAGCTGCCTCTCCCTTCATATCCCGCTCCTCACAATGAGGAGGTTATTGGGCTTCCTACCAGGGAGCTCTCCCTGGAGCCTACTAGGGGCTCCAACTCCTGAATCAGTCGGTGGCCAGTAGGGGTGTGATGGATCTGCTGGGAGAGACAAGGGGCTCTCTCTTCGTCCCCTCACCCTGGTATTTGCTGGATACGCTGAGCGGGGTCAGGATGGGACTCTGTTGAGTGGGATCCACCCAGAGCTTCCATTTGATTGGCTCCTCTCTGCCACAAATAGTGGGGCTGTGAGTGGGGAAAGAGGTCCTGAGTGTTGGACTCTTGCTCTTTCAGGGGCCGGTGACCTTCGAGGAGGTGGCTGTGCATTTCACCAGGGAAGAGGGGGCTCTGCTGGACCCCACTCAGAGAGCCCTCTACTGGGATGTCATGCAGGAGAACTATGAGAATGTGACCTCGCTGGGTAAGGGTTCCTGTCCCCTTGGTTCTTGGAAGGGGAAATGAAGAGTTAAGGTTCACGCCAGCCCCACAATGCCACCTCTACTCTGTCCTGTTTCTGCATCACCCCAATATGCCAGTGACACACACACACTGCCACAGACCCTCCCCTGCTGCAGAACACTTCGGGAACACAGCAGAGGAGCAGTATCACACAGTGTCAAATAGCTCTTCTTTACTCAAGTAAAATTGGGGGTTAGGTCCAGCATAACGAACAGAAGCTTCCTACCCCCTGCCTTCTCTCAAACCCTGAGCCTTCTCTACCCAAACCAGAATGTGCTTGGGGTGTAACAAGCAGGCAGCTGGAGTCAGAGCTGCTGGTCCAGGGTTACTTATCACACAAACACTCTGTGCGTCCTTGAATGCTGGCTGAGGGTATCCAGACAGGGGAGCTCCAGCAGCAGAACACTGAATCTCACCCAGGATTACAGATGACACAACTCCTCACTGCTCTGGATTGCACCCCAGCATGTGAAAATGGCCTAGGTTGGTAGTGACATTTCTTGAGACATGCAGAGTCTTGCTCCCATATCACCAGGTGTAATAACAATAACAGGAAAGGCTGAATATGGAAAACTGATTGTTCAGCTTGCTTTTGACCTGCATCATATTTTGCAATATATTCCAAATAAGGAAATGAACGTGCAACATATGTGTCATTATTTGGGGTTTTAAGCTTTAAAAGGCTTGTGTGATTTTTAGCTCAGGGGGACAGTATTCCAATAGCTGTCGCCCCCTGAGCACTTTTAACCAAGAAAAGAACCTAAGGCTGAGCTGATTCAAAATCAGTCGTGTGGTTGTTTTCCACAACAGCTTCAAGAGGTCCCTGTGATGGAATGTAAATGTCTTCTTCACACCTTCCCCCTGCAGGAGAATGACTGTTTGACCAGCTGTTTGCCTTGCTGTCTCTGAGGAACTGCTCTGTGAGTATTCCCCAGAATTGTAACTTTTTCAGTAATATCATATAGTAAAATCTCATAACTTTACATACAGTGTTACTACACGTTTTAACAGGAGGATAATATTCAGTAGGTTATGCTGAATGATTTCAAATGATACCTCACAAGCCATACTGCGTACAAAATTGATCATAATTTTCTAGAAGAGTGAACACAGGGGTATAGACAGACACAGTGTCTGTGTGTGTGTGTTCCCATATGTGGGTATTTCAATCCCTCATAAGCACAGTTTTCGGCATCTTCAAGGACCTGGGGAACTGGTCCTGGGAATTCACTGGTTTACCAAGTGTGACACTGTATGGAATTGTGAGACACTTTGGTATTAATAATAAAATAATAATATAATCTGATAAAATTGCAATGAATCGTGCTAGATATGCCATGTAAAGTGTCAGTGAAAATGTTACGATTTGCCAAGTATGATAATTTTGTTTCTACGTTTGTATCACCTTTGTATTGTGAGTTATAGATATGCAGGGTATATTTGTACTTCCAGACTTGTGCAGTGTTTCTGGGTGACACCCCCAGACATATTGGCATCAACACTGCCTAGCCTGTTTGATGGCCCATTGAGAGTCATCATCTGTACAATGAGCCCATGGAAAGGACCAAGAGGATACACCTATTGAGTCAGCAAGACATGCCGGGGTATGCCTGTGTAATGAGAACTCCAAGGCTTTTCCATGCCACATGCTGTGAATCTTGTGTTTGGGACACAGGAAGTACAGGCCACATGGCAAAAGGAATGTAAAGGGCAGCTGCATCATCTCCATTTTGTCTTCAATCCACCTTCCTACCTCTGGAGCAACTTCTCTACAAACTGAACCCTGGAACAAAGGAGTGAATGACCCATCCAATCTGTGGATGTGTTCCAGACGGACTTTCAAGCCAGCAACTCACCAATACTGCTAAGAACCTGATATATCCATTTTGGAATGTATCTGACTGCGTTCCCATTTAACTTCTTTCTGTCTTTCTTTCGTTTAAACCTTTAGTTTAGATGCTAAAGGATTGTCTGGCAGTGTGGTATTTTGGGTAATATCCAAACCTATACTGACCTGGTGATGTGGCTGAGCCTTTGGGGTCAGAGGAACACTTTGTTTATGTGAGCAGAGTTTTTAAATAACCTCTCACTGTACTGGACCTCGCTGCTGATTAGGAGCCAGAGAACTGGGATGGAATAAAGGGGGCCGTGTGATTTCTTTTTTCAGCTTCTCGATTACCCATGTGGGGGATCAGAAGCACAGCTGGTGACTGGTCGGTGAGTTTAACTTCAGTGTTAACCAGCAGTTTTGGGAGCATCTGCTCTCCCTTTTTCAGCCTGCCCTAACTTTGGCATTTTCAGTGAGAACTGCCCCTGGCCCACCAGGTCACACTAAGCACTGAAGTTAAATTAATAGAATGTTTTTTTATGACCAAGTCTTATGTAATCAACTGAACTCTTTTGTTTTCTTTCATCTGAGCAGGGTTCCTAGTTTTCCAACTTGATGTGATCTCCCAGCTGGAACAAGGGGAAGAGCCATGGGTCCCAGACCTCCAGCGGTCAGAGGAAAGAGAGATCCTGAGATCTCCGTGCACAGGTGAGGAAACATTAAACCACCTCAGAATCTGTAAGTGCCTGAAGGAAACATCTGGGATACCCAACAAAGGCCTTGGGGAGGTCTCACAGTTCATTATTGTCCCTTGCAGGGGTCATATCCTCAGGGTAAATATAGTTCATGGTTTCCTATAGCTCCTAGCAGACACCAGGCAGTAGCTTCCTCCCTTCCCCCTGCGTATTTGGATGGGATGTGAAGGCTGAATTCATCCCCCTCCTCTCTCCTACTTGGGGGAAGAGTTTGGGGGAGTTCAGCTCCTGATTTTTATTTGACCTGTCTTCAGCACTTGTTTTTGTTTGGTCTTCCCCTTTCCATCCCTGTTTGAGGTTTCTGTCTCCATCACAGCAGGTGATGCAATGGCATGTGAGAAAGAGGAGCAGAATTCTCAGCCTGAAAATGTTGAGCCAGTGGGTAAAAACAGAGCATTATTGCAAAGATGGAAAAGGAATGTGTCCAGGAGTCATGAGCAGGGAAAATCCTGGGAGATTCAGCACAGACCAAAAACAGATCAAGGAAACCAGCCAGGGAAGAAAGTGGATAAATTTATTTCTTCTTGGGGAACTCAGAAGATCCTCATGGAAACCACAACACAGCAGGATATCCTCAGGCGAAAGAGAAAAAATACATGCAGTGAGTGTGGAAAAACCTTCTCTCACAGCTCAGCCCTTTCTAGACATCAGAGGATCCACACAGGGGACAGGCCCTATGAATGCACTGAGTGCGGGAAAACCTTCAATCGCAGTTCGCACCTTATTAGGCATCAAACAATCCACGGAGGAGAGAGCCCCTAGGAATGCCGTGAGTGTGGGAAATGCTCCACTAGCAGCTCAAACCTTAGATTTAATTTACCCTGGTTCCTCAACTGTTGCTACAGCTCTACTACCCATCAGTCCAAAGACTGAGAGAAATGGAGAGTTCCAACCATTGTCCTTTTAGTATCTTATTGTTCCTCTCTCTGTTTTTTGTGCTGGCCTTTCTATTCTATCACTTTCTGCCTTTGTTTAGTTGGTAACAGTTGGTTTCCATCACTCACGTTTGTTTGTTTAAATCTCTATCCGTTGTGAAATAAATTTTTTGCTTTTTCGATAACTGTACTCAAGTGCTGTGTGAGATACAGTAGCAATGGTCCACAGTAAAACTAGTAACCTGGGATACTTGGGCAAGAGAGGATCTGGGATTTCACCAGGTATCTGGTGATCCGGGCTGGACCCCAGAGGGGGACACATTGAAGGAACTCAAGGGTTAAGGTGGCTGCTGTAACTCAGAGGAGGGTCCTTGAGTTCCAGCAGGCTGGTGAGTTTGGTCACTAACATCCAGCTGCCAAATGCAAAACTCCCTCTTCCTTGTGGCAGGTGGCAACAAGGAGACTCACAGCCCTTAGCACGCTGAGAAGGGTCACAATGTGTCTCTATGTTGATCCACCTGTCAAGTTCACACAGGAAAAGCTCCCGATAGCACAAAACTCTGCCCTATGAAATCATGGAACATGTGCTCTTTGCTCTGTGAAAGCATGTAAAGAATCCAAGCGCTGGAGGACAGGGTTTGGGTCCAGAGTGACCTAGACAAATTGGAGGGTTGGGCCAAAAGAAATCTGAGGAGGTTCAACAAGGAGAAGTGCAGAGTCCTGCACTTAGGACGGAAGAATCCTATGCACTGCCACAGACTGCGGACTGACTGAGTGAGGGGGGTTTGATAGCAGCCTTCAACTACCTGAAAGAGCAGCAGTGTGGGCTTTCTCCTGGCCACTTTTGCTGGGCTGGGCAGGCAGCCTGGAGGCCTTTCTAGAAGAGCATTGGGAACGGAGCTAGAAAAACCAATGTGAAAACCAGAACCTCAGGTTTAGACTCATTTATTTATAATATTAAATCTTCAATTCTAGTGTCACAGTCAATACAATTGCTTCAGCCTGATAGTTGCCCAAAGGGAAACTTAACGTCTCTCCAAGGGGAGTGGAGAGAAAAAACTTTTCAGAGTCCAAGAGAGACAAGGCGGGTGAGGGTAAGAGCTTGTAGAGGACCAACCTCTGTTGGTGAAAGAGACAAGCTGTGGAGCTAACCCAGCACCCTTCTTCAGTTCTGTGTAGCCTGGAAGGTCGTCTCCTCCATAACCGGCAGTTAGAACATAAGAACAGCCACACTGAGTCAGACCTGTTCATCTAACCCACTCTCCCGAAAGTGGCCAATGCCCGGCGCCCCAGAGGACCCCTGGGACCAACATGGATACAACACCACCACAAACAAGGTTAAAAGTCAATGCACATGGGAGAAGCATCTTGTGTTTCCATGGGCGGTAGGTTTGTAGAAATTTTGGTGGTGCCCAGAACCTGCCCAAACTCCGCCCCCCACCTGCCCAAGGTTCTGGGAGGGAGTTTGGGGTGTGGCTGGGGATGAGAGGTTTGGAGTGTGGGAGGGGGCTCAGGGCTATAGCAGAGGGTTGGGGTGTGGGGTGATGGCTGTGTGGTGGGGCTGGGGATGAGGGGTTCATGATGCAGGAGGGAGCTCAGGGTTGGGGCAGACGGTTAGGGTGCAGGGGGATGAGGGCTCTGGCTGGGGCTGGGAATGATGGGTTTGGGGTGTGGGAGAGGCTCAGTGCTAGAGCAGAGGGTAGGGGTGTGGGGGGTGAGGGCTCTGTCTGAGGCTGGGGGGTTTGGGGTGTTGGAGAGGCTCAGGGCTGGGGCAGAGGGTTAGGGTGCAGGGGGATGAGGGCTGTGTCTGGGATGGGGATAAGGTGTTTGGGGTGTGGGAGGGCTCAGGACTAGGGCAGAGGGTTGGGGTGCAGGGGTGTGTGAGGGCTCTATCTGGGGCTGGAGATGAGGGGTTTGTGGTGTTGGAGGGGGCTCAGGGCTGGGGCAGAGGGTTGGGGTGTGGGGGGGGGAATGAAGCATCGGGGTGGTACTAGGGATGGGGGTTTGGGGGTGTGGGGGGAGCACAGCGCTGGGGCAGAGGTGGCGGGTGTGCGGGGGGGAAGAGGACTCTGGCTGGGACTGGGGATGGGAGGTTTGGGGTGTGGGAGGAGCTCAGGGCTGGGGCAGAGGGTTGGGGTGTGTGGGGGGGTATGAAGGCTCTGGCGGGGAGTGCGGTTGGGAGGTTTGGGGTGTGGGAGGAGCTCAGGGCTCGGGCAGAGGGTGGAGGGTGTGGTGGGGGTGAAAGCCTGACTGGGGTGTGGGCTCTGGGGTGGGGCAGGGCGGGGGATGAGTTTGGGGTGCAGGCAGGCTGCTCCGGGACAAGGGCCAGAAAGGAGGACTCCCCCCAGCCCTTTCCCTGCTGGCAGCAGCAAGCTCTGGGGGAGGAACCCCTCATTCTCCCCCCCCCCAGCAGCACACTCACTCCCACCACTGTCACTGCAGGTGCTCCTAGGGCCCTTCTCAGGTCCAGGAATCTCCCTCGCCTCCCCCATGATGGGTGCCGGGGCGTGCTGCATGCACCTCCTCCCCTGCTGTTGCCCCTGACTCTCGCCTCCCGGGGGGTGGGGGATGGGGCTGTCTCCTTGCCCAGCAGGGGGCAGGAGGGGTGCCTGCAGGGGTGGGGGGGCTGTGATGGTGGAGGGTCCCGCTGGAAAAGGGAAGGGTCTGAGGTGGAAGGGCAGGCTCAGAGTCAGTCTGTCCTGGCAGTGAGTTGGGAAGCGGGGGCACTAGGACCCTGTGGCAGCAGTTGCTGCAGGGAGGCAGCATGGAGCTGCATGGAAGAGGCAGGGACGCTCTGCCCCTCGGGGGCCCAGGGACATGCATGGGGCCAGCAAGGGGGTCCGGGGGACCCACGGGGGAAGCACGGGGGGTGGCAGGTGGGGCCAGAGGGGAGACCCGGCCCCAAACTTTGGTGGAGCTGGGCCCCAGGGCTCTGAATATTGCTGGTACCCGGGCACCACGTGGGTATATAACTCACGCCCATGTGTGTTTCATTCCTTATGTCCTAGTCCCATCATGTGGCCATTTCCTTTTCTTCCTTTCTGTTAAAAGCTTTGGTGTTTTGCACAGAAACATTATTTCCCCAGGAGAGACCCAGGAGTGGGGGCTGCATTCCTGTGCCAAACAGTCACTGGAAGGGGGCAGACAAAGGCCTTTAGGATGAGGCGTCCGTCACTGTCAAAAGATCATCTCCCTCCCTCACTGGCAGCCTGAATTTGTTCCTTATCCTCCCAGAGTCTGGGGGCTGGAATCAGCACTACCCAGCCCCTCCGTATGTAGCAGGAACAAACACAAACCTGGTCTTTAACACAAGCTGTCCCCTTCCTTCTCAGGGAAGATTTTTCTGTGATTGAAGTTGAGCTTCAGTTCCCCTCTCCTAGGGGCGGGATGGGTGTGGGGCCAGCTCCCAATGAGATCTGTTTTCACCTTCGCTCCCTTTCAGTCACTCTGGGATGGTAACTCTGCTCCCAGCTGTCAGGCAGCTTCCAGCCCATCCACCCTGCTCACTAACTCTGTGGTCATGTGTTACTCCCTCTGCCAGCACACAGAGCCTGCAGGAAAACTACTTCTGCCAGATGCATTGGTGGTATAGTGGTGTGCATAGGTGCCTTCCAAGCAGTTGGTCTGGGTTTGATTCCCAGCCAATGCAATAAAGGCTTTTCTCCTTTGTTTCCTCATCTGGAAGTGGTTTAATTTCAGTCACGTTGTGTTACAATCACATTATCTATAGAATGAAATAATAAATGTGTTGAAGTCCAGCAGGTCATACAGGATGGAGGCACACAAGGGGCTGGAATGTGTCATCTGAGAAAGACAGAACACTTGGAAACCTGCATCTCCCATCCCCTGGCCTTGCGTGTTATAATTCCAGCTGCGTGAGCTGTTTGTAGGATGTTCCGGCATGATGGGGAAATGAAGTTTTGAGTCAGTTTTTGCTCCTGCAGATTCCTTTGCTGTTACAATTATAATGACATGAACAAAAGGGAGGCACAATAAACATAACCCCCAAATTGCAATACAGGTGGGGAAAGAGACGATCACAGTTAAGCCAAACACGTAAAAATAAAAATTAATACAAAAAAGGGGAGGGGGGAAGAGATCAGGTATGTGGAGATCCCCTTGATATTTCAACGCACATTGTTAGAATCAAAGTTCAGACTTGACACAGGAAAACCTGCAGCTACCCAGCTCTGTGAACACCTGTGATGAGCCTGATGGAGTTGGGACACCTCTTCTGCTTCAATCATTTATTTTCTCTCTTCTCCCCCCCAATTCCTCGTCTCCAATGTCTCTGCCTTTCTCCTCTTGCTCCCACCCCCCTGCCCTTTCCCAGGAACTCACACTCTACAGCATTTAGGACAAGCCAGAGCTCCCATGTTCTGCACATGATCCTGTGTTAGAGGAGGTGGGACCCAGGTCAGAACCAGGCTCACAACTGACCAGAGTTTGAGAACTCTCCCTGTTCCCATTGGGCAGATGGGGAGGAGCCTGAGGTACAGAGAAGGGAAGTGACCTGTCACCAGATGGATCAGACTGAACAGGTTTCAGACCTCGAGGATGCTCTTACCTTCTAAACAGGGACGGCTGTTTTCCAGTAAAATCACTAAAAGGGAAGGAGAAAACTCGAAAGAGGTTCCTCCTGGCGCTCACGTCTGTGAACCCGAATACTCTCTCAGTCCTCAAAGAGAGACCTGGAGAAGGAGACTTGCTGAAGCAAAGCCACAGGGGTCTCTGAGGTTTCCCTGGCCCCTCGCCCCTGTCCTGCCTGGCTGATGTCAGCATCTCTCTGTGAGGTCACCACCTCCCCACCACCTTGGACCAATAGTCTGAGGTCCTGCAAAAGGCCTTTGTGATGTCACTGCCACACCCCTCCCTTGCTGTGCCAATCTCCTGCTCCTGGCCAGGCACTTTGGAGGTTTGAGCTACTCCCTGGGGATCACCCCACTCCAGAAGCGTTCGTTCTAGGCAGCAAGCCGGCTAGACAGGAAAACATCAGACGCTGCTCCCAATGCTACACTCAGTTTTTCAGAAATTAGTTGACTTTATGGCCAGAAGAGACCATTAGAGCATCTAATCTGACCCCCCCTGCATATCACAGGCCTCCTGTATGACACAAGAGCTACTTTGGGGGCAAACACATTCCAGAAAGGCATCTAGTCTTCATGAAATGACATCAGGAAATGGAGAATCCACCACTTTCCTTGGTAGCTTGTTCCTGTGGTGAATCATCCTGACTGTTGAATATTTGTGCCTTAGTTGTAATATGAATTTGTCTCTTTTCACCTTCCAGCCATTGGGTCTTGTTATGCCTTTCTCTGCTCAATTCAAGAGCCCTTTAATACCCAATCCTTTCTCTCCATTAAGGCACTTCAGCACTTCAATGAAGTCGCCTTTCAATCTTCTTTTGATAAGCTAAGCAGGTTGAGCTCTTTCAGTAGCTCACTAGAAGGCATTTTTCTGCAGCCCTCAGAACATTTGGTGGCTCTTTGCTGCCCCAGCTCCAATTTCACAACATCTTTTTCAAATGAGGACACCAAAACTGGAGGCTATTCCAATATCAGTCTCACTGATGCCGTGTCACCTCCTGTGACGTTATTGACATAATCTGTAACCGTATAGATCACCATTGCGACCGCTGTTCTATTTGTAGCCAATATTGTAGAAAGGTTGTCGCATAAGGGGTCTATGGAGAGGTTCTGATTGGCTGATTATAATTATACTATTTCTAGATGTGTATCATTTTTATAGTTGACATTATGAATTCCTGCCCATTTCCCCACTGGCTGGAGCATGGCTAGAGTGTGTCTGTGGTTAATGATGTTGCTGTAGATTGTCGTTTCCTGCCTTGGCAATTCAGACAGTCCCTTTTCCCAACATATCTCCAGCACATCATTAGTTCCAATAACAGGGCAGCTTTTCTCTGGGGAACTGAGATTTTTGGGAGTTGGTGGCACCTTTCTTTCCTCACCCTGAAGTAAACTCAGCTATTTATTCCATGGTTCATGTTTTATGGAATAACAACATCAGCATGAAGAAAGAGGAGAGGGAATATCTCACTGCCAGGGCTGAAGGTGGCCACGTCCCCTCTGTTTGACCATTACCATTGCAGGAGAGAAGGTGTCAATACAATTGAATGCCCTGGCTCAGACAAGAGACACAGGGAGTTTTTGCTGTTCATGGATCCATGCAAAGGAAATTGTGTCTGTGTGTGAAACTGAGAAGGGACATGAAATGCCCACAGGGTGGCGCAATGCCCTAAGCTAAGGCAGGAGGGTGAAGAAATCGGGCTGAGGAATGACTGAAGTGGACTCACCTGGGATTGAAATGACATTTGTTTCTGTCAGGCAGTGAGAAATTGACATTAATTCAGATGCGGGGTTGAGGCTTCTTTAGCTCCTTGTAGAACTTGAACTTGATTTCCCAGAAGGGAGAAAGGGAAAGTCTGGGGCTGCCTTGAGTCCCTGGCTGGGGTCTCCTGGGCAGTGGAAAACGTCCCTTGTTTGGCCCTGCCAAGGGGATCGTGGAGGCTGAGACGTCCCTCGGCTTGGATCAAAGGGGGAGTTGGATGGAATTTATCACACAACCCTCCCTGCTCCCCAGAGCCCCACGGGGAGAAGCTAGAGAAGGGGGAGTCATTCCTCCCCTGCGCTCCCAGAAGAGCTGCTAGCAGGGCCGCCCAGAGGCGGGGGCAAGGGGGGCAATTTGCCCCAGGCCCTGGGTCTTGCAGGGGCCCCCACAAGCAGGAGCGTCGCTGGGGGGAGCAGGGGGGGCTGCCGCTCGCCCACTGAGCACATTCCCCCAAAGTGGCGCCTTAGTAGGAATTTGGAATAAGGTGGAAAGATCTGGATTTCTCCCCCCTCTGCAGAGTGCGGCACTGCTGATTGGCCACCGGGGCCTGATTGAGCTGCTCCCATTGGGCCTCCAGCAGCCAGACCCCCCCTTGCACACACACACACCCCCGCTGCCTCAGCACGCTGCGGGGGAGGGGCTGTGTGCTGGCACGTGTTTAACTTTGGCTCCAGAGGCAGCCAGCGGCTCGAGCTGCCGGGTGGTAAGAGGAGTCCTGGGGGGCAGTTAGGGAGCAAGGGGAGGGTTGGATGGTTCTGGGGGGGACACTTTCTGGGGGCTGGGGCAGTCAGGGAGCAGGGGGGGTTTAGATGGGAGGAAGTCTGGGCTTCTGTCCAACAGGAAAACACAAGCCTAGAAAAGCAGCCGTTAGCGGGAAGTGCTATCAGCTGGCCCGGGAAGCTGCACGGCCCCCGGCCTGCTTGCCTGAGCTGTATTGTTAATGCATTTTAGTTGGAAGATGCAGCCTGAGTGATTTAAAGGCCCCAAACGCGGCTGAAAGAGCTGGAACAGTTGCAAGCTTTCTCTGCTGGGCTTTTCATCGGGGTCACACAATGCAAACCTGCTTGAGGCGCCGCACAAGAGAGGTTTCTTGAGGCCGTCCATGCAGCTCACAGCTTAAGCTCTTCTAAGCTCACGGCCGTGGCACAAAAGGATTTGGGAGCAGTTAACAATTCTCTGTGGTTAAGAGATTTTTCATTTCCTGGGCCCTGCTACCCAATGCCACAGGGGAGACTGAGTGAGTAGCCCGGCTTGTCCTCTGCAATCCCTTCCCTGCTTCTTTCCCTTGTGTTTGCAAGGGGCTCATTAACATGCTGCATCCGAACATCCCTTCCCAGGCCTTCCCTCCAGAAACACAGTCCTGGCTTCTCCTCCTTCCTCACTTTCTCCTTCTCTCCCTCTCTGTGGTTTTTCTCCATGCCCCGTCCCTGGTCTGTGCTCCCTCCCCACCCCATGCACGGTATCAAGCACGTCTCTGCCTCTCTTGTTTATGGCCCTGTGCTGGGATGGCAGAGGCAGAGCTATTGTTGTGTTCGCTGCTGGGTCTGTTTGGATCAGACTCTAAAATCAAACGCTCCCTTTGCTAGCAGGATCCCTCTGCCTGCTCGCCAGGGCTTCTGGCTACACACTAGAGCCAGGAGCTAGGGCAGAAGCAGCTGCCCATGTACCCTCAATGGCAGGAGCGGTGCATGGTCCCTCGCCCCACCCCACCCCACACACTTTGGATTACGGGGTGTGTCTTGGTGGCTGGTGGCACAGGAGGGGGTGCAGGGGTTAGGGGTGAAGGGGTGGAGGAGGGGCAGTGGCTGGGGGCACAGGAGGGGTGCAGGGGTTAGGGGTGAAGGGGTGCAGGAGAGGGGCAGTGGCTGGTAGCACAGGAGTGGGCACAGGGGTTGGGGTGAAGGGGGTGCAGGAGGGGCAGTGGCTGGTGGCACAGGAGGGTGCAGGGGTTGGGGTGAAGTGGGGTGGGAGGGGCAGTGGCTGGGGGCCCAGGAGGGGGTGCAGGGGTTAGGGGTGAAGGGGTGCAGGAGAGGGGCCGTGGCGGGTGGCACAGGAGGGGGCACAGGTGTTAGGGGTGAAGGGGGTGCAGGAGAGGGGCAATGGCTAGTGGCACAGGAGCGGGCGCAGGGGTTGGGGGTGAAGTGGGGCGGGAGGGGCAGTGGCTGGTGGCGCAGGAGGTGCAGGGGTTAGGGGTGAAGGGGTGCAGGAGAGGGGCAGTGGTTGGTGGCACAGGATGGGGCACAGGGGTTAGGAGTGAAGGGGTGCAGGAGAGAGGCAGTGGCTGGGGAACAGGAGGGGGCACAGGGGTTAGGGGTGAAGGGGGTGCAGGAGAGAGGCAGTGGCTGGGGGCACAGGAGGGGCGCAGAGGTTAGTGGTGAAGGGGTGCAGGAGAGGGGCAGTGGCTGGGGGCACAGGAGGGGGCACAGGGATGAGGTGAAGGGGGCAGGAGAGGGGCAGTGGCTGGTGGCACATGAGGGGTGCAGGGGTTGGGGTGCAGGGGTTGCAGGAGAGGGGCAGTGGCTGGGGCACAGGAGGGGTGCAGGGATTAAGGGCAGAGGGGACACAGCGGAGGGGTTAGGGCACAGGCGGGGGCAGAGTTAGGGGTGGGGGAGGTGCAAGGGTTGGGGGTGCAGGAGCTGGGGTAAAGGGGAGGGGATCGTCCAGGGGCGACGGGGAAGGGCCAAAGTACAAGGTTTGCCCAGGGCACCATTTCCCCCAACGCTGGTCCTTGGTAACATTTCTTGCTGGGAGGGGGAGGGGAGAGACGAGGCGTTTTCTCTCTGTTTCTTTCCTCTCCATTTTCTGCTCCTTCCTTCAATTCCAGAAACCTCCCTTGTGTGTCAGACGGTGCAGTGACGCCCTGCCCACCCCAGGCCTCTGGAGCAGGAAGATCCCAGGAGCTGAGGCTGGATCCAGGGGTGAGTAGCTGGCAGGAAGGAGTCCTAGCAGCTCTTCTGGGAGTGCAGGGGAGCAATGACTCCCCCTTCCCTAGCTTCTCCCCGTGGGGCTCTGGGGAGCAGGGAGGGTTGTGTGATAAATTCCATCCAACTCCCCCTTTGATACAAGCCAAGGGGTGTCTCACCCTCCACAATCTCCTTGGGAGGGCCAAACAAGGGATGTTTTCCACTGCCCAGGAGACCCAGCCAGGGACTGATGTGCTGGAGATATGTTGGGAAAAGGGACTGTCTGAATTGCCAAGGCAGGAAACGAACAATCTACAGCAACGTCATTAACCACAAACACACTTTAGCCATGCTCCAGCCAGTGGGGAAATGGGCAGGAGCTCTGGCTGTTCAGCCATGGCCACACGTACAGAGCTGCACAGCAGTGAGTGTGCTGGGGAAGCTGGTCCGAGTGAACAATTGGAAATGACCCTTCAGTGAGAACAGAACCGGAGTGTAGAAAGGCCCCATGTGGTAAGTGGTTGTGGCTGAGGCCTTAGGGAGCTGGGTTAGAAGCCACAGGGTGTTTCTGTGCAGGTTTGATTCTTGCCAGCTAGGCAAGGCTGCTGTGTGGTGTCTCCATGGCTGCACTTTCAGTGATGCAGGTTTCTCTCCCCTATTGTTCCCTGGGCATCCTACTAGATTGCCAGCTGCTTTTCAACTGCAGAGTGGAGACTATGTGTGTGTGTGGGGAGAGACAGTGTGTGTGTTGGGGAAGAGTGAGTGTGTTGAGGTAGGTAGGAGTGGATCATTATTATCCCTACTTGAAAGAGGGAGAAGCTAAGGCTGAGAAAGGAGAATTGACTTGTCTTAGGTCACACAGCCAGTCAGTGGCAGAGTTGGGAATAGGACCCAAGACCTCTGATTTTCAAACTAACCATCAGATCTTGAATTGAATGACCTGAATAAAGTGCTCTCAGATGAGCTCCAGACCAACAACAGTGCACAGGAATTATTCAGCAAGTATTTGAGGAGAACTGCAATGTTAGAGAGAATCATGAACTGCTCAGAGACCATTAATGCAGAAAAGCAGCAAAATTCATCAAACATAGAACTGGTTCTGACTTATTTCCTTGGTCTTAAAAGAGAACAACAAGGATCTGAGTCTCCTCCTTGTCAATAACCCCCTGCTCAGCCAATCAGGGTAGAGACTGAGGACGGGAGGCTGAGGGTTCTCACCAGAGAGCCCAAAGGATGGCCCAGGTCACTGGTGGGGATCACTGCCCGAGCACTATTTCAACCCCACATTTTTGGGTGGACCTCCCACAGTGGGACCTGCAGAGCACTGCCCCGCCACACAACCACACACACCTCCCTCCCTCCCGGTGTTGTGAGCAGAACAGGAGAAAGGACAAAAGAAGCAAGAGATGAAGAGAAAGGAGGGAGGGATGGAGGAAAAGGTGAAACACAAAGGACAAATCCTAATGTCCCCAGTGATTCTAAGAGACAAAATCTCAGGTGCGCAATAAAATTCTGCCTTCTTAAGCTCCTGTTTTCCATGCCTAGAATTCAACTGTCACCAGATGGATCAGACTGAACAGGTTTCAAACCTCCAGGAGGCTCTTACCTTCTAAACAGGGACGGCTGTTTTCTAGTAAAATCACTGAAAGGGAAGGAGAAAACTCGAAAGAGGTTCCTCCTGGCGCTCACGTCCGTGAACCCGAATACTCCCTCAGTCCTCAGAGAGAGACCTGGAGAAGGAGAGTTGCTGGAGCAAAGCCACAGGGGTCTCTGAGGTTTCCCTGGCCCCTCGCCCCTGTCCTGCCTGGCTGATGTCAGCATCTCTCTGTGAGGTCACCACCTCCCCCCCATACCTTTGACCAATAGGCTGAGGTCCTGCAAAAGGCCTTTGTGATGTCACTGCCACACCCCTCCCTTGCTGGGCCAATGTCCTGCCCCTGGCCAGGCCCTTTGGAGGTTTGAGCTACTCCCTGTGGATCACCCCACTCAAGGAGCATTCGTTCTAGGCAGCAAGCCGGCTAGACAGGGAAACATCAGACACTGCTCCCAATGCTACACTCAGTTTTTCAGAAATTAGTCGACTTTATGGCCAGAAGAGATCATTAGAGCATCTAATCTGACCCCCCGCACATCACAGGCCTCTTGTAGGACACAATAGCTACTTTTGAGGTAAACACATTCCAGAAAGGCATCTAGTCTTCATGAAATGACATCAAGAGATGGAGAATCCACCACTTTCCTTGGTAGCTTGTTCTTGTGGTGAATCATCCTCGCTGTTGAATTTTTGTGCCTTATTTGTAATATGAATTTCTCTCTCTTCACCCTCCAGCCATTGGGTCTTCTTATGCCTTTCTTTGCTAGATTAAAGAGCCCTTAAATACCCAATCTTTTCTCTCCATTAAGGCACTTCAATGAAGTCACCTTTCAATCTTCTTTTGATAAGCTAATCAGGTTGAGCTCTTTCAATAGCTCACTAGAAGGCATTTTTTCCAGTCCTCAGAACATTAGGTGGCTCTTTGCTGCCCCAGCTCCAATTTCTCAACATCTTTTTCAAATGAGGACACCAAAAGTGGAGGCAGTATTCCAGTATCAGTCTCACTGATGCTGTGTCACCTCCTGTGACATTATTGACATAATCTGTAACTGTATAGATCACCATTGTGACCACTGTTCTATATTTGCAGCCAATATTACAGAGAAGTGGTCGTGTAAGGGGTCTATGGAGAGGTTCTGATTGGCTGATTATAATGATGCTATCTCTAGATGTGTATCATTTTTTGTAGTTGACATTATGAATATTGGCTTTATGCTGCCTGTATTTCAAACTTGTGCTCTGCTTCAGGGAATGATCCCTTTGTTTAACTGATGAAAACATAAACTAGACACTTAGAGGCTTGGAACTGATTTCAGCTGATGGACAGGTGTGCTAGGTTTTTATGCATTTGGACAGCAAAATGTTGAGTGTTCACATTCATTTCAAGCATCCTCATATGGTGGAGCTCCTGAACATAATGGAGAAGAATTTTTTTTTCTTTTTTTTAAGAGGGCACCTGGGTTTGAACAAAGGACCACTCTGATTTGCAATCAAACACTCTACCACTGAGCTATACCCCCATTACAACAGGAGTATGGAATCGTGATCTCCAGGACTTTGAAGGACAGACCCTGCCTCATCGAGCTCCTTTGTCATTCGCAGACCACAGGTGGTTTTAAAAATGGGGTTTGATTAAACTTCTTAAATGTGGTAAACACCACAGCTTGCACCCCCACCGATATAGCTTCTCCCCATGACAGAGCTGCCACCTCCTGGGGAAGTGGATTGACTACACCACCAGGAAAACTCTCCCTCAGCATGGAGCAGTGGTTCTCAAGCTGTGGATCAGGAAAGCAAAGTGGGTCGTGATCCTGTTTTAATGGGGTCACCAGGGCTGGCATTAGACTTGTTGGGTCCTGGGGCTGAAGCCAAAAGTCTGAGCCCCACCCCCACTCAGGGCTGAATCCCTCAGGCTTTGGTTTTGCCCTCCCCCCACTGGGGCTCAGTCTTTGGCATTCCCCCCCCCCCCCCCGAGTGGAGGGGCTTGGTGCTTCTTTCCAGGGCTACGTATTAAGTTATTTTGGCAGAAGGAGGTTGCAGTGAAAGGACGTTTGAGAAACCCTGGCACAGAGCATCTCCATTACTGAGCTGCAGCAGCCTAGACTCACTGTTTGAAACATTGACCTGGCCTTAGCCTCTGAATATGTCTAGGCTTGGCTCCCTGTGGCACTGTTGTGATCAGACCCTGGAAGTGCAGCCATGGAGACACCACACACGAGCCTTGCCTAGCTGGCAAGGATCAAACCTTCACAGAAAGACCCCCCATGGTTTTCTAGCCCAGCTACCTAAGGCCTCAGCCACAACCAGCTTAACAGAGGAGCCTTTCTGCACTCTGGTTCTGTTCTCACTGAAAGGTCATTACAAATTGTTTGTTCAGACCAGCTTCCCCAGCACACTCACTGCTGTGCAGCTCTGTACGTGTGGCCATGGCTGAACAGCCAGAGTTCCTGCCCATTTCCCTACTGGCTGGAGCATGGCTAGAGTGTGTTTGTGGTTAATGATGTTGCTGTAGATTGTTCATTCCCTGCCTTGGCAATTCAGACAGTCCCTTTTCCCATTGTATTGCCAGCACCTCTGGGAGTCCAATAACAGAGGCAGGTTTTCTCTGGGCACTGAGATTTTTGAGGGCGTTGGTGGCTCCTTCCTTTCCTCACCCTGGAGTAAGCTCAGCTTTTTATTCCATCCCTGATGACTCATGGAATAACAACAGCAGCATGAAGAGGAGAGTGAATATCTCACTGCCAGGGGGAAGGTGGACGCATTCCCTCTGTCTGACCATTGCCATTGCAGGAGAGAAGGTTTCAGTGGAATCGAATGCCCTGGCTCAGACAATAGACACAGGGAGTTTTTGCTGTTCATGGATCTGTGCAAAGGAAATTGTGTGTCTGTGTGAAAATGAGGAGGGATATGAAATACCCACGTGGTGGTGCCTAAGGCAAAAGGGAACCCTAGAGGATTAGAACAGGATAAGTTCTCAAGCAACACGTTTCTTACTTTGCCCATGTGTTAGTTTTGATGATTATCGATGGAAAGATTTTGCCATTGGGTCGTGTGTTTACACAGAAATTGACATTTACCAACAAATACATAATTCTTCCAAGCCTGCCTAGTCTGCTGGTGGTGAGTTTAGAGGGACACACTCACTCTTCCCACCCCACATGCCAGGCCTGTTATCCAGAATGTCAACTTCCCACAGATTTGGGATCCTTCCCTCATCTCTCCCCAGACCACTGCCCCACCCCCACTTCTGGGGTCCCCTTCCAACACTGTCCAACTCCCCTGCTGGCAGGATCCCTTCCCATTCCTTTCATTTCCTGCCTCCCCTCTGAGCAAAAGCTCTACATTGTTTCCACAATGGGAATTGAACCCAGGCCACTTGGGTAAAAACCAGAAATCCAAATCATGAGACCATATGGGACTTATATAGTCAATAACACATTTACACATTCACACCCAATAATTCAAAGTAGCCATTCAAAAAAACTTCAAAAACAGACTTCAAAGAGAAATTGCAGAGTTGCAATTGATTTGCAAACTTAACACCATTAATTTGAGCTTGAATAAGGACTGGGAGTAGCTGGCTCACGACAAAATCAATTTTCCCTCTCTTGGTATTGACACCTCCCCATCAATTATGGGGAGAGGACCACATCCACCCTGACTGAATTAGCCTTCAACACTGGTTCTCCTCTTGTAGGGTAACTCCCGTCACTTCATGTTCCAATCTATATTTATGCCTCTCTCTGCAATTTTCACTCCATGCATCTGAAGAAATGGGCTTTTTACCCACGAAGGCTTATGCCCAAATAAATCTGTTAGTCCTTAAGATGCCACCGGACTCCTTATTGCTTTTAATTCTAAGCTGATCTTAACCCTTTCAGTACCCTTACAAACTCAGATGCTTCTCACCACAGGCTGGCTGGTGGCTTTTCAGCCAGGCTCTCCCCTTTCATCAGCGCTTCAGTTGCTTGGTGTGGGGGTGTCTGTAGACGCAGGTAGCAGAGAGAGATAAAGCCTGGCAAATGTCTCTCCTTTTATCATGTCCTTTCCTCCCTCATGGCTTTGCTCCCCCCCCCCTTCAGAGTCAGGTGAGCATCACTGCATCTCTCCAAGCAAGTCTGAGCAATTCCTCATGCAGTGTCCTCATGCAGGTGAGTCGTTGCATTGTAGCTCCCTTGCTGGACAATGGCTGTCGATGGGTTGTTTGACACCCTGTCCGGGTGTTGGTTACTTTCCTTGCTGTTGCCACTGGGGAGCTAATATTTGGCTGACTCCCCCACCTTCCAGCACAGTGACAACCACACTGCACAATTCTCATAACTTCATATGCATGAATGGTATACATCTATGGGTAGAGAAGTGACTTTCAGCAGATCGTATCCTTTCCCTGATATCTTACAAGTCATGCTCTATATGTAAGATCACAATGATATGAAAATGAGGATTATGGGGGTTACAGCCGCTCCCCCAAAGGTATAGAATGTCACACTGAGATTCTATGTTCATTTGTTCTGTAACAGCATTACAGAGATCCAATGACTGACCAATGGCATTTCCAAGTGCTAAAATAGCAAGCAATGTCGGTCTCTCATTGGCCATCAGCGACTGAAGATGTGGTTTAATGAGCTGGAGCTTCAATGCGAGGGTGGCTCTGTCCACTGCCTTCCATTGCGCTGCTGGGCCCCAAGTCCCTGGTGGCCAATATGTGATGCTGGGAGAAGAGAGTGGGGTGGCAAGTGGCGGCAGGACTTTTGCCACCAGGGTCTAGCTGCCCAACTTCCTCCTGGTACTGCTGGCCCCTCGTCGCCTTCAGGTAATCCAGGAACTGAGGCAGGAATAGGGCGAGGAAGCGAGTAAAGACGAGGAAGGAAGGCAAAAGTGAATCTTGTCTTCATGGGCCGCTCGCAATGACGTCCTTTTTCTGTGCCACAGGTGACAACAACATCCCAGACAGAAAAGCAGGAAGCCAAAAAGAAACCGAGCAGCTGCTGAAGTAGTTCAGTTGGGAGCGTGCTAGACTAACAGGCTCTTCTATCCCCCTTTGTGCCGGGTGGGATGTTTTCTGAAAGTGCAGCAGTTCCTTTAACTGCCATGAGTCCCTCATTTCAGGCTATGCAGCAGGAAAAGGCAGCATGGGCTTCTGCACCGAGCTGGCCCACCTGACCTTTCATTCTTCTCTTGCTCTTTGTCAGCAAGGGGAAGAAAAAGAAGGTCTCCCTCAAGCTGGGGTCACAAGGGCGACGTAAGGACGACTTCCTGAGTGCCCGCTCCACTCCTCTGCTCTGCCAGCTGACCCATCGAAGGGCTGCCACCACTTTCTCCAGGTTTGTCCATCGGTCTGTGCCAGGGTGAGTAAGAGCCAAGCAGATGGAGTTTCTGTAGTGTAGTGGTTATCGCATTTGCCTAACACGCAAAAGGTCCCTGGTGCAGAAACAGGCTGGCTTCCTTTTCCCACATCCCCTTGCTGTTCAGGAAGGCCTCCTCCTTCTCCTATTGGCCTGTTCCTGGGATAACTCCAACCCCCGCATGACAGAGAGTGCTGACAGCAGTGGAGAAAGCACCTTGGCGTCAGGCTGGAGAACCTAGAGGAGTGCGGCGTGTCACCTTTTGGAGGCTTGTGGCTTGGCCGCCTCTGCCCTGGGAGGTTGGCCGGTGGAGGCCGGCTCTTCCTGCTGGCCTCCTCTGCGTGACTTGCCAAAGGAGGAAGTGAGGCAGGAATGGGGCAAAAGAGGAAAGTCGAGCTGAGGAAGGCAGGACAGAAGCTAAGTGCCTTAGTGCGGCTAAGTGGGGTTAGTAGAGCACCACCATTCGTTCTGCAAAGCCGGGGGAGGTGCGGTTGGCTGCTGGGAGGCAGAATCCTGTGCCTGCCTGTTGGCATCCCAGGGATGGCTCCTTGCAGCCCAGGAGAAGCGGGGTTCTAGGGGGATGGAAAAGCAGCAATGGCGAGGCTGAGTGGGCTCCTTTCTGGCCGAGATGGTGGGTCTGGGAGTTGCCTGTAAGCCATAAGTGGACTTGGTGGAGTGAAAACCGCTGCTCCATTCTGGCTGACCTGGGGGAGCCATTGATGACATGGGAGTGGGGGCAGGGCGCTGGCTGTGAGCAAATGGGATCCAGGAAGCCCCAGCCTGCCCCTGCAGGGGCTGAGTCGTCGTCTTCTCTCCTGCCATGGGGAGCCTGGCCTAGAGCCTGCCCAGCATGTGCTGCAGCTCGAGCATGAAGCCTTCCTGTGTGGCCTGTGCTGGAGCTGACCCTGGACCCCTCTGGGGCACTGTTGGGGGAAATCCCGACTGCAAATAATTCTGGCCACAAGATCAACCCATTGGGTCGAATGGGGCAAGCTGGAGACCTGGTGCCTTAATCTGTGGGGCCAGCAGGTCAAGCCATTTTCCTGCATGTGGGGGAGGCATCCGCTGTGGTTCGCCCTTCCTGCTCCCTGCGCTGCTGCACCCTAAAATCCCTGTCGTCCGGCAAGATGGGCTGGGAGCCTGGAGAGAGGAGGCAAAGGGGTGACCCGAGCCCCCTCGGCCACTGCTCCTGCCCCAGGCAGCCCACAGAGACCTGATGCCTCCCCAAGTGACACACAGAGATGTGCCAGCAGCGCTAAGGCGGCTCCCTGCCCACTCTGCCCCCTCCCTCCCTGCCACACTGCTCCTGGAAGTGGCTGGCATATCCCTGCAGCCCTGAGTGCAAACGCCACAGCTGACCTGCCCCCGTATCCCACTGCCTAGGAGCCACTGCCGGAGGGGAGTGTGTGCCAGTCACTTTGGGAGCTGTGCTGCCCGAGGTAAGCACCCCTACCCCTGCCCCAGCACAGAGGCTCTCTGTGTCTTGAACAAGCACTTTCAAGGATTGGCCAAGAACTTCTGCTCTGTTTCTGCGAAAGAGACACAAAAAAGGGAGCCCAACGGACAAGTTTAGTTTGCAAGCACAAACTGGCAGGGCCAAGCCTGGATCTCTCAGTTACTCAGAAGGCTCTTCAGCCAGCTCTTCCCAAAGGCCAGTCTCTAGCGGCTTTTGTGACATGATGTACTTCAAAATAGCTCCTGTAGCTCATGTAGTCATCATTCCTATATGGCTGTGATATGTCCTACCAACCATTCCATGCAAGTTATCATATGAAAAGTCATGATCCGCTGAAATCGGTTATTCTGTCCAAATATGTATAGCATGAGGGTGTGTGAAGTTATGCATTTTGCTGTATGGTTGTTACTGAAATAGGCTATAATTTTGCTAGTGACCCCTGCCGAGGAGGGTGTTCAACAGCCATGAATCAGCAGAGGAATTGTAATTAAGGGATTTCCAATTCAGTGACAGATGCCCAAACACAACACTGTGGGGACCGCTCAAGTCTATAACTCAGTTGCACAAGACCACACCAGGAGGATTCCCCAACCTAGTGACTCAGCAGAGCCCACCCGGACACGTCTGGGCAAGTGTCTTCTAGACACTTGAACGAAGGATATAAAATAGGAGACTGTGGCATCATGTTTTGCCTTTCTCCTCCCCCACCTATGCTGGAAGCAGCAGGAATCCTGAGAAAATGAAGCTCATCTGAGGACAGTAATCCAGGTTTTAGGGGGAATTCTATGTATTAAGGAGGGTAACATCCAGTAGGATGAGAAAATTGCTTGACCTAACTACTGCCTAGTGTAATAAGGTGTAAAGTTTAGATTTTGCTGTGGTCGTACAGTGCTTAGTGCTCTGCGTTCTGGCCTCAAGAGCCATGGATGCAAGTGGAGTTACGATGACCTTTCCTTGTCTCCACATTTCTTATGTGCCTCCTTCTGACACTTGTCAGAAAAAACAACTGGTTTCTTTTGCAAGCATTTGCATTGCAAGGCAGAGGCAGTCTTCTCTGTTTCCGCAAAAGATTCACCAAAAGGTGGGAAGAGCAGACATATTTGTTAAGGCACTACTGGGAGCTGCATCCCTAACTCCACTTTCCCTGGCAGGTGAGTCACCCAGCTTAGCCACGGTGCGACTCTCTGGGACTTTTCTCCCAACCGCTCCATTTTTCATCAATGACAATCAAAAGGAAGGTGACATGACATCTGTGTGTGAACATCTCCAGGGAATCACAAGGATGTGTGGCGCAGGCTCTCGTGTTGCAGCAATTGCAGTCGAAGCAACCGCCATGCCAATGCCAGTCATAGCAGTGTTTTCATCAACTCCAGATTTGTGATTTGATTGTTTCCAAGGCTTCTCTCAAAGAAGCCTTTTCCTTAGCAAGCAATGACTTGGATACCAAGGGAGGCCTCTTCTGTTTCCTAGGAAGACGCAGGAAAATGTGAGCAGAGGAGACAAAAGCCATACACCAAGGCACCACTGGGAGTTGAACCCAGGATCTCCTGTTTACTAGACAGGTGCTTTAGCCAGCTAAGCCATGGTACCTGCCTGAAGAAAGTATTTGCAACTGTTTCATTTGATGGTTCAAGTCAACACCTGCAAATTTGAAAGTACAGACGTTCCCCATTTCCCTCAAGACTTGCAGACCTTGAGGTGTCTGGCTCTCTGTGCACAGAAAGCCACAGCTGAGTAGACAGAGGGCTTCTAAGATGTGCCTCTCCCACCAGTCACTGTGATCAGATAATGGTTAGTGATCTGTGTTTCAGTCGCAGCAACCTCGGCTCAGTTCTGAGTCATGGTAACCTTTCCTTCAGCTCCAGACTTCTCATTTGCCACTTTCCATGTGTGGTGGGCTGTCTGCCTGAAACAAGCAGGAGAAAGATTAAGGCAGCCTTGAAGAGGCTGTGCAGAACCCAGCCTATCAAGAAAGGGCTTATTGGGAGAGCCAATCAGGAGAAGGCTTGCTGGAGCAGCCCATATATAAAGAGCTGCTCAGCACAGCAAGAGTTAGTCAGTCCTTGGAGAGTGAGGAGGGAGGGTTGGCTGCTATGAAGGAAGGCAGGAGCAGGAGCAGGAGCAGGGAGGGCACCATGATCAGAGTAATGCTGGGGTAAGGGGTACATGAGTGACCTCCTGGTTGACTATTGCCAGACTAAGGCCCTATACAAAGGTGGAGGAAGGTTCTAGGTCTGTTGGGAAATGGTCCAGGGAAACAGATGGCAGGGTTGGAGGTTCACACCTTTTGCCTCAGTAGCCACTGACACAGGTGGCTACACCCTGGACTGCAGCCGGCCACTGAGGCAAGTGTCTGGGTAGAGGACATCCCCCCCCCACCCAGCAGGGGGGAGAGAACTGAGTGGGGCACAGCCAGAGGGCTGTGTCCGTAAGAGGACACTGAAGTCCTGAGAGCAACATGGGTCCTAATGATAGAACCGATGGTGGCCAGACGCTACTAGATGAAGGCGCACCGGTGAACCAGAGCTAATTGCTAGGATGGTCAGCAGGAGGTGCAGCAGTGAGGCATGCCCCATGGCACCAAGACTTAGCCGCAAGGAAGGCTCTCTGTCTTGAACAAGCACTTAGAAGGATTCTGCTGACAGATCTTTTCTTTTCTGAAAAGAGATACAAAAAGGAGCCAACAGACACACTAGGTTCGGCAAGGAAGAACTGCCAGGCCAAGCCAGGCTCTCCTGGTTAGTAGGAAGGTTCTTCAGCCAGCTCTTCACAAAGACCACTATCTAGAGACCTTTAAACAGTCACTGCAGATGTTCACCACAAAAGAGATGCCAAAATGGAGTTCTCCACTGCCTGCAGCCATCACGCTACCAGGAGTTCTGTGCACAGAGAGGCCCCTGCTGGTGGGAAAGGCTTTGGTAGAGACTCTTCTGACACCACCCATTCTCATATAGTGTTTAGCGCTCTGTGTTGTGGCTTCAGCATCCACAGATGCCAGTTCAATTGGGGACATTTTTCCTGTCTCCACATTTGTCTAATGGCTCCTTTCAACACTTGTCACCAAAAGACCTGTTTCTTTTGCAAGCGATGTACAGCTAGGCAAAGGCAGTCTTCTCCATTTCCTCAAAAGATCACCAAGCTGTGGGGAGAGGAGACATTCAGCCAAGCTGGATGCTGAATCTCCTCTTTATTCAGCAGGTGTCTGTGAAGGACATAAATCTCCACCGCGTAGAGGTCAAGAATAGGACTTTATTACACACAGTGCTGGCGGAGTGGGATTATTAGGCTCAGAGACACTGTTAATTAATTAATTACAATAGAATATTAATTCTATTTCCACGGGCGGGGGAAAGTGACGGGCTAGGCAGTTCTACACCCCGGGACACATTTTGCAAGACAGGATAAGCACATTAGCCAATGATTAACAGATTAGATAATGTCTCCACCCATGGTCTCAAGTTAGCAAGTTAACATTTCATTCATACTTTGATAAAATGTTATTAGTATAAAATATATATGTTGAATTCTGATTTGGGATCCATAGGAATGGAGCAACTCCTTTGATTGTCCAACAGGTACATTCCTAGGGGTTAAAGCAAAGAGAGTGAAAGTATATGGCAATAAAGATTTTCTGTGTGTCTTAAGGCAGGCATTGGTCCCTTGGAAGGGAGGTGGAAGGATGCCATATCTTATACTGACGTGCCAACTTTTCATAAACTCAAGGTTGGATCTGTGGGAAGAATGTCTCCCTAGAGAAGAAACAAACACAATAGGGATTCTTTGTTCAGTCTGCAATTCTGAATAACACACAATCATTTAGTTCTAAGCTCCAACACCTGGCAATTTGCTGACCAGGCCTATCTTAGCAAGCAAGGCTTTCTGTTTACCCCAGCTTTCTCTTAGCTGGTCACTATTTGCTAGGCCTCTGGTCCTTGACCATACTCCGGATTTTGGGTCTGGAAAAGAGCTGGCACAATCCATAGACCAGGTTGTTATATGAAATGCACATGGATTTGAACCCTTCACATACAGTAATGGCAAAGTTCTTGGTTCAGGCTTGTAACAGTGATGGAATAAACTGCACCTTCAAATCAAGTCTCTGGAGTCTATTCAAAGCTGGGATGGGTCATTCAGTCCTTTGTACAGAGCTTCAGTTTGTAGCAAAGTCCCTCCAGAGGTATGAATCAGGATTGAAGACAAGATGGAGACGAGACATCAGCCTTTTATAGTCTCTTGCCATGTGGTCTTTGCTTTCTTTGTCCCAAGGACACTCTATCCAGGACGTGGCATAGAAAAACCTTAGAGTTCTCTCCATAGGCAGGTCCCTGCTACCTTGCTGAGTCACAAGACATATCTGCCTTCTCTCAATGGGGCGATTGTACAGCTGATGGTCCTTAATGGGCCATCAAGCAGGCTAGACAGAACTGACACCGGAAGCAGAGCACAAGATTGAAATACAGGCAGCATAGAGCCAATATTCATAATGTCAACTAAAAAAAATGATACACATCTAGAGATAGAATCACTATAATCAACCAGTCAGAACCTCTCCATAGGCCCCTTGCACGACACCTTTCTATAATATTGGCTGCAAATATAGAACAGCAGTCGCAACGGTGATCTATACAGTTACAGATTATGTCAATAACGTCACAGGAGGTGACACGGCATCAGTGAGACTGATACTGGAATACTGCCTTCAGCTTTGGTGTCCTCATTTGAAAAAGATGTTGTGAAATAGGAGCTGGGGCAGAAAGAACCAACAAATGTTGTGAGGTCTGGAGCAAAATGCCTTCTAGTGAGCTACTGAAAGAGCTCAACCTGTTTAGCTGATCAAAAGAAGATTGAAAGGTGACTTCGTTGAAGTGCCTTAATGGAGAGAAAAGATTGGATATTAAAGGACTCTTTAAAATAGCAGAGAAAGGAATAACAAGACCCAATGGCTGGAAGGTGAAAAGAGACAAATTCATATTACAATTAAGGCACAAATATTCAACAGCGAGGATGATTCACCACAGGAACAAGCTACCAAGGAAAGTGGTGGATTCTCCATCTCCTGATGTCATTTCATGAAGACAAGATGCCTTTCTGGAATGTCTTTGCCCCCAAAGTAGCTCTTGTGTTCTACAGGAGGCCTGTGATATGCAGGGGGTCAGATTAGATGCTCTAATGGTCTCTTCTGGCCATAAAGTCGACTAATTTCTGAAAAACTGAGTGTAGCATTGGGAGCAGCGTCTGATGTTTTCCTGTCTAGCTGGCTTGCTGCCTAGAACGAACGCTCCTTGAGTGGGGTGATCCACAGGGAGTAGCTCAAACCTGCAAAGTGCCTGGCCAGAGGCAGGACATTAGCCCAGCAAGGGAGGGGTGTGGCAGTGACATCACAAAGGCCTTTTGCAGGACCTCAGACTATTGGTCAAAGGTGTTGGGGGGAGGTGGTGACCTCACAGAGAGATGCTGACATCAGCCAGGCAGGACAGGGGCGAGGGGCCAGGGAAACCTCAGAGACCCCTGTGGCTTTGCTGCAGCAAGTCTCCTTCTCCAGGTCTCTCTTTGAGGACTGAGGGAGTATTCAGGTTCATGGACGTGAGCGCCAGGAGGAACCTCTTTCGAGTTTTCTCCTTCCCTTTTAGTGATTTTACTAGAAAACAGCCGTCCCTGTTTAGAAGGTAAGAGCCTCCTCGAGGGAAGGGGGGTCATGGGGTGTCACAGTTCGGATGCCGGTGCCCCCCCCCATGTATGGAAGTTCCCACCCCCTGCTCTGTGTTCGCAGGGCCGGAGAGCAGCATTGCACGGCCGTGATTTGCTCCTGGCTGCCGGAGCAGAGCAGCAGGCTCAGCTGTCAGAACTTCCTGGAGCTAGGAAAGGGGAGGGGCCCAGCCTCTTTAGCAGGAATGCAGGGCAGGTGAGTTCACGGCGGGTATTGTGGGATACTGGCGGAGGCCAGTTATGGTGATTTAATTACCAGCAGCATTTACACTGGCACTCTGTCACTGTAAGTTTGCTGCAAAAAGCTCTAGGCCTCTCATCAAAGTGGTTTTATTTTGTCACCAAAACAGGGCAGTTTTGTCGCCAGACGTGGCATTGCAGTGTGTACACCAGCCACACCAAGCTGCCGACCGAGGGAGCGTTGTGTGTTCTTCACACACCTGAGCAATATATTTCTGCTGAAACAACTTTGTAGTGCAGACCTGGCCAAAGATTCACTCACACACACAGCTTGCAAGGAAAACATCAGGAAAGCTTGTCAGGGCCTGGTGGAGATGGCAGGGAGTCAGGTGTGGGCAGACACTAAATCTTACACCCAGCCAGGCCCCATGGTTTAGCTGGCTAAAGCACCTGCCTTGTAAACAGGTGAGCCTGGGTTCCACTCCCAGTGGTGGCTTTGGGGGCACCTGCTATTGGCTACTGTCAGAGGACAAGATTCAGAGCTAGATGGGCCTTCGGTCTAGCCTAGTGTGGTTTTTCTCATGGTTTAAATTACACTCACAGGCACTGATGATAGAGTTACTGAAAGTTTGGGAGTTAGGCACTGACAGATCAGTGGTCCAAGCCCCTTGTAGACACCCCCCCACCCTCTGGGACAGGGGCAGGTCTGAGCTCTCGCACCAAAGGCTCATTGTGGCTGCCAGAACCTGAGTGGCTCATTTCGTTTGCACCCTGGGTTGAGTCCTGCTTTGTGCACCGTGTCTGAGAATGAAAATCCTAAACCACCCTTTGAAATGACGAATGCAGCAGGACATGTCATTGTCCCTGCCCCAAAGCAGACAGACCAATGGAGAAATGCCGTCGAGTCCAAGGTAATACTTCACTGCGGTTTTACCATTTCCACTTGCTAAACTCCCTCCTATCTGCCCAGCCCAGGTGTCCTCTGCCTCAGCTGCTGCTCCCGGCCTGCTCTAGAGTCAAACACGCAGGGCCCCCAGGGGAACAGAGGCTGGGACAGGGCAGCAGCCTGGGCTGGGCTGGGCAGATTCTGGGAGTTCTTGTTCCCTGAGAACTGGCCTGGCTCCCTTCTCAACAGCAAACAACTCAATTCCACGCCCCCTCCACAGAAAAATCAGCCTGGAGCTAAGGGCAGCAGGGGACGATTCCCTCGAGTTCCCACCGAGGCAGGAGAGAACCCAGGGCCTTTCTAGCAGAGCTTATGGAACCGACGTGGGGAAACCAGCCTTTAATAACAGGCAGTTCAAGTTTAAGCTCAGTGTTTTTAACAATTTTTACAACCTTAAATCACCCTTCAATCGCAGTGTCACTATCCATAACATTGCTTCAGCCTTATAGGTTCCCAAGTGCAAAACTAAACATCTCTTCAAACACAAGAGAGTGCAGATCAGTCAGTGTTCAGAGTCATCCCACATAAAAGAATCATGTTGTGGTACATATTGGCCTCATCATGTGGCCGTTCCCTTTCCCTCCGCTCTGTTAAAAGGTTTGGTATTTTGCACAGAAACTTTCTTCCCTCAGGAGAGACCTGGGAACCAAGGCTGCCAGACAAACACCTTTAAGAGGAGGCGTAACCTGTCAAACATGATCTCCCTCCTTCAGTTCAGTGACAGACTGAAATGTTACTTATCCCGGCAGAGCCGGAGGATTGAAAGCAGCTACATCAAATACCTGTGTAGCTAGCAGGAATGAACACAAACACTCCCTGGTACCTGAAGAGATGTTTAGTTTTACCCTTGGTAAACTAGAAGTCTAAAGGCAAGGAAGGTGGTGCCATAATAAAGAGTGAAACACAAAACAATTATCATAGTTATACCCATAGTGACTGCAAAATATTTCTATATTCTTCTTCTTATCAGTGTATTATTTTCTCTGGCGTCTATACATTGACTATACTTTGACCAAGAAATTTGAATCTTGATAAAATAATCGACTACCCCTGGTTACGGCAATGGACTTGATACGCACTCGGGCGTCCCTACCCAAGTTCAGGTACTAACAACAGTGGCTGCCTTTTAGCCATAGCTTTTAATCAGGGCAATACACTGATCCTGTGAAATCATTTCCCAGCCAGAGTCCATCGCCCACATTCCTTAGGGCATTGGGCCACCATGTGGACGTTTCATTTCCCTCCTCAATTTCACACAGAGACACAATTTCCCTTGCACAGATCCATGAACAGCAAAACCTCCCTGTGTCTCTTGTCTGAGCCAGGGCATTCGATTCCATTGACACCTTCTCTCCTGCAATGGCCATGCAGACAGGATGAGGCCACCTTCACCTCTGACAGTGAGATATTGGATCAGCTCTTTCTTTACGCTGCTGTTGTTAGTCCATGAAACATCAGGGATGGATGCAAGGCTGAGTTCATGCACCAACCCCCTGAAACATTTCAGTGCCCTAGAGGAATCCTGACTCCGGCTATTGGCAAGATAAGTTTATGGGAGGATGGTATGATAGGATAACGGGCTTAGTCAATAGGTCAATTAAGTGCCTGGTATGATATAACCTTTTCCAGAGGGTTTGGCTGGAGAGTCTTGCCCGCATGCTCGGGGTTCAGCTGACCGCCATATTTGGGGTCGGGAAGGAATTTTCCTCCAGGGAAGATTGGCAATGGCCCTGGAGGTTTTTCGCCTTCCTCCGAAGCATGGGGCAGGGGTCACTTGCTAAGGAGTGGGTGGATCGGCTTATGTGGCCTGCATCTTGCAGGAGGTCAGACTAGATGATCATAATGGTCCCTTCTGATCTTGAATTCTATGATTCTATGATCTGGTGGAGATTCGAATAGGAACGGGACGGTCTGAATTGTCAGTGTGGGGAATGAACAACAATCTATAGCAATGTCGTTATCCACAAACACACTCTAATCATGTTCCAGCTGGGAGGGAAATGGGCAGAAACCCTTGTTGTTCAGCCATGGACACACTTACACTAATGCACAGCCAGGAGTGTGCTGGGGGAGCTGGTCTGAGCAATGTGAAGTGACAATTCAGTGAGAACAGAATCATTGTGTAGTGAAGCACCTATACACCAAGTAGTTGTGGCCGAGTGGTTAAGGCGATGGACTCAAAATCCATTGGGGTCTCCCCAGGCAAGTTTGAATCCTGCCAACTACGGAAGCATCAATGTATTGTCACTGCTCTTGTTGTAGTGCCTGAGCATCCACAGAGCCAGACCTGGTCTCACTCTGAGGCTGTCTACACTTAAAATGCTGCTGTGACAGTGCTACAGCACTGTGGAGTAGACAGTTGCTACAGTGAGTGGAGGGGTTTTCCATCCCTGTAATAGCTACATTGACAGAACAATCTTTCCTTTCATTTAGCACTATTTAACCACGGCTTAGATCAGCTTAATTATACTGATTCCAGGGTTTTTCACACCCTGAAAGACGTACTTCTTAGAGGGTTTATCCCATCACGCCCCCATTCCCTGGTCCTTCTCGCATGACCTGAGAGCAGCAATACCTGCAGTTCAAGAGGTGCAAACAATTCAATGTTTGTTGGGGTAAACTTCCAGCAAGCAATGATTCCAATTTCCTTCCTTGGTCTCGCCTTCCCAGCTCTGACACCACAGAGGCTTGTCTGTGTCCCTGTTCCCATTCCCTCTTCCTATTCCCCCCCTTAGCAAAACATAACTCCAATTCCCCTACCCCCATTCCCTTTCCCCCCCTGACTTCCTGATTGACTGCAGACTATATAGTAAAACTGGAGTTCTGCTTAGCTATACCTTAACCAATCATTTTAATGAAATGTAACTAACCAATCCTAACATATTGTAACATGATTATCTAACCAGTTATACCCCACCACCTTAATTGCTTTACACCCAACAAATTAATTATCCAGCAGACAGAAAATCACAGAACCAGACAGAGATTATACAGACAAGCAATAGGAAAGTGGAGACTACAGTGATAGAACAACAAAGAAATGAGGATTTCAGACCTCAGCTATTGATAAGTGAGTTGTTGCCAGACAGGATGCTATCATGGTAGAGGTTGTGGATGCTGGTTGCTTAACTGTCTGGCCCCCAGGGCAGGATTTTGAGGGTCTCAGAATGCCAGCACCCATCTTTTGTTCGCTTAAAATGCGAGCAGGGAGATTCCAACACCGCAGAACTCATGGAACTCCAGGAAACGTGTAACTTTAGGTCCGGGTGAGTGTGCCTAAAAATCAGCTGTGCTGGAGAAGGTCTCTAGGAGTTGAAAGAGATGTGCCATCTTGGCCTCCCTAAAGAGTGTCATCAAATATTAATGAAAACTAGGGTTGATAAGTCACATTCTTTGTAGCGTTAGGATTGTGGACTGGTCCAAAGTGCCAGTTTTAAGGCTCTTTTTTCCTATCTCTTGGGTGTTCTGGTTTCTGCATAGAGACGTGGTTTCAAATCCCACTTCTGACATGACCATTTTCTTTTATCTGGAGAAAATGGCCTCATTTCAGTATTCTTTGCAACAATAGAGCACCATTTGTTTAGCTTTTCTATTCCAGTAGTTGTGAGAGAAGTTCCAAACTAGGGGGAAACAGGGTCTTTTCTCTCGACCGATCAAGTTTTGTCTTCCTTCATTCCAAGCCATTTTCTCAGATACATCCGTACTTCCCACACTTTTTTGTTCAGCGTTCTTTGCTTTTATGAAATTTTAGGGTCATCATTTAATTGCCACACAACTGTACTTATGAAGTGAAGTGAAACACAATATTTTTTGGATATTCTTGCAGAAGAGTTTTGCTTTCTGACCTGGAATTGAACAGGGGCTACCCAAGGGGGACAATGCTGCTCCTTTTTCTTGCCTCATCCGAAAAAACATACATTCCTGATGCCCTTTGTTTCCTTGCCCTTTTTAGGGTAAATTGACACTTCTCAGAAGTAGAATCCTTTACAAAACCACTCAAAATCTCAGCAGTGTCATAAGCAATGGTTTCCGGAAATGTGCCCAGCTTTTCTTTAATTTGGTGACACAGGTCCAGGCAAGGGACTGGATACAGGCCTGGATCAGAATCTTCGTTACCAGAGCAAGAATTCCTATTTAAAAAGAGATATTTTTCTGCTGCTATTAGATTTCCAACATTGATTTCATTTTATACACATTTTGAGCATCTATTAAGGATAAATTGAACAAAAATACCACTTCTCTTTCCTCAACATCTGCATCATGAAGGGGAGCATTCCGAATAGGAAAGATCTTCTGTGGGGCATGGGTTACAAAAATGCTTCGGGAACCAAATACATGGGCATTTTGCCAAGTTAAAAATCACTTAATGTGGAATTCTCTCCCCAAATCATCTGAGAAAATACTGACTTAAATAATTGAACTCCACTGTGATCATATGCACTTCCCTCAGTTAGTTGGGCTTCTGCTGTTGTTCACCATTTCCGAATAGAGATTTTAAATCACTGCTGTTTCTTTGTTAGCATGTGCAGTAAATTGGAAAGTTCTCCACTGTTGACAGAACTGCACTTGAACTTTCTCCGTGTCATCATGGAGGGGTGGGGAAAAAGCAAAGCTGAAGTGACAAATGAGGACTTTAGGAAATCGGTCATTTGTCTTCAATTCTCCAAGAAATCTGAGCTACGTCCTATCGAACTGAACTAATATCCAATTGGGTGAGCAAACAGCCTTCAGGAAAGAGAGAAACCCACATCACAGAGAGACAGAATACATGGCAATGAAAGTATCAAGAGAAATTCCAGAGCAGGTTACATCTGATTAGTTAGAATCAGGACAAGAGATTCTCCCATCACATTCTCCTCTGATCCATTCAAAGCAGCTTCACTCAGCACTCTCCCAATAGTCAGTTATGTTATTTACAAAATTGTAAGTATCCCAGCATCCCATAATGGGGGACAAAATAGTCCTCTTGCCAGAAGTGGCTTTACCAATAGATGAAACCTGGAATTTAAACGCCAAATAATCACACTATGTTTGGGATCCATTTAAATTCCCCTTCCAGGTCTTTGACATGTTCATCTCCAGTCATAGCGACTCTGATATAGGAGGAAAGAAATCAAAGCATCATCTCCAAGCAGACAGCTGAGAACTCTTCCTCACATGACATTTTGAGACGTGGAGGGATAGAATGTGATGAAATTAAACTCTGCACAGAGAAGCCAAAATATAACAGTTCTGGAGTGATGGGGAAGGAGGGAATCTCTGAACCACCCCATCTCCTTCCAGTGTCACAGAGGCTGAAATGACACTTTTCCCCTGCTCCTCTTTATTTAACTATAACATGAAAAATTCCCAATGTAACTGCTCTTCAGCACAACCCAGAGCAACGTGAGAACAACTGGCAAGGATACAATCTGTATCATTGGCGACTCTAACAATCACTTTGCAATAGGAGCAATGGTATAAATGTGATGCTCCCTGGTTCCTCATAGGAAGGGCACACTCCAGTTACTTGTGGGATAATTGAGTTGATAGAAAGGACAAATGGGCCCACCTCAAAAGAAGGCAAACTACAAAAGGCATAAATGGGCCACTCATCTGGCCAAGCTGATGGATAACAGTGCTGCAAACAGTTCAAACAGATTTAAAAAGTTACTATGTGGGAATCAGGAAAAAATATTAAAGAAAAAAAATTGATAGCCGTAGAGGTTTTTATGGTGTTCACTGCCCTTGCAGATTCTCTGATGGCTAATATGGGCTGAGTGCCAAGAGAAGGTTTTCCCACACTCACGGCATTCGTAGGGCCTGTTCCCCTGTGTGGATTCTCTGATGTCTAGAAAGGTGTGAGCTGTTAGTGAAGTTTTTCCCACACTCATGGCATTCGTAGGGCCTCTCCCCTGTGTGGATTCTCTGATGAACAGAAAGGGCTGATCTGTGAGTGAAGCTTTTCCCACACTCACAGCATTCATAGGGCCTGTCCCCTGTGTGGATTCTCTGATGTCTAGAAAGGACTGATCTTTGAGTGAAGCTTTTCCCACACTCACGGCATTCGTAGGGCCTGTCCCTTGTGTGGATTCTCTGATGATTAAGAAGGGCTGAGTAGTCACGTAAGTTTTTTCCACACTCTGTGCATGTATTTTTTCTCTTTCCAATGATGATTTCCTGCTTTGTTGTGGTTTCCTTGAGGTCCTTCTGAGTTCCCTGAGAGGAAATACGTTTACCCATTTTCACCCCCGGCTGGTTTCCTTGTTCTCTCTCTGGTCTGTTCTGAATCTCACAGGATTTTTCCTCCTCATGACTCCTGGACACATGGCTTTTTGATCTTTGCAATAATGCTCTGTGCTTATCCACTTGCTGAACATTTTTCTGCTGAGAATTCTGCTCCTCTTTCTCACATGCCATTGCATCACCTGCTGTGAAAAAGACAGAAACATCAAACAGGGATGAAAAGTGAAAAGCCAAAACAAACTAAGTGCTGGAGGGAGGTCAAATAAAAATCACAAACTGAACTCCCCCGTACTCTTCCCCAAAACAGGAGAGAGGAGGGGATCAATTTGGCTTTCAAATCCCATCCAAATACGCAGGGGGAAGGGAGGACGCTGCTGGTGTCTGCTAGGGTCTACGGGAAGCCATGAGCTATAGTTACCCTGAGGATATGACCCCTGCTGGCAACAATAATGAACTGAGACACCTCTCAAGGGCTTGGTAGGGCATCCCAGATGTTTCCTTCAGGCACTTTCACACTCAGAGTTGGTTTAATGTTTCCTCACCTCTGCAGGGAGATCTCAGGGTCTGTTTTCCCTCTGAACCCTGCAGGTCTGAGACCCATGGCTCTTCCCCTTGTTCCAGCTGGGAGATCACATCAGGTTTGGAAAATGGAAACCCTGCTCAGATGAAAGAAAACAAAGGAGTTCCGTTGATTTCATAAAACTTTCTCATAAAAAACGTTCTATTAATTTAACTTTAATACTTCGTGTGACCCGGTGTCCCTGGGCTAGTCCTCACTGAAAATGCCAAGACCAGGGCAGGCTGAAAAAGGGAGAGCAGAGGCTCCCCAAACTGGTGGTTATCACAGAAGTTAAACTCACCAACCAGTCACCAACTGTGCTTCTGATCCCCAACACTGGTTATCGAGAAACTGAAAAAAGAAATCACACGGCCCCCTTTATTGCATCCCAGTTCTCTGACTCCTAATCGGCACCTAGGTCCAGCACAGTGAGAGGTTATTTAAAAACTCTGCTCACATAAACAAAGTGTTCTTCTGACCCCAGAGTCAGCCACATTACCAGGTCAGTATAGGTTTGGATCTTACTCAAAATACTACGATTCCAGCCAATCATTGGCATCTAAACTAAAGGTGTATAAGCAAGAAAGCATCTAAACTAAAGGTTTATTATAAAAGAAGGAAAGAAAGAAAAAGGGAGTTGTTAAATGGGAAAGCAGTCAGACACATTCAGAAATCTATACAGCTAGTTCTTAGCAGTATTGGTGAGTTTCTGGCTTGAAAGGCTCTCTGGTACACATCCACATTATTCAGTCCTTTGTTCAAGCCTTCAGTTTGTAGAGAAGTTGTTCCAGAGATAGGAAGAGGAATTGAAGACAAAATGGAGATGATGCAGCTGCCCTTTATATTCCTTTTGCCAAGTGGCTTCTAATTCCTGTGTCCCAAACACAAGCTTCACAGCACATGGCATGGAAAAGCCTTGGAGTTCTCAGTACACAGTGTGATACAGCATGGCCAGAGGGCAGCAGGAGAGGGTTAGAAGGGAGCCTTATTCCCTGTAGAGGGAAGAAAGTTTGCTATAGATTAACTAGAGCACCTGAAGCCAATTAGAGCACCTGCAGTCAGTCACCTGATAAAGACCCTTGCTCCAATCAGACAGGGAAGGAGTTGGAGCAGAGGGGATTGGTGTTGGAGCAGAGAACAGTTTGAAGGGAAGCAGAGGAAAGTTTGGAGAAGTGCTGCAGTGGGCTAAGACGTCCAAGACCCTAGGTAAGGGGCACCTGGCTTGTACAGAGGGAGGGCAGGAAGCCCCCACAAGCTGAAGGGTAGGAGCGGGAAGTAGCCCAGGGGAAGGAACCATCAGTTCAAGTGGTTCACCACTATCCTCAGGGCCCCTGGGCTGGGACCTGGATTAGAGGGCAGGCCCAGGTCCCTCCCTCTCCACTCCCCTCCTCAAGGACACTAGTGGGGTAATTAAAATATCGATTCAGAGGCAAGCAATGGCACCCTGAACCTTCCCCAAAGAAGAGAAAGCGCGAGACCCAGCATAACTGTACCGGCAATTTGCCACAGTATTTATAATAAAATAATAATAATAATATAAAGTGTCTCTCAATTCCATACAGTGTCACTTAATAAACCAGTCAATTCCCAGGACGGGTTCCTCAGGTGTTTGAAGATGCCGAACACCTTGCTTGTGAGGGACTAGAATACCCACATATATGTTGGGAACACACAGACACTGTGCTAGTCTGTTCCCCTATGTTCACTCTTTTAGAAAATTATGATCAATTTTGTTCATAGTATGTGTCAGGGCTGAATCCCCACTCTGTCACTCCAAGCGCAGAAAGTGGGGGCCCGACAGGATTCTACAAATTAATTTGTGCCACTCTAGACTTGTATTAAAGCCCCAAAGTTACAGCTTTTCTCTGACCTTGGCTTGGTAAATGCTGCCACCACCCAAATGCAAAAAAACCCCAAACCCTTGGACCCAGGAAGGAGCACTTGAGAATTCTTCCCTCTGGGGCACCCTCAAGCCCTTTCACCTCCCCTCCCAGAAAGAGCTGAGAAAGAAAACAAAGGAAATTAGCTGTGGCTACCAGCTAATCAAACAACACACACAAACCTCTTAGGACACCAAAAATCCAATCCTGTTCTTAAAAGAGGTAAATTTTAGTAAAATTGAAAAGGAAAACAATACATCTGGAACTTAGGCTTTTGCTAGATCTTAAAAGAAAATTTTTGTAAGCACCCAAAATAGCTTTCTTGGGGGTTCAGCTTAAAGCTTACAAGCAAACAAAAGCATCTGGGATACCATAGAGGAGATCCAAAAGCCAAAATAAAAAATAAACCTGATTGTGTCTGTCTAAACATTCCCTATCCAAATCATTTCTTCTAGGTATGGAAGATGAATTTTCATACCCGCTTCAAGCCATACACAGCATTGCTACTCCGTGTCGCCTTCTCCGGAGAACAACAGACAAAGGGAAAGTTACTTTCCCATTTAACAAAGTTCTAGCCTTTCCATTGGCTCTTCTGGTCAGGTGCCCAATGCTTTTTTTTTTTTAAACCCTGTTGGCTTGTTAACCCTTTAGAGGTAGAGCAAGCAGAGAACTCGCACCAACAGGGATTTTACAGCCAACTGGCTGGCTGGGTGTTTATAAAAGGGAGATCCCTCCCCTCCCCTTCATTTATCACTGTAGGGCTTGTGAGGTACCATTTGAAAAGATATAATCTACTGAATATCCTCCTGTTAAACTGTGTAGCAACATTGTATGGAAAGTGATGAGATTTTACGGTATGATATTACTGAAAATGCTGCAACCCTAACCCTAAGTTCCTCAGAGACAGCAAGGCAAACAGCTGGTCAAATAGCCATTCTGCACCAGGGGGAAGGTGTGAAGATGACATTTACGTTCCATCACAGGGACACTTGAAGCTCGTACCTATGACAGCCTGTCAACACGACTCAGCTGGGAACTGAAGTGGTTTCTAGTACAAAGGACTGAATTATAAAAAGAGGTGAGGAAAATGCATGAGACTCTCTCTCTCCCCCTTTTCCCTCTGCTCATGACAACTCCTGAAGAACTGAATGTGGGCGGCAGGGGCAGGTTAGGGGGAGTCCTGGCTGAAAGGAAAACCAGCCTGTCTCAGCACATGGTGAGAGAAACATTTGTTTTAAATCCCTTTTAGCTTGTTAGGTTAAACATTAGTTGGTGTTTTATCTTTGCATTTCTTTCATAAACAATTCTGGCTTTTATGCCTCATTACTTGTAGTCACTTCAAATCTTTTTTTTCAGTAGTTAATAATTTTGTTTCCTTTTTTTATCTAACCAGTGTGTTTGGATTAAAGTGTGTTGGAAACTCCATTTGGAAGGCTGGTGCATGTCATTTTCCACTGATGAAACAACAGATTTCATATGAGCTCCCATTGTTCAGGAGTGTGCTGGACAGTGCAAGATGCACATTTCTGGGGGAAGTCTGGGAGCAGAGAATTTTCTGGGGTTCTCCTGTGGGGTACTGTAATTTGTGAGTCACTGACTAGCAGCACTCAATACTGTGTAGCTGGGAGCGAGTTACATGCTGGAGACTGCGTGTGAACTGCCCAGGAGTGGCTGCTCTCACAGTAGAGCAGTGTAAAAGGCAACCCAGCCTGGGGAACTGAGGGGGCACAGCTGTTAACAGTCCAGATTGTACTGTGCTTAATGTCACAGACACTCAATTTCAAAGAGTCTCCTAAAACACACAGAAAGTAAATCCACGTCCCAGAAATCAAAGTCTCCCTTTCTCTCAAATCTTCTTGCTGACAGATGGGTCCAGAGACAGAGTCCTGGGGAAGCTGGAAACATAAGCGTGGGGCTCAGTGGAGAACGGGAACAGGAAGGGCAGGGATATCACTGAATGCAGGATCTCAGCAGTACTAGATGTCAGGATAACACATAGTGCAGCCCATTGGCAAACATAATCCCAAATATACATATAAAATGATGGGGTCTAAATTAGTTATTTCCATTGATTTATACAAGGGCAATAAGATATTCTCTGTATTACCGTCTATCCCTTTTTAAATAATTCCTAACATCCTGTTCACTTTTTTGACTTCCGCTGCACACTGCTGGATGTCTTCAGAGAACTATCCACAATGACAAAAAGATCTTTTTCCTGATTAGCCTAATTTTGCCCCCATCATATTGTATGTATAGTTGGGGTTATTTTTTCCAATCTGCATTACTTGACATTTATACACATTTGCCATTTTGTTGCCCAGTCACTTAGTTTTGTGAGATCTTTTTGAAGTTCTTCACAGTTTGCTTTGGTCCTAACTATCTTCAGCAGTTTAGTATTGTGACGTTATTGATATAATCTGGGACCATATAGAACATGGTTGCAACCAAGGTCCTGTAGTGGCAACAAATCTTATGTAAAGGGGGTCATATAAGGTGTCCAAGACCAGGTTATGGGTTGCTGGTTATAATTATGGTGTCTATATGTATGTATCATTTTGTAGTTGAAGTTATGAGTATTGGCTCTATCCTGTCTGTATTTCCAGCTTATGCTGTGCTTCTGGGAGACATCCCAGACAAGTTGGTGTTAGCTCTGCCTAGCCTGCTTGATGGCCCATTAAGGACATCAGCTATTCAACTGACCCATTGAGAGAAGGCAGATACGCCTTGTAACTCAGCAAAGTATGCAGGGACTTGCCCATGTGACTCCAGACTCCATTTTGCTGTAATTTTCCAGAGTAAGAACAAAGAAGTGTTCTTACACCTGGAAAAGCCTATAAAAGGCTGATGCCTCATCTCCATCTTGTTTTCAATCCTGCTTCTTACCTCTGGAGGAACTTTGCTACAAACTGAAGCTCTGAACAAAGGACTGACTGACCCATCCCAGAGGAGGATGTACTCCAGAGACTTGATTTGAACCTGCAGTTTACTCCATCACTGCTACAAGCCTGAACTAAGAACTTTGCCATTACTGCATGTCATTGATTCCATTTAAGCAATTCTAGCTCTCAGCTCTATCTTTTTCCTTTTATGAATAACCCTTTAGATTCTAAAGGATTGGCAACAGCATGATTTGTGGGTAAGATCTGATGTGTATATTGACCTGGGTCTGGGGCTTGATTCTTTGGGATCGAGAGAACCTTTTTCTTTTATTGGGGTGTTGGTTTTCATAACCATTCGTCCCCAGGACGAGTGGGACTGGTGGTGATACTGGGAGACTGCAGTGTCTAAGGAAATTGCTTGTGTGACTTGTGGTTAGCCAGTAGGGTGAAACCAAAGTCATTTTTGTCTGTCTGGTTTGGTTTGCCTTAGAGGTGGAAAAACCCCAGCCTTGGGCTGTAACTGCCCTGTTTTAAGCGATTTGTCACTCTCAGTTGGGTCCCACCAGAACCGCATCATCACAAGTATCATCTGCAAACATTGCCACCTCACTGTTTACCCCTTTCTCCAGATCATTTATGAATATGTTGAATAGGATTGGTCCTAGGACTGACCCTTGGGGAACACCACTAGTTACTCCTCTCCATTCTGAAAATTTACCATTTATTCCTACCCTTTGTTCCCTGTCTTTTAACCAGTTCTCAATCCATGAAAAGATCTTCCCTCTTATCCCATGATAACATAATTTATGTAAGAGCCTTTGGTGAGGGACCTTGTCAAAGGCTTTCTGGAAATCTAAGAATACTATGTCCACCGGATCCCCCTTGTCCACATGTTTGTTGACACCTTCAGAGAACTCTAATAGATTAGTAAGACATGATTTCCCTTTACAGAAACCATATTGACTTTTGCTCAACAATTTTTGTTCTTCTATGTGCCTGACAATTTTATTCCTTTACTATTGTTTCAACTAATTTTCCTGGTACAGACGTTAGACTTACCAGTCTGCAACTGCCAGGATCACCTCTAGAGCCCTTTTTAAATATTGGCGTTACATTAGCAATCTTCCAGTCATTGGGTACAGAAGCCGATTTAAAGGACAGGTTACAAACCATAGCTAATAGTTCCCCAATTTCACATTTTAGTTCCTCCAGAACTCTTGGAAAATACCATCTGGTTCCAGTGACTTGTTACAGTAAAGTTTATCAAGTAGTTCCAAAACCTCCTCTAGTGACAGTCCAATCTGTGGCAGTTCCTCAGATTTGTCACCCACAAAAGGTTTGGGAATCTCACCAACATCCTCAGCCATGAAGACTGAAGCAAAGAATCTATTTAGTTTCTCCGCAACGACTTTATCGTCTTTAAGGGCTCCTTTTGTATCTCAATCCTCCAGTGGCCCCACTGGTTGTTTAGCAGGCTTCCTGCTTTTGTTATTACCTTTTGAGTTTTTGGCTAGCCCCTTCTTCAAACTCCTCTTTGGCTTTTCTTATTACATTTTTACACTTAATTTGGTAGTGTTTATGCTCCTTTCTATGTACCTCACAAGGATTTGACTTCCACTTTTTAAAAGATGACTTTTTATCTCTCACTGCTTCTTTTACATGGTCATTAAGCCACGGTGACTCTTTTTTAGTTCTTTTGCTGTGTGTTTTAATTTGGGGTATATATTTAAGTTGGGCCTCTAATATTGTGTTTTTGAAAAGTGTCCATGCAGCTTGCAGGGATTTCACTCTAGTCATTGTACCTTTTAATTTCTGTTTAACTAACCCCCTCATTTTTGCATAATTCCCCTTCCTGAAATTAAATGCCAGTGTTGAGCTGTTCTTCCCACCACAGGAATGTTAAATGTTGTTATATTATGGTCACTATTTCCAAGCGGTCCTGTTATAGTTAGCCCTTGGACTAGATCCTGCGCTCCACTCAGGACTAAATTGAGTGTTGCTTCTCCCATTGCGGGTTCTTGTACCAGCTGCTCCAAGAAACAGTCATTTAAAGTATCCAGAAATTTTGTCTCTGCATTTTGTCCTGAGGTGATATGTACCCAGTCAATATGGGAATAATTGAAATCTCCCACTATTATGGAGTTCTTTATTTTGATACCCTCTCTAATCTCCCTTCGCATTTCATCCTCACTATCACTGTCTTTGACAGGTGGTCGATAACAGAGCCCTATTGTTATATTCTTATTAGAGCATGGAATTACTATCCATAGAGATTCTATGGAACATGTGGTTTCATTTAAGATTTTTACTTCATTTGAATTCACATTTTCTTTAACATACAGTGCCACTCCCCTCCCCACCCCCCGAGTATGGGGGGAATCCAGTGGACATAGTGTACTTAGATTTCCAGAAAGCCTTTGACAAGGCTCTTACGTAAATTAAGCTGTCATGGGATAAAAGGAAGGTCCTTTCATGGATTGAGAACTGGTTAAAAGACAGGGAACAAAGGGTAGGAATTAATGGTAAATACCCAGAATGGAGAGGGGTGTTCCCCAAGGGTCAGTCCTAGGACCAATCCTATTCAATTTATTCATAAATGATCTGGAGAAAGGGGTAAACAGTGAGGTGGCAAAGTTTGCAGATGACTCTAAACTGCTCAGGATAGTTAAGACCAAAGCAGATTGTGAAGAACTTCAAAAAGATCTCACAAAACTAAGCAATTGGGCAACAAAATGGCAAATGAAATTTAATGTGGATAAATGTAAAGTAATGCACATTGGAAAAAATAACCCCAACTATACATACAATATGATGGGGGCTAAGTTAGCTACAACGAGTCAGGAAAAAGATCTTGGAGTCATCGTGGATAGTTCTCTGAAGATGTCCACGCAGCGTGCAGAGGCGGTCAAAAAAGCAAACAGGATGTTAGGAATCATTAAAAAGGAGATAGAGAATAAGACTGAGAATATATTATTGCCCTTATATAAATCCATGGTACACCCACATCTCAAATACTGTGTACAGATGTGGTCTCCTCACCTCAAAAAAGATATTCTAGCACTAGAAAAGGTTCAGAAAAGGGCAACTAAAATGATTAGGGGGTTGGAGAGGGTCCCATACGAGGAAAGATTAAAGAAGCTAGGACTCTTCAGCTTGGAAAGAGGAGACTAAGGAGGATATGATAGAGGTCTATAAAATCATGAGTGATGTTGAGAAAGTGGATAAGGAAAAGTTATTTACTTGTTCCCATAATACAAGAACTAGGGGTCACTATATGAAATTAACAGGCAGCAGGTTTAAAACAAATAAAAGGAAGTTCTTCTTCACGCAGCGCACAGTCAACTTGTAGAACTCCTTACCTGAGGAGGTTGTGAAGGCTAGGACTATAACAATGTTTAAAAGGGAACTGGATAAAGTCATGGTGGCTAAGTCCATAAATGGCTATTAGCTAGTATGGGTAAGAATGGTGTCCCTAGCCTCTGTTCGTCAGAGGATGGAGATGGATGGCAGGAGGAAGATCACTTGATCATTGCCTGTTAGGTTCACTCCCTCTGGGGCACCTGGCATTGGCCATTATCGGCAGACAGATACTGGGCTAGATGGACCTTTGGTCTGACCCGGTACGGACGTTCTTATGACCTGCTCTGTCCTTCCGATATATTTTGTACCCTGGAATGATTGTGTCCCATTGATTGTCCTCACTCCACCAGGTTTCTGTGATGCCTATTATGTCAATATCCTCCTTTAACACGAGGCACTCTAATTCACCCATCTTATTATTTAGACTTCTAGCATTTGTGTACAAGCACTTGAAAAACTTGTCACTGTTTATATGTCTGCCCTTTTCTGATGTGTCAGATTCTTGTGTGCGTGAATGATCTGGCCCGTACTTTATCCTCTTTCAGCCTCTCTTCCTGACTAGAACTAGAAAATCTCTATCACTAGACTCTCCCCTAAGACAAGTCTCTGTCCGATCCACGAGCTCCTCTGCAGCCATTGGCTTTCCCCCATCTCTTAGTTTAAAAACTGCTCTGTAACCTTTTTAATGTTAAGTGCCAGCAGTCTGGTTCCACTTTGGTTTAGGTAGAGCCCATCCTTCCTGTATAGGCTCCCCCATCCCCAAAGTTTCCCCAGTTCCTAATCAATCTAAACGCCTCCTCTCTACACCATCATCTCATCCACCCATTGAGACTCTGAAGCTCTGCCTGCCTACCTGGCCCTGTGCATGGAACTGGAAGCATTTCTGAGAATGCCACCATAGAGGTCCCAGATTTCAGTCTCTTTCCTCGCAGACTAAATTTGGCCTCCAGGACGTCTCACCTACTCTTCCTTATGTCATTGGTGCCTACACGTACCACAACCACCAGCTCCTCCCCAGCACTACACATAAATCTATCTAGATGCCTCGAGAAATCAGCAACCTTTGCACCAGGCAGACAAGTCACCATACGGTTCTCTCGGTCATCACAAACCCAGCTATCCTTGTTTCTAATGATCAAATCTCCCATTACTAACAGCTGCCTTTTCTTAATGCCTGGGGTTCCCTCCCCGGAGAGGTAACCGCAGTGCAAGAGGTTACCCCAACACCATCTGGGAGGAGGGTCCCAACTATGGGAAGGTTTTCCTCTGCTCCCATTGACAGCTCTCCTTCCCTGGGCCTTTCATCCTCCTCAACAGCACAGTGGCTGTCTGACCAGAGGTGGGAGAAATCTACAAGTGTCCCGGAAAAGCCTCATCAACATACTTCTCTGCCTCCCTTAGCGTCTCTAGTTCCACCACCCTGGCTTCCAAAGCCTCCACGCGGTCTCTGCGGGCCAGGAGATCCTTGCACCGAATGCACACGTAAGCCACCCGCCCACAGGGCAGGTAATCATACATGCTACATTAATAAGAACATAAGAACGGCTGTACCGGGTCAGACCAAATGTCCATCTAGCCCAGTATCTGTCTACCGACAGTGGCCAATGCCAGGTGCCCCAGAGGGAGTGAATCTAACAGGCAATGATCAAGTGATCTCTCTCCTGCCATCCATCTCCATCCTCTGACAAACAGAGGCTAGGGACACCATTCTTACCCATTCTGGCTAATAGCCATTTATGGACTTAGCCACCATGAATTTATCCAGTCCCCTTTTAAACATTGTTATAGTCCTAGCCTTCACAACCTCCTCAGGTAAGGAGTTCCACAAGTTGACTGTACATTGAGAGCAATAAACAGGATAGCCCCAACTCTGCTGCTGGGCTTCTGCCTGCATTCTCTCTTACAGCTACCTAGGTTAACAGGGTTTTTGTTTCAATCAAGAAGTTTGTATTATAGCTTAAATGTTTGAAGAATGGCAAGAGTACCTCGCCGCTTCCTACTCCCCTTCCAAACTCCCTCACGAAACTCCCCATTAGCAGCCCTGTTTGAAAAGCTCCCTGGTCACTTGCTCACTGCTTTACAAAGCACTCCCCTATCACATACCCCGCAGCCCCTGCTTGAGCCACTCAGGGTAGGGGGCTGGGAGCACCCCCAGTACCCCAGCCCACCCTCCCAGCCCCGAGACTTGACTCCTGCATCCCCTCCCACATAACGAGCCCTCACACCCCATGCTCTGACTCCTGCACACACCCCCCACATCCTCAACCGCACCCTGAGCACCAAATGGGAGCTCCGGCACCCCCCCCGCGACCTTGCCAGCTGCACCCCTCACACCCACTGTGAGCTGCCCCAGGTAAGCACTTCACACCCCAACCTCCTGCCCCAACCCTGAGCCCCCTCCTGCATCCTAAAATCTGGCCAGAACCTGTACCCCGATCTCCAGCTGCTCCTGCACCCTAACTCCCTCCCAGACCCTGCACCCCCAGCCCTGACTCCAGCACCCCACCCCCACAGCCTCCTGCCCACCCAGACTCCGGCCCCCCCCACATCCCCACCTGCATTGCTCGCATGAAACAGGAGCTGCTCCACACCCCAACCCTCAGCCCCCTCCCACACCCTAACTCCTGGCCAGACCCTGCACTCCAACATTTTTAATTTTTAATAAAGGGCTCTTATCCAAAGCACTTTAAAATAGTTAGCTAACGGCACAAACAATATATGGAAAGATCATTAAGTGGTGCACCAAGACTCTCAGCGATTTTCAAGTGGTCTGTGGAAAAATCGGTTAGATGACAAAAACAATCAAGGTACCTCACTTTATTTTCATTTATTTCCTATTACTTATAGGAGGAGGAGGAGGAAGGAAAAAAGAATGAAAAATGGGGGTGGGAAGGAAATAAGCAACAAAAAGAACATTCTCTCATGTCCCAAGGAGGGACCCCTAAAATGGAGTTGAGCACAGGGCCCCACTAACGCTAAATCCGCCACTGAGCTTCCTTCTCTGGGTACCCCCAGCCAGCATTCTAGGACGCACGGAGTGTCTGTGTGATAAGTGACCATGGACCAGCAGCTCTGACTCCAGGGGCCTGCTTGTTACACCCTAAGCATTATTGTGGTCTGGGTGGAGAAGGCTCAGGGTTTGAGAGTTCAGGGTAGGAAGCTTCTGCTGATTCTGCTGCACGAACCCTCAATTTTAATTGAGCAAACAGGAGATATTTGACACTGTGCGATACGGCTCCTGTGCTCTGTTCCCAAAGTGTTCTACAGCAGGGGAGGGTCTCTGGTAGCTTGTGTGTCACTGGCATATTGGGGTGATGCTAAAACAGGACAGAGTAGAGGTGGCATTGTGGGGCTGGCGTGAATCATATCTCTTCTTTTCCCCTCCCAAGAACAGAGGGGACAGGAACCCTTACCCAGCGAGGTCACATTCTCATAGTTCTCCTGCATGACATCCCTGTAGAGGGCTCTCTGAGTGGGGTCCAGCAGAGCCCACTGTTCCCTGGTGAAATACACAGCCACCTCCTCGAAGGTCACCGGCCCCTGAAAGAGCGAGAGTCCAACACTCAGTACCTGCTGCCCCACTCACAGCCCCCCTATACATGGGGAACAGGAGCCAATCAGAAACTCTGGGTGGATTGCAGTCAGAGTCTCACCCCCACCCTGCTCAGAGCATCCAGGAAACACCAGGGGGAGGGGATGAAGCGAGAGCCCCTCCTCTCTCCCAGCAGATCCATCACACACCTACTAGCCACAGACTGATTCAGGAGATGGAGCCCCTAGCTGGGTCCAGGGACACCTCCCTGGTAGGAAGCCCAACAACCTCCCCATTCTGAAGAGCTGGATGTGAAGGGAGGGGAAGCTCCCCTAAGCCTCACTGGTGGGTGCCCCCTTCATATCTCACAGCAGCTGCTGGTTAGTCAGGTCGGGCTCCAGCACTAGGAGTCTGGTCAGTTTTCCCAGCCCCATGCAGCTGGGTTATTTTCTGCTCCACAAACTAGAGCATTTCCATTGCCGAACCTCATAGGTCTGTTCCTAGAATCTAGGGCACTTATTAAATAACTCCCAGCAGGTTTAGCACACCCCTGTCCTCCTCCCTTTCTCCACCCTGTGCATTTCCTGCAAACCAGACTGCAACCTCCAAACCAGCCTGTGCAAACCTTCCCATCTCCCACGTATTTGCTGTCCCTCTCCCCCCCCTGGAGGAACCCACCAGCAACCCCCTGATAATACCTACCTGAACTGGCTCCTCTGCAGCCATTTCTCTCCCCTGTCCAACGAGAGGACGGGATGAACTGGAGCGAAACATGGACGTTATTCCGCAGCCTGGCAGGGCGAGAAGGGCAGTTGTGAAGGTTTCAGAACAGGCTTTAACTCATTTCACAGCATGATTCCCCCAGGCCCTTTCCCTGCAGACAGACACCCTAGAGTCTGCCATGCTGAGAAAGGCTTGATCTCTTTGTACAGTGTAGACCTGGCCTCTCCTGCCAGGCTAAGCCCACAGTGACATTTTTAACCTCCCTTCTCCCTCCCCTCACCCCGTAACAAAGTCTCTGAACACAAGGCTAGAAAAAAGCAGAACCAAAGGAGTCACTGTGGGGGATCCCCTCAGACACTCACCCCACGGCAGCCACACCCCAGCAGGAGGGATATGGACTCAGGAACTGGATTTTCCTCTGTCTGATTCTCATCTTTTCCACAGGAAAGTGACTCTACCCAGGGTGCAGCAATACATCTGTCTGGGCAGATTAGAGATCTGGAAATCTCTCTCCAAACTCTTCTCTCACACAGCCCCTTTCAGTCTTTCTTTCTCCTTCTATCTCCTTTTCCCCTCTCCCTGCCCGTCTGGTAGGAAAGTCCCATTCCTGGGTAGTTTGCTCCCCCATGGCTGGATTTGCTCCTGCAATTGTTAATTGGACGAGAAATGAGGGGGGGTCTGTTTGTGTAGAGTCATTTTAAGGCCAGACCCCAGCATTTTCCCTTTGTTTCTTTCAGTTACTTGGAATGTCTGGTTCAGAATTTAGTATTAACAGGGCCCAGGGCTGCCCTAGGGGGCTAGGACCAGCTGGAGAAAGTCATCCCCTGGGCCAGGCAGAGAAGAAGCTTTAATCCAGGTCACTTCCCAGCACAGAACCCCGCTGGGAGCAGCAGCTGCTAAGCCTGGTCTCCCGATCACAATGGAGGCTGCAGCGTCTGACCCAGGAAGCTGAACCCCAGTATCCTGAGCAGAGAGGGACAGAGCGTTTGAGCAGCTTCCCTCCTTTAGGTCTCTGGGGAGAGCAGCTAATGAGAGCCCCTCCTCACAGGGAGAATTGCTGATCTCATTTGCCCCACTGTCGATCCGGAGTCACTCCTTGTCTTTCCATACAGTGACTCTGGATTAACATTGGTCTCAATGAAACCAGAGTTCAGAAAGAATGAGTCCAGAACGCTGTGGAAGAGACCATTGTGCGGCAGTGCTGACCCCCTTCCCTCCACCCTCATCCCCCAGATCTAGGACAAGGACTGGGGGGCACAAATTTTCCAAACGGAACTAAAAGTTCCTGCAGTTTTCAAAAGAGGAGAAAAGCAAAATCTGTGATTTCACACGAACAGTGACTGATAAGTGGACAGAAAGTTATCACAGTGACAGGGCCTGTGACTGGGGAATGCCCGGCAGTGCTTGGAGCCAGGACTCTGGCCCAAGTTGATCAGAGAGAAGGATCATGGTTAGTAGAAGTTCCCACAGCCAGGGGCCCAGCAGATATTCCCTGGGACGCAGCCCCCAGAGTCACCAGCCAGGGACCTCAGCTACCCCTCAAAGCCCCACCGGCCAGGGAAGCCCCACCAGACCATGACTGTCAGGTTGGGAATCCCAAAGGGTTCTCCCCACCAAGAGCCCCCAGCAGCCAGGGACTGCCTGCCTAGGATCCCCCCCCCCCTCCAGCAGGATCTGCCCTGCTCTTTGCCTGGCACCCCCTCCGCCCCCCTGCGGGATCCCCTGATGCTTTACAGGGGCACCCCTTGGCCTAGCGCCGGGGATTCTCCCACACACACTCTGTGCACTGGGCACGGCAGCGATCCCAGGAGTCTGTGGGGGAAGCCCAGACAGAGCCCCTGGCACAGCACCAGGCTCCCTCTAACTTCCTGTCCCGCCTCCCCAGAGACACCCCCCTCCCCCTGTTCTGAAGCCAACAGGCCCCCAGCGATACCCACCTTCATGACCCATAGCCTCAGAGCTGGGCACATCACAACAACCCCTCAAAACCCCAAACCTCCAGAACCCACCAACCTGACTAGGGTACCCCCTGCCCAGCCACCCAAACACCTCCCCCCACCACAATGCATCTTCATATCCAGCTGCAATCTCCTCATACAGACAGCCCTTGCCCCCAGAGCAACAGGGTTACCTCACAGTGTCTGATAAGTGGATAGAAAGTTATCACCGCCTCCTGCTGGCCAGTCGCACAGACAGAGGGAGCCCTGGGGGATGCTTCTTTAACAGGAGAATGGAAGGCCTGGAGGGCAAGAAAGGTAAGAAACTTCCATGGCCTGTCACTAGCAAATAATGGCCACCATGGATCCAACCCCAAGGTGGCTACATCTTAGCACTGCAGGAAGCAACCCCTCCTGAAGAGCATTTGTCATGGGATTTGGGAAACTTCTGGACCCACACTGCACTCAGAGAGACCTCCTCATCCCGTGCCAGCTGGGGAAAAGGATTCAGCCAACTCTCCTGTTATCAGCTGGGAACCACTGATCCCCAAACATGGGGTGGCCTCTGAATTTGATGGGTATTAAACGTGTGTCTGGTCTCTTTCTTCGGCAAACATTTTAACAGAGATAAAGGAGGAAGAAATGATTCTCAAAGGAGACTGGAAAGATGATCTCTGGGCAATTTAACCCCTGCAACAACCAGGATGGAGAATGACTCAGGGCAACAGGTTCCTCCAATGAAGAAGTTGCTGGGATTTAGAGACATGGGGAACAGCCCCAAACCGGAGAGGATTTTTAATTGACATTTGATGATGACATAGAAAGAGGGAAAACCTGAGATTTGAGATCAGTGTTCAGAAATGAAAAAAAAAGGGTGGAAATCAGAGGGATTTTTGGATCCATTTTTGTAAATTAGTGAAAGGAAAGTGGAACATCAGAGGGATTTTATATCAGTTGTTGATATGAGGTAAAATCTGAGTGCATTTCACATCAATATTTGATAAACGAATAAAGAGGAAATGGACAACATAAGGACACATTTTGTATCCATAGTCAAGAATCTGAGAAAAGGTGTAAATCTGAGATTTATTTTTTTTAGTAATTTATAAATAGAGACAAGGAAAAACTCAGGGCATAGTCACTTAGAAATAGACAAGTTGAGAGAAAGTGGGGCAAATTTTTAGGGTATTTTATATGAATCTTTGAGATTTGCAGAGAATACATGTCACAAGGTAAGCAACTGATAACAAGAAAATTAATTCATCTACACGAGTTCCAATCAACACTCCTGAGGTGAATTTTGGGGAGGATATTGTGTGTCGAGCCAATGAAGAGTAATACATTTTTGTAACTCTCCTTTGTGCTGCCTAAAGTATTTCTTTCCACACAAATTAAAGCCCAATTGTAAGTAAAATATCTTGCTTATAAAAGGTGCCTGTTCCAGAATTATTTTTCCTACAGGGCTACTGTGCTCTGATTCCTGACCTCTCTCTGAGTGTTACTGGTGTGTGATGCTCACAATACTTCAGAAGAAAAGTTCTCTTATTGCTGAGTGTCATTTGCATTAATAAAAAGTTACTGATTTCCTCAAATCACACAGAATAAAACCCACCACAACATAACGTCAGGCAATTCGGGGCAGGTGTTGATCAGGGATAAGATCTGAGCGGTTCCCACCCGGGTGTGCCGCGGGGGGGGGGGAGCGGCGCCGTCCCGCGGGACCCGGGCACAAGGTCAATCCGGGCGGTGGCTCGCGCAGTCCCGTTACCGGGGCGGGGCCCCGCGCTCGGCCCAGTCCGGCGGCAGCAGCGAAGGCGGGAGAACGGGGCGGGGTTGGGATGTTTTATATCCGGGTCTGAGCGTTGGGGAAAACGGGTCACAGACTCCGCCCCCGGCAGCGGGGAGAGAAACCCCCAGCGCGGGGGGCAGGGCGGGGGGAGAGGCCCCCGGGGGGGGCTGGTACGGGACGCTCCAGCGCACGCGGGCAGTGCCGGTTCCCCCCCATCACACGGGCCGCAGGAGCCCGGGGAGGGCGGCAGTGGGGAGGGGCAGGTGCGAGACACGGACACACACTCACCTTCCCTTCCCCACCGCTACGGGGCCGCACTGGGACCCCCCGCCCCGCCCCAGCTCCCGGCCCGGCCCAGGGCGGGGGGGGGTCTCGGGCCCAGGTGTCTGTTCCCCGCGCCCCGCTCGGCTCTTACCGGTTCTGCCGCGCGCCCGGAGCCTCCCCCCGCAGCGGCCGGAAGTGACGCGCCCTGCGGGGGACGGGGAGGAGTCACGTGACGGGGCCGGTGTAACGACAGAAACAGCCCCCGCTCTGGACTCGCTGCTTGGGCTGCACTGAGCATGCGCAGCCGCACGGAGCCTGCGCAGTAACCGCCGCTGTGGCCGCTGCCCGCTCTCTGCCCTCACCGCTCCCGGCGCTTCGCTGCCCGCTCCGCGGGGGGGTGAAAAGCCCCGGGGGGCGAATCGCAGCGGGGAGGGCTGCCAGGGGCTGAGCGGGGCAGAAATTCACTGGGGGTCGAGCTGCTGCAGGGGGCCGGGGAAATGGGGGAGCCGCTGCCAGACCCTGTGCGGGACAAACCCCGTTTGGGGACCAGGGGCCCCTCGGGCCGAGCCCCCCGCTGCGCGCGCAGATCCGGGGGGGCCGGGCGGGGGGGGCACCGGCTGTCTCGGTTCTGCCGCGGGTCAGCCCGGGGGGGGGGCGGGTTCCCGGGGCTCCAGGCACCGCCCCCCCCCCCCCCGGTGCGCGCCCCCACCCCCCCGCGCCCCGCCGTCGGTGCCCGCGCGGCGGGGCGGCCCCAGCGCCGGCCCGGAGCCCGCGGGCGGGACACACCGGCCAGACCCCGCCCCCGGCTCTGCCTCCCGCCCCGGGACTGTGGGAAAGTGTCTGTGTCCGTGTGAAACCCCGCAGCCCCTTCCTGGTGCAGCGCCGAGCTGCCAACTCCCCAGTCCGCGTGTCCGCACCCCCTGCACCCCATCCCTGCCCCAGCTCAGAGCCTGCCCCCTCACTCAACCTCCCCATAGCCTGCACCCTCCTGCCCCCAACTCCCCAGAGCCCGCGTGTCCGCCCCTGCACCCCATCCCTGCCCCAGCTCAGAGCCTGCCCCCTCACTCAACCTCCCCATAGCCTGCACCTCCTGCCCCCAACTCCCTCCCAGAGCCCGTGTGTCAGCACCCCTGCACCCCATCCCCTGCCCCAGCTCAGAGCCTGCCCCCTCACTCAACCTCCCCATAGCCTGCACCCCCCGCCCCAACTCCCCGAGCCCGCGTGTCCGCACCCCAATCCCCTGCCCCAGCTCAGAGTCTGCCCCCCTCACACAACCTCCCCATAGCCTGCAACCTCCCGCCCCAACTCCCCCGAGCCCCGCGTGTCCGCACCCCAATCCCTGCCCCAGCTCAGAGCCTGCACCCTCACTCAACCTCCCCATAGCCTGCAACCCTCCCGCCCCAACTCCTCCCAGAGCCCGCGTGTCCGCACTCCCTGCACCCCATCCCTGCCCCAGCTCAGAGCCTGCACCCCTCACTCAACCTCCCGATAGCCTGCAACCCCTGCCCAACTCCTTCCAGATCCTGCACCCCAAACAGGGCTGGATTAACCTTTGTGGGCCCGGTGCTAAACATATTTGTGGGTCCCCTGGGGAAATGGGGACATGGGGCAGGGGCAAAGTCCTCAGAGCGAGGGCTCGCGGGGCAATGGATGATGAGTCATGGCACGGCAGGGACAGCCCAACTCCACCCAGCCCAGTACAAGGGCCCTGTTTACAAACCGGGAGCGGCCAGACCCACGCGGTCCAGACCCCCCACCCCCCCCACCACACACACCCAGCTCGACCCCCCTGACAGCCCCCCAACACACACACATCTTCCCACCCCACAGTGCCCAGCACCCCCCAGACCCACTAGAGACCTACACCCTAACCCCCAGCCACAGTAGCCGGCCCTGATGGGAGGTGACTGTGTCTGCCAGGCTGAGCTGGCAGCGCAGCCAGAGCTGGTCCTGGGGCAGGAGAACTCCGGCCCCTTGGGAGTGGTGGAAGCAGCCAGGCTGGAGCAGGAGCAGAGCCTACCCGGGCCAGGCTCCCTCAGGACCCAGCTGAGCCTCCCCCCTCCCCGACTGTCCCCTGTGAGTGGCTGAGACTGGCCCAGCCTCTGCACCAGTCCCAGGTGGCTCTTCCCCCGGGAGGCAGGTGGGGCCACACAGGTCCCAGGCAGTGGAGACAGCTCAGAGCTGGAGCAGTGCTGGGGAGTGGGGCAGATCCCTGAGACGTGACTCCCGAGATCCCACCCAGCCCACCCACATCCATTGGCCCCGTGGCCAGCAGCCCTGCTGAGCACACACCTCTCTCTCTCCCTGCTTTCCTATCACCAGTTATGTTACTACAGGAATGAAATCGAGACATCCCGTAAAACAGCTAGTTCCACATTGTTCTTCAAACCTCAGATCACTGAAATGCAGCTTTGCATTTGAGATACTATATGACTGTAGTACATTTTGCACTGCCTGCATCTACACTGACATCAGGAGAGGAGAAGAGGACAAGACTGTCCCTAGCATATATGATTTTAAAGAAAGGAGAGACACACACACCCACTATCAATACAACAAGAAGGGAGAACAGTAGCTGGTGCCAAGAGAGAAGATGCAATGAAACCCTTCTGTACCCACAACTGATGTCTGAAAAGCATCAGTCACTCTGCAGATCAAAGAAAGAAAGAGCAGCCAGTTTCAGACAGATAGGATCCTTATGACCTATATAGGAGAAGTGTACTTCCCTATAGCAGTTTCCCACCATAATAAATAAATCCATAAGAAAATTAACCAAAAATTAAGATTAGGAGTCTGATTGAAATTATGTACATTTTCAGCATTAGTTTAGTATGAAAATATTGCAGCTACTTTTCTTTTACTTCTGTCTTCATAAAAAGCAACAGAGTTATAACAGATGATTACAAAGACTAAAGTGCATGCTTTACTATAATTAGGACCAGGCAATCCAAGATGAAAACTACACCGTGGCAGAGTCCTACAACCAGGTCTTTGAGGCCAATCCCTTTATCAATGGAATCCTCAACCAAAATATGAGGAAGGAGACGAGTCACCCTCAAACTTTTGACAATAGCTCAAGGTCAGACACCCAGAAGACCAGCGCCATTCGTATTCTGGTTTTGGATAAAATACTTGATCTTGCCTACATCATAGAAACCTTCCTCTCTCCAAGTCTACACCCCACTACACCCTTTAGCGATAAAGTAACCATTAAAGAAGTTCTGAATCAGTCGTCTTTCTTCCCAATTTAGGTTTAACAATAAAGCTGCAACCTAAGTAGCTATGGGAGATGACAGTGCAACTACTAGGTATTGGTGGGGGAAAAGTGTGCTACTAATGTCCTGGATATACTGGCAGGGCCGGCTTTAGGCTAATTCAACTAATTCCCCTGAATCGGGCCCTGCCCCTAAGAGGGTCCCGTGCCCAAGCCCTGGTTCGGTGTATTGGCAAGAGTCAGTGCACTGTACCGGGGTGGCCCGGCTTCTCCAGGGGACAATTTAAAGGGCCTGGGTGCCCTTTAAATTGCCACCACTGCCACACTGCTGGAGCCATGGGGTAGGGCTGTTGGGATCTGTGGGCTACTTAAAAAGTCCATCGCCCCCGTTGCTTCTATTGCCCTAGCCCTTTAAATAGCCACTGGAGCCTCGCCGCTCCCCCAGGGCTCCGGCAGCTGTGTACATGGCCAGGGCTGTGGAAGCAGGGGAGCCCCAGGTGGCTGCTGTTACTCTGGTGGGGGAGGGAGGAGGAGGAGGGAGCACTTACCATACCGGGTGGTCTGTACCCCCTGTACCTGCACCCCCTGCCCTGTCTCCAGCCAACCCCTGCTGCACCCCCCCTGCCTGAAGCCAGCCATTCCTGCACTCCTCTGTCTTCAGCACTGCCAATCTATGCCGCACTGCCAATCTATGCCACACCCCCCTATGGCCCTGCTTGAAGCCAGCCAGCCCCCCCCAGCCCCCCCCCCCCCCCCCAGTCTCCAGCCATTGCTGCACCCCTTGCCCTGCCTGCAGCCAGCCCCATGTCCACTGGTGCCCTGCAATTCCCTGGGCAGTAACCCTGCATACCTGCTTCAATGATGGGAGAAGAGAGCAGCTGGTACCCACACACATGTGCACACCCTAGGGTGACCAGACAGCAAGTGTGAAAAATCAGGATGGGGTGGAGGTTAATAGGATCCTATATAAGAAAAAGACCCCAAGATTGGGATTGTCTCTATAAAATCGGGACATCTGGTCACCCTAGCACACTCCCAGGGAGTGGCGGGGACCAGGGGCGGCTCTATACCCCAGCGCGCCAAGCAGGCACGTGGGGCGGCCCTTTCCCGGGGGGGCGGCATTTGGCTCCGGTGGCCGGGCTGCAGGCCTGCCTGCGGCCGGTCCACCGGAGCCCGGGACGAGCGGACCTGCCGCAGTCATGCCTGCGGCAGGTCCACTCGTCCCGGGCTCCGGTGGACCTGCCGCAGGCAGGCCTGCGGGAGCTCAACCGGAGCCGCGGGAAGAGGGGACCCGCCGCGGGACCGGGGAAGGGCGGCGCAGCGCACCGCGCTGCTTGGGGCAGCCTGATTTCTAGAGCCGCCCCTGGCGGGGACCCACACATGTGAAGCGGAGTTCATTTCTAGTTCAGGCCCATCTTTTTAAAAAAGAACTGTAGGTAGTGTTAACATACAGCCATATTTTCCTGGACATGTCAGACTTTTTGGTTTTTAAATTCCTGTTCGGGAGGAATTTTTAAATCTGGAAATATAGTAACCCTATTGGTACCAGAAATACATATTCTGGCACATCCCTTAAATCAGAACTTTTCATAGGGAACCGGTTGCTAAGAAAGGAAAGGCTTTTTTTCCCCACCTTTTTTTCCTTTTTTTTAAAGTCATCCCTGCTGGGGCCATGAAAATGTTTGAATTGGGTGGGCCCCAAACTTCTACAGCCGGCCCTAACTAGTCTGTTCAGTGTTATAGCTTTTAATATGCTACTGCAAATACTGTAATAGAGCATTAATGTCCCAATGTACTGTAGCTTGTTTTAACTTACCGTAATACTAGAAGTGGTGCATGTGAACATTGCCGTAACGAGGGCAAGGCGAGTGAGGCATTTGCCTCGGGCACGGAAAGTGAGGGGCTCAGAAAGTCTCTCCTTCAGCGGCAATTCGGCAGCAAGTCCTTCCCTCTGAGAGGGACTGTGGTACTCGTTGCCAAAGTGCCGCTGTTCGTCTTCAATGGAGAGGGGCAGCGCATACGGCTCTTTTGCAGAAATTCGTCGGTGGATCCTTCCCTCTAATAGGGAAGAGCCGGACATGCTGCCTCTGTTCCTTGCCTTATGTGCCAAAAATCCCTACTGACGGCTCTGCATGTGAAGCTCTCTTAAAAGCTGACACTACAGTAGTGATATTCCCTAGCCAGCATGCATAGGGCTGGGTGTGGGAAGGGAGTGAATTTAGGTATAAGTAACATCTCTCACCAAACAGGAACTTTTACAAAGTTCATTATTATGCCTTGTCTTACAAACACCAAAAACTATTATTACATATGCAGAAAGGTCAATAATCACCCCCTCCCCATATATACAGAGTTGTGCTTCTGCATATAGTATCTATGTCAGATTAATATTGAGTTACCAGCTGTTCAGGAATCAGTCAAGAGTCAGCTGCCAAGCCACATGTTGATTCCTATTGCAAACTGTATGGGTGACCCTTGAGGCATTCTGAAGCAAGAGATTACTGTAAAACTGTAAATAAGACATAGAAAGAATAAAATTTTCCTAGGTTTTGTTTGTCAGATTTATTGTATTATGTATAGTAGGTGTTTAATATAAAAACCAGGTAGTATGGTTTACAATGTTTTAACAAGAGATTATTCTATTACCATTATCCAGTCAACTTGCACACTATTTTGAAGTAGTGATAATTCACAGAGAGAGAAAGAAGAAAGCTGAATTTAGATAATTATTAACCAGATTCCTGGTTATTCACCAGCCACTTTGCTTCAGTCCATGGCATAAAGCATCATAAACCCAGGACAGTATTGACAAGATAATATTCACCTCGAATTTGCATCTGCTACACTCCCCGCCCCCGCCTCATTCCCAGTCACAATATTCAGGATATAGCCTAGTGAGAAAGTGGCCTGGCTGAAGCATGTAGCTGCCAACTGAAAACTAGTACTGAGTACAATAGCCTTGAGAACATTGCTTAATTCTGAGCACTGTGTCTGCAGTGAGATGCAGGGTGGCCCTGGTGCCATGGCACCATTGAAAAGTCGATACTGACTGTAATCCCATAGGCGGCAGGTTTGTATAATTTTTGGTGGTGCCCAAAATGGTGGTCTATCTCCCCGCTCTCGCTCTGTAAGCCGATATAAAATTAAGCTACAACGCATCAGAAACACACGATTACAAGGGTCATTTAAAAGTGGAAAGTGAGAAGCAGCACTTGCCTGCTTCAATATCTGATATTAAATTTTGTTACACCTGTTGTGCCAAATTGGGAATGTTCTTAATGTTTTCTCTGAATACTGTGTGGATGCCTCAGTTTCCCCTGCAAGGTGCCAACTGAAGGTGTTGGGGACAAAGAGATCAGGTGGCCTCCTTGTCCAGAAGAGATACAAAGGCTAGAGGAGGGAGTGTCAGTTTGGAGCTGGCTGGGGAAATGGGGAGAGGCCCAGAACTTGGGTCTAGGCTCCCCACCCTCCAAGATGGACCTGACTGAGGGGTCATTTTCTGTACCTACAAGCTCTGTTTAATCTGTGTTCCTGTTGTCTAACAAACCTTCTATTTTACCGGCTGGCTGAGAGTCACGTCTGACTGCAGAGTTGGGGTGCAGGGACCGCTGGTTGCCCCATGACCTGCCTGGGCACACTCGCTGCAGAAAGTGCACGGTGTGGAAAGAGCTGAATGCTCCAAGGTCAGACCCAGGAAGGTGTAAGCTTCTTATCTTGGAGACAGTACGCTCAGAGAGAGGAGTCTCGCAGAGTCCTGACTGGCTTTGTATGGAGTAGTTCCAAAGCATCACAGCATCCCCTTCCACACCATGGGCTTCCCGGAAGTCCGCACAGGCACTGACACTCCCTCCTCTGCCCTCTCTCTCTTTTCCAGGCATTAGGAGGCCATCTGATCTCTTTGTTCTCCAACACCTTCAATTGGCAGCTTGCAGGAGAGTGGCCCAGGCCATCCGGTGCCCGGAGACAGGGTTTCGGCCATTCTCTGTGCAGACAGCATCACACTGGCCCTCCAGGGCTCTACAACAATCACACCCCCTTATCCCACCATCTAGATCCTTGAGAAATGCATATGGGAAACTGAGGCACCCACACAGTCTTCAGAGAAAACATTAAGAACATTGCCACTTTGTAACACCTGTATACAACTACTTATATACTTTAAAGGGGTGTAAAATAATCAAGTATTGTGCTAAACACAATGATACTGCAAACTGACCACCACATTTCAGTTGCACATTTTTCCCCCTTAGGTGAGGGCTCTGGGGTGGGGCAGGGGATGAGGGGTTCACAGTGCAGGAGGGTGCTCAGGTTTGGGGTGCTGGCGGTGCAGGCTCTGGGGTGGGGCAGGGCTGGGGATAAGTAACTTGGGATGCAGACAGGCTGCCCCAGGTCTAGGACCAGAGAGGACTCCCCCCCCCCCATTATCAGCAGCAGCAAGCTCCAGGGGAGGGATCCCTCCTCTCCCCCCGCAGCACACTCACTCTGCAACACAGTCACTGCACATGCTCCTAGGGACTCTCTCAGGTCCAGAAAGCCCACTCGCCTCCCCTGCGGTGGGTATTGGGTGGCACAGAGTCCCTGGGCGATGCTCTGGAACTGCTCCCAACCAAGCCAGTCAGGACTTTGGGGAGCCTCCTCTCCCTTGGAGCAGACTTTTTCAGGGCAAGAACCTCACACATCTTCATCTCCTGGGTCTCTCCTTAGTGCATTCAGCATCCTCTGCCCCTCCATGTGCTTCCCACAGTGATCCCACCCCAGCGGTGTTCAAGGGAAAGCCACAGGGTCCTGCACCCCCAGTTTGCAGTCAGATGTGACTCTCAGCCAGCCAGTAAAACAGAGGTTTGTTCGGTGACAGGAACACAGTCTAAAACAGAGCTTGTAGGTACAGCAAACAAGATCCCACAGCTGGGTCCATTCTGGGGGCAGTGAGCCAGATCCCCATATGCACTTCCCTCATCATCCCCAGCCAGCTCCAGACTCCCAAACCCCCTCCAGCCCCTCCTCTCTGCTCAGTTCTTTTCCTGGGCCAGGAGGTCACCTGACCTCTTTGTCTCCAACACCTTCAGCTGGCACCTTTGCAGAGGAGGGCCCAGGCCATCAGTTGCTAGGAGACAGAGTGCCAGGCATTTAGGTGCACTGGCCCTTTGCTCTGTAGCAATCAAATACCTTGATCCACCACCTACATACTTTAGAACGGCATAGGAGACACTGAGGCACCAACACAGTATTCAGAGAAAACATTAAGAACATTCCCAGCTCGTCACACAGGGGTGGGGGGCTGCCATCATGTGTGGCCTCCCCACCCTGCTATTCCCCTGCGTGCGGGGAAGAGAACTCCTAAGCACCTGAGTGCCTCCTGTCTCCTCCTCTCTCCCTCCCCCGGTGCTCCAAGAGGCTGCCAGCCGCTGATCTCTATATCCGTAGGCAGAAACAGCACAAAGAAAGGAGAGAGGCACTGGCTGTTTTCTTTCAGGCAGGGAAGCTCTGCGGCGGGGGCAGGGGAGAAACACCGCTCCAAATATTGGTGGAGCAGAGCCCTCAGCCTTGAAGATTACTGGTGCTTAAGCACCTCGAGCCCATATAAGCTGCGGCCCCTGTCATCCCCCTTCAACAGGAAAACTCCCTTGGACCGTTTCTGGATGCCACTAAAAATATAAAAATCTGCTTCCCTGCTGTTAATTTACTGCTACAGGAGACTTGATGCAGTGACATACTTTCCCTATATTCCATCAAACTCTGCATCACATCTCTTGAGTATTTAAAAGAGTATCTCATATTTGTCTATGTAAAGTATCAGAACTGTTTACAAATTTTAGGATTGCCTTTTGCTGCATTACTCTTGCCTGTGAATCCAGCTCTTACAGTCCCATGTGCACACATCATTGCTTATGTGTAGAAGATGATTCACAAATATTCAGTAAGTGTATTATATGGTCTCACCCTACATTGTTCCCAAGGGCAGAAATCTTCTGCAACAATGAAGGCTTGGGCTGATGACCAGTGGCTGCAGAATTATTGGATGTATCTTTGTGCAAAACTCGCCAAAATGAAAGCTGGACTGACAGTGGAGAAGAAAAAACAATTGCACTATGGGGATCTGCAACACCTTATTACTTTCTGTCAATCAGTGCTCTCTCTCCTAAACTAAGGTGAATGGATTTCTTTAATGTAAGTAGTCACAACATATGGTTAAATATTTTATTATCAATATCCTGTTATGAACTCAGTGGTCACAGATAATACCTGTCTTCTTTTGCAACCAGGGCACATTATCCAGTCTTTTCCCGCACCCCCACACAACCAAAACTGATCAGAGAAAAACCTTGCATAAAGCAGTTAATGGAGGTGCGAGACATACCTACTTCTTTGGTGACAAGCTGTAGGCAACACCCCTATCCTTATTCACACCCATAGCAGTAGGACAGACTTCTAGTAGTGAAACTCTTACTGATATCCAAAATACCGAAGCTGACAAATTACTTGTCAGCCACCTGAAGGGACACCACCCATAGTAAGAGGTGATCAGTTCCTATTATCTAGCCTAAATAAATTCCTTCAGTCCTCAGTTTACCCATAAAGAAATCTAGTGTTTTCCCATCAACCAATTCCATATTTTCTCTACCAAACCATTTCCTCACTGTCAATTAAGAATTCTCATGTGTGCATAGACCCAAAGTATGCCTGATTTAGAATCATAGAATAGAATCATAGAATGTCAGGGTTGGAAGGGACCTCATGAGGTCATCTAGTCCACCCCCCTGCTCAAAGCAGGACCAATCCCCACATAAATCATCCCAGCCAGGGCTTTCAGAAGCCTGAGCTTAAAAATCTTGGAGATTCCACCACTTCCCTAGGTAACAACATCTACTCCTGACAGAATCAAGATTCTGAGTTAAGAACAACAATGCAGACTCACGAGTTCAAGCTTCCTGGAGTGGGTGAGTTCCCTCATTTTATCTCTCTGTTTCCTTTTCTACCACAGGTATTAATCTTTAAGAATATAATTTCTTTTAGTTTGGCTCTCCTTATGATGTAAGGGTGATGACAGGGACATGCTAACTGTGGGACAAATAAGGGTGTCAGCTTGAAAGTGCTGTTTGAATCATTCCAGTGGGCACACAACCAGTACATTGATAGATTTACACAACTTACCCCCACCCCCCGAAGAGGAGAAATATCAAGGAAAACCAAGACAAGTAACCACACTAAATGAGCATATCCCAAGTAATGGGCAACTCTGTTAAAAGTACCCAAATAATAAGGGTCTTCCTGGCTAACTGCATGAATAATAAAGAATCTTCAGAATGTAGTCATTTCTTAAATGGTTTGCAAGCCTGTAATCATGGTGATTTCTTTATTGCTACCAATTTCTATATTGTTTCTCTGTGCATGGTCTGTTTTTTTTTATGTGTCTTTGGCTGACATATAAGTAATTTTGCTTGGTTTAAAACAATTTAGATGGTGGGATCTAATTGGTAAGATAATCAAGTAACAGTATGTTAGGGTTGATTACTTAAATTATATTACAATTATTGACTAAAGGCATTGATGAGAATGAGGCATGGCCACACAGAGGTGGGGTGCAAGTGGGGCAATATGGCCCAAGCCCTGGGCTCTGCAGGGCCCCCCCAAGAGAACGTGTGAGGTCTCCACCCCTCTTCTGGAGCCTCAGCGGATCCAGTAGTGCCTCAGAGCAGCTGCAGCTGGGTGTGGCCTGACCACCTCCCTTTTCAGAGACACGTGGTAAGGGGGTGGGGCTGCGAGCTCCAGCGGGGCTGCGTTCCCAGCCCCACCCTTTACCACGTGACTCTGAGCGTGGCGTAGCTCAAGAGCCACGCTGCAGCGATTCAGGGAGACTGTTGGAAACGACGCGCTGGGGCTCCGTGTGAGCGGGGCTCCAGGGGTAATTGGCCGGGCTTAAGGGGCTATGGCTGGGGGGGCTGGCTAAGGGGTAGGAAGTCCTGGGGACAGGGAGGGGGGCAGAGGTGGGGTGAAGTCAGGGGACAGGGAACTTTGGGGTTGTATTGTGGGTGTTCTGGGGTGTCTGTCAGGACTCAGCAGGAGGGTGGATGGGGGTGGGTCAATCAGGAGACAGGGAGCAGGGCTTGGGTCATGGGGTGGTGGTGGGAGGTGGGGGTGGTGAGGGGACAAGAAGCAGGAAGGGTTCAGTGATTCTGAGGTGGGGTGGGCAGTTGGGGGGCAGGAAGTGGGTGGGGGTCAGATGGGGGCAGGGCCAGGCTGTTTGGGAGGCACAGCCTTCCCTACCCTAAAGCTCATTTTGCAGTTTGAAGCTTGCAGAAGAGCCAAGCTGTTAGCTTTTCCATTAGGGCTACCATCCCTTTCACTTCTCAAATGCCAAATTACAGTATATATTTAATTTCAGGGGAGGGTAGCTTCATTTAAAATTAGCCACTTGAGGGAATCACATGAGAAGAGCAATATCCTACACCGCCTACCTTCTTCCCCACCTTACCAGGAGACACCCCCTCCCTACATTCCCTGAGGCTTCAGAGGGGTTAATTCAGTGGCTCTCAAACTTTTTTTGTCCTGGCGAACCCTTTCACATAGCAAACCTCTGACTGTGACCCCCAACCCCATACATTGAAAATACTTTTTGATATATTTTACACTACTATAAATGCTGGAGGCAAAGCGGGCTTTGAGGTGGAGGCTGACAGCTCGTGACCCCCCCCCACAACCTTGTGACCTCCTGAGGTGTCCCGACGCCAGTTGGAGAACTCCTGGGTTAATTGAATTTTAGCGACCAGTGTCCATGCACATGCATGTGCATTTCTAAGCATGTCAGTTTTCACAACATAGGCTTATCCCAGATTCTGGAACAAGCACAAATGATCAGTTTGTGGAGTATGTACATAGTCTATACTAAAGACAAATCCACCATAACCGTCTCCGGTTTGTAGTGGACCCCATGGAGCCAGTCTCTAGGAAAAACATAAATGCATAGAGGTTAAGTCCGTAAATGGCTATTAGCCAGGATGGGTAAGGAATGGTGTCCCTAGCCTCTCTTTGTCAGAGGGTAGAGATGGATGGCAGGAGAGAGATCACTTGATCATTACCTCTTACGTTCACTCCCTCTGGTGCACTTGGCATGGGCCACTGTCGGTAGCCAAGATTCTGTGCTGGATGGACTGTTGGTCGACCCGGTATGGCTGCTCTTATGTTCTACCCTAAATGAGCCCAAAGTTATGGAGACCCATATGAGTCAAGTAAGCCAGCAGAGTATCAGAAACCTGGAAAAAACCTCTGACTGGGTGGGCTCAGGCATTTGGTCACAAGCTGAGGTGGTTCAAAAGTTTTTGATTTTTTTCAAGCAGAACTTTTTGTTTCTTAACACAATCAAACACAGCAAGCATCAAATATTTTGAAACGTACTTATGAAACCCAAACCATATTTAGGTTTTGGCTGATTACTTTCAGCTTTTCTATTACCAAAAAAAAAAAAAAATTTCGAAGGAAAGCAGAAATTGTCCGTGAATTTCTTCTGCTGTTTTAAAAACCCCTAGTTTTTGATCCAAAAAACCCACTGACGGAAATAATTTGTCCAACCGTTTTAATGAGCCTTACTGCCTTTTACCATTACCTGATTCTGAGAACCAGTGATACCTCCTAAGGAAGTTTTCTCTAAAGTGGGTTTGTGCTGCGATGCGGAAGGTTTCTTTTTCCAAGGGCCACCCGTGGGGGAGATCAAGTGGTGCAATTTTCCTGGGCCCCCACGAGAATATAGTATTGCAATTTTTTTATTGAACGGGACCCCAAAATTGCTTTGTCACAGGGCCCCTAAATCCTCTGGGCAGCCATGGAATGATGTGATAATGATATGTGTATGTTACAGGATTGTCTTTTTCATAATCTTCAGATTTACAGAAAAGTATTTTCTCCAAAAAAAGTTGCACCAAGCAGAAAATTAACTCAACATAATGGCAAGTAAGTAGAAATTTTTCATATGTACCCACGGGGGTAGGGGTAGCTCAGTGGTTTGAGCATTGGCCTGCCAAATCCAGGTTTGTGAGGACAGTCCGTAAGGGTACCATTTAGGGATCAGGGCTCCAAAAAAAAGGTGTGGCTTGGGAAAAACTGCCAGGGACAGTACATTGTCCTGCTACTGAAGGAAAGGGACTGGACTTGATAACCTTTCAAGGTTCCTTCTAGTTATATGACATAAGAATATCACCATATATTGTTAATTAGTTTATTATTTATTCTTTAGTTTCCAGATCCCCTTACTTTCAAGAAAATCCGCTTGTTTTACTTTTTTAAGGACATATTTATGCTGTCACATTTACGGTCCTGAGTCAATATGTCTATACATGGTTACAATCTTGTAGTGATCTCTTCATCTCTGATGACATTCACTCTGCATTGGGCAAATATGGCCATAATTTCCAATTAACAAGTATTTTAAAATTATGCACAAGCCTGACATTTTTTTATGTATGTCTTCTGTTTGGCCTATGACTGATGCATCGTTGATTTTGGTTTACCCTGCTTATAGGTCAGCAATCTACATCTCATACCTTGTAACTCAACTTTAAGTCTTATATGCATTGATATGCCATGTTTGTGGTTAAGTAACTGTTTTCTCTTGTAAATGATTCTCAGGGAAGTCTTTTGAAGAAAAAATAGCAAATGTCTTGGCATACTTAAAGACAGGCAGATATCCTGAAGGAATGAATAAAGCTGGCTGACTGAACCTGCGTCGATATGCTGTCAACTTTTCATTGGAAGGAAAGGAATCCTTTTTTTTTTAATACAGTACTGACACATTTACAGGCTGAAGTTTCCTATGTAATGATGGCCCTGATGTCCCAACACTGGGATTGTGTCGAGTGTTACTATTATCTTTCATGGGCCCGGAATTGGTATCTCTACTTTTCTTTAAATTATCCAGAAAATCAATGTATACCAGTGGTGCAACAAATGCAGTGTGATGTACAGTTATGTGATAAATGACTATGACTTTGAAAAAAAAAAATTTTTTTCATTTCTTAATTATGTTATCCAGTCTGCTGCAAGCACCACCAGCAATCACTATATGTAAAATTAGCAAAAATTTCTAGCTAAACACCAGGGCCGCCAAGAGGATTCCAGGGGCCTAGCGTCTTCAGCGGCGGAGGCCCACGCTTCGGTGGTAATTCGTCGGCGTAGGGTCCTTCCGCTATGGGACCTACTTCAAAAGTGCCCCGAAGACCCATGGTGGGGGCCGAATTACCGCCGAAGCGGGACCCACCACCAAAGTGCAGCCGGGTCTTCTGCGGGAATTCGGCAGCAGGGAGCCCCCTCAGCAGGTCTTCAGGGCACTTCGGCGGCGGGTCCCGGAGCAGAAGAACCCCCTCCCCCCCGGCTGCTGAATTACCATCAAAGACACGGCTGCACTTTGGCGGCGGGTCCCGCTTTGGCGGTGGGGGGACCTTCCTCCGGGGCATAAGGACCCCACGGCGGCGAAGACCAGGAGTGGAAGAAGCTCCGGTGGCCCAGGCCCTGAGAGAGTGTCCCGGGGCCACCCGGAGCGAGTGAAGGTCCCCGCTCCAGGGGCCACAAAACCTCTCATGGGGGCCCCTGCGTCCCGGAGCAAATTGCCCCACGTCCCACCCCCAGTCTTCGCAGCCCTGCTATACAGTGAAATTTCCCCCTTGTACTCAAGGTATTATGATTCATAGTGTACATAGATGTCTTTGATAGGCATACACCTTATAATTAATAATTTTTTTGCAAGTAACCAGTTACAGATTAAGTGAAACATGTTGCCCCCACCACAGCCCTGGCAGAAGCCACAGGGCTGCAGGGGAAGCCCATATGCCCAACCTCATCTCCAGGATACATGCCTGGTGGGGCAGGAGAATCCACAGCACCCTGCTCCTGGTCCCTAAAGAACCGCAGCATCAAAACCCCACTGCAGCCCTGGGACTGGAGGAGCTCTCAGTTCCTGGTACAGCCATGACATAGGAATAGAGCTTCTCCAGTCCCAGTGCTGTGTGGGAGCGAGTGGTTAGGAAATGAGACAAGGAGTTCTGGGGCAGGCAAAATGGTGGGGAGCCTAGGTGGAACATGGCTGAGATCCCGGTGAAGAGGACGCAAGGGACAGGGCCATAGGTGTTGCTGCGGGTGGACAGGGTGGGTACAGGGAGAACAATTGCTGTGGCCCAGGGCCACGATAAACCTTAATCATCCTCCGTGCTCCGTCTTCTATGATCAACAGAGGGGAAATTGTTCCATTCAGCAAAAGGAAGAAAGGTGGCCGTTGTGCATACCATGAAAGAAGCCCTGCGACTCTTTGAAATGTTTCATGACAGTGCAGTGGGTGGACATCTTGGAATACTCAAAACGAGGAACGTGCTGACATCAAAACACTATTGGCCAGGGATGACAAAAGACATTACCAATTGGGTATGTACAGTAATGAAACGAAATCCTGAGGAATGTTATTTAAAAGTGAAGTAGAAGTTCACAATGAAGAAAAGGAATATAAAATTATATTTGGTGGGCAAATCTTAACTGTGTTCCTTTGGAATACTATTTCCATAACAAAATGTTCATGTCATCATTTTGTTCTATCAAAACCAGGTTGCACAATGCCTGACTTGCCAGAAACAGGGAAAGCAATCAAATCTGGATACCACCTTGAAAAGCATAAAGGTTAATTTTTGATCAAGACACATTATTGTTTATCATTATCCATTGTTATTTCTGAAATGCAATGAGGGTTTCTTTTTGAAACGAGTCCAATGCATACAAGTGGTACAGCATAGTGCAGCAATTACTTGTCATGCGACATCTCAGTGGCTGGGGATACTTCTACAGCTTTACTGTAGTATTGTTTTCTATATCCCATTCCTGTACTTCTGTTGGTTTGTTTTCCCTTTCTTTCTTTTCCTTTATCATTTAAAAGTGGGCTTTCATTCGGATTCTATGGCTGTTGTAACCATATTACATTCTGTACTCTCCCTATGACATACGGGTTTTTTGAGAACATTTAGTAATAAACATGTGTAGTATGTCTGTAACTAGTACCCTTGTATGTAGGTCACGCGGATCTGGGAATTGTTGGGAATGGATTTAATAGGACCATTACCAACAACAAAGGATGGATACAAGTATATACTGACAGTCATAGATTATCTGTCAAGATGGGTGGAAGGCTTTCCACTTAGAAGTAAGTCAGCATTCGAAGTGACTATGAACATACACAAAGTGATTCTTCGACGTGGATGCCCATATCGGATACTGACAGATCTTGGTTCAGAATTCAATAATAAGGTAATGGCCTTTTTTTTTCTGGTTATTTGTAATATGCAGTAAAACTCACTATGAGGTCACCCATTGATCTCCAACAATCACCATCCTTTATTAATTTTTTTCCCAAACTGCTGTTGGTCACCATCAGTATTCCTATACCATTATTATTCTTCATATCTAACATAGAAATGCAAAACTACTGGTTTAAAAAACAAATATCAAAAGATAGTCTATTCCTGTTGCTAATAAAAACATAAAAGTAGAGGCAAATATGCAATGGAACAGTCCTCAACAGAAGCCTATATGCAAGGTAACGGTGTAACTTCTTTTCTTTCAGTTTAACTTGTTTTTTTGTGAAAAATTGGGAATAGAACGTAGCTTCACCAGTCCGTACCACCCACAGACCAATGGCTTGGCTGAGAATGCTAATAGATCCATAAAAAGGTAAGTGATTTTTTGGGAATATTATAGTACTAATGGCAAGTAGACTGTGTTATGCTAGAAGATAGAATTCACAGAAAAATCTCCAAAGGAATTGTTACATGGAAAGTCTTTTTCATTCTGTATTACACCTTTTTTATTATGTATGATCTGTTTTAAACAAGACCGTACATGTGACTTTCTTTTTTTAAGCAATCAAATCAATGTCCCTTTTTTACAGAGCACTGCGGAAGATGGTTGATGAAAGTGGGACTAACTGGGATCAATTTCTTGATCCCATTTTGTTTTCTTTGCGAACAAAAGCACACGCAACAACAAAAATTTCACCTTTTCGTCTAATGTTTACTGAAGAACCAGTGTTTCCAACAGACGTCCCAGAGAATTACCCGGTAAGTGTATGTTTTTTCCAGCACCTGTCATGTAGACATGGCATTCAGTGTGTCTTCATTTTACAAATACAACCCCTTCTCCATTTGTTTACAAAGATCCCAGATATTAATACATTCGTGGAAGAGTTCTGCAAAGAGTACAGCATAGATATGACGTCAAGACATGATGCTGACATTGCACTGGCCCTAGGTAACATTGCCAAAGCACAGGAGAAACAACAAAGACTTTATGCTAAAAGAAAGAAATCTAAATACAGGGAAATAGCATTTCATGTCGGGGACTCTGTTCTATTACTGAACGCTAGAAAGAGAACCAGAAAAGGTGGAGTACTGGAGTCTAACTATCGGGGACCTTACAAAATTATGAGAATTGAAGGTAAGAAAGTGAAATTACAAACCCTCTCAGGGAAACAGTTACAAAGCATGTACAGTATTGCACACTTAAAACCATTAAAAGAGCCACCAACATTAGCTGCTGAAAGCAAATTAGAGGGAAAAATTGGAACTGAAACTGCAGTTGGTGAGACTGAACCAGAAACACCCACGGAAGGGATTAGAAACGTGGATGGCACTGGATCTCCCGACAGCACAGTGGAAAACACAGAGGTGACAGCAATGGAAGAAGAGGAGTCTAGAGGGCAAAATGTTTCATACAATGATACAAGTGATGCTGATGACAGTTTTGATGACATGCTTACGGAGGATTTGGAAGACAGACAATGGCTTCAAAAAGGTAATTGGTTCCAGCACCTTTCTTACACAGATTAACATACTTCATAACTGGAACAATATTATAGGTTGTCATGTACAAGGTGGCGGCTTTGAGGGTAGTAAAACAGAGGATAAGTAAAGTATATTACCATGCATATAATATGCGTAATTTTTTTTCCCCTAGTCAAATTGGTAATGACCAGCAAACACACAGAGAGACTGGAGGCCAAAGTGAGAAACATTAAATTATATGGCTCCTCCTTTCATTGCCTGAAACCTAAAAGCTGGATAAGTGATGAGGTACAGTTAAGTACCAGTAAACAAGTATTTTGTAATGGGATTGACTAATCAAATGTCATTGAAATTGTGCTTTTCTTTCATCATGTGTTGTAGGTTATTGATGCATATTTGAGCTGTGTAGTTGAGAAAGCAGATGGAAAGGTAGGCTACTTACTGTCATGATACATGACAGTATACATTGATTCAATAAGTGAACAATCACGGTAATGTGGCACAACATATTTAAGTCCAAATCCCCTTGAAATATCAACAGACACCGGTTATCGCAACATTTGTTTGTATTTTATGCTTAAAAAATTTAGTATCAGGTATTTGGAGGTGCATATTGGACATGCAATAGAGGGCCCCATTAGTTTTGCTGTACAGTTCATTGGGTCCATTAATTGTACACAAGTATGCAAACAGCTTAGTCACATTTTTAAATTAAGTAAGACAGAGCACATTGATTACAAATCATTTACTTTTTATAGGACACTCTTACATATACATATCTGATTTGTAAAACGAAGGATCCCTTGCATGCCTGTCTATGTTAAATTAACTTTGTGCTTGACATGCCACAATTATTAATGCATTAATAACTTTGTTGACTGTCAACAGGTAGAAACCATCTCAGCAGTAGTTTCCACTGTCATTCTCTCAGGAAGAGCTACTCAAATGAAAGTGAAGGTAAATGCTGACACACTGTAATACATAGTATGAGAAAAGCTCAGTTTCATTCAGTGAGTAAAACACAGGTTGAAGCAGAAAATACAGTGGTATGTTTGATGTGGCGGAGTAGTCTAATAGTAAGACATGTAATGATTTTGGGAAATACAGTATAACGTACATTTAATGGTTTGCTTCACTGGAAACTATAATTGAAATACTAATTTTTTGATTTTTAAATAAATACAGAGTGAATTACTTCAAAATGATATATTATTGCTTCCTTACCACACACCAGGTCATTGGGTTATTGCGGTAAGATGTTTTATATTGTACTACAATTTCCCTTGTTGCGGGTTTTCAGTGTGTTCAGTGCATGCTAAGGAAAGAGGAATGTGAATGTTATAAAAAATGGCAACTGTCACTTTACATTGTTCATGTATCCTGGAAGAATACATTCTGTAAAGAATTAATTGATTTCACAATATGCTTATATCTTATGTCTTACTGAGACATTACAAACAACAATATGTTAGTAGCATAATGCTTGTTGATAATTCAATAGAAAGTTTTTGAAAACATCTCATGACCAATAAAATTTGTGAATATATTGAAACTTACAGATAGCCTTGATGGAAAAAAAGGAATTGTTAATAATTGACCCCTTGTGTGATGAGATCAGATATGAAAGGACATGCCTGAGGAATTGGAGGTGATTTCTTAGATGCTTGCTTTTACATTGGACATTAACTTTTGCATTGACATTTTTTTAAAGAGAATGTAACAACAGTGAGACTAACATCTTCCTGTTAACGACAAGTAAAAATTGAAACAGCATGCACTTCTACTGAATATGCTTAATGATGGACTTTGAGTGAACTTGTGTGATTGGTATCAGAGGGGTAGCCGTGTTAGTCTGGTTCTGTAGAAGCAGCAAAGACTTCTGTGTCACCTTATAGACTAACAGACGTTTTGCAGCATGAGCTTTCGTGGGTGAATACCCACTTCTTCGGATGCAAGTAGTGATTTGATTCTGGGGAAAGACTTAACATAATGTGGACACGAAATAGTAGCATGTTGCATGTTTGAGAATGTGTTATTATCAACATGGGGCACAGCAAATCAGGTGAGACATTGTGTAAAGTGTGAGACAATAATATGAAAACAAGTGTGTATGTATGTGAGCAGTAAGTCATTCCAATTACTAATTGAAAAGAGAGAGAATGGATTTTTATCTATGTCGAGAAACCGGGGGGGGGGGGGGAAGGAAAGCAGAGCTCATTTATGCAGTCTGCTAATGTACTCACTAAAAATTTAAGAAACTTCATAAAACGATTAACTAGTAAATCCTCATCTGATTGGAACAGTAAAATTGTTCGCATCCAAGACAAAGTGATGGCCACAACTGCGGACCACTCATCTTAAAGGTATTGAATAGCAAATTGCCATTAATATTGGTTATGTATGTTTACTTATCCATGTTGAAATTAAATGACAGAGATTACCAGTGGGCACTGCACCGGTGTCCTTGCCAGGGTGTATGGGGTGCGCTTCTGGCCCCACGAAGGAATGGGGTCTCCAGTGGAAGGTGCGGTGCTGGGGACCAGATTGTACCAGCCAGCCCTTCCTGACAGCTGCTGCTGCAGTGGCCAGGAGCACCAGGTGCTTGTAAATCACCGTAACCCAGAGGCCCTTTGGTCACCCACCGTAGGCAGCCCTGCCAGGAGCGTTCAACAGCATTGCTGGATCCTATGGCTGGGCCACTGATGCGGGGGAGATGGGATAAAGGGGCAGTGCCGTTAAAGCATAAAGCACTGCCACAGCGGTAGTGTAATGTCAGCCATGTACGGGAAGGAACCAGTGGGCAGTTCTTAACGGTACACTAGAATGGCCAACTTTCACCTCTGTTACTTATGTGTATTCTAAATATCTGTGTTGCTAGTTTGCAGAAACGTATTTGCAGCACAAAGACTTCAGTGGTAGAAACAACCCAGGGGCTACTACTGCATTTAGAAGACATATAGCAATTCTTCTAATGAAGGAGTCAGGTAAGTACTTTCTTGCGTGTATTGTGGACTCATTAGGCACATGTGACGATAACATGAAGAGTGGAACTTTGTCACATAGTAGACAGTTATCGTAACACCCCTAAAGTGGGATATCTCACAGGTTTGGTTCTCTAATGGTGACTACGAATCAATAATATCTTTAAGTACACAAAAATTTGAAGGGTGAATGATTGCTATTGATCAGTTAAATGAAATTTGCATTTTTAGATACAGGTGCAGTAAAGTAAAAATTTGAGAAATTATGATTCCCAAAAAATAAAAAAAAGTTAAAACTATTGACTGCATTAAAATATTGACAAGTAATAAATCAAGGTTTGCATTTTCAGTGTTGGTCATACCATATTCATCATTTCATAACGCTATAATTATTTTTTAGAAAGCGTGGAGGACTACTGCATATACTGCAACTGTATCAACTGTGAAAAAGAAAATGAGGATTGCACGATGGTAAGATAAATAATATTGAATGAGAAATATATGCCATAAACTGGTTAAGGAGCATGATTTCTGTAAAAATTCCACAGCACTAATCGTTTTCTTCATGCTGATTATCATATATTAGGTAATGCTCCCATGTGGAAGGAATAGCATGAGTGAATGCTAAGTATGTGTAACATTATAACTTCTGTGATTTCATTTCTTAATTGTTACTTATCAAAGGTCCAGTGTGATTCTTGCAAGAGGTGGGCACATATACCCTGCATTGCAGAAGGAACCAATCAAGAAAACCTGAAAGATGAGAAGAAAGAGTACAACTGCAAGAAATGTGCATAGTTCACTTCATTACCCCCCAAAAAACCCCAATAGAGAAACCCCTAGTTTAAATGCCTCTTGTTCAAAACATAAAACTATATTTCGTTGGGTTGCATTATGTATAATCAGAATTTAATAAAACATGTTTTTTACTTGAAAAATTTATTCTCTGTATTTGTGTCCATATATATAATGCAAAGTATAAAATTATAAAAATATATTTAAAAAAAGAAAGTGGTCTCATCATAGGCGTTCTCCATACCCCCAAACCTTACCTCCCTTTTCACGTATTCACACTTAAAGTGGAAGCGCGCGCCTCAATCATCCCATAGGTCAATTTGGCACATTAGCCAGGAGGAAGCAAATCGTGAGCATTTTCGACCGCAAACCCCATCTCTCCAGATTTGCAACCATCGCTGGACCAGTGACAGGGGCACAGCCATCCCTGGACCAGTGACACATGTATAACCATCCCTGGACCAGTGACAGGTGCATAGGCAGCCAAGTCACTGGAAATAATCAAGGAGGAAGCCAGTGGAAAAAATGAATGGGGCCACTCTGGTTATCACCTTGGGGTCTGGGGTGTGCTCTGTACCCCCAAACCTTACCTCCTTTTCACGTATTCACACTCAAAAAAGTGTAAGTGCGCGCCTCACTCATCCAATAGGTCAATTTGGCACATTAGCCAGGAGGAAGCAAATCGTGAGCGTTTTCGACCACAAAACCCATCTCTCCAGATTTGCAACCATCCCCGGACCAGTGACAGGTGCATAGGCAGCCAAATCATTGGAAATAATCAAGGAGGAAGCCAGTGGAAAAAATGAATGGGACCACTCTGGTTATTACCTTGGGGTCAGGCGAGTGCTCTGTACCCACAACCCTTACCTCCCTATTCACGTATTCACACATAAAAAAGTGAAAGAGCATGCCTCAAGCATCCAAAAGATCAGGGTTCAGCAACCTTTCAGAAGAGCTGTGCCGAGTCTTCATTTAGTCTCTCTGATTCAAGGTTTCACATGCCAGTAATACATTTTAATATTTTTAGAAGGTCTCTTTTTATGGCTATAATATATAACTAAACTATTGTTGTATATAAAGTATACAAGTTTTTTAACATGCTTAAAACGCTTCATTTAAAATAAAATTAAAATGCAGAAACCCCCAGAACCCTGCAATAGGTCAATTTGGCACATTAGCCAGGAGGAAGCAGAATGTGAGTGTTTTTGACCACAAACTCTGTCCATCCTGATTTGCAACCCCATTTGGCACATTAGCCAGGAGGAAGCAGAATGTGAGTGTTTTTGACCACAAACCCCATCCCTCCAGATTTGCAACCATCCCTGGACCAGTGACAGGTGCATAGGCAGCCAAGTCATTGGAAATAATCAAGGAGGAAGCCAGTGGAGAAAATGAATGGGGCCACTCTGGCTACCACCTTGGGTCAGGGGAGTGCGCTGTACCCACAAACGTTACCTCCCTTTTCACGTATTCACACTCAAAAAAGTGGAAGTGCGCGCCTCACTCATCCAATAGATCAATTTGTTATATTAACCAGGAGGAAGCAAATTGTGAGCGTTTTCGACCGCAAACACCATCCCTCCAGATTTGCAACCATCCCTGGACCAGTGACAGGTGCATAGGGAGCCAAGTCAATGGAAATAATCATGGAGGAAGCCAGTGGAGAAAATGAATGGGGCCACTTTGATTACCACCTTGGGGTCAGGGGAGTGCGCTGTACCCACAAACGTTACCTCCCTTTTCACGTATTCACACTCAAAAAAGTGGAAGTGCGCGCCTCACTCATCCAATAGGTCAATTTGGCACATTAGCCAGGAGGAAGCAAATCGTGAGCGTTTTCGACCACAAAACCCATCTCTCCAGATTTGCAACCATCCCCGGACCAGTGACAGGTGCATAGGCAGCCAAATCATTGGAAATAATCAAGGAGGAAGCCAGTGGAAAAAATGAATGGGACCACTCTGGTTATTACCTTGGGGTCAGGCGAGTGCTCTGTACCCACAACCCTTACCTCCTATTCACGTATTCACACATAAAAGTGAAAGAGCATGCCTCAAGCATCCAAAAGATCAGGGTTCAGCAACCTTTCAGAAGAGCTGTGCCGAGTCTTCATTTAGTCTCTCTGATTCAAGGTTTCACATGCCAGTAATACATTTTAATATTTTTAGAAGGTCTCTTTTATGGCAATAATATATAACTAAACTATAGTTGTATATAAAGTATACAAGATTTTTAACATGGTTTATACGCTTCTATTAAAATAAAATTAACATGCAGTAACCCCCAGAACCCTGCAATAGGTCAATTTGGCACATTAGCCAGGAGGAAGCAGAATGTGAGTGTTTTTGACCACAAACTCTGTCCATCCTGATTTGCAACCCCATTTGGCACATTAGCCAGGAGGAAGCAGAATGTGAGTGTTTTTGACCACAAACCCCATCCCTCCAGATTTGCAACCATCCCTGGACCAGTGACAGGTGCATAGGCAGCCAAGTCATTGGAAATAATCAAGGAGGAAGCCAGTGGAGAAAATGAATGGGGCCACTCTGGCTACCACCTTGGGTCAGGGGAGTGCGCTGTACCCACAAACATTACCTCCCTTTTCACGTATTCACACTCAAAAAAGTGGAAGTGCGCGCCTCACTCATCCAATAGGTCAATTTGGCACATTAGCCAGGAGGAAGCAAATTGTGAGCGTTTTCGACCGCAAACACCATCCCTCCAGATTTGCAACCATCCCTGGACCAGTGACAGGTGCATAGGGAGCCAAGTCAATGGAAATAATCATGGAGGAAGCCAGTGGAGAAAATGAATGGGGCCACTCTGGTTACCACCTTGGGGTCAGGGGAGTGCGCTGTACCCACAAACGTTACCTCCCTTTTCACGTATTCACACTCAAAAAAGTGGAAGTGCGCGCCTCACTCATCCAATAGGTCAATTTGGCACATTAGCCAGGAGGAAGCAAATCGTGAGCGTTTTCGACCGCAAACACCATCCCTCCAGATTTGCAACCATCCCTGGACCAGTGACAGGTGCGTAGGGAGCCAAGTCAATGGAAATAATCATGGAGGAAGCCAGTGGAGAAAATGAATGGGTCCACTCTGGTTACCACCTTGGGTCAGGGGAGTGCGCTGTACCCACAAACGTTACCTCCCTTTTCACGTATTCACACTCAAAAAGTGGAAGTCACGCGCCTCACTCATCCAATAGGTCAATTTGTCACATTAGCCAGGAGGAAGCAAATCGTGAGCGTTTTCGACCGCAAACACCATCCCTCCAGATTTGCAACCATCCCTGGACCAGTGACAGGTGCGTAGGGAGCCAAGTCAATGGAAATAATCATGGAGGAAGCCAGTGGAGAAAATGAATGGGGCCACTCTGGTTACCACCTTGGGTCAGGGGAGTGCGCTGTACCCACAAACGTTACCTCCCTTTTCACGTATTCACACTCAAAAAAGTGGAAGTGCGCGCCTCACTCATCCAATAGGTCAATTTGGCACATTAGCCAGAAGGAAGCAAATCGTGAGCGTTTTCGACCGCAAACCCCATCCCTCCAGATTTGCAACCATCCCTGGACCAGTGACAGGTGCGTAGGGAGCCAAGTCAATGGAAATAATCATGGAGGAAGCCAGTGGAGAAAATGAATGGGTCCACTCTGGTTACCACCTTGGGTCAGGGGAGTGCGCTGTACCCACAAACGTTACCTCCCTTTTCACGTATTCACACTCAAAAAAGTGGAAGTGCGTGCCTCACTCATCCAATAGGTCAATTTGGCACATTAGCCAGGAGGAAGCAAATCGTGAGCGTTTTCGACCGCAAACCCCATCTCTCCAGATTTGCAACCATCCCTGGACCAGTGACAGGAGCACAGCCAACCCCGGACCAGTGACAGGTGTGTAGGCAGCCAAGTCATTGGAAATAATCAAGGAGGAAGCCATTGAAAAAAATGAATGGGGCCACTCTGGTTATTACCTTGGGGTCAGGGGAGTGCTCTGTACCCACAAACCTCACCTCCCTTTTCATATATTCACACACAAAAAAGTGAAAGAGCATGCCTCAAGCATCCAAAAGATCAGGGTTCGGCAACCTTTCAGAAGAGCTGTGCCGAGTCTTCATTTAGTCTCTCTGATTTAAGGTTTCTCATGCCAGTAATACATTTTAATATTTTTAGAAGGTCTCTTTTTATGGCTATAATATATAACTAAACTGTTGTTGTATATAAAGTATATACGTTTTTTAACATGCTTAAAACGCTTCATTTAAAATAAAATTAAAATGCAGAAACCCCCAGAACCCTGCAATAGGTCAATTTGGCACATTAGCCAGGAGGAAGCAGAATGTGAGTGTTTTTGACCAAAAACTCTGTCCCTCCTGATTTGCAACCCCATTTGGCACATTAGCCAGGAGGAAGCAGAATGTGAGTATTTTTGACCAAAAACTCTGTCCCTCCTGATTTGCAACCCCATGGATCAGGCGGCAGCAAGTCCTGAGCAGGAACCCAGATGGTTATGTTGTGCGGCAGAAACTGCTACTAGTAGCAAAACGGGAGGGTTTCGAAATGTGATGGTACACCGGGGCTCCCCAGGGGAAAAGCGGGGGCGGGGCTGGTGCTGCTGAACCATCAGACTCCGGAGCCCCCGGCTGAGAATGCAGCGAGCACGTGTCCGTTCAGCGCTGGAGATGGGACCCAGCACGTGTCAATCACCTGCCTCTAAAGCGTCTAAATCCCCTGGGCACAGCTCGCCAGGGCACAGCTTGGGAGCTGCACTGGGAATAGATCCAGCAGGAAATCCCTTCCCCCCTTCTGCTAGTTTGTGTTTTGTTACAGCCCTGGAGATAATCCTGCTGCCTGCACGCAGGGGCGGCTCTACAAATCACGCTGCCCCAAGCAGCGCGGAGCGCTGCGCCGCCCTTCCCCAGTCCCGCGGCGGGTCCCCTCTTCCCGCGGCTCCGGCTTCCTGGGGAGGGCGTCATTTGGCTCCGGTGGAGCTCCCGCCGGCATGCCTGCGGCAGGTCCACCGGAGCCCGGGACGAGCGGACCTGCCGCAGTCATGCCTGCGGGAGCTCAACCGGAGCCGCGGGAAGACGGGACCCGCCGCAGGCATGACTGCGGCAGGTTTGCTCGTCCCGGGCTCCGGTGGACCTGCCGCAGGCATGCCGGCGGGAGCTCCACCGGAGCCAAATGACGCCCTCCCCAGGATGCCGCCCCAAGCGGGCGCTTGGCCCGCTGGTGCCTGGAGCCGCCCCTGCCTGCACGTGTTCCGCAGAGAACAGAGGAGCAAATTCTCTCCCTGTTCCCCCTTCCACAGCCATTAAAGGACGGAATAAACTCCCAGCAGCGCCCTGCCCCACAGAGTCCCCCCCTGTAAGGAGAGAGATGTGCCTTGACTGGGGCTCCAGCTCAGCGTCACCAGGTTTATATAACTTTTGGTGATGCCCAGAACTGGTCCAAGTCTTGTCCGTCCTTCCTCACCCCGCCCCCAAAGCTGTGGGAGGGAGTTTGGGTACAGGTGGTGCCGGCTGGGGGGGGGGCGGGGGGTTGGGGTGCCGGGGAGGGGGGGGGTGGACCCTGGAAGGGAGTTTGGATGTGGGCTCTGGGCTGGGGCAGGGAGTTGGGGGGCAGGGGGGCAGTGGTGGGCTCTGGGAGGGAGTTTGGGTGTGGGCAGGGTTTGGGATCTGGGCTGTGGCAGAGGGTTAGGGTGTGGCACCTATCTTGGGCAGCTCCCGAAAGTGACCCACACCCCCCATCTGGCAGCAACTCCTACATGGAGGAGTCCCGGGGGGCGTGGGTCTCCTGGCACCACTGCCCGCTGGCACCACCCCTGCAGCTCCCATTGCCGCAGTTCCAATGGCAGAGTTGGCACTTGGGGTGCGGGCAGCGTGCGAGAGAGACACCCCACGGGGGCTGCAGGGATGTGCCAGATGCTTCTGGGAGTGGTGCGCCCGTGGAGCGAGGGTGGGCAGGAATCCACTTTAGTCCGGCTGTGCTGCCGGTAGTGGTGGCAGGAGCCCCCGGGTCCTTTCAAATCGCCCGGGGCCAGCTGCTCAGGCTTTCTGACTTTCTGATGGGGAAGCAAAGGGAAGGCACATGTGTCCCTCATGAGCAGTTCTGGGGAGTCTTTTTGGGGCTCCTGAAGCAGGCAGCAGAGAGGTGCAGCCCCACCACCGAGTCTGTTTCACTGGAGGAGAGTGGGGGCTGCAGGGTGATCTCCCACCTCCGTGCATCCAGCAGCCTGTGCTCCCCCCTGCAGTGCTGGAGCCTCCACATTTATTTATTGACAAATAACATTTGCAGAATTTTAAAATATTGTGCACAGAATTTTTTTGGTGCAGAATCTCCTCAGGAGTGAGACTGACTCAGGGAACCTCCTTGGATTGTCACTGCTTGGTGAACCACTCAGCCACCACACCAATGCACAGAGAGTGCCAAGTCCCACTGCTATGTGGGGCTGGGGGCTGGGGTCGGGTCATCCACATTCAGACTGTGCGCTCCCCCCGCTACAAACTGCTGCTGATTTCCCAGTTAGGACATTAGCTGTTACCGATAAGGTTTGTCTGTGTGGTTTTGTTTTTATCTCATTGTTATTTGTAAGAAGTATAAACTGTTCAATAGGTTCAGTTAGTTGGTTAATAAGATGTTTATGAGGTAAATCACTGGCTTTAAAATAAGATCCAATCTGGAGCATATGAACTATTGACCCCTGGACTCCATCTCTGAGAGGGGACTTGTTTACCATCAGGGGACAGGCTCAAACCAGTCCAAACCGGTTTTTCCCGCCAAAACCAGCCCTCAGCGTTCCATCTCCTCAGCACTTTTCCCGCCACAGAAGTGATATAAGGACGTGCTCAGCGCCTGAGCGGGGCCGTCCCCCCCAGCGACGTCCCCTCCACGGTCGGGTCTTCCCAGCGCTCCCGAGCCGGAGAGTGACGAGCCCCCTCGGTCCCGCCGTGAGACTGAGGAACAGGAGGCCTGTCACCCCCATTCCTGCCGTCCTGCATCCCTGGTGTCCAGCCTCCCACGGAGCCCCGGGAGTGAGACCCCGGGGGCACTGGGGCTGGGCAGGAAAGTGACTCTGCCCGGGGAACCTGGGAGAAGCCTCAGAGCTGCCTCAGCCCCAGTGGGATTTGGGGGCAGAGACTGGGGCCTGGCGGGGATCCTGTGGTGTGGGGGGAGATGGGGGGTGTCAGGCAGGGAGGGGAGAAGCTGGAGTTGCGGGGGGGGAAGGTCAGTGGGACGCGGGCGGGGGAAGCGGGGAGGGGGGTTAATTGGATCCTTCCCCTGTTTGTGCCACTTGCCTCTCGCCCCCGATACAAATTCTCTCTAGTTCTGCCCCTTTTCTCTCTCAGTGTCTCACACGGGCTGTAAAATCCGGGGCGATTCCCCCCCATCCCCGCCAATGATCAGCTCTCCCGTCTCCCCCGATTTCCCCCGTTCTCCCCATGAGTCTCAAACGTCAGTTTAAAATCTTCTCTAGTGAGGGGCATTTTCCCACCCGTTTCATCTGCAGCGATTTGTCCTTGTTTAGGTGGGAAATTGTCTCCCTGAGTCATTCCCCAGCACATGGCTGCCCCTGGAGTGGGGGTGGGATGGCTCAGTGGTTGGAGCACTGGCCTGCTAAACCCAGGGCTGGGAGCTGACTCCTTGCGGGGGCCATCAGTTGCCAGTCACCCGCCCGTCCCCCACTGCTGCCCCCTTCCTTTATCCAGGGACCTTTCAGCTCCCCCTCCCTTGCCCTTTTAATCAGCTCCTCAAAGGGCTCCCTGCTGCCCTTGGCAATGGTGGGGGTGGGGGGAACCATTACTTTGTGTTTATGTATTGGACAGTCGTATAAAATCCAGTCCAACAGTCCCCCTTTTCCACTAGTTCGTTAACAGCAATATAAAATCCCCTCAGATCTTGGTGTTTTTCTCTCATGTTATCAAATACGCAGTTTGTGATACATTTTCCTTGCAAATCTCAAAGGTTCATATAAAATAACCTAAATGTTTGCCCCACTTCTCTCTAGTTGTCTATTTCTAATTGAATATGCCCTGAGATTTCCCCCTGTCTCTCTAATTATAAAATACCAAGAAAATCTCAGATTTACACCTTTTCTCAGATTCTTGAACCTGGATATAAAATGTTTGCAAATGTTGCCCATTTCCTCTTTATTCATTTATCAAATATTGATGTGAAACACTCATATTTTACCTCCTATCAACTGATATAAAATCCCTCTGATTTTCCACTTTCCTCTCTCTAATTTGCAAAATGGATCCAAAATCTCTCAGATTTCCACCCTTTCTCTTTCATTTCTGAACGTTGCTCTCAAAGCTCAGGTTTTGCCTTTTTCTATGTCATTATCAAATGTCAGTTAAAAATCCTCTCAGGTTTGGGGCTGTTCCCCGTGTTTCTAAATCCCAGCAACTTCTTCCTTCGAGGGAACCTGTTACCCTGAGTTCTTCTCCATCCTGGAGGTTGCAGGGGCTTAAATTGCCCAGAGATCATCTTTCCCTTCTTCTTTGCGAATCATTTGTTCCCTCCTTTATCTCTGTTAAAATGTTTGCTGAAGAAAGAGACTAGACAGATATTTAATACACACCAAAGCCAGAGGCCTCCCCCTGTTTGGGGATCAGTGGTTCCCAGCTATTAATGGGAGATTTGGCTGGACCCTTTTATTTTCTCCAGCTGGCACAGGATGAAGAGGTCACTCTGAGTGCAGTGTGGGTCCAGAAGTATCCCAAGCCCCATGGCAAATGGCCTCTGTGAGAGGTTGATTCCCACAGTGCTAAGATGCAGCCACCTCTGGGGTGGATCCATGGTGGCCATTATTTGCTAGTGACAGGGCATGGAAATTTCTTATCTATTTTGTCCCTCCAGGCCTTCCATTCTCCTGTTAAAGAAGCATCCCCCAGGGCTCCCTCTGCCTGTGTGATTGGCCAGCAGGGGGCGGTGGTCACTTTCTATCCACTTCTCAGGCACTGTGAGGTAACAGTGTTGTGGGGTGGGGCTGTGGGGGGAGGTAGCAGCTGAAGGGGGATTGTGGTAGGGGGAGGCCTCTGGGTGGCTGGGCAGGGGGTACCCTAGTTAGGTTGGTGGGTTCTGGAGATTTGGGGTTTCAGGGGGTGGTTGTGATGTGCCCAGCCCTGAGGCTGTGGGCCCTGGAGGTGGGTATCGCTGGGGGCCTGGTGGCTGCAGAACAGCCGGGGTGGGCGTCTCTTGGGGAGGCGGGACAGGGGGTGAGAGGGAGCCTGGTGCTGGGCCAGGGGCTCTGTCTGGGCTTCCCCCGCAGACTCCTGGGATCGCTGCCGTGCCCAGTGCACAGAGTGTGTGTGGGAGAATCCCCGGCGCTAGGCCAGGGGGTGCCCCTGTAAAGCATCAGTGTGGACATTAACAGTGCTCCTTCCAAGCATATGGACCGATTAGGGTGGGTGTGGGCTCCCACATACCAAATCCTGCTGGGTCCATGGGGAGGATGCATGTGGGACAGAATTACTCACCGGGACATTTGAGAACTTAAACCACTTGGTATACCTCACTAATTTATAGTCAGAGCCCCAAACCAATGAACCGTTACCCCTGAAGGTGATTTAAAGCTTCGTCTGCAACTGAAGAAAATGTAGCCCGGTTGTGCCCTGCCAAGCGGTAATTTGTTGTCCCAAGAGTCCCGTTGGTCCTCTAGGGACAAAGGGGGGATTGTTAGGCCTGAATGAAAATATAGCAGATAAAATAGTTATGCTAACCTGACTGAAATCAGGCTAGCAAAGGTTTTGGATAATCCCAGAGTGGAAAAGTATTGAAAAACAGCATTGTTTAACAGAGCCCTGGAAAACGTGAGACAAGCCTGAGATAAACCAGGGATTGCATGGTTGGCATACCATTAGCTGTGCTAAGGACAGTGTTTGAAGAGCTGATAAGGAACTCTAGCATCCCACGGTTCAGATTCTAACTTTTGGTTGAGTTATAGGTTTGTTTAAAAACTCCCCTGTATTTCTAACTTTTGGGTGTTGTTAAGAGATAATTAATAATCTAAAGTTGTAGACATAAAGTCTAGGCATGTGTGTATATTAAAAGTGTCTAGTTTTAAGTTGTTAAACAAAGGGGGGTGGGTTTTGCTCAAGTGAGTGATGTATGACGTAATAAAACTGGCTATATAGGCTAATGCTAAGCTGTAAAAAGGGCCTGGTTCTCACTGGAGACGAGCGGCCTTTTGTTGATGCGTGCACTTGTCAATAAAAGGCTTTAGATTGGACCTTGCTGGTGTTGGCTGTCTCTTTGTGAACAGACAACGAATTTCGCTGTCGGGGTTAAAGTCCCCAACACTGGCTCCAAGCACTGCCCGACATTCCCCGGCCAGGCCCAGTCACCGTGATAACTTTCTAGCCACTTATCAGACACTGTGAGGTGAAATCACAGATTTTTGCTCTTCTCCCCTCTTGAAAACTGCAGGAACATCCAGTTCCATTGTCCTAGATTGTCCAGTCCTTGTCCTGGATCTAGGAGGTGAGGGAGGTGGGAAGGGGGTCAGCGCTGCCGCACAATGGTCTCTTCCACAGCATTCTGGACTCATTCTTTCTGAACTCTGGTTTCATTGAGACCATTGTTAATCCAGAGTCACTGTATGGAAAGACAAGGAGTGACTCCAGATGGACAGTGGGGCAAATAAGATTACCAATTCTCCCTGTGAGGAGGGGCTCTCATTAGCTGCTCTCCCCAGAGAGCTAAAGGAGGGAAGCTGCTCAAACGCTCTGTCCCTCTCTGCTCAGGATACTGGGGTTCAGCTTCCTGGGTCAGACGCTGCAGCCTCCATAGTGATCTGGGAGACCAGGCTTAGCAGCTGCTGCTCCCCCAGTGGGGTTCTGTGCTGGGAAGTGACCTGAATTAAAGCTGCTTCTCTGCCCGGCCCAGGGGATGACTTTCTCCAGCTGGTCCTAGCCCCCTAGGGCAGCCCTGGGCCCTGTTAATACTAAATTCTGAGCCAAGTCTCCAGGTAACTGAAAGACCTCAGGGAAAGTCTTCGGGTCTGGCAAGAAAGTGACTCTGCACAAACAGCCCCTCCTTATTTCTCCTCCCATTAGCAATTGCCAGGAGAAAATCCAGCCCTGGGAGAGCAAAGCCCCCAGGAATGGGACTTTCCCAGCCAGAGGGGCAGGGAGAGAGGACAGGGGAAGGCGAGACTGAAAGGGGCCGTGGGAGACCTGAGGGGGGAGAGATTTCCACCCAGACACATGTATTGCTGCATCCCTGGGCAGAACCACTTTCCAGTGAACAAAACAAGGATCAGACAGAGGAAAAGCCAGTTCCTGACTCCATATTCCCCCTGCTGGGGTGTGGCTGCCGTGGGGTCAGTGTCTGAGGGAATCCCCCACAGTGACTCCTTTGGTTCTGCTCTTTTCTAGCCTTGTGTTCACAGACTTTGTTAGGGGGTGAGGGGAGGGAGAAGGGAGGTTAAAAATGTGTCTGGGCTTAGCCTGGCAGGAGGGGCCAGGTCTACATTGTAATAAACAGACTGAGCATTTCCCTGCATGGCAGAATCTAGGAAATCTGTGTGCAGGGAAGGGGCCTGGGGGAATTCTGATGTGAAATTAACTAAAACCAGTTCTGAAATGCCCACAACTGCCCTTCTCCCCCAGACAGGCTGCAGAATGACGTCCTTGTTTTGCTCCAGCTCATCCCAGCCTGCCGTGGGACAGGGAAGAGAAATGGCTGCAGTGGAGCCAACTCAGGTAGGGATTATCGGGGGGTTGCTGGTGGGTTCCTGCTGGAGGAGAGGGAGAGCAAATACACCGGAGATGGGAAGGTTTGCACAGTCTGGTTTGGAGGTTGGAGCGGGGCAGGAAATTCACAGCGTGGGGAAAGGAGGAGGCCAGGGTGTGGCAAACCTGCTGGGAGTTATTTAATAAGTGCCCTAGATTCTAGGAACAGACCCAGGAGGTTGGGAGGTGGAAATGCCCTAATTTGTGAAGAAAGAAAATAGCCCACCTACATGGAGCTGGTAAAACTCAGCCTGAGCTCACTAACCAGTCTGAGCTCACTAACCAGCGGCTGCTGTGAGATATGAAGGGGCACCCATGAGTCAGGCTTATTGGAGCTGCCTCTCCCTTCATATCCCGCTCCTCACAATGGGGAGGTTATTGGGCTTCCTACCAGGGAGCTCTCCCTGGACCCTGCTGGGGGCTCCATCTCCTGTATCAGTCGGTGGCTAGTAGGTGTGTGATGGATCTGCTGGGAGAGACAAGGGGCTCTCTCTTCGTCCCCTCACCCTGGTATTTGCTGGATACTCTGAGCGGGGTGGGGGTGGGACTCTGTTGAGTGGGATCCACCCAGAGCTTCCATTTGATTCACTCCTCTCTGCCACAAATAGTGGGGCTGTGAGTGGAGCAGCAGGTCCTGAGTGTTGGACTCTTGCTCTTTCAGGGGCCGGTGACCTTCGAGGAGGTGGCTGTGCATTTCACCAGGGAAGAGTGGGCTCTGCTGGACCCCGCTCAGAGAGCCCTCTACTGGGATGTCATGCAGGAGAACTATGAGACTGTGACCTCGCTGGGTAAGGGTTCCTGTCCCCTCGGTTCTTGGAAGGGGAAATGAAGAGTTAAGGTTCACGCCAGCCCTCCAATGCCACCTCTACTCTGTCCTGTTTCAGCATCACCCCAATATGCCAGTGACACACACACACTACCAGAGAGCCTCCCCTGCTGCAGAACACTTTGGGAACAGAGCACAGGAGCCGTATCGCACAGTGTCAAATATCTCCTGTTTGCTCAAGTGAAACTGGGGGTTAGGTCTGGCATAAATGTTCCATACCCCTAATCTTTTTTGTTTCCCTTTTTTGTTTCCCTTTTCCAATTCCAATATATCTTTTTTTGAGATGGGGCGACAACATCTGCATGCAGTATTCAAAATGTGGGTCTATCATGGATTTATTTGCTGTTTTTACAAATATGATATATGATATATTCTGTCATATCTATCCCTTTCTTAATTATTTCCAACATTGCTTGCATCATATTTTGCAATATATTCCAAATAAGGAAATTAACGTGCAACGTATGTGTCATTGTTTGTGATTTTAAGCTTTAAAACGCTTGTGTGATTTTTAACTCAGGGGGACAGTATTCCAATAGCTGTCTCCCCCTGCACACTTTTAACTAAGAGAAGAGCCTCAGGCTGAGCTGATTCAAAATCAATCATGTGGTCGTTTTCCACAACAGCTTCAAGAGGTCCCTGTGATGGAATGTAAATGTCTTCTTCACACCTTCCCCCTACAGGAGAATGGCTGTTTGACCAGCTGTTTGCCTTGCTGTCTCTGAGGAACTGGTCTGTGGGTGTTCCCCAGAATTGTAACATTTTCAGTAATATCATACTGTAAAATCTCATAACTTTACATACAGTGTTACTACACATTTTAACAGGAGGATAATATTCAGTAGATTATGCGTTTTTAAATGATACCTCACAAGCCATACTGCGTACAAAATTGATCATAATTTTCTAGAAGAGTGAACACAGGGGTATAGACTTACACAGTGTCTGTGGGTGTGTTCCCAGCAGATATGTGGGTATTTCAATCCCTCATAAGCACAGTGTTTGGCATCTTCAAGGACCTGGGGAACTGGTCCTGGGAATTCACTGGTTTACCAGGTGTGACACTTTGATATTAATAATAAAATAATAATATAATCTGATAAAATTGCCATGAATCGTGCTAGATATGCCATGTAAGGTATCAGTGAAAATGTTATGATTTGCCAAGTATGATAATTTTGTTTCAATGTTTGTATCACCTTTGTATTGTGAGTTATAGATATGTAGGGTATATCTGTATTTCCAGACTTGTGCAGTGTTTCTGGGTGACATCCCCAGACATATTGGCATCAACACTGCCTAGCCTGTTTGGCCCATTGACGATCATCAGCTGTACAATGAGCCCATGGAAAGGACCAAGGGGATACACCTATTGAGTCAGCAAGACATGCCGGGGTATGCCTGTGTAATGAGAACTTCAAGGTTTTCCATGCCATGTGCTGTGAAGCTTGTGTTTGGGACACAGGAAGTACAGGCCACATGGCAAAAGGAATGTAAAGGGCAGCTGCATCATCTCCATTTTGTCTTCAATCCCCCTTCCTGCCTCTGGAGCAACTTCTCTACAAACTGAACCCTGGAACAAAGGACTAAATTACCCATCCAAGCTGTGGATGTGTTCCAGGCAGACTTTCAAGCCAGCAACTCACCAATACTGCTAAGAACCTGATATATCCATTTTGGAATGTATCTGACTGCTTTCCCATTTACCTTCTTTCTGTCTTTCTTTCGTTTAAACCTTTAGTTTAGATGCTAAAGGATTGTCTGGAAGGATGGAATTTTGGGTAATATCCAAACCTATACTGACCTGGTGATGTGGCTGACGCTTTGGGGTCAGAGGAACACTTTGTTTATGTGAGCAGAGTTTTGAAATAACCTCTCACTGTACTGGACCTCGCTGCTGATTAGGAGTCAGAGAACTGGGATGGAATAAAGGGGGCCGTGTGATTTCTCTTTTCAGCTTCTCGATAACCCCTGGGGTGGGGGGATCAGAAGCACAGTTGGTGACTGGTCGGTGAGTTTAACTTCAGTGTTAACCAGCAGTTCTGGGAGCATCTGCTCTCCCTTTTTCAGCCTGCCCTGATCTTGGCATTTTCAGTGAGAACTGCCCCTGGCCCACCAGGTCACACTAAGGACTGAAGTTAAATGAATAGAATGTTTTTTTTTTATGACCAAGTCTTATGAAATCAACTGAACTCCTTTGTTTTCTTTCATCTGAGCAGGGTTTCTAGTTTTCCAGCGTGATGTTATCTCCCAGCTGGAACAAGGGGAAGACCCATGGGTCCCAGACCTCCAGGGTTCAAAGGAAAGAGAGATCCTGAAATCTCCCTGCACAGGTGAGGAAACATTAAACCACCGCAGAATCTGTACGTGCCTGAAGGAAACATCTGGAATGCCCAACAAAGCCCTTGGGGAGGTCTCTCAGTTCATTATTGTCACTTGCAGGGGTCATATCCTCAGGGTAAATATAGTTCATGGCTTCCTATAGATCCTAGCAGACACCAGGCAGTAGCTTCCTCCCTTCCCCCTGCGTATTTGGATGGGATGTGAAGGCTGAATTCATCCCCCTCCTCTCTCCTATTTGGGGGAAGAGTTTGGGGGAGTTCAGCTCCTGATTTTTATTTGACCTGTCCTCAGCACTTGTTTTTCTTTGGTCTTCCCCTTTCCATCCCTGTTTGATGTTTCTGTCTCTATCACAGCAGGTGATGCAAAGGCATGTGAGAAAGAGGAGCAGAATTCTCAGCCTGAAAATGTTGAGCCAGTGGGTAAAAACAGAGCATTATCGCAAAGATCGAAAAGGAATGTGTCCAGGAGTCATGAGCAGGGAAAATCCTGGGAGATTCAGCACAGACCAAAAAGAGATCAAGGAAACCAGCCAGGGAAGAAAGTGGATAAATTTATTTCTTCTTGGGGAACTCAGAAGATCCTCATGGAAACCACAACACAGCAGGATATCCTCAGGCGAAAGAGAAAAAATACATGCAGTGAGTGTGGAAAAACTTCTCTCACAGCTCAGCCCTTTCTGTACATCAGAGAATCCACACAGGGGAAAGGCCCTATGAATGCACTGAGTGCGGGAAAACCTTCAATCGCAGTTCGCACTTTATTAGGCATCAAACAATCCACGGAGGAGAGAGCCCCTAGGAATGCTGTGAGTGTGGAAAATGCTTCACTAGCAGCTCAAACCTTAGATTTAATTTACTCTGGTTCCTCAACTGTTGCTACAGCTCTAGTACCCATCAATCCAAAGACTGAGAGAAATGGAGAGTTCCAACCATTGTCCTTTTAGTATCTTATTGTTCCTCTCTCTGTTTTTTGTGCTGGCCTTTCTATTCTATCATTTTCTGCCTTTGTTTAGTTGGTAACAGTTGGTTTCCATCACTCACGTTTGTTTGTTAAATCTCTATCCAATAAATGTTTTGCTTGTTCGATAACTGTACTCAGGTGCTGTGTGAGATACAGTAGCAATGGTCCACAGTAAAACTAGTAACCTGGGATACTTGGGGAAGAGAGGATCTGGGATTTCATCGAGTATCTGGTGATCCGGGCTGGACCCCAGAGGGGGACACATTGAAGGAACTCAGGGGTTAAGGTGGCTGCTGTAGCTCAGAGGAGGGTCCTTGAGTTCCAGCAGGCTGGTGAGTTTGGTCACTAACATCCAGCTGCCAAATGCAAAACTCCCTCTTCCTTGTGGCAGGTGGCAACAAGGCGACTTACAGTCCTCAGCACCCTGAGAAGGGTCACAGTGTGTCTCTATGTTGATCCACCTGTCAAATTCACACAGGGAAAGCTCCCGATAGCACAAAACTCTGCCCTGTGAAATCATGGAACATGTGCTCTGTGAAAGCATGTAAAGAATCCAAGCGCTGGAGGACAGGGTTTGGGTCCAGAGTGACCTAGACAAATTGGAGGGTTGGGCCAAGAGAAATCTGAGGAGGTTCAACAAGGAGAAGTGCAGAGTCCTGCACTTAGGACGGAAGAATCCCAGGCACTGCCACAGACTGGGGACTGACGAAGTGAGGGGGGATTTGATAGCAGCCTTCAAGTACCTGAAAGAGCAGCAGTGTGGGCTTTCTCCTGGCCACTTTTGCTGGGCTGGGCAGGCGTCCTGGAGGCCTTTCTAGAAGAGAATTGGGAACGGAGTTAGAAAAACCAATGTGAAAACCAGAACCTCAGGTTTAGACTCATTTATTTATAATATTAAATCTTCAATTCTAGTGTCACAGTCAATACAATTGCTTCAGCCTGATAGTTGCCCAAAGGGAAACTTAACTTCTCTCCAAAGGGAGGGGAGAGAAAGCACTTTTCAGAGTCCGAGAGAGACAAGGCGGGTGAGGGTAAGAGCTTGCAGAGGACCAGCCTCTGTTGGTGAAAGAGACAAGCTGTGGAGCTAACCCAGCACCCTTCTTCAGTTCTGTGTAGCCTGGAAGGTCGTCTCTTCCATAACCAGCCGTTAGAACATAAGAACAGCCACACTGAGTCAGACCAGTTCATCTAGCCCACTCTCCCGAAAGTGGCCAATGCCCAGCACCCCAGAGGACCCCTGGGGCCAACATGGATACAACACCACCACAAAGAAGGTTAAAATCAATGCACATGGGAGAAGGATCTTGTGTTTCATTCCTTATGTCCTAATCCCATCGTGTGGCCATTTCCTTTTCTTCCTTTCTGTTAAAAGCTTTGGTGTTTTGCACAGAAATATTATTTCCCCAGGAGAGACCCAGGAGTGGGGGCTGCATTCCTGTGCCAAACAGTTACTGGAAGGGGGCAGACAAAGGCCTTTAGGACGAGGCATCCCTCACTGTCAAAAGATCATCTCCCTCCTGCAGGTCACTGGCAGCCTGAATTTGTTCCTTATCCTCCCAGAGTCTGGGGGCTGGAATCAGCACTACCCAGCCCCTCCGTATGTAGCAGGAACAAACACAAACCTGGACTTTAAAACAAGCTGTCCCCTTCCTTCTCAGGGAAGATTTTTCTGTGATTGAAGTTGAGCTTCAGTTCCCCTCTCCTGGGGGTGGGGCGGGTGTGGGGCCAGCTCCCAGTGAGATCTGTTTTCAACATTGCCCCCTTTCAGCCACTCTGGGATCCTAACTCTGCTCCCAGCTGTCAGGCAGCTTCCAGTCCATCCTCCCTGCTCACTAACTCTGTGGTCATGTGTCACCCCCTTTGCCAGCGCCCAGAGCCTGCAGGAAAGCTACTCCTTCCAGGTGCATTGGTGGTATAGTGGTGTGCATGGGTGTCTTCCAAGTAGTTCATTTGGGTTTGATTCCTAGCCAATGCAATAATGGATTTTCTCTTCTGTTGTTTCCTCATCTGGAAGTGGTTTAATTTCAGTCACATTGTGTTACAATCACATTATCTATAGAATGAGACAATAAATGTGTCGAAGTCCAGCAGGTCATACAGGATGGAGGCACACAAGGGGCTGGAATGTGTCATCTGAGAAAGACAGAACACTTGGAAACCTGCATCTCCCATCCCCTGGCCTTGCGTGTTATGATTCCAGCTGCGTGAGCTGTTTGTAGGATGTTCCGGCATGATGGGGAAATGAAGTTTTGAGTCATTTTTTGCTCCTGCAGATTCCTTTGCTGTTATAATTATAATGACATGAACAACAGGGAGGCAAAATAAACATAAACCCCAAATTGCAATACAGGTGGGGAAAGAGACGATCACGGTTAAGCCAGACACGTCAAAATAAAAATTAATACTAAAAAGGGGAGAGGGAAGAGATCAGGTATGTGGAGATCCCCTTGATATTTCAACGCACATTGTTAGAATCAAAGTTCAGACTTGACACTGGAAAACCCGCAACTACCTGTCTCTCTGAACACCTGTGATGAGCAAGATGGAGTTGGGACACCTGTTCTGCTTCAATCATTTATTGTCTCTCTGTTCTCTCCTTCGCCCCCCAGTTCCTTGTCTCCAATGTCTCTGCCTTTCTCCTCTTGCTCCCTCTCCCCTGCCCTTTCCAGGAACTCACAGTCTACAGCATTTAGGACAAGCCAGAGCTCCCATGTTCTGCACATGAGCCTGTGTCAGAGGACGTGGGACCCCGGTCAGAACCAGTCACCAGATCAATATGACCCTTTATGGGTGACTTCTCTGCCTGCTCTGCAATTTACATCTCCCCTCTTCCCCCCCCCCCCCCGCAAACAGGGTGGGGTACAGCTCTGACTGAGAGGCCTAACAGGAGAAATTTCAGCCCAAAGACAAATTTGTGTGAAATGCTGAGAAGTGAAGAGCCCCCTTCCCCTCCCCCCAAATCCCCAGAACTCTAGTGTCACCCCCATGGCACCAGCACAGGGAACCCAGTGAGATGGGGTTACAGCATACAAGGGGGGAGGCAGCAGGGAGAGAGGTGACAGGGAATCTCTCTTTTTCTTTCTCTCGTCACTTTCTGTTCTTCTCTTTCCTTCCAGGAACTGCAGTCACAGCAGGGAGGGGTTTGTCTCCGTGTCTGTCACGGAGGTGGTGGAAGTGATGGATTCTGTGACTTCCTGCAACCTCTGTGACTTCTGCAGTGGGCACAGTGGCTGACTCCAGGGCCACTCAATCAACTGGCTCCAGGGACCGCCCAAGCAGCGGCCAATGCAGCTGGCCCGGGGATCACTTTACCAGTGGTCCCGAGGGCAGCAGGAGCAGCCACAGCTTGGTGGCCTCTGGCAGCACTTCTGGGGTGGCCAGAGCAGCAGCTGGCCCCCTGGGGCTCCCCCCTGCCCTAGCAGCAGCTGGAGTGGCAGCGACTCTCAGGGCTTCTCCCCTGGTAGCTGGTGCTCATTATCCATCAAATAAATCAAAACACTTCCCCCTGCAAATGGATTTAGCCTGGGACCCTCAGAGTCAGCAGCTGTTACACCCACTACTGAGCTCTCTGGTCAGGTGTCCTAGTGCTGGGAGCCTCCAATGTAGATCCTAAAATAGCATTTTTGCACCAGGGGCGGCTGAAATTTTGGACCAGACATTGTAGCTCCACTGTTATTTTACTGAATTCCTTCAAAACAGCAAGTGTAGAAAGTGTCCTAAGTGCCAGGCTCTCTGCCATGGAAACAGCTGCCCCTGCTCTCCAGGAGTCTGTGCGTTCCACCCAGCAACGTACACACCTGCTCCGCACTGAAGGGGAGTCAGACAGTGACGGTAACGCAAATCTTCAGACTATTAACCCAGGTCCCTTTCTTTAACCCAGGACATGCCAGTCACCTGTTAGCCATGGTGTTATCTTCACCTTCAAATACCTCTCAGGACATTTAACAGAGGGAGTGAACCCCCCCAAATGGCTCCCTGTTGAGGCGTTGTACCGGACCTGCCCCTGGAGACTGTCTGGTTTTATACTCTTAGAGCTTTTTCTCTTCAAACCCCTTATCCCAATCTCTGGGCCAACCTCCGCATTTCAGAGTTTAGAATTTACTCTCATCACCCTCCTATGGCACTTTCCATGTGAATTTGGCCAAGCAAGTAGGGGAAGCTCCGTGGCTAATGAAAACCAACGCTCTGGGTGAGGCCTGAACTCACACCCACAGCTGTATTTCCCCCTGCATGAGCCACTATAGGTGCTTCTTAGACAAACTTGGGCTGTAGGTGGTTATGTGTATCTGTGCTTCACCACTTCGGCTGCTCTGTGAAAAGCTGATGGTTCAAGCAGAAGCAGGTGGGTTTTTGTTTTAAGCAATTAGAGTCTAGTACATTTTAACAGGCAGAAAATGTCCTATTCTGGTCTAGCCCCATTTGACTCCTTCTGTCCATCTTCTTCCTTCGCCCTCAGTGTCTTTCCTTCCCCATTGGGGACATGCAGAGATGAACCCCAGTCAGTCTGTGTCACAGAGAGTCTGTATCTCCTAAGGAATGTGGGTGAAGGATTCCAGCTGAATTAACGCCGCTCACCTGGGTTAGAAACATTTGTTTCTTTCGAGCAGATAGTGGGAAATGGGACATTAATTCAGACCCAGGAGGCAAGGCAGAGGCTTCATGATCCTGATCTCCAGGAAGGGAGAGAGGATCCCAGGAAGGAACAGAGCTTCCTTTAGATTCAAGCTGGGTCTCCTGGAAGTTGGAAAAGACCCTGGGTCACTGAGGATCTCATGGGATCGTGCTGCTCCAGAGGCTCGAGAGTCCTGGGTGCGGGGAGGGTGTCACTGCACAGTCTGAAATGGAAGGGAGGACCCTGGAAGGGAAGGGGAGGAACAGAAAATGGAGGGGAATGAAACAGAATAAACGCCTCTTCTGTCTCCCATCCCCAACCCAGCAAGAACTGTTATCAGTGGGGAAACTCCCCACGATGAATGGCAGAGACCACAGAGACATTCGCCTCATGCTGAGAAGTAAGGTGACCAATCACCAAGTGTGAAAAATCAGAGACTTTCACCAGATGCATTGGTGGTATAGTGGTGAGCATAGCTGCCTTCCAAGCAGTTGACCTGGGTTCGATTCCCAGCCAATGCAATGATATGATGATTCCTCCACTGGGAATTGGTTTAATTTCAGTCATGTTGTATCAGTTTATCAATGGAATGAGAGAATCAGTGTCCCAAATCCCAACAGGTCATTAAACACCCAGTGGAGGAAGAAAGGGGTGGGACTATATAATGAGCAGTTGGAGTCATCCTGGTATTACAATGCTTGGTTTATTTTTTTTTTAAATTCCTTTACTTCCCTCTCCCTTTTAGACTCAGAGCCTTTAAGGTCAGAAGGGACCAGTGTGATCATCTAGTCTGACCTGCTGCACCTTGCAGGCCAAAAGACCCCACCCACCCACTCCTGGAATAGACCCGGGAGGGAAGGCAGCTCTGTGCACTGCCCCTACCCCAGGCAGCACATGGAGGCCCTCTGCTCCCCTCCCCCCACAACGGGTGTGCAGAGATGTGCCAGCAGCACTAAGGTGGCTCCCTGCCCACTCTACATCCGCCCCTCCGTGATGCTCCCAGAAGTGGCTGGCATGTCCCAGCATCCCCTGGGGTGGGGGGAGTGTCTCCACGTGCTGCCCCTGCCCTGAGCACCAACTCTGCAGCTCCCATTGGCCAGGAACTGTAGCCAATGGGAGCTCTGGGGGCAGCGCCTGCAGACAGCAGCACATGGAGATCCCCTGGCCCCACTCATCTAGGAGCTGCTGCCAGAGGGTTGTGTGTACCGGTCACTTTGGGAGCTGCACCACCCCTCCTGCACCCCCACCCCCACCCCCAGCGCAGAGCCCGCACCCAAATTTCCTCCCAGTGCTTTGCTTGTCGTCCTTTCACCAGAACCATCCTTCTTCTCCTGGGCTGCAAGTAGCCATCCCTGGGAAGCCAAGAGGCAGGCACAGGATTCTGCAAGGTACGTGTCCCACAGCGCCGCGATGGACGGTGCGATGAAGGTAAGTCTTCCTGAGGCACAATGAACTGCAATGCAGCGAACCACTGGCCAGGCGGTCCGGGCGAAGGGCATTCACTGGAGGTACAAGCTTGTGAGTGACTCCTGAGCACAGGGCCCCTTCCCCTTTTAAGGACCTGCTCCTCATGGCCTGCGACTAGAGATGACTTGGCTGCATCTGGTGGGTCACACTCCACCTTGGGCAATGTCCATGCTCTGGGTGTGTGATCGCTGCCTAATGAGAGTCCCAGACACCTTGTCTATCTAGCAGCTCTTCTGCTCTTCCAGCTGTTCAACCAGCCCCTTCATCCCACAAGCATTGCAGGAGGGAGGGGGAGGGGGGAAGCCACTTCACAGGCATTCAGAGAGGGAGAGGAGACAAAAATGGGAATGGGGAAAGTATAACAGACCTATTGAGCAATAGAAGTCACTGCTGCTCCTACAACAGCAGGGACAGGCCACTAGGAGTTGGGAAAAATTAAGCCATCATGTTTCTGCCTGGTTTTGAACCAGGGACCTTTTGCGTGTTAGGCAAACGTGATAACCACTACACTACAGAAACTCTGTTGTAGGGCTCTGCCCTTCCCTTCATAAGCAAATAAGAATGGCCAGACCAAAGGTCCATCCAACCCCATATCCTATCTGCCAACAGTGGCCAATGCCAGGTGCCCCAGAGGGACTGAACCTAACAGGCAATGATCAAGTGATCTCTCTCCTGCCATCCATCTCCACCCTCTGACAAACAGAGGCTAGGGATACCATTCCTTACCCAGGCTGCCTAATAGCCATTAATGGACTTCACCTCCATGAATTTATCTGCAAAAATAATGAGGAGTACTTGTGGCACCTTAGAGACTAACAAACTTATTTGAGCATAAGCTTTCGTGGGCTAAAATCCACTTAATCAGATGCATACAGTGGAAAATACAGCAGGAAGATATATATATACACAGAGAACATGAAAAAATGGGTGTTGCTATCCGCACTATAATGAGAGTGAGCAGTTAAGGTGAGCTATTATCAGCAGGAGAAAAAAACCTGTAGTGACAATCAGGATGGCCCATTTCTCACAGTTGACAAGAAGGTGTGAGTAACAGTAGGGGGACAAATAAACATGGGGAAATAGTTTTACTTTGTGTAATGACCCACCCACTCCCAGTCTTTATTCAAGCCTAATTTAATGGTGTCCAGTTTGCAAATTAATTCCAATTCAGCATCTCTCGTGGGAGTCTGTTGTTGAAGGTTTTTTGTTGTAATATTACGACTTTTAGGTCTGTAATTGAGTGACCAGGGAGATTGAAGTGTTCTCTGGCTGTGTTTGAATGTTATAATTCTTGATGTCTGATTTGTGTCCATTTATTCTTTTATGTAGAGACTCTCTGGTTTGGCCAATGTACATGGCAGAGAGGCATTGCTGGCACATGATGGCACATATCACATTGGTAGATGTGCAGGTGAATGAGCCCCTGATGGCATGGCTGATGTGATTAGGTCCTATGATGGTGTCCCCTGAACAGATATGGGGAGAGAGTTGGCAATGGGCTTTGTTGCAAGGATAGGTTCCTGGGTTAGTGTTTTTGTTGTGTGGTTGCTGATAAGTATTTGCTTCAGGTTGAGTGGCTGTCAGTAAGCAAGGACTGACCTGTCTCCCAAGATCTGTGAGAGTGAGGGATTGTCCTTCAGGATGGGTTGTAGATCCTTGATGATGCACTGGAGAGGTTTTAGTTGGGGGCTGAAGGTGACGGCTAGTGGGGTTCTGTTACTTTCTTTGTTGGGCCTGTCCTGTAGTAGGTGACTTCTGGGTACTCTTCTGGCTCTGTCAATCTGCTTCTTCACTTCAGCAGGTGGGTACTGTAGTTGTAAGAATGCTTGATAGAGATCTTGTAGGTGTTTGTCTCTGTCTGAGGGGTTGGAGCAAATGCGGTTGTATCTTAGAGCTTGGCTGTAGACAATGGATTGTGTGATGTGGTCTGGGTGAAAGCTGGAGACATGTAGGTAAGTATAGCATTCAGTATGTTTCCGGTATAGGGTAGTGTTTATGTGACCATCGATTAGCACAGTAGTGTCCAGGAAGTGGATCTCTTGTGTGGATTGGTCCAGGCAGAGGTTGTAGGTGGGATGGAAATTGTTGAAATCATGGTGGAATTCCTCAAGGGTTTTCTTTTCCATGGGACCAGATGATGAAGATGTCATCAGTGTAGCACAAGTAGAGTAGGGGCATTAGGGGACGAGAGCTGAGGAAGCGTTGTTCTAAGTCAGCCATAAAAACGTTGGCATACTGTGGGGTCATGTGAGTACCCATAGCAGTGCCGCTGACTTGAAGGTAAACATTGTCCCCAAATGTGAAATAGTTATGGGTGAGGACAAAGTCACAAAGTTCAGCTGTGACATTATCGGGGATACTGTTCCTGACGGCTTGTAGTCCATCTTTGTGTGGAATGATGATGGAGCGTCTACATAGCCAGACAATCCTGCTGTCAGGGTGCCAATGCCTGAGATGATGGGGCATCCAGGATTTCCAGGTTTATGGATCTTGGGTAGCAGATAGAATAACCCTGGTTGGGGTTCTAGGCTGTCTTATTGCCAAGAGACGGAGAAACTCGGCCAGCCGCAGGGGGTGCATAACACCGCCCTAGTGTGGGGGTGACAGCGCCTCCAAGATCCTGACACCCCTATTGGTTCCACTGCTGGTTGTTTTCCTTTTCCGGTGGGACTTTGGGCAAGTTGCTCCCCCCTCTAGGGCTCCGTCCCCAGCAGGCAAATGGGGATTTCGTACCTTCCCGCTATTGGAAAGTGCTGGGAGAATCCCCCAGCCAAAGTTGCTCTGACAGCGCTAAGCAGCATCTGACCATTCAAGGTCGGAGCGCACTGCCCAGGAGGAGGAGTGTCTGGCTCTGGGGTTTCACTTCAGCCCAGTCTAGAGAGAGGGGCCCAGCCATGGGGTTTGGCTCAAGAAGACCAAGTCTCCAATTTGTTACGGGCGTTTTGAATTCCAGTCCTGTGCTCCAAAGTGCTTGGTGTCATTTGCACATTTTAGAAGCATGCTCTCCACTCCATCTTCCAAATCATTCATGAAACTATTGAATAGCACCGGACCCCGGACTGATCCCTGCCGGACCCACGAGGTGCCCCCTCTCTGTTGGGCAGCCAAACATGGAGAAGGGCCCTTGGAGTCTGGGCTTTCAACCAGCTCTGCACCCTCGTGACACTGATTGAATCTAGACCTCATTTCCCTTGTTTGCTTGTGAGAATGTCCTGCGGGACTGTGTCAAAAGCCTTAGTGACCCCAAGATAGATCCCATCTACTGTTTACCCACCTCCACTAGGCCCGGAACCCTGCCAAAGAAGGAAAGAGGCTGGGTTTGGGATGATTTGTTCTTGACAAATCCATGCTCACTTGTCCTAAGAACCAAATTCTCCTGTAGGTGCTGCTGACAAACTGTTTAAGAATGTATTGCAGTATCTCTCCAGCTATGGAAGTGAGGCTAGCTAGTCTGTAAGTCCCAGGGGTCTCTTTGTTCCCCTTTGAAAGATAGGTCCTGTCTTGTTCATGGATGGGAAGATGTTCTTTTTCAGGGATCTCAGATGAGAACTGGGGCACAACACCTGGTTTGTTAAGGCCACAAAAATGGAGGCAGGAACCTCTTCTCTCCTGCTGGCAAAGAACCCCAGGTACCTAAAAGACAGGGACACTCACCCCTGAATGGGCTTTAGAAAAGGCAGTGGTTAAAAAGTTTGGCCCCGACCATTTCTTGTTTCCGCAGACTAGACATTTTAGCAAACTTTAGATTTCCTTGGAGTTAAACACCGTGAAACTCCCCTTTCTCCTTCACAGAGGGCTTTATCGCCCCTTATCTCACTCAGGCTCACGACTGCCCAGAGTTTGAGAACTGTCCCTGTTCCCATTGGGCAGATGGGGAGGAGCCTGAGGTATAGAGAAGGGAAGTGACCTGTCACCAGATGGATCAGACTGAACAGGTTTCAAACCTCCAGGAGGCTCTTACCTTCTAAACAGGGACGGCTGTTTTCTAGTAAAATCACTAAAAGGGAAGGAGAAAACTCGAAAGAGGTTCCTCCTGGCGCTCACGTCCGTGAACCCGAATACTCTCTCAGTCCTCAGAGAGAGACCTGGAGAAGGAGACTTGTTGGAGCAAAGCCACAGGGGTCTCTGAGGTTTCCCTGGCCCCTCGCCCCGGTCCTGCCTGGCGGATGTCAGCATCTCTCTGTGAGGTCACCACCTCCCCACCACCTTTGACCAATAGTCTGAGGGCCTGCAAAAGGCCTTTGTGATATCACTGCCACACCCCTCCCTTGCTGGGCTAATGTCCTGCCCCTGGCCAGGCACTTTGGAGGTTTGAGCTACTCCCTGTGGATCACCCCACTCAAGGAGCGTTCGTTCTAGGCAGCAAGCCGGCTAGACAGGGAAACATCAGACGCTGCTCCCAATGCTACACTCAGATTTTCAGAAATGAGTCGACTTTATGGCCAGAAGAGACCATTAGAGCATCTAATCTGACCCCCTGCATATCACAGGCCTCCTGTATGACACAAGAGCTATTTTGGGGGCAAACACATTCCAGAAAGGCATCTAGTCTTCATGAAATGACATCAGGAGATGGAGAATCCACCACTTTCCTTGGTAGCTTGTTCCTGTGGTGAATCATCTTGACTGTTGAATATTTGTGCCTTAGTTGTAATATGAATTTGTCTCTTTTCACCTTCCAGCCATTGGGTCTTGTTATTCCTTTCTCTGCTATTTTAAAGAGTCCTTTAATACCCAGTATTTTCTCTCCATTAAGGCACTTCAAGACTTCAATGAAGTCACCTTTCAATCTTCTTTTGATAAGCTAAGCAGGTTGAGCTCTTTCAATAGCTCACTAGAAGGCATTTTTCTCCAGCCCTCAGAACATTTGGTGGCTCTTTGCTGCCCCAGCTCCAATTTCACAACATCTTTTTCAAACAAGGACACCAAAACTGAAGGCAGTATTCCAGTATCAGTCTCACTGATGCCGTGTCAGGGGCAGGGGGTGCGGGGCTGGCTGGAGGCAGGGCAGGGGGATGCAGCAGGGGTTGGCTGGAGCCGGGCGTGCGGGGCTGGCTGGAGACAGAGGCTGGCTGCAGGGAGGCAGGGGTGGAGGGTTGCTGAAAATGTACTGAGAGGTATTTTAAGGTGAAGATAACACCATGGTTACCAGGTGACTGGCACATCCTGGGTTAAAGAAAGGAAGGGACCTGGAGTTAATAGTCTGAAGTATTTGTGTTACCAACCCTGTCACTGTCTGACCCCCCTTCAGTGCGGAGCAGGTGTGTACGTTGCTGTGTGGAACGCACCGACTCCTGCAGAGCAGGGACAGCTGTTTCCATGGCAGAGAGCCTGGCACTTAAGAGACTTTCTTGACTTGTATCAGAGGGGTAGCCGTGTTAGTCTGGTTCTGTAAAAGCAGCAAAGAATCCTGTGGCACCTTATAGACTTACAGACGTTTTGCAGCATGAGCTTTCGTGGGTGAATACCCACTTCTTCAGATGCAAGCCAAGAAGAAGTGGGGATTCACCCACGAAAGCTCATGCTGCAAAACGTCTGTTAGTCTATAAGGTGCCACAGGATTCTTTGCTGCTTTTCTTAACTTGCTGTTTTGAAGCAATTCAGTAAAATAACGGTGGAGCTACAATGTCCGGTCCAAAATTTCAGCCCCCCTGGTGCAAAAACGCTATTTTAGGATCTAAACAGGAGGCTTCCAGCGCTAGGACACCTGACCAGAGAGCTCAGTGGGGGCGTAACAGTTGCTGACTCTGAGGTTCCTGGGCTAAATCCACTTGCAGGTGGAGGCGTTTCGATTTATTTGATCGATAATGAGGAAGGCGAAGATTTAATCACGGGTATTTTTAGTAAATGTCATGGACAGATCACGGGCAAAACCCAAAAGCTCATTGCCCATGACCCGGCCATGACTTATACCATAAATACCCCTCATTGAATCTTGGGGAGGGAGGCCCAGGGGGTCCGTGGCACCAGCTGTGGGCGCAGGGAGTCCAGGGGGCCCGTGGCACCATGTACTGGGGGAGAAGCCCCGGGGACCCACTGCCACTTCAGAGGCTGCCAGGTGAGGGGAGCCCCAGAGGCCAGCCCTGCTCCGGCCACCTCGGGACAGGTGCCAGGAGCCACTGAGCTGTGGCTGCTCCTGCACCCTTGGAAGCACTGCTCAGGCTGCCCCCAGGCCAGCTGCTGGGGCAGCCACGGAGTCAGCCGCAGTGGCCACTGCAGAAGTCACAGAATCTATGACTTTTGCAGCCTCTGTGACACAGAGGGATCCCTAATAAAGAGACAAACCCCTCCCTGCTGTGACTGCAGTTCCTGGAAGGAAAGAGAAGAACAGAAAGTGAAGAGAGAAGGAAAGAGAGAGATTCCCTGTCACCTCTCTCCCCTGCTCCCTCCCCCTTGTATTCTGTAACCCCATCTCACTGGGTTCCCTGTGCTGGTGCCATGGGGGTGACACTAGAGTTCTGGGGATTTGTGGGGAAGGGAAGGGGGCTCTTCACTTCTCAGCATTTCACACAAATTTGTCTTTGAGCTGAAATTTCTCCTGTTAGGCCTCTGTCAGAGCTGTACCCCACCCTGTTTGCGGGCGGGGGGAGATGTAAATTGCCGAGCAGGCAGAGAAGTCGCCCATAAAGGGTCATATTGATCTGGTGACTGGTTCTGACCTGGGTCACACGTCCTCTGACACAGGCTCATGTGCAGAACATGGGAGCTCTGGCTTGTCCTAAATGCTGTAGACTGTGAGTTCCTGTAAAGGGAAGGGGAGAGGGAGCAAGAGGAGAGAGGCAGAGACATTGGAGACGAGGAATTGGGGGGAGAAGAAGGAGAGAACAGAGAGACAATAAATGATTGAAGCAGAACAGGTGTCCCAACTCCATCTTGCTCATCATAGGTGTTCACAGAGACAGGTAGTTGCAGGTTTTCCAGTGTCAAGTCTGAACTTTGATTCTAACAATTTGAGTTCAAATATCAAGGGGATCTCCACATACCTGATCTCTTCCCCCCTCCACTTTTTTGTATTAATTTTTATTTTGACGTGTCTGGCTTAACCGTGATCTTCCCCTTCCCCACCTGTATTGCAACTTGGGGTTTATGTTTATTGTGCCTCCCTTTTGTTCATGTCATTATAATTGTAACAGCAAAGGAATCTGCAGGAGCAAAAACTGACTCAAAACTTCATTTCCCCAACATGCAGGAACATCCTACAAACAGCTCACGCAGCTGGAATCATAACACGCAAGGACAGGGGATGGGAGATGCAGGTTTCCAGGGGTTCTGTCTTTCTCAGATGACACATTCCAGCCCCTTGTGTGCCTCCATCCTGTATGACCTGCTGGACTTCGACACATTTATTGTCTCATTCTATAGATAATGTGATTGTAACACAATGTGACTGAAATTAAACCACTTCCAGATGAGGAAACAACAAAAGAGAAAAGCCATTATTGCATTGGCTGGGAATCAAACCCAGATCAACTGCTTGCAAAGCACCTACACACACCACTATACCACCAATGCAGCTGGCAGGAGTAGCTTTCCTGCAGGCTCTCTGTGCTGGCAGAGGGAGTGAGACATGCCCACAGAGTTAGCAAGTAGGGTGGATGGGCTGGAAGCTGCCTGACAGCTGAGAGCAGAGTTAGGATTCCCAGAGTGACTGAAAGGGAGCAAAGGTGAAAACAGATCTCACTGGGAGCTGGCCCCACACCCTCCCCACCCCTAGGAGAGGGGAACTGAAGCTCAACTTCAATCACAGAAAAATCTTCCCTGAGAAGGAAGGGGACAGCTTGTTTTAAAGACCAGGTTTGTGTTTGTTCCTGCTACATACGGAGGGGCTGGGTAGTGCTGATTCCAGCCCCCAGACTCTGGGAGGATAAGGAACAAATTCAGGCTGCCAGTGACCTGCAGGAGGGAGATGATTTTTTGACAGTGACGGACGCCTGGTCCTAAAGGCCTTTGTCTGCCCCCTTCCAAAGAGCACATGTTCCATGATTTCATAGGGCAGAGTTTTGTGCTATTGGGAGCTTTCCCTGTGTGAATTTGACAGGTGGATCAACACAGAGACACATTATGACCCTTCTCAGGGTGCTGAGGGCTGAGAGTCTCCTTGTTGCCACCTGTCACTAGGAAGAGGGAGTTTTTCATTTGGATGTTAGTGACCAAACTCACCAGCCTGCTGGAACTCAGGCACCCTCCTCTGAGCTACAGCAGCCACCTTAACCCCTGAGTTCCTTCAATGTGTCCCCCTCTGGGGTCCAGCCTGAATCACCAGATACTCGGTGAAATCCCAGATCCTCTCTTCCCCAAGTATCCCAGGTTACTAGTTGTTACTGTGGAGCATTGCTACTGTATCTCACACAGCACCTGAGTACAGTTTTCAAACAAGCAAAAAATTTATTTAACAACAGATAGAGATTTAAACAAACAAACGTGAGTGATGGAAACCAACTGTTACCACTAAACAAAGGCAGAAAATGATAGAATAGAAAGGCCAGCACAAAAAACAGAGAGAGGAACAATAAGATATTAAAAAGGACAATGGTTGGAACACTCCATTTCTCTCAGTCTTTGGATTGATGGGTACTAGAGCTGTAGCTACAGTTGAGGAACCAGGGTAAATTAAATCAAATTAACTTTTCAAGATTAGCCATCATTTCCTGTACGACTAACAAAACACAAAAACAAGACAACTTTCAGTTTTCCAAAATAATTCAGATTATCACACAGTCTCTTACTCTTTAACCAATAACTTCACCTATAATTTCATTTTAATTCGTAACAACAATACATTCAAAGATCAGAAATTCTTGTCATATATGTTAGTTTTCTTTTAATCCCCATTGCCAACAACTGAACCCTGGTTCTCATTGTGGTTTGTCCCAACGTAGGTCCCAACCACTTCTGTGAGTTCATATATCTCAGGATCTTCAGCCATATGTGTTGGTAGAAGGGGTCTTCTATGTCGGAATGTTTGCATCACGGAGAAAAATACCTCTCTTTTCACACTTTTTAATCTTTTGAAGTAGGAGGTGTAGCAATGAATGAAGCCAAGTCAGTCAGTCTGTTCCGGTGGAGTGCCCCGAACGGGGATTTCCACGTCTATATATTATAATTGGTTACATAAATCATCCTATTATACGCATGTACTAACACAAGCCAGCTCCTCGCCCCCTCTCCTGATTGGTGCTTTATGCACTGCGTACTCCAGTGGTAAACACCTGGTCAGCGCTCTATCAGTGTGTCTCCTGACTGGAAGTGTGGGGGGGTGGGAACCACTTCAGCCGCTCTAAATGTTGGGGCGGTTTTCCTACCCTTAGTGCTTAAGAAGTGTAACGTTCCTACATCCCCTCTTTTTCTGTTTTGTCAACCCGTGCCTGGTCCGCATGTTTCATGATTCTATGGGCATACATGACGGCCTGGAATGTAGGCAGGGGTTTGCGCCAACAGGGTGTAAAACACATCCTAATTATATTAGGAATACACTGAGCAAAGCAACAAAACCAATCAAGCAGGCGATAACAATCAAAGCATATTGCAAAACAATTCGAGCCCATCCCATGGATGGCAGCCAGAAAGATGTACTTAGCCCAACTGAAAAGGCTGACATTGGCATTACAATCTAATCTCATGGGGATTGAGCTTTGCCGGCGTCGGGTGCGGGTCTCATTAGTTTGGGAGCCGGTCAACATTGACCTCGTGGGGAGTATCAACGTGAGCCTGCTTAGGCAGCATTGAGCTTCTGAAATGTTGGCCGGAATATAATTAAAGGTCCTCTGACCACATGTAGAAAATCAACCCTCCGGTAACAAGATGTGCCCGTAATTGCTGGACACATTTTGAAAGTGTGTACAGTTCCATCCCGGGGTACCCACCTGCAAACATCCTTTTGGGGGCTTGTGATGTGTGCAATTAACCATCCGTACACAGGTCAAACTGGCATAATTGGCTACCCATGGGGTAAAAAGGGACAAGGCACTCGCGGGTTTCACATAAGTGGCCTGACCCCATAGGCTCATGGAAGAATATCGAATCTCGGTGGCATTAATATAATTAACATCCCTATTGCATCTGCAGCATCGCCTGGCGCCTTGCATACTGGGACCAGGCAGGTGCCCAACAGGCCATGCATCTCAGGGGCCTGCTGTAAACAAAAGGAAGATTGATTGGCAAGGACCGCAAGTCGAGCCCATATATTATAACGCATGCGGCTATGCAATTCGGGTTCGGCCCCAGCCGGTAACACACAAAAACAACACAACAATATGGTAAAGGAATTAGCAATCAAACAGGCAAAAATAGCAGCAGTAAAATTTTCGGGGGTAGGCTCAGCCTTGTTATTCTCCAGCATTTGCTGAGCCTGCTGCGCCAGTCGCTTCACCTGCCCCCAGGTAACCCTCGGTGCCATCTTTGTGGCTCGGCACACTGGAAAGGTCTCGGTTAGGTTCAGATTGAAGTTGGGTATCGGGTTCTTGAGGCTTTGATTCCATGTCATCGTGCCACGGTTGCACATTTTTGGCAGGGACCCACAACGGACCGGTGGAAGTAAGCACAGCGGCATGCCCTCGTCCCCAGGTTATCAATGGAACGGGGCCATACCAAGTAGGGTCCGGGCTCTGCCTATATTTGACAGATGGGCATGGGAGCGGGGTTTCCGTCTTAAAATGTCATTCAGTGGCTATAAAATTCTGAAAGATATTTAAAGTATTTAGAATAAACAATACTATCGCTAATTAATTTTGCTTGGCGCCCAGGGATGGCCCATCATCCCCCACTGTTTTATTTTGCTTTATTAGGTACTCTTTTGTGCAAAAATCCGCAAACCTGTGAAAAATGTAGGCGGGGCCATTATCGGTTTTTATCTGTCGGGGGGGGCGGCCCATTAAGGCCACCGCAGCAAAAATGTGATTAAGTACATATTTGGCCTATTCGCCCCATTGGGGGGGTGGCCCAAATATAATGAAAGTAGGTATCAATGGTAACATGTAAATATTTCCAGGGAAAAAAGGGGGGATAAAGCGTGACATCCATTTGCCAAATTTGATTGAATTGAAGATCACGGGGATTAACACCCAATTCGGGACTGGCACAATAATTACAGGTTTGGACAATACGTTGGGCCTGAATTAAAGGGATCATAAATGCTTCGCCAAAATTTAGCATTTCAATGAAAAAGGCATGACTATCAATGAAATCCAAAAAGAACAGAATGAGTTAACTTGAGTTAACGGAAAAAAGCTAAAGAAAAAACACCGACTTCAATCAAGGACACCGCTTCGCAGCTAAGACTTGGCGAACAGCCAAGAAAAAGGGAGGGCTTGGCGAACAGCCAAAAAAAGCAGCTATGAGTGCGGCAGAACTCGGCCAGGCACTAACAAAATGTGTTAGCCAAAAAGGGAAGGGAAGAATCACCATCTGGGCCCATAAGTCCCCTTGGTGCAGCTGTTTTGGCATATGAGCCCAAATCTAAACATAAATTCTTCCCACATAATCACTATCTATTACCCTGGGGACTATCTGAATGCCATATTTTCTGGCATGGGAACGAGGAGGATTAGCCCCATAGTGCCCGGGGCAGGGGTCCCAAAATTGGGTAAGAACCGCCACCACCTCCCCGGGACAAGTGAGCTCACTATCTTTGGGACAAAAAGAAATTATAAAAAAAAAATCTTTAAGATCTATTATCATAAGCTGATAATCATATGGGATAAAATTGGGATTTGGGGTTCCACACTGCAGGGGTCCCATGGGTTGAATGCATGCATTAATCTCTCTAAAATCATGGAGCATTCGCCATTTACCAGATTTTTTCTTGACAACAAAAACTGGCGAATTCCAGGGGCTAGTGGATTTTTCCACATGGCCCGCCTGGTATTGTTCCTCACATAAGTGACACAATGCAACAAACTTCTCCTGGGGCAGTGGCCACTGTTCCACCCACTCAGGGTACTGGTTAGCCACACAAGGGGAAGGGCAATAAACTCAATCATGAATGGTAAAATGTGAACAGAATGAGTTAACTGAAAAAAACTGAAAATATGGCACTGGCCTCAATCAAGGACACCACTAGCTGCTAAAACTTGGCGGACAGCCAAGAGAAAGAGGACTTAACTACACCCAAGCAAAAGCGGCAAAACTTGGCCAGGCACTAACAGCACTGGCCTCAGTCATAAATGGTAAGATGTGATCCAAATTTGCTTAACAAATCTCTTCCCCATAGGGATACAGCAATATCCATGATATAGGGTTTAAGGAGAATCTCCTTTCCCCCTCTCGCGGAGTTATAGCAATCCATCGGGTGCTTTGTTGAGCAGCCTGCAATCCGCCCACTCCCCAATTGGCTGGCACTTCGGATTTGTCCCATGTGGACGGCCACTGCCGAGCGGAGATGACTGTAACGTCAGCTCCAGTATCCACCAGCCCTTCAAGGGGGATACCGATAAGCAAGTTTCCTCATTAATTCCCACTGGGCATCAGGATTATCTACCTGCCTCTGAATAGCCTCCTGTAATCTGTTAATAAATTCCACATACGACTCTTGAGGCCCTGGCGGGTGATGGTAAAGGACCGGGGGGTTTCCCCGTCACCGGTACTGTAAACAGGGCTTTTAAAACACAGCGCCCCACAGCTTGGAGCATTACAAAAGGGATGTTCGCAGCCTGCTCTCGTATAGTGGAGAACTGTCCTGCTCCATACAGTTGCTCGGGAGTATAGGCCCCCCCTAATGCCCGCCCCTGTTGTAATGCTTCCTGTTGAAATTCACTATCCCAAATAACATACTGCATGGGGCTTAAAAGCATCCTACAAGGATCCTTCCAATCTTGGGGGAGCATGCTATACCCATTTGCAATCCTTTCTAACGTACCTCGGGTGAAGGTGGATTTTGATCCCGACTCAGTAACCGTCCGTCTCGCCTCTCGGAGAACGGAATGGGGGGGGGCTGTGATCTCCACTTCAGCTTCCCCCGCTGCGTTGCCTGGGCGATGTGTCACTGGGAACGCAGCCAATAACTCTCCTATCTGCTCGCTGCTCAATTCTCCCTCTTCCTCCCTCTGTATCATTGCCTGAAAAGGGGACAGCCGAAAATTCGGCCGTGAAGAGCCATCCGTACCCGGACATGCATCGTGGCATTCGGGTACCGCCTCAGGCGGCTTAGGGGGCAAGATCCGAGGGTAAGGAGGAAGGGCCGAAGGCGCGGGGGCGAGAAGGATAGCCTTGGATGACGCTTCAACCCTGATTGTTTCCAGAGCCTCCGTACATCGCTGCCAAAGCAGGAGCCACTGCACCGCGGCTCGAGGCTCCGCATGCAGCGTCGCCCCTATCTTTATCCAATCATCTACCGACAGTGACCCGTGATCCGGGTACCAAGGACATTGGCGATCAATTTCAATTAGTAGCTGCTCTATCTGACCCAGGGAGACTGGCCTGCCAGCCTGTTGTATGATATCCTGCAGCTCTTTCGCATGAACTTTCTGCCGAGCTGACAGCTTCCCACCCATACTCACGAAATGAAGCTTTCCAGCGAGTTTCGGTGCACAGAGGGCTATTCCAGCCGGTGAGCAGGGGGAATCACGTCGGGGTCACCAGATGTAGCAATGAATCAAGCCAAGTCCGTCAGTCTGTTCCCGTGGAGCGCCCCGAACGGGGCTGTCCACGTCTATTTATTATAATTGGTTACATAAATCATCCTATTATGCGCATGTACTAACTCAAGCCAACTAACCGCCCCCTCTCCTGATTGGTGCTTTATGCACTGCGTACTCCAGTGGTATGCACCTGGTCGGCGCTAATCTGTGTGTCTCCTGACCGGAAGTGTGGGGGGGTGGGAACCACTTCAGCCGCTCTAAATGCGGGGGTGGTCTTCCGACCCCCTTAGTGCTTAAGAAGTGTAAAGTTCCTACAGAAAAGGAAATGTGATGATGGTTAGCTCAGACAGGAGGAAATGTGCAAGATAACTCCACCAACTATCCATGGCCCATGTATTTAGTGCAAGAATAGTTCTCTTTTTACATCAGGAAAGTGAACTCAAGCTAGCTAACTCCATGACAACCACAGTGATGAGACCCAGGTAGATTTTATCTCAACGTAGCTGGTTGAAGACACCCCCCATCTCCCCGACCTGGGGTGATGACATTCCTGGTAGAAAGGACACACACTCCAATGACTCACAGGACAATGGAGTTGAGACAAAGGACCACAGGATCCACCCCAAAGACGGGCGAGCTTCAAAAGTGGGCAACTCATGTGTGGAAGCTGAGGAACTACAGTGTGCAAAAGATGCAAACAGCCTTAACACTCACTACCTGGGAACTGTCAAAAGAATTAAAGAAAAAATCTCCTGACAGCTCTAGAGAAGGTTTTTATGAAGTTTGTCTCCTTTACGGATTCTCTGATGTTTAGAAAGGCCTGAACTATGAGTGAAGCTTTTCCCACACTCGCAGCATTCATATGGTCTCTCTCCGGTGTGGACTCTGTAATGTGTAACAAGGGTTGAGCTCCGAGAGAAGCTTTTCCCGCACTCACTGCATTCATAGGGTTTCTCTCCTGTGTGGGTCGAAATGACAGTCTGGACCTATACATTGAATGCTTCCGCCGACATGCACAGGCAGAAATTGTGGAAAAACAACATCGCTTGCCTCACAACCTAAGTCATGCAGAACGCAATGCCATCCACAGCCTCAGAAACCATCCTGACATTATAATCAAAGAGGCTGTTAAAGGAGGTGCTGTTGTCATCATGAACAGGTCTGACTACCAAAAGGAGGCCGCCAGACAACTCTCCAATACTAAATTTTACAGGCTACTTCCCTCAGATCCCACTGAGGAATACACTAAGAAACTGCACCATCTACTCAGGACACTCCCTACACTAACACCAGAACAAATCAACATACCCTTAGAGCCCCGACCAGGGTTATTCTATCTACTACCCAAGATCCACAAACCTGGAAATCCTGGACGCCCCATCATCTCGGGCATTGGAACTCTCACTGAAGGACTGTCTGGATATGTAGAATCTCTACTCAGACCCTATGCCACCAGCACTCCCAGCTATCTCCGGGACACCACTGATTTCCTGAGGAAACTACAATGCATTGGTGACCTTCCAGAAAACACCATCCTGGCCACCATGGATGTAGAGGTTCTCTACACAAACATCCCACACAGTGATGGAATACAAGCTGTCAGGAACAGTATCCCTGATGATGCCACAGCACAACTGGTTGCTGAGCTCTGTGGCTTTATCCTCACACACAACTATTTCAAATTTGCTGACAATATATATCTCCAGATCAGTGGCACCACTATGGGCACCCGTATGGCCCCACAATATGCCAATATTTTTATGGCCGACCTGGAACAATGCTTCCTCAGCTCCCGTCCACTCACGCCCCTTCTCTACCTACGCTACATCGATGACATCTTCATCATCTGGACCCATGGGAAGGAGACTCTGGAAAATTCCACCATGATTTCAACAGCTTCCACCCTTCCATCAACCTCAGCCTGGACCAATCTACACGGGAGGTCCACTTTCTAGACACCACGGTGCAAATAAGTGATGGTCACATTAACATCACCTTATACCGAAAACCTACCGACCGCTATGCCTACCTTCATGCCTCCAACTTCCATCCCAGGCACACCAAAAGATCCATTGTCTACAGCCAAGCACTGAGGTACAACCGCATCTGCTCTAACCCCTCAGACAGAGACCAACACCTACAAAATCTCCACCAAGCATTCTCAAAACTACAGTACCCGCACGAGGAAATAAGGAAACAGATCAACAGAGCCAGACGTGTACCCAGAAGCCTTCTACTGCAAGACAAAACCCAAGAAAGAAACCAACAAGACTCCACTGGCCATCACCTACAGTCCCCAGCTAAAACCCCTCCAACACCTCATCAGGGATCTACAACCCATCCTGGACAATGATCCCTCACTTTCACAGGCCTTGGGTGGCAGGCCAGTCCTCGCCCACAGACAACCTGCCAACCTGAAGCATATTCTCACCAGCAACTGCACACTGCACCATAGTAACTCTAGCTCAGGAATCAATCCATGCAACAAACCTCGATGCCAACTCTGCCCACATATCTACACCAGCGACACCATCACAGGACCTAACCAGATCAGCCACACCATCACCGGTTCATTCACCTGCACGTCCACCAATGTAATATATGCCATCATATGCCAGCAATGCCCCTCTGCTATGTACATCGGCCAAACTGGACAGTCTCTAAGAAAAAGGATAAATGGACACAAATCAGACATTAGGAATGGCAATATACAAAAACCTGCAGGAGAACACTTCAACCTCCCTGGCCACACAATAGCAGATCTTAAGGTGGCCATCCTGCAGCAAAAAAACTTTAGGACCAGACTTCAAAGAGAAACTGCTGAGCTCCAGTTCATCTGCAAATTTGACACCATCAGCTCAGGACTAAACAAAGACTGTGAATGGCTTGCCAATTACAGAACCAGTTTCTCCTCCCTTGGTTTTCACACTTCAACTGCTAGAACAGGGCCTCATCCTCCCTGATTGATCTAACCTCGTTATCTCTAGCTTGCTTGCTTGCTTATATAAACCTGCCCCAGGAAATTTCCACTACTTGCATCCGAAGAAGTGGGTATTCACCCACGAAAGCTCATGCTGCAAAACGTCTGTTAGTCTATAAGGTGCCACAGGATTCTTTGCTGCTTTTACAGAACCAGACTAACACGGCTACCCCTCTGATACTCTCCCGTGTGGACTCTCTGGTGAGAGATAAGGGAAGAGAAGTGACTGAAACTTTTCCCGCACTCACAGCATTCATAGGGTCTTTCTCCTCTGTGTATTCGCTGATGCCTACTAAGAGCTGAGGTACGACTGAAGCTTTTCCCACACTCACAGCATTCGTAGGGTCTCTCTTTCGTGTGGATTATCTCATGTCGAATAAGGGCTGAGCGGTAATGGAAGTTTTTCCCACACTCACTACACGTAGACTCTCGCTTTTCCGTGAGGATTTTCTCCTGGGACGTAGTTTCCTTGAGGTCCCTGTGAGTTCCCTGACAATCAATGGGTTCATCCACTCTCTCCTCTGTGTGGTTTCCCTGCTCTCTCTCTGGTCTGTGGTAATTTTCACCAGCTTTTCCCTGCTCATGGGGGCTGGACACGCTCCCTTTGGCTCTTCGCAGTAATTCCCCATGCGCTTCGGCGAGCTCAGCATCTTCCTGGTGAGGATTCTGCTCCTCGCTCTCCCTCACCACCCCATCACCTGCTAGAAGAGAGGAGAAATCTCAGAATTGGGGATGGAAAGGCAGAGAACAAACCCAAGTAAGTGCTGGAGAGACAGAAAATAAAAATCAGGGACTGAACTCCCCCAAACTCTTCCCCACAGGGGACAGTGGAGGGGATCAATTCTACTCCCCACCCCCTCCCCCCCACCCGGGTACCCGATTTCCACTGAGCTGGGGTGCCGGGACAGGGGGAATCCGCGTGTGCTGCTGCCTCTCTGGGGCCGGAGCTGCCGGCAGCTGCTTGTGTCTGAACAAGCCTAGTTCAGGCTCCTGACCCTGAGAGCTTTCTTAAAGAGACAGCGCGCTCACTCACTCACTCACTCAGGGGCACGCAGTCCTTCACCATACACACACTCCTTCAAATCCTCCCCTTAACACACACACCCACCCCAGGGCTCCCTGCATCCAGGTCACTTCCCCACCTTGGCTGTGCTGAGACATCAGGAGCAGCTGCTCTCCTGCCCTCCCCTTACGCAGCCTGCAGGGAAAGTGACCTGGGTGCAGGAAGCCCTGACGTCGCTCCTTGCTCCCCTCTCCCAGCCCCCCAGGGCTGTGTGGGGCGGGGGAGCAGCAGTCCAGTGGGGGAGCGAGCAGCAATGCCAGCTGCTTTGTGCATCCAGGTCAGGTTCCCCACTTGGGTGCAGGAGGGGGATGCCGGGGTTAGAGGCAAAGGGGGCACAGTGCAGGGGCTGTGGGCTCAGGAGGGGCAGGAGTTGGGTGCGGGGCAGGGTTTGGGGTGAAGGGGTATGCACCATGCAGGAGGGAGGTGCAGGGGTACAGTGAAGGGGGCACAATCCTGGGATTAGGGGCACATAAGGGAGGGAAGGGTTGGGCTGAAAGGGCACAGTGCAGGGCTTGGGGCACAGGAGGGGCAGGTGTTGGGAGTGAAGGGGGTGTAGGGATTAGGGGTGCAGTAGAGGGAGCAGGTATTTGGAGCAAAGGGGGCACAGTGCAGGGCCTGGGTGGAAGGGAGGGTGGGGAGCCCATGGGGGACAGAGGGAATGGGGGGGTGCCACGCCCATGGGAGCCAGGGGCACCCCAGGTGCCATTTCCCCAAGGCCGGCCCTGCCCACATCCCATCCAAACACTCAGTAGGAAGGAGGGAGCTCCAGCCAAGGTGTCAATCATCATCTGTAGGAAGCCAGGAGTGAGATCTGCTGGGGACTGTCCTGAGCTCACAGAGTCTGTGTGGGAATCCCAGCCAGTTCTCTCAGGCACTTACAGTTTCTGGGTTGGTTTGATGGTTCCTCACCTGTGCAGGGACTTCTCAGGATCTCGCTTTCCTCTGAACCAGGGAGATCCAGGACCCACGGCTCTTCCTCTCCTTCCAGCTGGAAGATCACAGAGGGTTTGGAAACTGGAAACCCTGCTCAAGGGAAAGAAAACAAGGGAGGCAGGAGGGTACTTTGCCCACCTCTGGTACAGATGGTGACTAAACTTAAACCTCTGCAAGCCAGGAAATGAGAAGTTAATGTAAACGCCCCCCTCCAATGCAACCTTAACTTTGCCCCCAACCCTTAACCCCGCAGCTGGCAAGAACCACTGAGGATGGTTCTGTGTGGGCCGCGCAAAGGTTAACAAACTGCCACAGGGACTCAGGTATTCAGCTCAATGCAGCAGTAACGGGATGAATTCTATGGTCTGTGGTATAAAGGACGTCAGAGTAGACGACCTAATAGTCACATCTGGCCTTCAAAGCTATGAACCTATAATCGACCCGAGGGAAGACTAAGAGAACGTGCCATTGTCTGTGCTGTGTTCACAGGTGGGAATCCCAGCACCTATCCGCATGCCTCCAGCTGTGTGCACTGGGCCAGCTGTAGCTGTGTGCACTGGGCCAGCTGTAGCTGTGACTGGCTGATGGAGGGATGGGTTGGAGCAGCTGGGCAGAGCTGTGCCTGTGCTATGCAGAGAGGTGCATGTGAAACTTGGGGGGCAATTCTGCCTCATTTCCGTGCTGAGTGTTGTAGGCTTGGTCAGCAAAGGTGCCCAAGGGCGTGTTCTTGCCATGGGGGTTGTCAGCACCCTGGTGGCGTATGTTCGAGTGATCTGTGGGGCTTAGTGAGGGTAAGTGAAGGCAGCGACTCGAAAGGAAAAGTCAGGTTGAGGGCAAGGGGGTGGTAACACTGTGCAGTCTCAGATGGCCTGCGTGCAGGAGGTTCAGTACTGGAGAGCAGGCCAGGGGGAGGAAGCTTCTGTTTGCTATGACAGAGACGAACCCGAATATTATCTTAGCAAAGAGAAGTTGTGAGACTTTCTGCTGTACTGCTCTGTAACAGAGGAGAGGGCTAGTGTGGGTGTCTCTGGCATGTCGGGGTGTTGCTGAAACTGGACAGAGTGGAGGTGGCACTGGGGGAGTGGCATGAACCTTAATTCTGCATTTCCCCTTCTAAGAACCGAGGGGACAGGAACCCTTACCCAGCGAGGTCACATTCTCATAGTTCTCCTGCATGACATCCCTGTAGAGGGCTCTCTGAGCGGGGTCCAGCAGAGCCCACTCTTCCCTGGTGAAATACACAGCCACCTCCTCGAAGGTCACCGGCCCCTGAAAGAGCGAGAGTCCAACACTCAGCACCTGCTGCCCCACTCACAGCCCCACTATTCGTGGGGGAAAGGAACCAATTGAATGGAAGCTCCGACAGAGAAACAGTCTGCAGGCTCCTATCCCCCCACTTCTGAGAGCAGCCAGGGGGCATCACGGTGAGAGAACAAAGAGGGACCCCTTGTCTCTGCCTGCAGACCCATCACACCCCTACTAGCCAGAGGCTGATACAGCCCCACGGTGGGGAACCCAACACCCTCCCCACTGCCAGCAGCTGGATGTGAGGGGCCGGGACATCTTCCCTACACCTCCCTGCTGGGTGCCCCCTTTCCATGTCACACCAGCCTCTGACTAGCAGGCTGAGGTGTCAGCACTGGAAGTCTGGTCAGTTTTCCCAGCCCTGCCCAGGGGGTTGGTGTCTCTGTTTCCTGTTTCACAAATTAGGGAATTTTCTCCCCCAACACCCAAGTGTTTGTTCTGAGGATCTAGGCCCACGTTAAACAAGTCCCAGCAGGTTTGTCACACTTTGTCCCCTTCCCTTTCCTCACCCAGGGTATTCCCTGCCCCCCTCCAGCCCTAACTCCCCAGAAGTTGCCACCTATTAAGTATTTCCTGCCCCTCCCCCTCCAGCGGGAACCCACCAGCAACCCCCCAATAACCCCTACCTGAGCTGGCTCCACTGCCGCCAGAGAAGCCCCCCCCCCCCCGGCCGGGCACGGAGGGTTAATGCCGGGCTCCCGCCCCCGCACAGACCCCTCTGGGGAAGCAGCCGCTGCTCAACTCCCGATGGAGGCAGCAGCGTCTGGTCTCTCGAGCTGCCCGGGCTGATGGTCCCGGTTCTTTGTTCTCCCTCCCGGCGCCTCCCCGCTTCCAGCAGCTCCAGCCCTCCCTGTGCCCTGCAACTCCTCCTCCTCCCGGGCTGCAGCGGCTGGGATCCAGCTGACACGCTCTGCTGAGCCGGGCACTGCACGGGCTGGGAGCTGCTGCTGCTCCACCAGCTTCCCGCGTGTCCCACCCCCTGCGTTGGGCCCGGGGCGGGGCCAGGCTCATGGAGGAGCCGCCCTTCCTGCCCCCACCGGCCCCCACCCCTCTGTGCGGCAGCGGGGCCATGGCCAGGGCCGAGCGCGCGGGGGCTGCTCCAGCCCTGCAGCCCGCGGGGCAGCGCGGGGGCGGGGACACGCGTGGGGTAGACACGCTCCTGCCCATAGGCGGCAGGTTATATCTGTGTGCGGTGCCCAGGCTCCAACAATATTCAGGGCCGGGGGCCCTGCTCCAGCAATATTTGGAGCTGGGTCTCTCCCCCGGCCCTGCCTGGATCGGGCCCCGGCCCCCGCAGGTCTCCCCGCGCCGCCGCGACCCTGCCTGGAGCAGGTCTCAGCCCCCGCAGGTCTCCCCGCGCCGCTGCGACCCTGCCTGGAGCAGGTCTCAGCCCCCGCAGGTCTCCCCGCGCCGCTGCGACCCTGCCTGGAGCAGGTCTCAGCCCCCGCAGGTCTCCCCCCGCCGCCGCGACCCTGCCTGGAGCAGGTCTCAGCCCCCGCAGGTCTCCCCGCGCCGCCGCGACCCTGCCTGGAGCAGGTCTCAGCCCCCGCAGGTCTCCCGCGCCGCTGCGCTGCCTGGAGCAGGTCTCAGTCCCCGCAGGCCTCTCCCCTGCCTGCTCTGTGCTGCGCTGCGGCAGGGCTCAGCAAAACTGCTGTCTGCTGCCGCAGGGTCCTAGTGCCTGCCATTCACTAATGGCAAGGCAGGCTGCCCTTACCCTGAGCCTCTCCAATGCCCCAAACCTCATCCCCGCTCCCCTCCTCAGCCCCAGCCGGAGCCCTCATCCCTCCGCACCCTAATCCTCAACACCAGCCCTGAGCCCCCGCATCATGAACCCTTCATCCCTAGCCCCAGCCAGAACCCTCATCCCCTCGCACCTTAATCCTCTGCCCCAGCCCTGAGCCCCACACAGCATGAACCCCTGCACCCTAATCCTCAGCCCCAGCCCTGAGCGCCCCCACATCATGATCCCCTCATCACCCTGCACCCTAATCCTCAGCCCCAGCCCTGAGGGCCCCCGCAGCATGAACCCCTCATCCTCAGCCCTACAGCCCTCACCCTGCACTCCCTCCTATCCCCAAACTCCCTCCCCAGAAGGTGCACCCCCTCCCCTTCCCACATACCCCTTCCCATCCCCAAACTCTGTCCCAAAGCCTGCACCCTTCACCCCCTCCTGCACACCCACCCCCTGCCCGAGCCCAGAGCCTGCACCCAGCACCCAAACTCCATCCCAAAGCCTGCACCCCTCCTGCACCCTAATCCCCAGCCCAGGATCTGCACCCCAGACCTCCCCCGCCGAGCCCCCTCCCAGAGCCTTAGGCAGGTGGGGGCGGAGTTTGGGGGGGCGGAGTTGGGGGGCGGGTTCTGGGCACCACCAAAATTTTTACAAACTTGCCACCCATGCTTCCTGCCAGGGGCGGGATCAGGGCTGGGAATGGGGCTGGGGGGGCCGGTTATTACGTGGGGGTCACAAGCCCCTCCCAGCTCTGCCGCTCCCCGGGAAAAGGCGGGGGGGCGGGTCTGAGAGGCACCAGCTGGGAGAGGGGGCGGGGCTGGGGGAAAGGATGAGCGGTGGGGGGAGGGTCAGGCTGGCCCTGGGGGACCTCCCTTCCCTGGGCTGGAGAGAGCGGAAGCGGCCCCGGTGCAGTCTGGGAGATGTAGTTCCTGACTCGCCCTGGACCGGAAGTGACGTTGGGCGGAGAGACCAATCCGAGCTGCAAACGGGCGCGGGCCCCTGCGGCTCTGCCTGGCTCGCGCGGGGCCGTTGGAGCCTCTCCCGGGCCGGAGAAGGGTTGGTGCCGGTTGGTGAGACCGGGCTGGGGGCGGGCGGGAAATGTCGGTGCAGCCCGGACATGGCCGGGGGGGGGGCAGGTGACCCCCGAGGAGCAGGGAGAGAAAGGGGGGGGCTGAGATCCCCTCGGATTTACCGCTGCCCCCTCCCGCGGGGACCCCCCTCCTCCCCCGTCCTGCCCCCTTTCTCCCTAGAGAGCCACGAGCCGCGCCCAGGGTGACCCCCCCTCCCCCAACCCCTGAGAAGTTCCCTGTTCCCCCCCCCCCGATTGTGCCCCATTTTCTCTCCCCTTCGCCAGTGGCCAGTTCAGGTCTCAGGTTTGGGGGGTTTCCCCCATTTCCACCTGCAGGGATTTGTCCTTGTGCGGGTGGGAAATGGTTCCCCCGAGTGATTCCTGAGCTGGGCAGAGGGTGAATGGGCAGAGGCTGGGGGGGCCCTGAGACAGGGACACCTCTGGGCTGGGCTGGGGGGGCCACTCTCTGCTGGCAACGGGGCCTGGGAAGGGCCAGGAAGGGGAGGGAGGAGCAAGTGTCCCCCATGGAGACGGCCCAGCCCCAGGTTTCCCCTCCCAGCTACTTCCCCTCCCCCACCCTGCCCAACCCAGCAGCCCCCGCTTGCTAGTCACATTCCCAGACCCCACTGCCAACCCCTCCCCACTGATAGTGACTTTGTGACTCCAGCCCCATTCCTGTCCCCTGTGAAAGCCACATCACCCAGGGCTCCCTGCCGGCCATGTGAGTGTGGGGCAAGAAGAATCCCTCCCGTTCTGTTGTTGATTCAATATCCCTGTATAATCCCCTCAAATTTCCCATCTTTTCTCTTGAACTGTTAAATGGTGACACAAACTCTCCCAGAGGTTGGTGCTTCTCTCTTATATTGGCAAATATTTAGTTTGTGCCCCATTTTCTCCTCAGTTCTGAAATACTGATATCAAATGCTCGAAAAATCTTCCTGCTTTTCTCTCCAGGTGTCTGACTGAGATCAGGGCTCTTCTCGTACTGAGCGTGGCCCTGTTCTGCCAGCTGCTGCAGAGACCCCAACTGAGATCTGGGCCCTGTTCTGCCAGGCACTGAAGAGACCTGAGGTGAGATCAGACCCCACTGTTGTGCCAGGTGAAACTGAGACCTGGACCGAGATCACGGCCCCCCTTGTTGCAGGCAGCGAACGACTGCGACCCAAACCGCTGCCTCCATTGTGCTGGGCACTTCAGAGACCTTGACTGAGATCCGTGTCCCCGTTGGGTCTGGCCCTGCACTGACCCCGACCCAGATCATGCCCCACCACTGTACCGGGCACTGCACAGACCCTGACAGGGATCCTGGCCCCACAGTTTGCCAGATGCTGCAAGGGCCCTAAATAAAATCAGGGATCCTGTAATGCCGGGAGTTGCAGAGTCTCCAACTGAGATCAGGCTTCCTGTTGTGCAGGGCTCTGCACAGACACTGACCAAGATCAGGGTCCCCATTGTGACAGGTGCTGCACAGACACCAAGGGTATCTCTACCCTGCCATTAAAACCCCAGCTGGCCCATGCTAGGTGACTCAGGCTCACAGGGCTCAGGCCAGGGGCTGTTTAATTGCAGTGTAGATGTCTGGGCTCGGGCTGGGGCCAGGCTGTAGGACCCTGCGAGGTGGGAGGGTGCCAGACCTTGGGTTGCAGCCTCCGCCGGAACATGGACACCACAATTAAACAGCCCCACAGCCTGAGCCGTGTGAGCCCAAGTCAGTGGGCACGGGCCAGCCGGTGTCGAACAAGTTTGCACAGAGAATTTGGGGCAAAACTGGGAACTGAACCCAGATTGTTTGAATTCTTGTCTCTCCCCTTAACCCCAAGCCCAGCGTGTGTGTGTACAGCGTTGTTTTGGTCAGTGTTTGCCTTGCACTGGCTTCCAAGGGAGGCTGCGGAATTTCCTTCATTGGAGGTTTTTAAGACCAGGTTAGAGATACACCAGTCTGGGAATGTCTAGGGATACTTGGTCCTGCCTCAGCACAGGGGGCTGGAGTAGACGCCCTCTCAAGATCCCTTCTGGGCCTACACTGAAATAATTCTCTTTTGTGCTGTGTCCTGTTCTACGCTGAGCTGTTTTCCATGGTGCCATTTGGAACTGTGATGGCACCATGTTGTGCAGCAGTTTTATGGTTCATTGTTTTGCCTCAGCATGTTTGGTGCCTGTGCTGTGCTAGTTTTTTTTTTCGTTGTGTAATATTGTCCTAGGGTGTGTTAGTTTGCATCGTGTTTTTCTTTTCCTCTGTATTGTCATTTTATGCTGTGGCTTTTGTTGTTTGTTTTTTCTTTTTTTTTCTTCTGAGTTTCCTGACATTATGTTGTGGTGGGTTTTACTCTGGATGTTGTGTTTTATACGTATATATTTAATGGCATCCTAGAAATGTAGTGCTGGACAGGACCTCAAGATGTCATCAAGTCCAGCTCTCTCTGCCGAGGCAGGACCAAGTATATGTAGATTATCTGTGACAGAGCTTTGTCCTACCTGTTCTTAAAAACTTCCAGGGACAGAGACTCCCCAGCCCCCCTTGTAAGACTATTCCCGAGCTGAACTGCCTTAGCTCTGGGGACACCCACACAGATTGTAGTGGTGAGCAGCTCTGGAGAGAGAGGAGACCCCAGTGAGTGGCAGCTGGGTAAAGAGACTGAAATTGGGAGGAGAAACATTGACATGTCCAAGATCACCCAGGCTGTCCGTGACCGAGCTAGAAATAGGTTCTAGTGCCACCGTACTGCTGTTTCTGAAGGTCTCTGCCACACTGATGTTTTAGGCACTTGTGCAAACCCTTAGTGTAGACAGAGTTTACACTAGTGCACTCTGATTGGTACTGGTGCACCATGTCCCAGTTTGAAGGTTTGAAGTGGTGGGGTGCGGGAAGTGACCTCACAGAGGCCTGGGGCTGGCTGAACAGTGCAGCTGGGAAGGGAGGGGCAGCAGTGAGTGCTGGAGGTATGAGCCAGGAGCACAGCCCCACAGGGCTGGACACTGACTTCTCCTGACCTAGGGGACGCCCCCCAGCGAGGTGGTTTGTCCATGGATGCACAGGCTGTCTTGGCAGGGCAGCTCAGCTGCAGTCCCTGCACACCTCTTCCTGCAGCCTAATACAGTGTGCTCGATGGACCTTTCCAAGCTGCAGGTGATGGGGCTCTGGAGTTAACAGGGTCTGTTCCTGGCTCTGTCACAGACCTGTTCAGTGACCATGGGGAAGTCACAGCCCCTCTCTCTGTAACGCTGTCTTCAGTGACTCGAGAGCACGAGCACCAGCCTCAGGCAGACTGGTAAGAAGCAGGGAACAAACCCCAAATTGGGTGTGAGGTCTGTATGGAGATTTCACCAACCAAGTATCCAGTGTAAACGCTTCAGGCTCTGTAACAGCATTAACATGGATCACAGACAGTCGTCTTGGGTGATCCCATATATCTCACCATGCAGGTGAGCCAATCTTTGTGACAGATGGTCTCTTACTCCAGGGTTCTCAGCCTTTTCTTTCTGAGCCCTGCCCCCCCCCGATATAAAAACTCCACTGCCCATGTGGGCCACAATAACTGGTTTTCTGCATATAAAAGCCAGGGCTGGTGTTAGGGGGCAGCAAGCAGGGCAACTGCCTGCGGCCCCATCCCACAGGGGCCCCCACAAAGCTACATTGCTTAGGCTTTGGCTTCAGCCCTGGTGGTGGGGCTCAGGGCCCTGGACTTCAGCCCCATGTGCTGGGACTTCAGCTTTCTGCCCTGGGCCTGAGCGAGTCTAATGCCAGCCTTGCTTGGCAGCCCCTGAAAGCTGCTCACGGCCCCCCAGGGGGCCCCAGACCCCTGGTTGAGAACCCCTGCCTTACCCCACGAATCACAGCAATGTTCAGGTTACTGCCAGTCCCAAAGGACCAGTCACTTCCTTAGGTCAACTGAATCTTAGATCTTCCAACAAAGACAACACTTGTAGCCAGTCCTGTCATAACCTGTATTAAGACTTATTTAAAAGGAAAGGAGAGTTGTTTACGAAGTTAAAGCAGGAAATCCTATAGATACAGATGAGTTGCAGTCTTAGATTTCAAAGGTAATAGAAGCTTCTCTAATAAGCAAGCTCTGCATATTCTTTAGGACTAACCCCGGCTAAATAGCTGGGGATCTCTTGCTTATGCCTAGAAACTTTGCCCCCCAGAGTCCAAGCAACATACAGATCATCAGTTCCTTCTGTATGGGGCTTTTCATCCCCTTCCTGCCATGTGCTCTGAGCTAGAACCTCAGCTAATGGGAAATCAAGAGCACAACAACAGTTTTGTGTCTTCGTTAATGTCCCATAATAGTCTCTCTGGTTTGGATGGACCTTTCCTGCCAGGCAGGGTGTAATGCATTCGGCTGTCAATCAGCAATTCACCTAGGTAAAGTCTCTCTCCTGTGTGGTGATTTACAGAGCCACAGAGGCTCACAATGCAGCTAGTCAGATGTTAACCCAGGCAGCAACTCACAAGCATTCAATGAAGTCTAAACACTAAACACATTCTCATGTTCACAGTCTGTATGAGGAGTATCTACTCATTGGGACTCACTGGGGAGCCACAGAAAGGAACAAGATGTGCTGCGGCAAGAAGGCCCAGTCTCAGAGCCCCCGGAGTCACACTTCCCAAAGGCTAAAACTAGGCCCAGCCCATGAAAGGGGCACTGCCAGGAGAGACTGGATAAAGGCTGGAGCATCAAACAACTTAGTTAACCTGAGAGAGCTGCCTTGGGGACAGTGACAGGGAGAATCCCCAGAGTGACTCCTTTGATTCTGCTCATCTCTGGCCTTTGGTTCATAGAATCACAGAACTGGAAGGGACCTCGAGAGGTAGCTAGTCCAGTCCCCTGCCCTCAAGGCAGGACGAAGTATTATCTAGACCAGGAGTGGCCAACCTGAGCCTGAGAAGGAGCCAGAGTTTACCAATGTACATTGCCAAAGAATCACAGTAATACGTCAGCAGCCCCCCCATCAGCTCCCACCCATGGGAAGCCACAATAATCAGAACCTCCCCCTCCCTCCCCGCACCTCCCGATCAGCTGTTCACACTATGCAAGACACTGGGCGGGGGGGGAATGGAGAGAGGGCACTGCAGGCTCAGGAAAGGGGGTGGGAAGGGGTGGACTGGGGGCAGGGCCTGTAGCTGAGTAGTGAGCACACCCAGCACGTTGGAAGGTTGGTACCTGTAGCTCCAACCCCGGAGTTGGTGCCTATGCAAGGAGCCGCATATTAAATTCTAAAGAGCCACATGTTGGCCACCCCTGATCTAGACCATCCCTGAGAGGTGTTTGTCCAGCCTGCTCTTAAAAATCCCCAACGATGGAGATTCCACATTCCAGTGCTTAACCACCCTGCCAGTTAGGGAGTTTTTCCTAACGTCCAACCTAAACCTTCCTTGCTGCAATTTAAGCTTATTGCTTTTTGTCCTGTCCAGAGGTTAAGAAGAACAATGTTTCTCCCTCCTCCTTGAAATGACCTTTTATGTACTTGAAAGCTGATCATATCTTCTCCAGACTAAACAAACGCAGTTTTTTCAGTCTTCCCTCATAGGGCATGTTCTCTAGACCTTTAATCATTTTTGTTGCTCTTCTCTGGACTTTCTCCAATTTGTCCACATCTTTCCTGAAATGTGGCCCCCAGAACTGGACACAATTCTCCAGTTGAGACCTAATCAGTGTGGAGTAGAGCGGAAGAATTACTTCTCGTGTCTTGCTTACAATACTGCTGCTAATACAGATCAGAATTATACTTGCTTTTTTTGCAACAGTGTAACACTGTTGACTCATATTTAGCTTGTGATCCACTGTGGCTCCCAGATCCGTTTCTGCAGTGCTCCTTCCTGGGCAGTTATTTCCTGTCTTGTATGTGTGCAACTGATTGTTCCTTCCTAAGTGGAGTACTTTGGATTTGTCCTTATTGAATTTCATCCTGTTTACTTCAGACCATTTCTCCAGTTTGTCCAGATAATCTTGAATTTTAATTCTATCCTCCAAAGCACTTGCAACCCCTCCCAGCTTGGTATCGTCCACAAACTTTATAAGTGTAACAGAGCTACTGGGAGGGTTTCACCATGTGTCAGAGGGTTACAGCCTGGTGGGAGGGAGCTAGGCCTGTACTGGAATAAGGTCACTCTGTGCTTCACAGTGTGGCAGAACCGGGAATGTCCATTAGCAGGGAAAAATGCTGGGGGGAATCGACATGTGGAAAGGACAGAAACCCTGTCTGAATTCTCTCACATTGCCCTTCTCGCCCTGGCAGGCTACAGAATAACGTTCATGTTTGGCCCCAAATCATCCCCTCCTCCCAGGGGGAAGGAAATGGCTGCAATGGAGCTGGCTCGGGTAAGGGATTCGCAGGGATGGGTTCTGCTTGGAGGGAGAGGAGCAGTAAATGTATAGGAGGGTGGGATCTGCTAGAAGTAGTGGGAGGCAGGAACTATCTAGGGTGTGGAATGGGAGGGGACAGGATGTGACAAACCTGCTGAGACTTGTGTACTCTAGGGTGTGCTGGGTTGTCACCCCGGGATGCAGTCTGGGGGGCTTCTGGGAACCACTGTGCCCTCTAACCCTCAAGCTGGGCTGGCCCTTCTCACACTGCTTTGCTGGAGATTCAGCCAGCCTCTCCAGGGCCTGTTATCACCCAACATGACAGCAGGTGGCGCCATGCAGCCAACTAAGCTACCTGAGTGCTTTACCTAAGCCACTCAAGGACAGATAGACGACAACAGCCAATTTCCCAGCAATAAGTGTTAGCACACAGATCAAAGCAGATTACTTAGCAAATAACCAGAAACTCAAACTAAGCCTAACATACTATCTGGATAGAATTTGAATTAGCAATTTCTCACCCTGACTGATGATAGAAGCAGTCCACCAAGTTTCCATACACAAGCTAGAAATCTCATGTTCAGATCTGGCCCTGCGGGGGCTTTGGGGACTGGCGCTGGGGAAAGTGGGGGACTGTCTGAAGTTGGCTGCTTGGGATGTGGGTGAGGCCCCGGGGAGCTGGGGGTTGGGCTGCACCCCTGGCACTGCAGCCTGGGGCCCTGCGTTTCCTCTGGAAAAGCTGCTCCCTGTTTCACCAGCTCCTCTCAGTCTGAGTCCCAGGGACCTTGCACAGGCATCTGCAGGGCAGGATGGGCCCTGAAATCTGACAGCTGGGAGGTTTGCAGCAGTTTCTAACCCTCCTTCCTCTGCTTCTTCCAGGAGGCCCCACAAAAGCATCTGGCCCCTCTGGGAAAAGAGAGAGAAGCAGCCAAAGCCGAGGAGGAGCGGCAGAGTGAGGAGCTGCTGGTAGGTGCCCAGAGCCCCCCGCCACTTAGGTTTGCCTGGCATAAGAATGACCTGGTGAATGCAGGGCCCACCCTGCCAGCCTCAGCCCGGGACCCATCCCCGCTGGAGCCTAGGGAGTCTGCAGGGTCAGACACGGGGGTAACGTGATGCCCTTAGGACGCAGGAGGCTTCTGGGCAGGAGAGGGTCAGTCTGTGTTAGCCCAGAGCCCCTGCCCACGGGCTGTCTGGATGTCACAGTGACCAGGGATCCTTTCTAGCTCCTGGGGGGATGGGGAGGAAGGAGATGAAATGTGGGCTGCAGAGATGGAGGATTTGGCTCAGTGCACGTTGATGAGGTTTTGGGGAGAAGTGTCCCTCCTGTTGGTGATGTACAGCTCACCCGGCCCTGATCCCTCCTCCCTTCCCGGGATAAATGAACTTCCCATCCCCCACCACTAGAGATCTTGTGTTCTGGTAAATAACTCTGCCACCCGCTCCCAGGTGCATTTATGATTTTCTCCTGTTATGGAGCAGATGAACTTCAATGTTGATAAATGCAAAATAGTGCACATTGGAAAAGATAATATCAAATGCACATAAAGTGATGAGGTCTAAATTAGCTGTTACCACTCAAGGAAGAGATTTTGGAGTCACTGTGGATAGTTCTCTGGAAACATCCACTCAATCTGCAGCAGCAGTCAAAAAAGCAAACAGAATGTGGGGAATCATTAGGAAAGGGTTAGACAATAAAACAGAAAATATCCTATTGCCTCTATATAAATCCATGGTATGTCCACATCTTGAATACTGTGTGCAGATCTGGTCGCCCCATCTCAAAAAAGATACATTGGAAAAGGAAAAGGTTCAGAGAAGGTCAGCAAAAATGATAAAGGATATGGAACAGCTTCCGTGTGAGGCGAGATTAATAAGACTGAGGCTATGGCTGCACTCCGCAGCTTTTAGCCACATGACTGTGCCGCTACAGATGTTCTGCTGCCAGGCACGCAGTGTAGCTGCTCTTTGTTGGCAGGAGAGAAGTGCCAGTGTAGACAAAGCCTGAGACTGTTCACCTTGGAGAAGAGACGTCTAAGGGGGAATATGGTAGAGGTCTATAAAATCATGACTTGTGTGGCGAAAGTAAATAAGGAAGTGTTATTTCCTCCTCATAACACAAGAACTAGGGGTCATCCAGTGAAATGAATAGCCATCAGGTTTAACACAAACAAAAGGAAGTATTTCTTCACACAATGGACAGTCAACCTGTGGAACCCCTTGCCAGGGGATGTTGTGAAAACCAAGACACTAACAGGGTTCTAAAAAGAACTAGAGAAGTGCATGGAGGACAGGTCCCTTAGGACAGGCTGAGCGGGATGGTGTCTCTAGCCTCTGTTTGCCAGAAGCTGGGAATGGGCGACAGGGGATGGGTCACTTGATGATTCCCTGTTCTGTTCATTCCCTCTGGGGCACCTGGCATTGGCCACTGTCAGAAGACAGGATACCGGGCTAGATGGGCCTTTGGTCTGACCCAGTCTGGCTGTTCTTATGTTCTGTGTTCCCCTGTTACTGAGCCGCCCTCTCCCTGTTGCAGAAACAGACGGCAGCCGAGAGACAGAAGATCGTCTGGGAGTGGCAGGAGCTGCGAGGGTTTCTGGAGGAGCAGGAGCAGCGGCTGCTGGCCCGGCTGGAGGAGCTGGAGGGAGCCATTGTCCAGAGAAGGGATGAGGGTGTCTGCAGCCTGTCCTGGCAGATTTCCCCCCTCAGTGAGAGGGGAGGAGAGAAGGGGCAGCAGCCGCTGAGCCAACCCCTGCAGGTCAGGCTGTCATTGCAATGATCATACGCAGCGTTTCTCTAGGCGCTTCTGAGCCCTAGACCCCACAGCCCTTTACAGAGTGGGGTCAGGGCATTATCCCTATGGGACAAATGGGGAAAGTGAGGCAGAGGGAGGGGCAGAGCCCGTCTCAAGGTCACCCAGTGAGTCTGGCAGCGGTGCCAGGGATGGGCCCTGGGAGTCCTGGATGCTGCAGCCCCAAGACCTTCTCTCCTGGAAATGTCTCTCTGCATTTGCTCTTGGAGGGTGAAATCTCCTCCCCCACCATGCTGAGGTCTTGAGCCAGGCCCAAGGCCCCTGTCACTGCAGGTTAATGGGTTTAGTGGGGCCAGGGGCCTTCTGGGTCTCTCAGCACTGGGGGGAATTTGATTCTCAATGCAGAGAAATATCTTCTGCCTGTAAAGTGCCCGGGGAGAAGATTTCCACAGTGGGACCTGCCCGCAGGGATTGCTGGGGCTGGTAGGGGGGCAGCAGCTCTGGGAATGTAAACCTGAAATTCCCCTACTGCCCGAGGCCTCAATGGTGACCCCTGCAGAGCAGGAGGCCTCCCTGCCCAGGGACACTCCCCCTGACGGCCTCCTCTTTCTCTCCTTTTTAGGGTGCTGGCAGCACTGGGGGCAGGTAAGTCCTGGGCTCCATTTCTCTCCCCCTCATGGACTGTTAGGTTTTATAACTGCACTGAATAGGCAGCTGCCCCCTGCCCTGGGAGCGTGTGATTCTGTCTCCACTAGTGGCTGACTCAGGTAGGAGAAGAGCCGGTTACTGTCTGGTCGCTCATGAGGTCACAGCAGGGCTGCTAGACCCAGGGCCGATGGGACAGACCAGGCCTGTCTCCTGGACTGACGTGTCTGCGTCACGTACTCAGAGGGCGCAGAATCTCAGCTTTCACATATGTTAAAGTGAGTTGCCGGCCCTCAGCACCTCCCCAGTGTAAACGGAGACAGTGTTGCCTTGCTGGGGCTGCCAGCAGCCTGAAGCCGTAGCTCTGAGAGCGTGAACTCTCCTGTCCCCTGTTAATGTCATCGGGGTGTCAACTGAAATGGCAGGAGTGTTTCCTGGCTGATCACTCGAGCAGATGGAATGGGGAGAGGGCGGGAGTGAAGCCTTTGTGGGGTGGGAATAGGGGGTTGCTGTAGGGAGGGAAGAACAGAGGAGAGACACAAGGACAAGGAAGCGAGAGAGAAATGGAGAAGGGAGGGTGGGAAAGGCAGGGAAGAACCAGCAGGGGCCCTACAGGTTGTCTGGGAAGGGGCTGTTTTCCTCCTGAGTGTGACAGACAAAGACTTGGCAAAATACTAAGAACTAAAACTTTATTTCCCATACGAAGGGCAGATTCCCCCCTTGTTCTTCGTATGTGGGTGTCCCATGGAGAGCAGTGGGTGTTCTGCTGTGAATGGAGCAGGGCACAGAGTCCTAACCTGATGCACTGGCCGTAACGGACAGGGCAGTGTGGCCCTCTCTGCCAAATGAGCTGGACGTCCCAGGGTTACTGCTTCAGCTGAAGGGTTCGGGGGTTTTGGCATTAAAGGGCCCACGTTCATTCCCTGCTGGAGCCCTGGGCTCTGTGGCCACTGTCAGCATGTAGGACCTGCCCACTCTTTGGTCTGTGTTTCCTCCCTTTCCACATAATCCCCATGCTGGTGCCCCTTATTCCTGCAGTAAACCAGCGTAGGGGGTGGCTCTGCCCCCCACAGAACCAGAGCGTCCCTGAGAAAGCCCCTGAACAATGTCTCTGTTCCTTGCTCTAGTGTCTCCCCACTTCCCGTCTCTCTGGGGAGCACAGGGCTGGGGTGACTCACCCTGACATCGACTATCTCAGGCTACAAAGCTCAGATCCAGGTTTCGTGAATCCAGGTTTGGGGGTTGCTGGGCTCAGGGTCTGGGGCTCAGGCCTATTTCTCACCCCTCCTTTCCCCAGCAGGGAGGATGGGACGTTTGGGAAGCCAGAGCCGTCGTTTGCGGAGCTGGAGAAGAGACTCAGCGATTTCTCTCTGCAAAGTGCCCTGCTGCAGGAGGTGCTGCTGGGATTCAAAGGTGAGTTGGAGTCTGGGGGTGGCGTCTCCTCTGGTTAGAGCGACCCTGACCCTGGGAGGAGTCGGGGACTCTAGTGATGTCACTGATCCTGGGCTCCATCTCACAGCCCAGCTCAGCGAGTCGCCCTTCCCCATGGAGCAGCCCCGTGGGGCTGGCTCTGTCTGCAGCGGCTGCGTTATTGGCCTCTGATCTCTGTCACCATCTCGTCGTTAACAGCAGTTCCATTAATAAGCAATGGGGATTTCTCCATTAATGTGAGGGCCTGAATTCTCACCTCTCCCATCTTCTCCGTCCCCTAGAGACGCTGCAACGGAGCTGGGGAGCGACACAGGTGCGTGTCTGTCTCTGACTGGCCGTGGGAGATTTCAGCCCAATAACCACGTTAACGACAGGGGATTGCAGCCTCCAGCAGCTGGAAGCTGTGTAACAATGGGAAGCGATGTTACTTTGTTCTTGCACCACTATATTTTCAACTGACTTGTCTCAAATACTTTAGCTCAGGGATCAGCAACCTTTGGCACACGGCTCACCAGGGTAAGCACCCTAGCAGGCCGGGCCGGTTTGTTTACCTGCGATGTTGGCAGGTTTGCCCAATCGCGGCTCCCACTAGGCACAGTTTGTCGCTCCAGACCAATGGAGGCAGCGGGATGTGGCAGGCAGCACATCCTTCAGCCTGCGCCGCTTTCTGCATCCCCCATTGGCCTGCGACGGCAGACCGCGGCCAGTGGGAGCTGCAATCGGCTGACCCGTGGACGTGGCAAGTAAAGAAACTGGCCCGGCCCACCAGGGTATGTGGATTGGAGTTTCCCCAAGGTCCTTGAAGTGTTTCTTGATTGGGCACTTGATTTGCCAATTCCTTTCTGAAGAAGCTGATCTAATGCTTTACTAAGGCTACTTCAGAATCAAAATACATCGATGTACAAGAACGTAGCCAATATTCATAACTTTAACTGCAAAAATGATACACCCACACAGGTAGTATCATCATCATCAGCAAATTATAACCTTTTCATAGGCACCTTACACAACAACCGTTGTACAACATTTACTGCAAATATATAAGTGGTTGCACCAATGAACCAGACAGTCACAGGTTATATTAATAACATCACAGCCAGGACTGGTGTTAGGGGGTAGCAAACAGGGCAACTTCCTGGGTCCCCAGACCCCCACAAAGCTACATTGCTTCGGCTTCGGCTTCAGCCCTGGGGTGGGGCTCAGGGGCCCAGACTTCAGCCCCATGCGCTGGGCCTCAGCGAGTCTAATGCTGGCCTTGCTTGGCAGCCCCCGGAAAGCTGCTCACGGCCCCCCAGGGGGCCCCAGACCGCTGGTTGAGAACCCCTGCCTTACCCCACGAGTCACAGCAACGTTCAGGTTACTGCCAGGCCCAAAGGACCAGTCACTTCCTTAGGTCAACTGACTCTTAGATCTCCCAACAAGTTCTGTCACAACCTGTATTAAGATTTATTTGAAAGGAAATGAGAGTTGTTTACAAAGTTAAAGCAGTGTGACAAAGTTCTGTCCTTGTCTCCATGGGCCCTGCATTTCCTGGTGGATTTCGCTAGCCTCAGAGGCTCACTGTGACCCTCCACGTAGCCCTTCTCTCTAGGGACAAGGGTCACAGCCCATTGAGCCATTTTCATCGTAAGCCAGCGAGGAGGGAGGCAAAGCTCCCCTCCCTTGCACAGTCTCTGTTGTCTCCCAGTCTCAGTGATTAATCAGGGCAGCAAAGGGAGCCCAGGACCCCCTCTATTCTAGGCTCCAGCCCAGAGACCCTAATAGTATCAGCTGTGGTATCTGACCTTTTAGAAACAGGACACATACAATTCCCTGTTCTACTTCCCACAGCAGGCCCCACTTCCTCAGGCTCCACTTCACCCTTACCTCAGGGCTTCCTTCCTTGTGCCTGATCTGGTGTGTACTGCTCAGTCGCTCCCACAGCTCCTGTTCTGCACACCCACCTGCCTAACTGGGAGCTCTTTAACTAGTTTCAGCCAGCCCCTGATTGGCTTCAGGGGTCCCAATCAACCTAGCTGTCTCCAGGGCTTTCTGGAAGGATGTTAATTGGCCCCAGGTGTCTTGATTAACCTGGAGCAGCTGTCATTTGGTTACCATGGTAACAGGGATTTGTTTAGCCTGGGGCTAACATACCTGTTTCTCACTACTTTCCTAGAGCCAGCTGGCCTTGCCCTGTCACAGCAGCTAATCATCCAGATGCAGACAAATTACAGTCTTAAATTTCAAAAGGTAATAGAAGCTTCTCTAATAAGCAAGCTCTGCATATTCTTTAGGACTAACCCCGGCTAAGCAGCTGGGGATCTCGTGCTTATGCCTAAGAACTTTGCCCCCCAGAGTCCAAGCAGCATACAGATAATCAGTTCCTTCTGCATGGGGTTTTTCATCCCCTTCCTGCCATGTGCTCTGAGCTGGAAACTCAGCTAATGGGAAGTCAAGAGCACAACACCAGCCTTGTGTCTTCTTTAACATCCCATAATAGTCTCTCTGGTGTGGATGGACCTTTCCTGCCAGGCAGGGTGTAATGCATTCGTCTGTCAATCAGCACTTCACCTAGGTAAAGTCTCTCTCCTGTCTGGTGATTTACAGAGCCACAGAGGCTCACAGTGCAGCTAGTCAGATGTTAACCCAGGCAGCAACTCAGTAAAGCATTCAGTAAAGTCTAAACATGTTCTTATAATGCTAATACCTGTTTTAACAATACTAACACAGGTGAGTCAGACTGATTCCACTGTGTGTTTGTCCATGTTCAATTAAGACATAGAGGCTTTTGCAAGAGCTAACACCTCATCTGCCAGTGTCACAGGCAGGCTGGGCAGGGATGGTGTCTCTAGCCTCTGTTTGCCAGAAGCTGGGAATGGGTGACAGGGGATGGATCACTTGATGGTTACCTGTTCTGTTCATTCCCTCTGGGGCACCTGGCATTGGCCACTGAGCTAGAGGGACCATTGGTCTGATGCAGTGGGCCCTTCTTATGTTCACAGTCTGTATGAGGAGTATCTACTCATTTGGACTCACTGGGAGCCATAGAAAGAAACAAGATGTGCTGAGGCAAGAAGGCCCAGTCTCAGCACCCCAGGGTCACGCTTCCCAAAGGCTAAAACTAGGCCCTGCTGATGAAAGGGGCACTGCCAGAGAGACTGTATAAAGGCTGGAGCATCAAACTGTTACCGAAATATCGGGTGCGTCTAGCTGAGAGCCAATAATAGCCTGACAGGGATAAGGAAAGATTGCTTTATTCTGCAGAAGAAAGGAGAGCCCTGTAAATAGATACAGAAGACTCTGCCTGACACAAGTTTTACAGATCCTTTATACACATTCAGAGAAAGACCAATCCGTGTTAACACTTCATTGGTTGTTGCCAGACCCGTGAAACCGTTATCCGGTCAGTGAAAACCGTCTTGGAGCAAGATTTCTCTGCTTTGAGGCAGAAGAGAAAAGAGAGTTCAGGTTCCTGTGTACGTGAGGCTTCTGCTTCCCCCTACTGGCCGCTTGTAAGCTATTAAGGGGGGCCATCAGTAACTTTCACAGTCCCCCTTCGGGCATGACAATCCAAACGCAACCCAGGTTGTCAGGCCTGATACGTAATTTACGATCAAGCTGAAGAGACAGGTACTGGGTTCTCTTACGGACTGCAGAGCCTTTGGTTACAGTATTACACAGACATTTTGCACATTGCATTACTACCCAAACAATACATGGGAAGAACAGGAAGAAAATAATCCATTTGACAGTGGTACGGAAGAGGCCAGTAAACCATGACCCAAGATCTGGGAGGGTCCTCAAAACTAAGGGTTTGATCAAGAGATACAGTGTGGAAAACAGCTGCATTTTGTTTATACATAGGTCATCCTGATATCTTGTTTTTCCCACTTCTGAGAGACGCCAGTCTATCTACACATTCTCTACACAAGGTCAAAACAACTTCTCACACAGTTTTTCTGCTCACCACACACAATCCTCCCTTCTACAAATCTCGCGTTATTAGGGTTACAGTTAGCCAGAGTTATGCATTAAGATACCCTACAAATCCCTGTCAGTTCTTTCTGTGCTTTCACACTCCTCCCTTTTGTACTTCTAGTATAACAAATATTTTCAAACCTCTATTTGTATTAAGCCATGGATTTCAGATTTTACATCAGATGTTTCAACCTTAGGGGTTTTGATTGGATGTAATGACAATGCATAATTAGCATGGACATGAAAGGCATTACTTTTAGTACATCCTTTACAACTACAACAACATAATCCTAAGATAACTAATAGCAATACAAGCAATAACATTTCCATAGCAATAATATGATGGGATTGTTATACAGTTTTAGTCTAAAGCACAATACATCATACTTAGTACATAAAATAGACACTCTATAATGTGTATGAAAGGCATACTTTTCAACTTGATATATATTTTGAAACATGAATTTGCCCTTGTAGTTCAGAGATTCTTTGAACCTCTGGTAACGATGAAAGCAAATCTTGAAACCATTCAGGTACTAAACTAGTCCAATTAAAGAGTATCTGGAACCTAAGGCTACTTACAAAATTCTATCTGCAGGCCAGTAAACAATATGATTGCCTGCAGTGGTAATGAGATTAAAATGTATGTCTTGCAATGTGGTGGTTTTAACATACACACAGCTATCATTAGCTTGAAAAAGTAGGTGTCCTGTCAGGATAGTTCCTTGTCCTCTGTCCTCCCAGCAAATGTTATCATGAACAGTGACGACTTCCCCTGGCTTCAGTTTATGGATACACTGAAGCTGTAGGGGTTCTTACAGCCAAAATGTCCATTGACTCCCTATTCCTATCCAAAATGTCAGGTGTTATTCTAGGGGCACTGACTATAAATCAGTTAGATATCCCAGGTGGTCTAATTTCCCAGATGTCTCGGTGAATAATCCAGTCCCACATTCATCCTCCCATGGACCTGGCGAGTTTTGGTATATGGAGCCCACCCCAACCGATCCATATGCTTGGAAGGAGCACTGAATGTCCACACTTCCACCCAGAAAGTGTCCAAGTGTGTCTCCATGGCCACAGATCAGATGGTACTCCTGATGTGTCTGTAAGGGCAGTGGGCCAAGCCTGGTGCTCAAGATCATTCCGAATGGCCATCAGCTGGTCATTCAGGAAATCCTGAATTTCTGAACATGCTAGATCCCACTGCAATGCCTTCCCAGCCTCAGTGATATTCAATACCATCTCTCTCAGTAACTTTTGGGTCATAGAACGAAGGATGGAAATGACATGTAACTCACCAACTCCAGCCTGTACTTCGGTTAGCTGAGCTCCAGAAATAAGGCTAGTGGCCTTTTCTAGTTGGCTCAATTTCTCATCATGTTCTTGGCTCTTAAAAAACATTCCAAATGGCTGCTGCACTATTAGCCCCATCCCATAGGGATCCGGTCAAGTTCCTCTTCTTCCAGAGGAAATAACCCAGGCCCTCTGTTGCGCTAATCTAATGGCAGTCTCTTGTGAGCAATTTGGGTATGTAGAGGTGATCTGGAAACTGGATAAGGGCAATGTAAATTTGGCAGTCCCTAGTGTTGTATTAATCACAGTCCATTGATGTCCTAATACATCTCTCTTTGGTGTAGTGCTACATCACATCTATTATTTAACTATTCTCAGGTACTTTCAAAAGGCATTAACATTAATAGCATAGGAGGGGGTGTATTACAGGGGTAATAGTGTAATGGAGGGGATGGCAAGGGCAACAAGGTGCCTTTGGTACTTATCATTTAAAATCCAATTAGGGAGGGCAAGACCTGCTGAAGGATTTATCCAGAACACAGGGCGCAGCATGTAGAATAAACCCCAAAATCCAATCAATACCACATTCCCAAGCAGGGGTCCCACAAATTTCTTCCTGCCGGTGTATAATTCTTTGTTTCTTCACCAGGATCAGTTCTTAATGTCCTTTCTAGTCAGGAATTCCTGGACTTTGGCAATGGCAGTGGAGTGAGTGTTCCTTCTTCTTTCCCGAAACAGTCGTAGTTCAGCATCCTACAGGGGAGAGGTTACCAGCACATCACCCTGTAATGGTTTTGCTTCTTCTAGAAAAATTCAAAGGCACAGTAGATCTGTCAGTGGACAAGGGAGAGGTTACTAGCACTTCACCTTGTCCTTTTTCCCTGCTGTCCAGAAGGCACAGCAGAGCTAGAAAAAGGAATAGGCTAATCATCAGTAGGAGAATCCTCCCGAGGTGGAGGGGTCTTTTTTTCAGTGAGAATCATGGGTCCAGGCAGTTAGTCTTTGGCACTTCACAGCCATGTTGGTAGTCAGCAGGACTTACTAAGGGCCTTTTCAGCATGGAGTCAAAGCCGTCTTTCATTGGTGGACCTTTACATAGATCCAGTCTCCTGGTTCCAAGGAGTGGCAGGGCTGCTAGGGTCTTTGGGTAGCGCTTCTTTACCTGTGAGAAAAGAAACCTAACACATTTCATTAGTGCCTGACAGTGTTTTGCAGATCTCATAGGTGTTTGGGCACATTCAAGCCCCCCCCCCCCCCCACTTCTTGGTTGTCAGCCAAGTCTTAGCTGTGAGCAGTGTCCTTGCCTGGGGCCAGTGTCTTATCTTTAGCCTGAGCTTTCTAGCTATTTTTTCCAGTTAATTCATTCTGTTCTTTTTCCTTCTCCCCTTCCTGGCTTCTTTTAACCTACAAAGGAAACTTCCACTCTTCACTCATACACCTTTTCCCAACCATGAACACATAAACATTGCTGATATACAGTACATTAGTTTTATTATGCAATGTATGCCACATATACCCTTCCACTGAAGTAACTTTATTACAGGGCTTTGGAGCAACAAGCCAGGACAAGCATACCCACTTTGAGGAGTTCACTCAATATAACCTCTAGTCCAATAGCTTCCCACCATCCCCAGCCCTCTGGCTAGAAATCTGAGGTAGCCAGAAGGAGCCCATGTACAATATGGGGAGTGGGTTAACTTTTCATGTCCTTGCTTCCAAAGACTGTTGGTATGCAAATTTTAATAATTTTTTTCAATTAACAATCTGACCAATGAAGTTTCTTTTTCTTACTTAAGCAAATGTGTTAGACTTTAGTATATCACATTTTCCTGATTTATCCAAACACTTTGTATTCCAAGTTGAATAAAACAAGTATCTGCATTTAACCCTTCTGTTTGATTTTAAACTAGACTATCCTATAAAAATATTCAATACAACAATTCTGGCCACGAGACAAACACATAAGACAGGACATAGAACACAAAACATAATTCCTATTGTGCCAGTAAATGCATGGTACGTTGAATGCTGTTCAGCTGGCATCAGTTTTCTCTGATTATCTGAAAGACAAAAAACAGAGGTCTACCTTCTTCGGCTTGACAGTAACAGTGGAGAGGGCAGCTCCAGAGTCCAGAAGACAAGAATAAACGGTTCCTCTTTGACATTCCTTTCTGAACACAGGGTAAAGGCCATTTACTTAACATATAATCCAAAGGGGTGATCCTTAGAGGGTTTATCCAGAGACCCACCCATCTGTCTTCTGACACTCAAACAGAGAATTACACAGAGAGCAGAGGGAATTATGGTCTAATCCAGGTTTTCCTACTTCTATTACACTGACCGCTACAGGGGACAGGACAGAAGGATCTCAATTCAAACTCAGAGCTTCATCGCACTCAATGGCTTCCACCCCGAGGAATTATGAACGAGAGGTTCAGTTCCGCCCCCACACCTAACACCCAAATGAACAGAGCAGAAAAACAACAGTTACTGGTTAAACAGAACAGAACCAGAACCAGATAGCGAACCAGAACCAGATGGCATTTCCTTATCCTATTAGGACTCACCTTATCGGAACACGAACCGCAGGGGCCGTGGTGAAGCAGAGAAAGAGGGGCCAAACACCCCGTTGGCACCGTTCCCAGTTCGCTGCAGCCGTCTGAGTCCAATGTCCGAGCTAGGAGAGTCCCTGTTACCGAAATATCGGGTGCGTCTCGCTGAGAGCCAATAACAGCCTGAGAGGGATAAGGAAAGATGCTTTATTCTGCAGAAGAAAGGAGAGCCCTGTAAATAGATACAGAAGACTCTGCGTGACACAAGTTTTACAGATCCTTTATACACATTCAGACAAAGACCAAGCCGTGTTAACGCTTCATTGGTGGTTGCCAGACCCCGTGAAACCGTTATCTGGTCAGTGAAAACTGGCTTGGAGCAAGATTTCTCTGCTTTGAGGCAGAAGAGAAAAGAGAGTTCAAAAGTTCAGGTTACTGTGTACGTGAGGCTTCTGCTTCCCCCTACTGGCCGCTTGTAAGCTATTAAGGGGGGGCCCCCAGTAACTTTCACAAAACCACTTTGTAAACCTGAGAGAGCTGCCTTGGGGACAATGACAGGGAGAATCCCCAGAGTGACTCCTTGGATTCTGCTCTTCTCTGGCCTTTGGTTCTTAGAATCATAGAACTGGAAGGGACCTCGAGAGGTCATCTAGGCCAGTCCCCTGCCCTCAAGGCAGGACTCAGTATTATCTAGACAATCCCTGACAGGTTTTTGTCTAACCCGCTCTTTAAAATCCCCAATGAAGGAGATTCCACAACCTCCCTAGGGAATTTATTCAAGTGCTTAACCACCCTGACAGGGAGGTTTTTTTACCTAATCTCCATCCTAAACCACCTTTGCTGCAAGTTAAGCCCATTGCTTCTTGTCCTATCCTCAGAGATTAAGAAGAACAATTTTTCTCCAGCCACTTGAAAACTGTGATCGTGTCCTCTGAGTCTTCTCCAGTTTTTTTTCAATCTTCCCTCATAGGTCATGTTTTCTAGATCTTCAATCATTTTTGTTGCTCTTCTCTGGACTTTCTCTAATTTGTCCACATCTTTCTTGAAATGTGGCCCCCAGAACTGGACACACTACTCCAGTTGAGACCTAATCAGTGCGGAGTAGAGTGGAAGAATTTCTTCTCGTGTCTTGCTTACAATACTCCTGCTAATACATCCCAAAATGATACTTGCTTTTTTGCAACACTGTTGACTCCTATTTAGCTTGTGATCCACTATGACCCCCAGATCCCTTTCCACAGCACTCCTTCCTAGGCAGTCATTTCCCATTTTGTATTTGTGCAACTGATTGTTCCTTCCTAAATGAAGTACTTTGGATTTGTCCTTATTGAATTTCATCCTGTTTACTTCAGACCATTTCTCCAGTTTGTCCAGATCATTTTAAATTTCAGTTCTATCCTCCAAAGCACTTGCAACCCCTCCCAGCTTGGTATCACCCGCAAACTTGATAAGTGTAAGAGAGAGACTCTGCTGCTGGGAGGGTTTCACCATGTGTCAGAGGGTCACACCCTGGTGGGAGGGGGCTAGGCCTGTACTGGGATAAGGTCACTCTGTGCTTCACAGTGTGGCAGAACCTAGAGTGTCCATTAGCAGGCGAAAATTCTGGGAGGAATCAACATGTGGAAAGGACAAAAACCCTGTCTGAATTCTCTCACATTGCCCTTCTCGCCTTGGCAGGCTACAGAATAACGTCCACGTTTCGCTCCAGATCATCCCCTCCTCCCAGGGGGAAGGAAATGGCTGCAATGGAGCTGGCTCAGGTAAGGGATTCTCAGGGAGCTGGTGGTGGGTTCTGCTTGGAGGGAGAGAATCAGTAAATGTATAGGAGGGTGGGAGCCAGTAATGAGCTGCCAAAATATTAACAGGTTCCCTCCTCCTCACCTCACGAGGGGGTCATGCCCCATCCTACCCCCCATGCTCCTTGACACCCCCCGACCCATCCACCCCCTTTCCTGTCCCCTGACTGCCCCCTGCCACCCCATCAAACCCCTCCTCTCATTCTTGATGCCCCCCCAGAGCCTCTGCCCCATCCAACCACGCCTTCTCTCTGTCCCTGACTGCCCCCCAGCACCTCATCCAACCCCTGCTCCTTCCTGACTGCCCCCCGGGACCCTTGCTCGCAATCAATCCCCTTGTTCCCTGCCCTCTGACCGCCCTGACCCCTATCCACCCCCACAACCCACCAGACACCCCTCCCTGCCCCCTTACCACACTGCCTGGGGCCAGGACCAGGTCGCGACTGGGCCGCAGGACCCGACTCCCCGAGCCGGACTGGAGCCGCTCGGCTGGGACCGGTGCTGCAGGGCCCGAGCTGGACCAGGTCGGAGCCACTCGGCTGGGACCAGCCCGAGCCAGGGGTGCTTGGCTGGGGCCAGGGAACTATTAACTAAGGTTTGTAACCTGTCCTTTAAATCGGCCGGTAGCCAGTGACTGGAAGTTAGCTAATGTAACGCCAATATTTAAAAGGGTTTTAGAGGTGAGCCCGGCAATTACAGACCGGTAAGTCTAACGTCGGTACCGGGCAAATTAGTCGAAACAATAGTTAAGAATAAAATTGTCAGACACATAGAAAAACATAAACTGTTGAGCAATAGTCAATATGGTTTCTGTAAAGGGAAATCATGTCTTACTAATCTATTAGAGTTCTTTGAAGGGGTCAACAAACATGTGGACAAGGGGGATCCAGTGGACATATTGTACTTAGATTTCCAGAAAGCCTTTGACAAGGTCCGTCACCAAAGGCTCTTACGTAAATTAAGCTGTCATGGGATAAAAGGGAAGATCCTTTCATGGACTGAGAACTGGTTAAAGGACAGGGAACAAAGGGTAGGAATTAATGGTAAATTCTCAGAATGGAGAGGGGTAACTAGTGGTGTTCCCCAAGGGTCAGTCCTAGGACCAATCCTATTCAATTTATTCATAACTGATCTGGAGAAAGGGGTAAACAGTGAGGTGGCAAAATTTGCAGATGATACTAAACTACTCAAGATAGTTAAGACCAAAGCAGATTGTGTAGAACTTCAAAAAGATCTCACAAAACTAAGTGATTGGGCAACAAAATGGCAAATAAAATTTAATGTGGATAAATGTAAAGTAATGCACATTGGAAAAAATAACCCCAACTGTACATACAATATGATGGGGGCTAATTTAGCTACAATGTGTCAGGAAAAAGATCTTGGAGTCATCGTGGATAGTTCTCTGAAGATGTCCGCAGCGTGCAGAGGCAGTCAAAAAAGTAAACAGGATGTTAGGAATCATTAAAAAGGGGATAGAGAATAAGACTGAGAGTATATTATTGCCATTATATAAATCCATGGTACGCCCACATCTCGAATACTGTGTACAGATGTGGTCTCCTCACCTCAAAAAAGATATTCTAGCACTAGAAAAGGTTCAGAAAAGGGCAACTAAAATGATTAGGAGGTTGGAGAGGGTCCCATATGAGGAGAGATTAAAGAGGCTAGGTCTCTTCAGCTTGGAAAAGAGGAGACTAAGGGGGGATATGATAGAGGTATATAAAATCATGAGTGATGTTGAGAAAGTGGATAAGGAAAAGTTATTTACTTATTCCCATAATACAAGAACTAGGGGTCACCAAATGAAATTAATAGGCAGCAGGTTTAAAACAAATAAAAGGAAGTTCTTCTTCACGCAGCGCACAGTCAATTTGTGGAACTCCTTACCTGAGGAGGTTGTGAAGGCTAGGACTATAGCAATGTTTAAAAGGGAACTGGATAACTTCATGGTGGCTAAGTCCATAAATGGCTATTAGCCAGGATGGGTAAGAATGGTGTCCCTAGCCTCTGTTCGTCAGAGGATGGAGATGGATGGCAGGAGAGAGATCACTTGATCATTGTCTGTTAGGTTCACTCCCTCTGGGGCACCTGGCATTGGCCACTGTCGGTAGACAGATACTGGGCTGGATGGACCTTTGGTCTGACCCGGTACGGCCGTTCTTATGTTCTAGCCGCTCAGGTGGAACCGGACTGGGCCGCGCGCGCCGTCTCCCCCCCGCCCCCTCCCGCCCCGGCTTACCTGCCTGCTGCTTGTTTCAGGCTTCCCGTGAACATTTGATTCGTGGGAAGCAGGGGAGGGGGAGGAGAAGGAGGGCGGAGCGTTCACAGGAGAGGGGGAGGTGAGCTGGGGCCGGGGGCCGGGTGGACAGCTGCCCGAGCCTTTGTTAAATTTAAAAGCTTTTTTAGAACCGGTTGTCCTGGAACAACCGGTTCTAAAAAGTCTTCTAAATTTAACAACCGGTTCATGCGACCCAGCTGGAGCTCACCACTGGTGGGAGCTGCTAGAGGTGGTGGGAGGCAGGAAATATCTTGGGTGGAGAAAGGAAGGGGACAGGATGTGACAAACCTGCTGAGACTTGTGTACTCTAGGGTGCGATGGGTTGTCACCCCACTGTGCCCTCTAACCCTCAAGCCGGGCTGGCCCTTCTCACACTGCTTTGCTGGAGATTCAGCCAGCCTCTCCAGGCCCTGTTATCACCCAACACGACAGCAGGTGGCGGCATGCAGCCAACTAAGCTACCTGAGTGCTTTACCTAAGCCACTCAAGGAGAGAGAAGACAACAGCCAATTTCCCGGCGATAAGTGTTAGCAAACAGATACAAGCAGATGACTTAGCAAACAACCAAAAACTCAAACCAAGCCTAACATACTAGATGGATAGAATTTGAATTAGCAATTTCTCACCCTGACTGATGCTACAAGCAGCCCACCAAGTTTCCATACACAAGCTAGAAATCCCTTTACCCTGGGACAGCACTTCCCCCAGTTCAGTCTTTGTTCCTCAGGTGCTTCCAGGAGTTCTCTTGTCTGGGGAATGAGGCCAAGAGATGATGTCACACCCCACCTTATGTAGCTTTTCCATATGGCAGGAACCCTTTTTTCTAAACTCAGTTCCCAGTCCAGTTTGTGGAAAAATACAGGTACCAAAATGAAGTTCATTGTCATGTGGTCTGGTCACATGCTCTAGCATGTCCTGCTGAGTCATAGCAGCCATAACTCATAGGCTGGTTGAAACATTCATAGGAAGGCTAAGCTCTTCCACAGTCCATTGTCTTTGTTGATGAGCCATGAACACTGTCTGGCTTCTTCATTGTTGTACCTGAAAGGCTCGTTGTGGCTGTTACCCAGAGTAAGCACATTTGAAAGACAGATACAGAGTCAATATCCATAACTTCAGATACAAACATGATCCATGCACACAGGTAGGATAATCATATTCAGCAAATCATAACTTTTCCAGTGACACCGCACATGACTCATCTTGTACAAAATGCCTCATGTCCTAATCATATTATAATCCTGCCACTATGCTGAATATGGGCTGTAGTGTCAGATAGGTCCTAATGTCAAGGCTCAAGTGCAGAGAATGAAACTTCCCATCTTTGTGGAACAGGAAATAACCCTCTAGTCAGGACTGGGAAAACTTCCCAGACTCCCAGTGCTGAAGCCTGAAGCTACTGACACTTCATTAGTTACCCCCACCCCCAGTCTTTGTGGCAACTGCAAACGTTATCGGTGATGATTTTATATTCTCTTCCAGGTCATTGATAAGAATGTTAAATAGCACAGGGCCAAGATCCAATCCTTGTGGGAACCCCCTAGAAAGAAATCCACTCGACCATGGTTCCCCATTTACAATCATAGTTTTTAATCTATTTAATGTATGCCGTGTGTATTTTGTACCTTTCTAGTCAAAATATTGTGCTGAACCAACTCATATGCCTACATATATTACATCAGTACTATTAGCTGCAACCAAACTTTTGATCTCATCCAATAAGGATATCCAGTTAGTTTGACAGGATCTATTGTGTCTAAACCTTTTTAATGGGTACTAATTATATTACTCTCCTTTCTTTATTAATGAAATCCAGTATTGGCTGCTCCATTCTCTTGCCCAGTATCGATTTCAGACTGACACACTTATAATTAGCTGCGTCATCTCTTTTATACTTTTTAAATATTGGCACAGCATTAGCTTTATTCCAGTCTTCTGGAATTTCCCAAGTGTTCCAAGTCCTAATTTAAAATCAACATTAACAGTCCACCACGCTCCTCCAGCAGGTCTTTCAAAACTCTAGTTATCTGGACCCACTGATTTAAAGACATCTGACTTTAATAGCTGCTGTTTAACATCCTCGTGAGTTACTTTTGGAATGGAAAGACTGTCAGCGTCAACGTCTTATGATACGAGTACATCATCTGTTTTTCTACAAATCCAGGAGAGAAATATTTATTGAACATTTTTACCTCTTCTGCATTATTTTGATGATTCTGCCATTTCCATCTAGTAATTTACCACTACCATTGTTAGGATTAATTTTGTACTTTTAAAAACTTCCTTCTTATTTTCATTGGTTGATCATTGATTTCTGATAGCTTCCCTTGCTAGCTTTCTACAATTCTGACCTTCTAACTTAGATTCTTTACTATTGACTTCCCCTTTCTTCCATATATTTTATGTGGAGAGTGTTGGGTTCCTACCAGGGAGCCACTAGCAGGGTCCAGAGACAGCCCCACCTCCTATATCTATCTCTGGCTAGTAGCTATGTAACAAATGTGAAGACCCTGCTTCCATCTGTCAGCTGGGAGACACAGAGGTTCTCTCTTTCCACCCTCTGATGCCTCCTGGCTGCTCTAAGCAAGGTGAGGTGGGACTCTGTTAACATGTGCCTCCCAGAGCTTCCATTCACCTGATGCTGCTGTTCTGTGAGTGGTGGGGTTGTGAGTGGGGCAGCAGGTCCTGAGTGTTGGACTCTTGCTCTTTCAGGGGCCGGTGACCTTCGAGGAGGTAGCTGTGCATTTCACCAAGGAGGAATGGGCTCTGCTGGACCCCACTCAGAGAGCCCTCCACAGGGATGTCATGCAGGAGAACTATGAGACGGTGACCTCACTGGGTAAGGAGTCCTGTCCCCTGGGTTATTAAAGCTGTGGGGTCTCTAAAGAACCTGAGCAGTACTAACTTTATTCATCATCCAAGTTTGACAAGTTTCTTTGCCCCCTTTTTTTCCTTATCTCCCATATACAAGCAGGCAGCAGGGAGGGAGGAGGTAATGAGAGATGAGGAGGGAACAGAAGAAGCTCCCAAGGTGTCGGGAGGTGATGCCAGCTGCCAGTAATGGGAAGAAGGAGAGGGGAGTGTGAAGGAAGGGCACCCAGGAAGTGGGCTGGGTGGGTCAGTGGGAGGGAGGAGAGGTTTGGGGATCTAGAGCTGTGGGGGATCCCAGACCTTTAACCCTGAATCCGTACCCAAACCTCAGGTAAATCCCAGACTTCAGCATAACCACTCTCACAAAGCCTCAACTTAATATAAGGCCCTGAACTGTAGCAAGCTTAAGCTACGTTTACTAAATCGAATCACTAAATCGACCAGGCTGGATCGATCTCAGAGTGTCAATCCCGGCTGTAGTGTCGACCTGCCCTTAATAACCCATTTATCTATGTTCACCTCCTTGCCCTTCCACGCATGTTCCAAGCTAATAAGCAATTCTCTGAGAATGACATCTTACCTCTAGTGAGTATGAAATTGCCCACAAGACGTGAGACTAGGTCATAGATCGTAAAATCAGGTCGGGGTCAAGAAGAGTGAGAGTTTGGAGAGAGTCTTGTCCCCCCTCTCCCCATCTGCAGCAGCCACAAGCTGTCTTCCCTCCCGGCTCCTTGGATCTCTGAGCCTGTCCCTCCTGAGGCTGCGTGGCCCAGTTCTTGTTTCTGACCTTCTCCTTTTCCGGAAGAATGAGAGGCTGTTGCTCCTGAATGTTAGTGTGTAATTCCCCAGCCTTCTCCTCCCACTGGGGGAGTTTAATTCTCCCTCCCGTTACCCCTGAGTCACTAGATTTCCTAATTCCCCAAAATGTGCTTTTGCGATGTCATAGTTCTGGGGTAGCGAAGCCTTTGACCTGCCTCCAAGGTCTGCTCACGGAATGGCCCCTCAGGTATCAGGCCTGTAGCCAGCCCCTCTCTATGGGCAGGGACCCACATGCCTCTCCTTTTTGACCAGGGTTTGAGGATTGCAGCTTGTCCTCCACTGTGTTCGCTGGACTAACGTCCAGTTCCTGTGCTTTGCTTTCTCTCCAGGGGCTGTGAGCAGTGTGTGTGTGTGTGAGATAGAGGTGGGACTTTTGGTGATACTTGTATGATGCCAATGCACACCTCAGTTTCCTGCTGTGATTGGTATTGCTATGATTCTAAAGAGCAGGAGACATGAGGTGTTTTGTCATGTAGCTGTCATGGGGTGATATGAATGGGTCATTAAGGACTGGCTGGGAGTAACCTACATCAATGGAATACCCGACAGAGACAAGGGAATGATTGTCACCCAGGGCCGCCCAGAGGATTCAGGGGGCCTGGGGTCTTTGGCGGCGTGTCCCCCTTATCCGCTCTGACACCACCGAGCATTTACCCTGTGTCCCCCTTACCAGCTCTGATGCCGCAGAGCATTTATCCTGTGTCCCCTGTTCCTGTTCCCCCTCCTGTTTGACTCGGTTTATATAGTAATATGCTCAGCTATATCTTTGCTTAACCAATCATTGTATTGAAATTTAACTAACCAATCCTAACACATTGAAACATAATTCTCTAACCAATTGTATCCCACTACCCTAATTAACTTACACTTAGCAAAATTAATTGTACAGCAGACAAAACCAGTTAGACAACCAGACTGATTAACATTGTAAAAGTGGTGGCCATAAAAATAAAACAATACAGAAATGAGGGTTTCACAACCACAAGCATTGAGAAGTGATTTCTTGCCAGACAGGCTGCTGTCAAACTAAGTTTTCTTTAACCATCTTAAGATCTGTTTCTTTATCTGGTGGTGATGGGCACTATCGGGACAGGATCATCTTCCTTACAGCCCAATAGCACCTTATTTCAGTGTGACTGGTTTGGGATGTGAGGGTGTGACCCTTCGCTTCCCAGGTTATGGCTGCCCCTGCTGCTTAGCCAAAGGCCTTAGCCTAAGAACAAGGCCTCAGACGGTCACAGTAAGAGAAGGCCCTTACAAATACAGACAGTGATTTTGATTCTTTGTTTTCGTACTCCTGTAACTAGCTAAGTGATAAAAATGCCCCTAAGTTCTTAAACTATAGGCTTTACAGGCTGGCCTGAATATCTCTATTCTAACAGTGGGTCTATCCCTTCCCCCATTCTGTGTCTGTCTTGTCTATTCATATTGTAAATTCTTCAGGGCATGGGCCATCTACTATTCTGTGTTTGTACTTCTCCTAGCACAATGGGGACCCACTGTTAGTTGGTCCTTAGGCAAGGTAATGAATATGATTTATAATCATAATAATTCTCCTGCCACTTTGAGCCAAGAAAGCTGGCCTTGGGATGTTACTGCTTAAAAATTAGCTGGGGGTTAAAACCATGGACTATTCTTTGTGACAAGTATCCCACAAATTCCACTGACCTCCCTGGTTTTCTTTGCCTGCAGTAGGGTTTCCAGTTTCCAAACCTGATGTGATCTCGCAGCTGGAACAAGGGGAAGAGCCATGGGTCCCGGACCTCCAGGGCTCTGAGAAAGAAGTGCTTCCAAGAGCTGCCTGCACAGGTGAGGAATTGGTTAAACCAACTCAACAAGTGTGTGGGAATGCAGGAAACATTTGGGATGCCCTACAAAGACCCTGTGAGCTCTCCAAGTTCAGGATTGTTCCCTGCAGATGTGGAATCATTATGGCAGATGTCACTCATGGCTTCCCTCCTATTCTGACTGACAACTGGCAGCAGGTCCCGCCCCGATTTCTCTTTCTCCTGAGTGTTCTCGTGAGATGCAGACCAAAACTGATCCCTTCCTCTCTCCTCTGGGGAAGGTTTTGGGGAAAATCAGTTCCTGATAGGTTTGACCTCTCCCACACATATTTTGGATTGTTCATCCCTTTTTCCATTCCTCTCTCTGAGATTTCCTTTCTCTCAGGTGCAGGTAGTGATCTATGTCCGGATTCTCTCTGTCTCCCATCAGGTGAAGGGATGGTGAGTCAGAATGAGGAGGAGAAACCCCATCAGGAAGATGCTGAGCAAGGAGAACCACATGGAACTTTATCAGGAAGATCCAAAGGGAATGTTTCCGGGAGTTATGCACTCCCAGAAAAAACAAAAGCCTGTGAGACTCAGCAGAGGCCAGAGGGAAACTTTAGTAGCCACTCAGACCTTATAACAAGCGACAGAATCAACTTTGAAGAGACACGCTACACATGCCATGAATGCGGGAAAAGCTTCAATCAGAGCTCTGCCCTTATCAGACATCAGACAATCCACACAGGTGAGAAACCTTATGAACGCTCTGAGTGTGGGAAATGCTTCATCGATAGTTCAGCCCTCATCTCACATCAGCGAATCCACACAGGAGAAGCACCCCACAGATGCTCAGAGTGCGGGAAAATCTTTAGTAGGAGCTCTACCCTGAACACACATCTTAGAATCCACACAGGGGAGAAGCCCTACACATGCTCTGAGTGCGGGAAAAGCTTTAGTCACTGCTCTGCCCTTATCAGACATCAGAGAATCCACACAGGGGAGAAGCCCTACACATGCTCTGAGTGTGGGAAAAGCTTTAAGCAGAGCTCAAACCTTACCAAACATAGGAAAATCCACACAGGTGAGAAACCTTATGGATGCTCTGAGTGTGGGAAATGGTTCTTTAATCGTTCAGACCACTTCTTACATCACAAAATCTCACAGGTGAGAAGCCCTACACAAGCTCTGAGTGCGGGAAAAGCTTTAGTCAGAACTCACACCGTATCAGACATCAGATAATCCACACAGGGGAGACACTGTACACATGCTCTGAGTGTGGGAAAAGCTTCAAGCACAGCTCACATGTTGTCTCACATAGGAAAATCCACATGGGAGAGAGTGTGGGAAAAGCTCTGAGTGCACGAAAAGCTTCAATCAGAGCTCAAGCCTCATTAGACATCACAAAATCCACATGAGAGAGAATTGTAATAAATCCCTTGACTAGTGTTGGCCAAAAATGTTTTTTAAATAAATCACATTTGCTAATTCCCACATAGTGATTTTTGCACCATCTTCACCGTGGTCTCTCAGCTCCACCAGATCAGTTGCCTGCTTCTGCCTTTTGCAGCTCACCCTTCTTTGGGGTCAGTCCTGTGATCTTTTCTATCAACTCCTTTCCTTTTGAGTCACAGGAGTGTGTGTCCCTCCAGCCAGGAATGTTCATCCCTCCAGGTGGGGGGAGAGAGGTTTGATCCCAGCAAGCTACACTGAGGCAAAAACTATCTGTGCCTGACAGCCACTAGGGCTGTACATGGCGTTGGTTGCTCAAGTTAGTGATCTTAATGTAAAAAATTGTAGTGCAGATGCAGCCCAGGTGCAGTGGTTGGCATTAGCTTTCCCCTTGACCTGACCTAAACCCCATCACTTTCCCTAGTCTAAACAAACCCTGAGCATCACGGTTATACTGTTCCCCCATTTCACAGCAACTGTTAGTCATCGAGTTCTCCCTTGGGGAACAAATTGTTTCATTCCCAGTTGCTCTGATGTTGCTGCAGGTTGTGCTGGGGAGCAGATATTTTTATTATCAATTTCCGCACTTAAAATATATTGAACTATAACAAAGAGCAGGAACAGGGCAGGGATAGGGAAAAATGTCATTTCACCCGCTGTAACTACAGACGTAGTTCGGGTAAGTCAGAGGGATTCCCTTATTCCCCATCACCATCCTCCTTCAATCCATGCTAGAACCTAAGAATCCTTTTCCTTTCCCCCGTTGTGGGATGGGAGACTTCCAAAAGTGCTCCCTGTGCTATAGTACATGGCTAAGCTCAGAGAATAAATCCCAAATAGCCCCTGAGCTTTGCTTTTTGAATTCTGTGTTTCCAATTACTTCAAGCCGGGGCATTGTGATTATTTACCAGTTTCTCTAGCACTGTTCCTACCACTGTTTCTGTAACATATTTTGTTTTTTGTGGGACAGGGTTGTTATTCCTTTGCCTAACCCCAACCTCGAAGGCCAGGGGGTCTGTTTTCTCTGGCCCCTCCCACAGACAAATCTGACAGGGTTGAACCTGCCAGGAGCAAACAAAAAGCCCCATCGGTCACACACACAAAGCAGATAGACACACACAAGACAGAGAAGAAACTGAATTATTTGAGCTATCAACATTTCCACTTTCCCACAGCATGTTAGTTCTGAAGGTTGTTTTAATTTGTTTATTTTCTTGGAACCAGAACTGGGGAAAGAGACATTGGAGTCAGTGGAATTACAGCAGGAAGGGATTAGTCTCATGATTCGTCACTAACCAAAGCCTTTGTGAACAGAGCGATAATGTTACTGAATGGTCTGGCTAACCCTGCAGTTAGAAACAATCAGCTCTATGGGTGTAAATTGACAGAGGCTCTGCTGCTGATCATGAAATAGCAGCTGTTTAAAGGTAATGTGCTTCTATTTCAATGCCTCTGGAAGTACAGAAAACAAAGATCTGTGTTAAAGGAAAGTTGCCATTTCTCAGAGCCCCAATTTCTGTTGTGTGTGTACAGGAAGGTTTGAATGTGTAGCAGGTAGTTTGCTAAAACTTAGCTATTTTATGTGTGTAACAGGCTCCTGCCCACCTCCAGCAGAGGTTTCAATCACATAGACTCATGGACTTTAAGGTCAGAAGGGACCATTATGATCATCTAGTCTGACCTCCTGCACAAAGCAGGCCACAGAATACCACCCATCCACTTCTATAACAAACCCTAACCTATGTCTGAGTTATTGAAATCTTCAAATTGTGGTTTGAAGACCTCAAGCTGCAGAGAATCCTCCAGCAAGTGACTCATGCCCCATGCTGCAGAGGAAGGCGAAAAACCTCCAGGGCCTCTGCCAATCTGCCCCGGAGGAAAATTCCTTCCTGACCCCAAATATGGTGATCAGCTAAACCCTGAGCATGTGAGCAAGACTCCCGCCAGCACCCAGGAAAGAATTCTCTGCCGTAACTCAGATCCCATCCCATCACAGACCACTGGGCATACTTACCTGCTGATAATCAAAGATCAATTGCTAAAATTAATTGCCAAAATTAGGCTATCCCATCATACCATCCCTTCCATAAACTTATCAAGCTTAGTCTTAAAGCCAGATATGTCTTTTGCCCCCACTACTCCCCTTGGAAGGCTGTTCCAGAACTTCACCCCTCTAATGGTTAGAAACCTTCGTCTAATTTCAAGTCTAAACTTCCTAGTGTCCAGTTTATACCCATTTGTTATTGTGTCCACATTGGTACTAAGCTTAAACAAGTCCTCTCCTCCCTAATCATAATCCCTCTGATATATTTATAAAGAGCAAGCATATCCCCCCTCCACCTTCTTTTGGTTAGGCTAAACAAACCAAGCTCTTTGAGTCTCCTTTCATATGACAGTTTTCCATTCCTCGGATCATCCTAGTAGCCTGTCTCTGAACCTGTTCCAGTTTGAATTCATCCTTCTTAAACATGGGAGACCAGAACTGCACACAGTATTCCAGATGAGGTCTCACCAGTGCCTTATATAATGGTACTAACACTTCCTTATCTTTGCTGGAAATACCTCGCCTGATGCATCCTAAAAATGCATTAGCTTTTTTAACGGCCATATCTTATTGGCGGCTCATAGTCATCCTGTGAACAACTAATACGCCGAGGTCCTTCTCCTCTGTTTCTTCCAACTGATGTGTCCCCAATTTATAACTAAAATTCTTATTATTAATCCCTAAATGCATGACCTTGCACTTTTCACTATTTAATTTCATCCTATTACTATTACTCCAGTTTACAAGGTCATCTAGATCTTCCTGTATGATATCCCGGTCCTTCTCTGTGTTAATGCCTCCCAGCTTTGTGTCATCTGCAAACTTTATTAGCACATTCCCGCTTTTTGTGCCAAGGTCAGTAATAAAAAGGTTAAATAAGATTGGCCCCAAAACAGATCCCTCTAGAACTCCACTAGTAACCTCCTTCCAGCCTGACAGTTCACCCTTCAGTACGACCTGTTGTAGTCTCCCCTTTAACCAGTTCCTTATCCACCTTTCAATTTTCATATTGATCCCCATCTTTTCCAATTTAACTAATAATTCCCCATGTGGAACCGTGTCAAATGCCTTACTGAAATTGAGGCAACTTACTGAATGTCACACAAATTAGTCCATCCCTCCCCATATTCAGTCTCTGACCGGAATGTTAGAACAAGGCAGAGAACTGGGAAAGTATCACAGTAGGAATACATTAAAAAGTGGGATTAATCAGAACTGGGATGCAGACAGAGCCTGTTCCAGAGCTGGTGAAGTGACAGGGACACACTCCCGCTAGTGCTGGCTCTGAAATAACAGCAGAAGCAGATCAAAGAGAATGAGCTCATGTGGGAGCTATGGGCAGCTGCCCTGTCAGTGCATCACTCACCTGGCAGGTGTTACACAAAACACAGCACTTCCCCCCACTGCCACCACTTCATTATACTGTCCATGGGGCTGTTTGTCCTGCAGGACTTTGATCTCTCCGGGTGGTCCATGGTAATTCATAAAAGAGCCATTAGGGGAGCAGGAGTCATCCCAATGGAAATCTCTTCACTTCTTTCTCAGTGTTACCTTCTTAGCCCTGGCTTTGGAGATGACATTAGCCTTACTCCTGTCTTGATTTTAGGTAGGATTTTGATCATCTTCTGGGGCTTGGCAGCTTAGAACTTTTGAGGGCTTTTCTCTGCCTTTTTGGTCCCTGATGCAGTCAGTACATTCTAGACATGGGCATGGTGACCTTCCTGAGGATCTTTAGCCAGTTTCTTGGTGGCTATTTTCCTGCTCACAGCCACTGTCTTCTTCTCATGCCTTGTCCTGGGGGCCCAGCTGCTGGTTGAATGGGAAGGAGCCAAAGTGCTGGTGACTTTAGCCCGCACCAAGTGGCCTTTGCTCGTCAGACTCCTGAACCCCAACTGGATGTGGTTCTTGTTCTTCTGCACAGCACAGCCCTGGAGAAGAGCGATCCTCAAATGTACATTCATATGATCCCTTTGTTTAATTGACGAAAACATAAACTAGACACTTAGAGGATTGGAACTGATTTCAGCTGATAGACAGGTGTGCTAGTTTTTATGCATTTGGACAGTGAAATGTTGAGTATTTACATTCATTTCAAGCATCCCCGTATTGTGGAGCTCCTGAACATAATGGAGGATGGAAATGAAAATGTTTTCCCTTTTTTCAAAAGGGAAAATAAGAGGCTTATTAGAGAGCACTTGGATTTGAACCAAGGACCACTTGATCTGCAGTCAAACACTCTACCACTGCGCTATACCCCCTGAGAGCAGATGCTTTCTCCATTGTAGCTGAAGCACATCAGTGATTCCAGTAGCATGGGCAGGTTCTCTCTAAGGCACAGAGATTTTTCGGGGAGTTGGTGGCTCCTTTCTTTCCTCACCCTGGAGTAAACTCAGCTTCTTATTCCATGGTACATGTTTTATGGAATAGCATCAGCAGCTTGAAGAAAGAGCAGAGTGAATATCTCACTCTCAGGGCTGAAGGTGGCCACGTCCCCTCTGTCTGACCGTTGCCATTGCAGGAGAGAAGGTTTCAATGGAATTGAATGCCCTGACTCAGACTAGAGACACAGAAAGGTTTTGCTGTTCATTGAACAGCAAAGGAAATTGTGTCTGTATGTGAAACTGAGGAGGGACATGAAACGCCCACAGGGTGGCGCAATGCCCTAAGCTAAGGCAGGAGGGTGAAGGAATGGGGCTGAGGAATGACTGAAGTGGACTCACCTGGGATTGAAATGACATTTGTTTGTGTCGGGTAGTGAGAAATGTGACATTAATTCAGATGCAGGGTTGAGGCTTCTTTAGCTCCTTGTAGAACTTGAACTTGATTTCCCTGAAGGGAGAAAGGGAAAGTCTGGGGCGGCCTTTAGTCCCTGGCTGGAGCAGTGTATAAAAAAGGCTCCAGAGACGCAGCTGGCAATTACAGGCCACTAAGGCTAACGTCAGTACCAGGCACATTGGGTGGAATTGTAGAGCCCAATGATTAGACTCATAGCTAACCAGGATTTGCTGGGTGTATCTATTGGGTTTCCGGGAAAGGGGGCGGGCGGAAGCCCGCCCAATGCTAATGGATCCCCCCCTCAGCCTAAGGAGAGGATCCACAGGCCTCAGAAACCCACTAATTCCGGGGGACAACTAATAAAAGAACAGGGACAGGAGTGCGGTCAAAGGGTCACAAGAAGGGAGCCTGACGGGGACACCGAGCAGAGAACCCCGGACAGCGCCCACTGCTCCTCGAAGGTGTCAAGGGAGCCAGCGGACGCCGCCCAGAGGAACTCCGCCCGGAGACGTGAAAGGACTAAGGACCGGAAACAATCCCCACAGTCGCAGGAGTCTCTGTTGGCCAACCGCCTCTCCCTGGTCACGTAGATGGCCATTTTAGCCAGGGTGAGGAGGAGGTTGACCAGGAGGTCCCGCGACTTTGTGGAGCCACGGATAGGGAGTGCATGGAGAAGGAGGTGGGGGAAAAGTGCAGCCAGAAACGCAACAGGAAATTGGTGAGGAGCCAGTATAGGGGCTGCAGCCTGGTGCACTCTAAATAAACGTGTGCCAGGGTCTCCACTTTGTTGGGTGTAGCGGGGTGGTCCCCTGCTCCTGCCCTGTGGGGCTTGAAGCAGCCCAGGAGAGGGCTGGGGCTGGGGCAAGGAGCCTGGGCTGATTGGGGGAAGAAGGCTCAGCTGTGGCCATGCTCCAGTCAGGCCCAGCTGGCCCCTAGAAGAGGCTGTGAGCCAGGAGCCCAGTCAGTCTCCCTCTGTTTGTAGCGAGAGAAGGGCCTGGCTGCAGGGACCTAAGCAAGACACCTAGAGTGGGAGCAGGGCTGGGGAAGGGCCGGAGGAGCTGGGAGCTCTGGCCTGGAAAGCCCCAGGCTGCAGGCCTGACTATAGGCTGAATAGGTGCAGGGCTGCAATGGGGCGGTGCAGGGCTGCAATGGGGCAGCCCAGGGGGAAGCAGAGGTGGCAGGTCCAAACCCCTTTGCGTGTGATGAGTGGCTCATACTGCAGTCTGCCCCAGTGAATGGGGGCTGGATGGAGACTGGGCAGTAGCCAAGACTGAGGTGAAGTGGGGATAGTGGGTGGGGGTTCCCCTGGGAGGGGGAGACCCAGAACTTTGGGGCTACTGCCAGGGGGTACTGCCAGGGTAAAAGGGGCACTGGGGTCCTGGGAGGGACAGGGGGCCAGCTGCGGTAAGGTGGATCACCGGCCTGCAGAGGGTGCTCTGATGGCTGGAGAGCTAATTCCCAAGACGACCACCAGGAGGCGCCGCCGGGTGAGTCTGCCCCTGCTTACATTGGGGAAGAATGAACATGGTTTTTGTAAAGGAAAATCATGCCTCACAAATCTACTATAATTCTTTGAGGGAGTCAACAAGCATGTGGATAAAGGTGATCCCGTGGATATAGTATACTTAGATTTTCAGAAAACCTTTGACAAGGTCTTTCCCCAAAGGCTCTGAAGCAAAATGGGATAAGATGGAAGGTCCTCTCTGGGTTAGGTAACTGGTTCAAAGGCAAGAACAAAAGGGTCTGATTTTTCAGAATGGAGAGAGGTAAATAGTGGTGTCCCCCTGGGGTCTGTACTGGGACCAGCACTGTTCAACATACTCCTAAGTGATCTGGAAAGGGGTAAACAGTGAGGTGGCAACATTTGCAGATGATACAAACCAACTCAAATTAGTTACGTCCAAAAGAGAGTGTAAAGTGTGACAAAGGGATCTCACCAAACTGACTGGGCAGCAAAAAGGCAAATGAAATTCAATGTGGATAAATGCAAAGTAATGCACATGGGAAAACATGATCCCAATTCTACATCTAAACTGATGGGGTCTAAATTAGCTCCTACAACTTAAGAAAGAGATCTTGGAGTCACTGTGGATACTTCTCTGAAAACATCTACTCAATGTGCATCGGCAGTCAAAAAAGCGAACAAAATGTTGGGAAGTCATTAGGAAAGGGATGGCTAACAAGACAGAACTATAATATTGCCTGTGTATAAATCTGTGGTATGCCCACATCTTGAATACTGGAGCTGGTCCCACAACTCAAAAAGATATATCGGAATTGGGAAAGATACAGAAAAGGGCAACCAAAATGATTGGGGTGTGGAACAGCTTCCATGTGAGGTGAGATTAATAAGACTGAGGGGAGTTTTCAGCTTGGAAAAGAGATGACTAAGGGGGGGGGGCTAGGATAGAGGTCTATAAAATGATGACAGGTTTGGAGAAAGTAAATAAGGAAGTATCTGAGGAGTAGCCGTGTTAGTCTGGATCTGTAAGTAAGTGCTATTTACTCCTCATAACCCAAGAACTGGGGTCACCCGATGAAATGAATAGACAGCAGGTTTAAAACAAACCAAAGGAAGTATTTCTTCACCCAACACATAGTCAACCTGGGGAAACTTTGCCAGAGGATGTGGTGAGGGCCAAGACTATAACAGGGTCCACCAAAGAACTAGATAAGTTGATGGCGGACAGGTCCATCATTGGCTATTAGCCAGGATGGGCAGGGATACAAAACCATGCTCTTGAAGTGTCCCCAGCCTCTGTTTGCCGGAAGCTGGAAATGGGCGACGGGATGGATCGCTTGATGATTCCCTGTTCTGTCAATTCCTCATGGGCACCTGGCATTAGCCACTGTGGGAGGATAGGAATCTGGGCTGGCTGGACCATTGGTCTGATCCAGTATGACCGTTCTTATGACCAATACAGGGCAGTCCTAACCAGTGATATTTATACTTGGTGCACTGAAAGGGCTAACTTCCCAAAGCTGACCCAAAGGTTTAGTAAAAGTGTTTTGGAGAAAAACACTAAACAGAAGAATGTGAATGAAAACTGGGAGCTATTGTTTAAGGAGCTTGTTAGATGGGGCATAAGCCACATTGCCTAATTAGCTGAGCTTGCAATGGCCTTCCACTCAACTCACTGACATTTCTCCATCTGCAAATGTGGTACCCATTTAAAAACCTAGATCCAATCAATTACAACATGTCCGGGAAGATTCTAGGCATCAATGATCTGATCATTGGGTTGATGGCAGTAAACAAGAGCTTCCCATAAGGCTCCTCCTCCCTCTTCCCAAGAGCCACCCTCATCCTCTCTCCCCTTTCTGCTCCCGCATCCTCTGAAAACTTTCGAAGACAGATGCCTCGTGATGGCCTTTGCTCGTGGAGATGTTGCCTCTTGGTCAGGGTTTCGGCCCTTTTGGGGGGAAGGATGCAGCAGATGGTGGTGGGGGGGAGCCCAGGGCCTCCCATGGGCTCTGACCCAGGCCATTCTGAGGGCAACACTTCTTACCACCCCGCTATTGTCCTAAGTTCACAGCTTATCACAGGAAGCTCTGAAGGGTGTCAGCTCACTGCTCAGTACCTCTTCTCAGCCGGGTGTGGCATGGCAGCTCTCTCCTTGGGGTGGCAGCTGCCTCTGTTATTCTGACAGATCCAGGTTGGTGACGCGGTGGTGGGCGGGATTGAACCAGGGACCTCTGGAGCTTAGTGTGGGGGCCTTTACAGCATGAACTAAAAGCCACCCGGCTGTTAGCGAGGGCTGTATAGAAGACATTTTTTATTGCTCCCTCTAAGTGATCTTGGTGCCACTAGCTGGGACACACCACCACACTCTGGAGGTGTGTCGGTTACATACTTCCCCTAGCTGAGGAAGCGCATCCTGAGCTTCGGAGAGTTTCCAGTTGTAATCCCGGACGACGCCTGTAACAATGCGACCACTGGCGGGACACTGCTGAGAGTATCAATTCAGGACAAATTGCTTGGAGCAGGGCAGTCACAGCCCGAGGCTGGGTGCCCTTTACTATTAAAGCACGTCACACCAGCCATGCAGAGAGGGCTTTGGTTTCACCCCACTGGCCAATCGGACGTCATAGAACCAATTCCCTCAGCTATTCCAGTTCCCTTCTATCATCACCAGCTCCGCTCTTTATGGGGATGAATGGTTATGAAAACCAATACCCCAGTAAAAGAAAAAAGGTTCTCTTAAAGGACCAAGCCCCAGATACAGGTCAATAGATGAGTCAGATCTTACCCACAAATCACGCTTTTGCAAATCCTTTAGCATTGTTATGGAAAAATTGATCTATGTGTTGTGTTTTCAATCAGATCAGCCTGAGGCCTTTTATTGATTAGAAGCACGCAGGGGAGAACCGTTATGGAAACGGCCTCCCTGAAGCTGGTTACAGACAGCCTTATAAAGCTTAAAACCACAATCGTAATATGCAAGTTACACACATAATTTCCTTATTATTTTGCTAAAACAATATTGCAAAGTTAATGCTGATTGGAGCAGGAGTAAATTTCTTCCATATTAGGCTTTTCCTGTTGTTACTTATCTGTTCTATGCGGTTACGTGTTGACAGTAGGGGATATTACAAAATTGTTTTTCAGTTGGGGACTGTTAGGACTTTCCACTGTCTCCTCCATGCCCCCCTACTTGGCTTGTCTGGCCGGCCCTGGCAGCTTGACATGAGACCTGGGCCTACAAGGCCTTGGATAACACTGGATTTTCCCTTACAACATCTAAAATGTAAAGGTTTATTCATAAAAAGAAAGAAATATAGGTGAGAGTTAAAATTTTTCAAGGAATTAATTACACACAGTAATGGCAAAGTTCTTGGTTCAGGCTTGTAGCAGTGATGGAATAAACTGCAGGTTCAAATCAAGTCTCTGGAGTCCATCCACAGCTGGGATGGGTCATTCAGTCCTTTGTATAGAGCTTCAGTTTGTAGCAAAGTCCCTCCAGAGACATGAAGCAGGACTGAAAATAAGATGGAGACGAGGCATCAGCCTTTTATAGTCTCTTGCCATGTGGTCTTTGCTTTCTTTGTCCCAAGGACACTCTATCCAGCACGTGGCATAGAAACACCTTAGAGTTCTGTCCATAGGCAGGTCCCTGCAGACCTTGCTGAGTCACAAGGCGTATCTGCCTTTTCTCAGTGGGTCGATTGTAGAGCTGATGGTCCTTAATGGGCCATTAAGCAGGCTAGGCAGAACTGACACCAACTTATCTGGGGTGTTCCCCAGAAGCAGAGCGCAAGTTTGAAATACAGGCAGCATAGAGCCAATATTCACAACGTCAACAACAAAAATGATACACATCTAGAGATAGCATCATTATAATCATTATAATCAGCCAATCATAACCTCTCCGTAGACCCCTTACACGACAACCTTTCTACAATATTGGCTGCAAATATAGAACAGTGGTCGCAATGGTGATCTATACAGTTACAGATTATGTCAATAACGTCACAGGAGGTGACATGGTATCAGTGAGACTGATACTGGAATACTGCCTCCAATTTTGGTGTCTTCATTTGAAAAAGATATTGTGAAATTGGAGCTGGGGCAAAGAGCCACCAAATGTTCTGAGGGCTGGAGAAAATGCCTTCTAGGGAGCTATTGAAAGACCTCAACCTGATTAGCTTATCAAAAGAAGATTGAAAGGCGACTTCATTGAAATGTTGAAGTGCCTTAATGGAGAGAAAAGATTGGGTATTAAAGGGCTCTTTAATCTAGCAAAGAAAGGAATAACAAGACCCAATGGCTTGAAGATGAAGAGAGGCGAATTCGTATTACAACTAAGGCACAAAAATTGAACAGCGAGGATGATTCATCACAGGAACAAGCTACCAAGGAAAGTGGTGGATTCTCCATCTCCTGATCTCATTTCATGAAGACTAGATGCCTTTCTGGAATGTGTTTGCCCCAAAAGTAGCTCTTGTGTCATACAGGAGGCCTGTGATACGCAGGGGGTCAGATTAGATGCTCTAATGGTCTCTTCTGGCCGTAAAGTCGACTAATTTCTAAAAAACTGAGTGTAGCATTGGGAGCAGCGTCTGATGTTTCCCTGTCTAGCTGGCTTGCTGCCTAGAATGACCGCTCCTTGAGTGGGGTGATCCACAGGGAGTAGCTCAACCCTCCAAAATGCCTGGCCAGGGGCAGGACACTGGCACTGCAAGGGAGGGGTGTGGCAGTGACATCACAAAGGCCTTTTGCAGGACCTCAGCCTATTGGTCAAAGGCGGTGGGAAGGTGGTGACCTCACAGAGAGATGATTACATCAGCCAGGCAAGACCGGGACGAGGAGCCAGGGAAACCTCAGAGACCCCTGTGGCTTTGCTTCAGCAAGTCTCCTTCTCCAGGTCTCTCTCTGAGGACTGAGAGAGTATTCGGGTTCACGGACGTGAGCACCAGGAGGAACCTCTTTCGAGTTTTCTCCTTCCCTTTTAGTGATTTTACTAGAAAACAGCCGTCCCTGTTTAGAAGGTAAGAGCCTCCTGGAGGTTTGAAACCTGTTCAGTCTGACTCATCTGTTGCAGGGGAGTGCTCTGCAGCTCCCACTGTGGGAGGTCCACCCAAAAATGTTGGGCTAAAATAGTGCTCGGGCCGTGATCCCCACCAGTGACCTGGACCATCCTTTGGGCTCTCTTGTGAGAACCCTCAGCCTCCCGTCCTCAGTCTCTACCCTGATTGGCTGAGCAGGGGGTTATTGACAGGAAGGAGACTCAGATCCTTGTTGGTCTCTTTTAAGACCAAGGAAATAAGTCAGAACCAGTTCTATGTTTGATGAATTTTGTTGCTTCTCTGCATTAATGGTCTCTGAGCAGTTCATGATTCTCTCTAACATTGCAGTTCTCCTCAAATACTTGCTGAATAATTCCTGTGCACTGTTGTTGGTCTGGAGCTCATCAAAGAGCTCTTTATTCAGGTCATTCAATGTCTGAAATTCAAGATCTGATGGTTAGTTTGTAAAAGCAGCAAAGAGTCCTGTGACCCCTTATAGACTAGCAGATGTTTTGGAGCATGAGCTTTCATGGGTGAATACCCACTTCGTCAGATGCATGTAGTGGGAATTTCCAGGGGCCGGTATATTGAAAATCAGGGCTCTTGGGTCCTATTCCCAACTCTGCCCCTGACTGGCTGTGTGACCTAAGACAAGTCAATTCTCCTCTCTCAGCCTTAGCTTCTCCCTCTTTCGAGTAGGGATAATAAGGATCTGCTCCTGCCTACCTCACGGTGGGTGGAGGCAGGGCCAGCTCTAGGTTTTTTGCCACCCCAAGGAAAAAAATTTAGCTGCCCCCACCCCAGCCCTGGGCTCCCCCCCACAACCCTTGCTGCCCGAGCCCTGGGCTCTCCTCCACACACACCCCGTGCCGCCCCAGCCCTGGGCCTCCCCCCCACCCGCACCCCCCTGCCACCACAGCCCTGGGCTCTCCTCCACACACACCCCGTGCCGCCCCAGCCCTGGGCTCTCCCCCACCCCCACATCCTCTGCTGCCCCAGCTCTGGGCTCCCCACACCTGCACCCTCCTTCCGCCCCAGCCCTGGGCCACTGGTAACTTGCTCCCAGGGTGCATCATTCAGCAGGAATTTTGGATGTTCACAGAACACAGACAGGATTGGTTCCCGCATGGTTACAGAGCTGCAGTAAAGTGGAACAATTTTCAGCTTGTGTGATTGGAGGATATCTGGATGCATATTATAAGACTGTCCTCCATAAATGAGGAAAAGTTGAGGTGCCTTTATTATTCTTTGTTTCTATTGGGAATTTGCCAGTGCAATATCACTGTCTTCCTTTTAAACAAACAAAACTAGGAAAAAAATGGCAATGGCTGTTGAAAATAGCAATTCCAGTCCTAAAAACCACGGGGAAGCATTTCTTGCTCAATTTTATCTAGTAGGATGCCCCTGGAACAATGGGAGAGAGAAACCTGCATCACTGAAAGTGCAGCCATGGAGACACCACACAGCAGCCTTGCCTAGCAGGGGCAGGGGGGGCGAGAAGGGACATCATCCGAGCTCCCTGCATCCAGGTCACTTTCCTCAGCCGGGCTGCGTCAGGGGAGGGCAGAGAGCAGCAGCTTCTAATGCTCCCCTCACAGCCCAGCCCAGGTGGGGAAAGTGACCAGGACGCAGGGAGCACGTAGTGCTGCTCCTCGCTCCCCCCACCCTCTGTGGGGCCACGGAGGAGCATTGGGGCAGGGGAGAGCAGTGAGCACCTTTGCACAGCCACACGGTGCCCTTTGACCCCCTGGAGCCCAGGGCGGCTGCCGGGGGCCCCACCCCTAAGGCCGGCCGGGCTCCCCAGCACGAGCAGCAGAGACACAGGGAGACTGGCCACCCACTGAGCAGAGGTAGCCTGGGCGGCTCGTAATGGAGGCTCGGGGGGGCTCAGCCTCCCCAAACCTTGCATTGCCAAGGGGGCAGTGGGGCCCATGACTAGGGGCCCTGGCCAAATTGGGCCCCCCTGGAAAAGTCTCCCCCACGGTGGCCCCAGGGCTGGAGGAGCTCCCACTCCCTGCTACGGCCCGGGGGCTGCAGCAGGGGCACAGAGCTTCTCTGGTCTCGGGGCCGCAGCGGGGCCGGGGTAACGGAGTGACAGGGTGGGGCCAGTGGGGGAAGGGGTGGAACAGAGGTGACAGTGGGTGGGGCCGTGGGTGGAAGGTCTGGGAGGGGGCGGAGCCACACACAGAAGTGGGGGGGGCAGGGTTCCGGTGCTGGGACCCCCACACTTGTTCTCCCTTTCCCTGGGCTTTGGCATCACTAGCCCCTGCTTAGCGAGTAGGGGTCAGTCGTCCCCAAAATGAGGGGCATGACTCCTAGAGGGACACAGAGGAAGATTGATGGGGGCACCTCAGGGCCTGAGCCAGCCCCCATGGAGGGCAGGGAGGGAGCCCCACTCAGCCCCACTCTGTCCCAGCTCTTCCTCAACCCCCCTCAGCCTGGGCCCCTGGCTCCCAGCCCGGCCTCGACCCCCTTACCCCTGTCCGCACCCCTCTCCCCAGCAAGCAACGGCCCCACTCCCAGCCCCGGTTCTCGACCGCGGCTTCCGAGGGGCCACAGCCATGGGTACGAGGGCGCAGTGTGAAATGTTTGGGGACCACTGGGTTAGGGGGACGTCCTCAATCACTTCTCTGCAGTCCAATGAAAGCGATTCCTCACCCACCCATCCACCCCTCCGTCAGGACGGCCTAGGTACGTTCCGCTGCCCTTCACTCATACAGGGAGGAGAATAACATTTCATTGCACTCAATGCTTTAGTGATTTGCAACCCACCACCATCCCAAACTGGTCATTTTGGGGAAGCGGCCCACTCATGCTGCATAGCTAGGCAGAGTAGGGGTGTCTATGCAAACACGGCCTGTTCCTGAAGTCTTCCCCCAGCTCCTCACTAGATGTGACGGGGGAGCTCATTCAGCCCCTGCTTATGCTTAGTATTTAAAAACTCCTTAGTGGCCCTATCTCTGCCGGCCTTAGATTTCTCCTCCTGTCCCTGTCTTAGCAGCTTAGATGAGGTGGCTGAGTGGTTAAGGTGATGGACTGTTAATCCATCGTGCTCTGCACGCAGGGTTCAAATCCCATCCTCGTGGGCTGCATTTAGTCTTCACTCTCCTTTACAGACAACCATCTCCCCCTTTGGTACAATGACAGATCAAACAATGTTGCTTCTTGCAAACAAAAACCTTCTCAGAATCTCAGCTGCCCCTCCCCCCTTTCTTCAAATAAAATATCTAAATCCCAGATTTCTAAAAAAATTCTCTAGTCCAGCATTTCTTAGTTTTTATCTCAAAAGGGAACAGCCTCATAATCTGCCCCAAACACCCTGGGACCTCCCCAAATAATTAAAATACCCCCAACCTGAGCAAGGCCACAACAGTGAACCAGAGCCAGTGTCTAGGCCAAGCTATTCTGAAGGAGACAACTCAACCATTTTCTCTCTGCTTCCCTTGGCAAAGTCTGATTGAGAAAACAAAATTCCCCAAACTGAAAATTTTCTGCTGAAAAACCACTACTAGTCTGTTTGGGGACTTTGGTTTGAATGTACTATTATTATTCTCTTCTGATTTCTGAATCAGTTTTGTCATCCAGGTGTGTTTCCAGCTGTTGAGTTGTGGGGGAGAGAGGCCAACTCATAATGTCTCTACCCCCTCTTTCATAGTTTCTTCCAACTGGCTAGGAAGTACCTTTGCTAGGATGTGAGCCAAGCAGTGCCCATTGTCGCTGTGCTATCTCGGAGAAGTCTGCATTGTACCCGGTTCCTGGGATAGTCCTTGGGAGTGTGGATCTCTTTAATAGGCCAGCAGCGGGTCTGGCTCCTCCATTGTCACACCTGAAAGGCTGGTGGTGGGCATTTCCCAACCTCATCTCAGTCACACACACAGAGCAAAACTTCCCAGCCAATGCTACACACACAATCCAACACAATATTAAGGTTCAACAGACCAAGACTTTTGAAATGACACCTCACCAGGCAGACTTTGTACAAACCGTATCATCATCATATGAGAGCAGTGAATATGGGGCTTCCAGGGTGCTGCTTTGAGCACAGCGAGCCACACCTGGGCTGACACTGCAATGGAGACGTACCCTTAGAGTCCATCTCTCCTGGGATGGAGATGGCAGCACGGCTGGCCTGGACCATCTGACGTGGGCTCATGGAGCTAAAGCTGAGAGGCTAAAAACTGTGGTGCAGATATTTGTGTTCACACTGAAGCCTGGGTTCGGAAACCCTCACCCCTCGTGGGGTCTCAGAGGTTGGGCTCAAGCCCATCTGTCTGCACTGTAATTTTATAGTCTTGCAGCCCAAGCCCCATAACCCTGAGTCAGCTGACCCGGGCTTTGCGACAGGTGCCCTGGGTGTGTTAATTGCAGTGGAGACATAACGTTAGGCTACGTCTCCAGTGCAATGAAACACCCATGACTGGCCCGTGTCACGTTAATCAGGGTCATGCGGCTTGGGCTGTAAAGTTGCAGTGTCCGTGTCTCGGCTCAGGCTCAGTCCCCTGCTCCAGGAGCCCAGAAGGTTGGGAGGGGGTTTAGCAAGTGGAAATGGTAAAACCGCAGGGGAGTATTACCCTGGACTCATGGCATTTCTCCATTGGTCTGTCTGCTCTGGGGCAGGGACAGAAACACGTCCTGCTGCTTTTGTTATTTCAAAGGGCGGTTTAGGATTTTCATTCTCAGACTCGGTGTACAAAACAGGACTCAACCCTCAGCATAAACTAAACGAGCTGCCCACAGATTCTGGCAGCCACAATGAGCATTTGGTGAGAGAGCTCAGACCTGCCCTGTCCCAGAGGGAGGAGGTCGTCTGTGAGAGGACTGGACCACTGACCTATCAGCTCCTAACTCCCAAACTTTCAGTAACTCTATCATCAGTGCCTGTGAGTGTAATTTAAACCATAAGAAAAACCACACTAGGCTAGACCGACAGTAAATCTAGCTCTGAATCTTGTCTTCTGACAGTAGCCAATAACAGGTGCCCCAAAAGCAACTCGGTAAGGTACCACTGGAACTTGAACCCAGGATCTCCTGTATACAAAACAGTGGTTTTAGCCAGCTAAGCCATGGTGCCTACAGCTACTAAAGACATTATGTCTGCACACACCTGACTCTCTGCCAACCTCCATCTGGGCCTGACAAGCTTTGCTGGTGTTTGGATTCAGTAAAGCAGAGGAGCAGGGGAAGTTTTACTCCCAAGGTTCTTTGGACAGGTCTACACTACAAAATTAGATCGGTGTAACTACATTACTCAGGGGTGTGAAAAATTTACCTCCCTAAGCAATGCAGTTATATCAGCCTAACCCCGGTGCAGATAGCGTTGTGCCAACAGGAGGGCTTCTTCCATCAACATAGCTTGGGGAGGGGCTTGGTTAGTGAAGATGAAGAGAATAGGTGGCCCATGGCTCTTGCATTTGGAGAGGCTGGGTGTGAGCGCTTGAAGCTCCCTAGAAGTGGGGGGCCCATTGGTGCCCAGACCATGGCACTGCCCCCCACCCTTCTCCTCTCTCTGAGGCCCCACCTGTGCTCCCCCCTTGCTCCTGTTTGGCCACTTCCCACCCCCCGCTCTTCCTCTTTGGCTGAGGACGGCTGAGCCACCTTTCGCTCGCTCCTCTCCTCCCCCAAGGCCTTCCTGCCTCCTGCTCGTGCCTCTCCACCCCCTACCACAAGGTCTGCCCACCAGCCGCCACCGCCACCTCTCTGACCCATCCCTGCAACCCACCCTGCCCACCACCCACACCTCTCTGCCTCTCCCCTGAGACCTGCCCTGCCCACTGCCCCCACCTCCGAGACCTGCTCTGCCCACCGCTCGAACCTCTCTGCCCCTTCCCTGAGACCCACCCTGTCCATGTCTTTCTTCGGTCATCTGTTGTTATTCCATGAAGCATCAAGAATGGAATAAAAAGATGAGTTTACTCCAGGGTGAGGAAACAAAGAAGCCACCAACCCCCCAACATTGCTGCTTTAGTTAAAGTATTTAGTTAAAACAGCTATTGAATGTCCTCCCTATGCCCCTTGTGTCACCAGAGCACATCCATGCTAGCAGTTCGTGGATGGCAACAGAGAGCAGTGCACTGTGGGCAACTATCCCACTGTGCAACTGGCTGCAGGGTGTTTTGGGAAGGGTTTGCAATGCCTCACGGGCTGGTACAGCATCACATGATGCAGGTTTCTCTATCCCACCGTTCCACGGGCATCTTACTAGATTGCCAGCTGCTTTTCAACTGCAGTGTGCGTGGCAGGGTAGAGACTGTTTGTGTTCTGGGGAGAGACAGTGTGTGTGCTGGGGAAGAGTGAGTGTGTTGAGCTAGGTAGGAGCGGATCATTATTATCCCTTCTCGAAAGAGAGAGAAGCTCAGGCTGAGAAAGGAGAATTGACTTCTCTTAGGTCACACAGCCAGTCAGGGGCAGAGTTGAGAATAGGACCCAAGAGCCCTGATTTTCAATCTAACCATCGGATCTTGAATTTCATACACTGAATGACCTGAATAAAGTGCTCACAGTTGAGCTCCAGACCAACAACAGTGGACACAAATTATTCAGCAAGTATCTGAGGAGAACTGCAACATTTGAGAGTATCATGAACTGCTCAGAGACCATTAATGTAGAGAAGCAGCAAAATTCATCAAACAGAGAACTGGTTCTGACTTATTTCCTTGGTCTTAAAAGAGAACAACAAGGACCTGAGTCTCCTCCCTGTCAATAACCCCCTGCTCAGCCAATCAGGGTAGAGACTGAGGACGGGAAGCTGAGGGTTCTCACCAGAAAGCCCAAAGGATGGCCCAGGTCACTGGTGGGGATCACTGCCCGAGCACTATTTCAGCCCCATATTTTTGGGTGGACCTCCCACAGTGGGAGCTGCAGAGCACTCCCCCGCAACTCCCCCCCCCACACACACACCCTCTCCTGGTGTTGGGAGGGGAACAGGTAAAAGAAAAGGACAAAGGAAGCAAGAGAAGAAGAGAAAGGAGGGAGGAAGAGGTGAAGCAAAAGGACAAACCCCAATGTCTCCAGTGGTTCTAAGGAACAAAATCCCAGGTGCGGAATGAAATTCTTCCTCTTTAAGCTCGTGTTTTCCATGCCTAGAAATCAACTGTCACCAGATGGATCAGACTGAACAGGTTTCACATCTCGAGGAGGCTCTTACCTTCTAAACACTAATCACTAAAAGGGAAGGAGAAAACTCGAAAGAGGTTCCTCCTGGCGCTCACGTCCGTGAACCCGAATACTCTCTCAGTCCTCAAAGAGAGACCTGGAGAAGGAGACTTGCTGAAGCAAAGCCACAGGGGTCTCTGAGGTTTCCCTGGCCCCTCGCCCCTGTCCTGCCTGGCTGATGTCAGCATCTCTCTGTGAGGTCACCACCTCCCCACCACCTTGGACCAATAGTCTGAGGTCCTGCAAAAGGCCTTTGTGATGTCACTGCCACACCCCTCCCTTGCTGTGCCAATGTCCTGCCCCTGGCCAGGCACTTTGCAGGTTTGAGCTGCTCCCTGGGGATCACCCCACTCAAGGAGCGTTCGTTCTAGGCAGCAAGCCGGCTAGACAGGGAAACATCAGACGCTGCTGCTCCCAATGCTACACTCAGTTTGCCAGAAATGAGTCGACTTTATGGCCAGAAGAGACCATTAGAGCATCTAATCTGACCCCCTGCATATCACAGGCCTCCTGTATGACACAAGAGCTACTTGGGTCTGTTCCTAGAATGGAAGCCGCATATTAAACAAGTCCCAACAGGTTAGCTACACCCTGGCCTCCTCCGATTCTCCACCCGTGAATGTTTTGGCTACTCCAACCTCCAAGCCAGACTGTCCAAGCTTCCCACCTCCTGTGTATTTGCTGTCCCTTCAGCAGGAACCCACCAGAACCTCCCCCACCCAATAATCCCTACCTGAGCTGGCTCCACTGCAGCCATTTCCCTTCCCTGTCCCATGGGAGGATGGGATGAGCTGGAGCGAAACATGGACGACATCCTGCAGCCTGGCAGGGCGAGAAGCGCAGTTGTGGGGGTTTCAAAACAGGCTTTAGTTCATGTCACATCACGATTCCCCCAGGATCTTTCCCTGCAGAGACACAGCCTAGGCTCTGCCATGCTGGGAACATGCTCCAGCTCTTGATTGCAGGGGAGACCTGGCCCCTCCTGCCAGGCTAAGCCCACAGGGAGATTTTTCAGCCTCCCCAGTAATAAAGTCTCTGAACAAAATGCTGGAAAGGAGCAGAACCAAAGGGGCTGGGCAGGCTCCATAGGGACACTGGCTCCTCCCTTCCCCTCCTGTGCGGCCACGTCCTGTTGCTGGCAGAGATCGGTCCCCCCATCTCCCCCCCAGAGGCAGCCGTGTCTGCGGGCTCCCCCAGCCAGCACCTACTAACCACCACCCATGCAGGGGGAGTGACACAGGACAGCAAATTCCACCTACCCAAGGACAAACTGCTGCAGATAAACGGGCTGGGTTCATGTCCCAAAACTGAGGAGAATTTAAGAATTATGGAGAAAACAGGGCAAAATAAGAGACTAGAGAGTCAATAATTTTAAAGAAAACGAGGGAATCTCCTTGGATTTTCTAGCCACGTGTGGGGAGGGGAGAGAGAAGGGGAAGAACTAGAGAGAATTGTTCTCAGGTTTTGAGATGGAAAGAAATGGCACAAACAGGAAAAGGATGCGAGTGGCTCACCCCCGTGACCATAGGCGTGTGCAGCACATTTCATTAGGGTGTGCACCCAGGGAGCCCTGCCCTAGCCCCACCCCATCCACTGCCTCCCACTTCCTGCCCCCTGGCTGCCCCCCTCAGAACCCCCAACCCCCCTGCTCCTTGTCCCCTGACTTCCCCCTCCTGAGACCCCCCCCACTGTAACTGCCTCCCTAGGACCCTACCCCCTACAAGTCCCCCTGACCCTTATCCACACCCCTGCCCCAGACAGACCCCGGGTCTCCCACGCCCCATCCAACCGCTCCCGCCCCCTAACAGGACCCCCAGAACTCCCGACCCATCCAACTCCCTCTGCTCCCTGCCTGCCCCGACCCCACTCCACCTCCCGAACCCTCAACCCATCCAACCCTCCTGCTCCTTGTCCCCTGACCGCCCCCTCCAGAGACCCCCCCAACCCCTAATCACCCCCCCAACTATCCAACCCCCCTCCCCACCTCCTGGCAGCTCTGTCTAGTGGCTGCTCCCACCCACACACTCAAAGTGGCGGAGGAGGTTCCCTCTCCTTCAGTGGGAAGGTTGCCTAGTGGTTAAGGCACAGGACTCGGGCTCAGGTGTTCTGGGTTTGAGTCTCTGCTCTGCCACAGACTCCCTGCTTAGCCTTGGGAAAGTCACTTCACCTCATTGTGCCCTAGATCCCACCTGCCCAATGGGGCCAACACTGATGACCCTGCCTCCTGGGCTAAATCCATTCATGGCTGGGTGATGGGGGGGGGGGAAATGGAGATACCAACATGGGGAGATATGGGCTGAATTTCTCCACAGCCAGAGAGTGGGAGCCAGCTCCATGGGCGGCAGGTTATATATTTGTGTGGGGCTCGGGCCCCACCAATATTCAGGGCTGGGCGCCCTGCTCCAGCAATAGTTGGAGCTGGGTCTCTTCCCGCCCCCCCCCCCCCCCGGTCCTGCCTGGATCGGCCCCAGCCACCGCAGGTCTCCCGCCGCCGCGACCTGCCTGGAGCAGGTCCCAGCCCCCGCCTGCCACCCCCTCCGCGGGTTCCCCCCCCTCCGCCGCGTTGTGTTGCATCCCTGCCTGACAGAACGCAGCGCGCTGCTGCCGGGAGGGCTCCCAGCAGATTTGCTGTCTGCTGCCGCAGGGTCCTAGTGCCTGCCCTCCGCCAGTACTGGCAAGGCAGGCTGCCTTTACCCTGAGCCTCTCCAACCCCAAACCCTCAGCCCCAGCCAGAGCCCTCATCCCCCCGCACCCTAATCCTCTGCCCCAGCCAGAGCCCTCATCCCCCCACACCCTAATCCTCTGCCCCAGCCCTGAGCGCCCCCACATCATGAACCCCTCATCCCCCTGCACCCTAATCCTCTGCCCCAGCCCTGAGCGCCCCCACATCATGAACCCCTCATCCCCCCGCACCCTAATCCTCTGCCCCAGCCCTGAGCGCCCCCACATCATGAACCCCTCATCCCCCCGCACCCTAATCCTCTGCCCCAGCCCTGAGCGCCCCTACAACCTGAACCCTCATCCCCTGCACCCCACATCATGAACCCCTCATCCCCGCACCCCCACATCATGAACCCCTCATCCCCTGCACCCTAATCCTCAGCCCCGGCCAGAGCCCTCACCCCCGCACCCTAATCCTCAGCCCCAGCCAGAGCCCTCATTCCCCCGGACCCAAATCCTCTGCCCCCACCCGGAGCGCCCCACATCATGAACCCCTCATCCCCTGCACCCTAATCCTCTGCCCCAACCCTGAGCGCCCCCACATCATTTACCCCTCATCCCCCCGCACCCTAATCCTCTGCCCCAGCCCTGAGCGCCCCCACATCATGAACCCCTCATCCCCTGCACCCTAATCCTCTGCCCCAGCCAGAGCCCTCAGCCCCGGCCAGAGCCCTCATCCCCCCGCACCCTAATCCTCAGCCCCAGCCCTGAGCGCCCCCCCAACCTGAACCCCACAGCCACACCCCTCCCCCACAGCCCACCCCTCTTCCCAACCCTTGAGCCCCCACCGGCCTCAGGTACCCCTCATCATCAGCCCCACAGTCCTCACCCTGCACTCCCTCCTATCCCCAAACTCCCTCCCCCTTCCCACACACCCCTTCCCAACCCCAAACTCCATCCCAAAGCCTGCACCCTTCACCTCCTCCTGCACACCCACCCCCTGCCCCAGACCAGAGCCTGCACCCAGCACCCTAATCCCCAGCCCAGGATCTGCACCCCAGACCTCCCCCGCCGAGCCCCCTCCCAGAGCCTTAGGCAGGTGGGGGCGGAGTTGGGGGGGGCAGAGTTGGGGGCGGGTTCTGGGCCCCACCAAAATTTTTACAAACTTGCCACCCATGGCCAGCTCCACAGGCGGGATGGGAGCGAGAGGAGCTCAGGCCAGCTCCACACAGGGCGGGTGGGGTCAGGGCTTCATCCCTGCAACTTTTGCTACTAAGGTGGCTGGGGCTCCGAGCCGGGGACTTCAGCCCCACATCTTCTGCCAGGGCCCGGGGTTCTCCTGCCTGCCCCAGGGTGGCTCCTCTCCCCCTGCGCCTCTCCCCCCCCCCACCGCGGCTTCTGCCGGTATCTGGAGCTTCTACCCCCCCCAACCTCCCCCCGCCCCAGCCCAGCTGGGCTCCCCGGGGCACCCGCCGCTGCTGTGGCCGGAGCCGAGCCTGGCGGGCAGGGAGCAGCGATTCACGCGGGGGCCCTGGCAGAGCCCCCAGCCCGAGCGGGGCGGGGCAGCCCCAGGGGAGCGGGGGGGGGCTCTGCTGCTGGCCCCGCCCCCCACCGACCCCTGGGGCTGTTTGGGGGGGGCTCACTCAGCCCCCCAGGAGCGAGGAGGGGGAGCAGCTGAGCGGAGCCTGCCCAGCAAACAGCTGATCGCAGCTGCGCCCAGGCCGCCCCCGGGGAAAAGCTCCGCGGAGGAGGCGCCACAAGCTGCCGGCAGCGGGTCATTCCCGGGGGGGCCGAGCACCCGCCTGCAGCCGCCGCAGCCTCCCCCCCCCGGAGCCCCCACGGGAGGGGGGGAGCAGCCTCCCCAGCCGGGGCTCAGGGCATTGGGGTGCCGGGGCTCCCCCCATGCGCACGCCTGGGCCCGGGACACTCACACACACACTCTGCCCCGGGGCTCCCCTGGTGCCCAGAGACCGAGCAACCCCCCGCCCTTCCCCGCCTGCAGCTCCGGCCTCTCCCCTCCCGCACCCAGGGGAGCCCCGGGCCCAGGCTCTGTCCCCACCTGGAGCCCAGCGGGGCCGGGGGCAGCTCCTGCTGCAGCTGAGAACAGCGGCTCCGCTCCGGCCCGGGCGGCTCCAGCGCTGCTGGCAGCACGTGGCCACCAGGGAGCAGCTGCTGGGCCCGGGCTCCTGCGTCACAATGTGCCAGAGCCCCGCCCCCAGGAGCTGCCCGCCCCGGGCTGTGCCAGAGCCCGCCCCATGAGCTGCCCCCCCCCCGGTCTGTGCCCGAGCCCCGCCCCCAGGAGCTGCCCCGCCCCCGGGCTGTGCCAGAGCCCCGCCCCCAGGAGCGGCCCCGCCCCCGGGCTGTGCCAGAGCCCCGCCCCCAGGAGCGGCCCCGCCCCCGGGCTGTGCCAGAGCCCCACCCTCAGGAGCTGCCCCGCCCCCGGGCTGTGCCAGAGCCCCGCCCCCAGGAGCTGCTCCCCCTGGGAGTTGTTCTCCTGCCTCCTTCTTCCCAGCACCCACCGCTCCCAGCTGTTCCCTTCCTGTGTCTGCAAACAGGCCCCGGGCGGGCTGCAGCGCTCGCTGGGGCTGGCTCCAGTGGCTGAAGTTGCCTCCATCTCTGCTCACCTGAGGGGGAGGGGAGGGATGAAGAGAGGAGATGGGCCCAGGGTGTGAAAGCAGAACCAGGGGGCAGGGAAAGAAGGACTGTTTGGAAAGGTGGGTTTTTGCGGGGGGGGGGGGGGTGATCCAGATGGAATCAGAAGCAGTTGGGCAGCAGAGGCTCAGGGATATTGAGGGGAACCCCCTGGGTGTCCAGTGTTGGCAGGGTTTGTACAGCACCTAGCGCAATATGGGGTCCCAGAGCTATAACTAGCTATTTTTACACCCAAGGCAAGAATATAAAATTGCGCCCCCTGCTCTGCCACCCAGCCCCTTGAAACACCCCAGCGCCACCCATCCCTGTGGAAACAACACCCCGCAGCACCGCCCGCCCGCAGAAACAAACCCTCCTTCCCCAGCACCTCCCCACCGAAACAGCTGTGGGCCAAAAGGAAGGTTTGGGGAGGGGGAGGAGAAGAAACGGCCCCATAGGGTGACCAGATCTCACCATCACACCCCTCTTCACCCCTATCCCCACTGGCCTGCTGCATCTCCTGCTAGTCAGTCCCCACCCACCACTCACCTCCTTTCACCTCCTCCTCCCCTGCCAGAAACCCCCCTGCCTGCCCCTAGAGCCCCTGCTGGCTCACTGCTCACCTCTGTGCCCACCTGCCACTTGCCCACCTGCTCCCCACTTGCCCCCACACATCCCCCAAGTGTAAAGCCTCATTCAGAGACCCAGGGGTCACCATATCACTGCACCCCGCAGTCACTCAGTGCGGTTGTAGATAAATCTCTGCATTTCGCATTTTTGTATAACTTTTACATGACTTTGTATTGAACCTTGGTAATATGTTATAGGAGGCCCCTAAGGTAGTGTAATTAAGGTAACAGAAAAATGTCTTTTTGCTAGAAGTAGAATACGATCTCTCCCCGCACTTGGTAACCCGTCGCCCTGTGGAGTGAATGAGGTGGGACTGAGGAAGGCGTGGAAGGCAGCACCTCCAGACAGCTGCACCCCAAGGAGAGGGGCTGGGAGCCCGACCAAGGCCAATCAGACCTGGCAAGTGGGCTGGCTAGAGAAGAACCGACACACTGACAACCTCGGGGTTAGGAGCAAGCACCTTCCTGTGGGAACCCCTCTGTGCAGCACTGGGACAACCCCCAGCCCAGAGAAAAGCAGCAAAAAGGACCAACAGACACTGTCCCAGATTTTGAATCTGGGAGATTTGCCCCTCTCCACCCACCGACTCACCGCTTGCCTCCTCACCCCCCACCAAGTGTAAAGCCTCATTCAGAGACCCAGGGGTCACTATATCACTGCACCCAGCAGTCACTCACTGCAGTACCAAACATTAAACTACTGAAAATGGCGCCCCCCTCCAGCCACCAACTTTTTGGACTAGAAAGCTTTGCCCCAGACATCCCCTTCAGAAGACATCCGTAGACTGGCCTCACCTGGCAGCCCCCAAAGAAGGAATTGGGGGGACTAAATGGACAGGGCCCCTCTCTAGCTGAAGCCTGGCAAGGGAGGTACGTGGATCCCACTAGAATTTAAAATGAAAAGTGAGGGGGGGGGAGGCTCTGCTGGACCTGGGCAGCTCTAGATACAGCACCAGGCACGTAGGAGGATTTCCACTCCTGAGCCGTGGAAGCAGAATTTGACTTTTCCTTTCCAGATTTAGTTAATGTTCAGAAAGGGAATCTAGCACCTGCCTTCCAGATTTGAACACCCTCAAAATTCAGGAGTGCTCAAGCTCAGTTTGGGCAGCTGTTACTTCATTTCTCCCAAATCAAATATGCTGATCCACTGTCATTTGCTGTAGAAAAAGTAGGATAAAATTGAGCAAGAAATGTGTCCCAGGAGTTATTAGGACTGGAATTGCAATTTTCAACAGCCATTGCCTTTTTGTTTAAAAGGAAGACAGTGATATTGCATTGGCAAATTCCCCAGAGGTAATAATTGGAGATATACCAATTTCCTAGAACTGGAAGGGACCTTGAAAGGTTATTGAGTCTAGCTCCCTGCCTTCACTAGCAGGACCAATTTTTGCTCCAGATTCCTAAGTAGCCCCCTCAAGGATTGAACTCATAACCCTGGGTTTAGCTGGCCAATGTTCAAACCACTGAGCTATTCCTCCCCCCTGCCCTGCTAAATGACCCACCCTGGGAGCAAGTTACAAATGACCCAGGGCTGGGGTGGAAGGAGAGTGCAGGGGTGTGGGGTGTGTGTGTGTGTGGGGAGAGCCCAGGGCTGGGGTGCCTGGGGGGGCAGGTGGAGGGGGCAGAGCCCAGGGCTGGTGTGTCGGTGGGGAGCAGTGGGGAAAGGGCAAAGCCAAGAGCTGGGGCAGCATGGGGTATGTGGGGCAGAGCCCAGGGCTGGGGTGGCAGGTGTGGGTGGAGGGGGCAGAGCCCAGGTCTGGGGTGGCAGGGAGGTGCAGGGGGGAGCCCAGGGCTGGGGTGGGGGCAGCCAAAATTTTTTTTTGCTTGGGACGTCAAAAAACCTAGAGCCGACCCTGCCTCCACGCACCGTGAGGTAGGCAGGAGCGGATCATTATTATCTCTACTTGAAAAAGGGAGCAGCTAAGGCTGAGAAAGGAGAATTGACTTGTCTTAGGTCACACAGCCTGTCAGTGGCAGAGTTGGGAATAGGAGCCAAGAGCCCTGATTTTCAAACTAACCATCGGATCTTGAATTTCAGACACTGAATGACCTGAGTAAAGTGCTCTCAGATGAGCTCCAGACCAACAACAGTGCACAGGAATTATTCAGCAAGTATTTGAGGAGAACTGCAATGTTAGACAGAATCATGAACTGCTCAGAGACAATTAATGCAGAGAAGCAGCAAAATTCATCAAACATAGAACTGGTTCTGACTTATTTCCTGGGTCTTAAAAGAGACCAACAAGGATCTGAGTCTCCTCCCTGTCAATAACCCCCTGCTCAGCCAATCAGGGTAGAGACTGAGGATGGGAGGCTGAGGGTTCTCACCAGAGACCCCAAAGGATGGCCCAGGTCACTGGTGAGGATCACTGCCCAAACACTATTTCAGCCCCACATTTTTGTGTGGACCTCCCAAAGTGGGAGCTGCAGAGCACTCCCCCAAAACACACACACACACACACACACACACACACACACACACATGTGGTAGTGGGAGGGGAACAGAAGAAAGGAGAAAATAAGCAAGAGAAGAAGAGAAAGGAGGGAGAGAGGGATGGAGGAAAAGGAAAAAAGCACAAACCCTAATGTCTCCAGTGATTCTAAGGGACAAAATCCCAGGTGCGGAATCAGGGGCGGCTCTAGAAAGTAGGCTGCCCCAAGCAGCGCGGAGCGCTGCGCCGCCCTTCCCCGGTCCCGCGGCGGGTCCCCTCTTCCCGCGGCTCCGGTTGAGCTCCCGCCGGCATGCCTGCGGCAGGTCCACCGGAGCCCGGGACCAGCGGACCTGCCGCAGTCATGCCTGCGGGAGCTCAACCGGAGCCGCGGGAAGACGGGACCCGCCGCAGTCATGGCTGCGGCAGGTCCGCTCGTTCCGGGCTCTGGTGGACCTGCCGCAGGCATGCCGGCGGGAGCTCAACCGGAGCCAAATGCGGCCCCCCCGGGAAACGGCCGCCCCAAGCGCCTGCTTGGCGCGCTGGTGTCTAGAGCCGCCCCTGTGCGGAATAAACTTCTGCCTCCTTAAGCTCGTGTTTTCCATGCCTAGAATTTAACTGTCACCAGATGGATCAGACTGAACAGGTTTCACATCTCGAGGAGGCTCTTACCTTCTAAACAGGGACGGCTGTTTTCTAGTAAAATCACTACAAGGGAAGGAGAAAACTCGAAAGAGGTTCCTCCTGGCGCTCACGTCCATGAACCCGAATACTCTCTCAGTCCTCAAAGAGAGACCTGGAGAAGGAGACTTGCTGAAGCAAAGCCACAGGGGTCTCTGAGGTCTCCCTGGCCCCTCGCCCCGTCCTGCCTGGCTGATGTCAGCATCTCTCTGTGAGGTCACCACCTCCCCACCACCTTTGACCAATAGTCTGAGGTCCTGCAAAAGGCCTTTGTGATGTCACTGCCGCACCCCTCCCTTGCTGGGCGAATGTCCTGCCCCTGGCCAGGCACTTTGCAGGTTTGAGCTACTCCCTGTGGATCACCCCACTCAAGCAGCGTTCGTTCTAGGCAACAAGCCGGCTAGACAGGGAAACATCAGACGCTGCTCCCAATGCTACACTCAGATGTTCAGAAATGAGTCGACTTTACAGCCAGAAGAGACCATTAGAGCATCTAATCTGACCCCCTGCATATCACAGGCCTCCTGTATGACACAAGAGCTACTCTTGGGGCAAACACATTCCAGAAAGGCATCTAGTCTTCATTAAATGACATCAAGAGATGGCGAATCCACCACTTTCCTTGGTAGCTTGTTCCTGTGGTGAATCATCCTCGCTGTTGAATATTTGTGCCTTAATTGTAATATGAATTTGTCTCTTTTCACCTTCCAGCCACTGGGTCTTGTTATGCCTTTCTCTGCTCGATTCAAGAGCCCTTTAATACTCAATCTTTTCTCTCCATTAAGACACTTCAACACTTCAATGAAGTCACCTTTCAATCTTCTTTTGATCAGCTAAACAGGTTGAGCTCTTTCAATAGCTCACTAGAAGGCATTTTTCTCCCGCCCTCAGAACATTTGGTGGCTCTTTGCTGCCCCAAACTCTAATTTCACAACATCTTTTTCAAACGAGGACACCAAAACTGGAGGCTATTCCAGTATCAGTCTCACTGATGCCATGTCACCTCTTGTGACGTTATTGACATAATCTGTAACTGTATAGATCACCGTTGCGACTGCTGTTCTGTATTTGCAGCCAATATTGTATAAAGGTTGTTGTGTTAGGGGTCTATGGAGAGTTTCTGATTGGCTGATTATAATGATGCTATCTCTAGATCTATATCATTTTTATAGTTGACGTTATGAATATTGGTTCTATGCTGCCCGTATTTCAAACTTGTGCTCTGCTTCTGGGGAACATCCCAGACAAGTTGGTGTCAGTTCTGCCTAGCCGGCTTAATGCAGGTTAGGCAAATGTGAGAACGACTACACTACAGAAACTCCATTACAGTGCACTGCCCTCCCCTGCCCCGCCCTCAAATTCCCTGCACTTTGGTGGTGCTCACCCTGGCACACACTGATGGGCGAACCTGGAGAAACTGGCAGCAGCTCTCTGATGGGTCAGCTGGAAGACCAGAGGACTGGAGCCAGGGATCAGGAAGTCGTCCTTACATCACCTTTGTGACTCTAGCTTGAAGGGGAGCTTCTTTTTCTTCCCCTTGCTGAGAAGCAGAAAAAGAAGAAAGAAAGGTCCGGTGGGCCAACTGGGTGCAGAAGCCAATGCTGCCTTTTCCTGTAGTGAAGCCCAAAATGAGGGACTTGCATTGAGTAAAGGCAGTGCTGGGCTTCCAGGAAAGAGCCCACTGCTGCAGCAAGAGGGATGAAACAACCTGCTGAAGCCTGGGATTGAACCAGGGACTTTTAGAGCTTCAGTCTAATGCTTGCCCATGTGGAAGCCAGTAAATAATTAACAAGGTTTTGAAGAGATCTTAATGAATGTTAGTTAGCATGAGTTAGGTTAACTGTGACCCTGGTGACGTGAGGAAGCAAGATAATGTAAGACAGAGTGAATTGTGTGAAAGTTATTACGACCTTGCAATGTGCAGTCTTGCAGTCTTGTTTTTCTAGTGAGATAGCAGAAAAGCTTATGTATAAACAAAATGTATTTGTTGCTTTTTACTGTCTGTATTATTGCTAGAAATTGTCTGTAAAAGGTATAAAGGCTTGCTGTGATTGTTTTACCAGTTGAGAGACCTGTCCAGGACCCTGTGTCCTATGGCACTCTCTCCTCCATGGTAATTACTGGAGAAATAATAAAGTATTTGATTTTGCTGCATCCAAACAAAAGTGAGAACTGAGTTTTTCTTCGACAATTTGGGGCTCGCCCGGGATGGCAACGCCCACGGACCCACAGACAACTACTACGGATCATTCCCTTCGAACCCCATGGCGCCACATGAGAGGTATGAGACCTTTTGAAATCTCTATTGGGGTATCGGAGGAGGACTTTCCGTGAGGACGTCTGTCTCTCTGTTGGGCTCACGCCATCTGAACTTATTGACTGTGCAGCAGGATCAGATGCAAAGTGGTATTGGGGAGAGGCCCCAATAAGGTTAGTTTATTGCAGTACTGGGAACTGCTGAGTTGGCCAAGGAAATGCATAAGGTAATGCATAAGGTAATGCATAGGTAAATGCATTAGAATGCACCGGTGCTGAGGGGTTTTTACCGCCTCAGGAGGGGTTGTCATACCGCCTCATGGTATTGGTCCGGACCAGGTAAAGATGCATCATGGTTTAAAAAAAAAAAAAAAAAAAAGATAAAAAGGTTGAAAAAGGGTTAAAAAAAGACAGAAAAAGAAAAAGGAAGAAAAAGAGGCCTTGGTGTGTGTGTGTGTACACCAGTGTGAGTGGCTGTTACCGGGCTGGCCCAGTAACTAGTGGATCTTTAGGAGATCCGACCCACGGTGGGCTGACTCAGCCTGGCATAGTCCGGCGAGGAAGCTGCCTGGGTCTAGGAGTGTGTGAACCCATCTTCCCTCCCCTTTCCTTGTGAGTCTCTCCTGTGTGAGTGGAAAATGGGTAAGGGACTGTCTAAATATTCCACCTTACCCCCTAAGGGTACCCCAGCATATTACATGTACGTACATTATGGTCCTAAAACCTGCAGGTATTTAAATGATTGGAATCTGTATACGCGTGAAAATTCATTTAAACAATGCCCATTAGAAGGTACCTTCAATCTAGATAAGATCATATATCTCAGTGGAGCTTTAATCACAAAGAAAAACCTCTGTTACAGTGTGAGCAATTTGTCTAGGAACGGGTTAATTTGAAATTCGGCTTAGCCCTGAGATAAGGGAGAAGTTGTTTTGTCTTCAAGGTCATGAATTAGTGCGGACTATGCTAAGTGCTAAGTAAAACTGCTTCAGCCCCAACTGGTTGTGGAAAATAAAAAAAAAGGGCAAACCAAAAAAAAAAAAAAAGCAGTATAAGTTACAAAACTGAGATTGCATTTGCAAAACTTAACGGTTCAGTGAGATCCAACAGTTTTTGCAACCCTGAAGCCGGACAGGCAGCTGACCTGAACTGGAATCTCTGAAAGAGACGCAGGAGATTCCAGGGTGTAAAAGAACAGCCATCCCAAGAGTGGCAGCATGTTGGAAATGCTGGACAAGCTGTATACAGGATAATCTCCCGTCCACCTATTTCCCTTCTCTGAACATTATACACAGACATGCCAGTCTGGATATGTGTAAGTATTAAAGTGGCTTAAGGCTTGGGGCATTCATATTTTTCCCGAGTGATGTGGGAGCATTCCCAACACTCTCCATTGTTGTTTTATTATTTTTAATGAAGCTTTAACATTTGGATATATGGTGTGATTTCTCTATCTACCCCCCCAGTCCTGCAATGTCAGTTTGATCGCCTGACATAAGGGATAATTGGTAACAGAAATTTGTCACAGTTTGGTGAGCAATAGAGAATTGGAAAGCACTGTAGAATTTACACCATCTATCTGTTTTACCCTTGTTAGTTTATGTTTGCTTTGTTTGGTACTGTTGGTGTTAGGTGTTAAGAATAGCATGATTATAGGTGAGCTCTAATAGAATAAGGAAACACTATTTGGTTTTGGTGCACTATTTAGCTTTGGCTCTGTTTTGTTTAACCGGTTACTGATGTTTTTCTGCTCTGTTCATTTGGGCGTTAGGTGTGTGAGCGGAACTGAACTTCTCTCGTAATTCCTCAGGGTGGAAGCCATGTGTGCGATGAAGCTCTGGGGTTGTCCTGAAATTTTACAGTCCCGCCCCATAGCGGACAATATAATAGAAGTAGAAAAATTTGGCTTAGACTGTAATTTTCTTTGCTTTTGTGTAATTTTCTTTTCTGTTTAAGTGTCAGCAGACAAATGGGTGGGTCTCTGGGTAGACCCCCAAAGGGGTTTGGATTATGTGTTAAGTGAATGGCCATGTAATTTTGCCCAGGTGGCAAGCCTTACTAGGAAGGACTCAGGTAGTCTTGTGAGTAGAAATGTTTTGGGGAAAAGACCAGAAGGGTGGGGCTAGTTGAGGAGCTCACCCTCCTAGCTAAGAACTGGTTGTGGAACAAGCTCGTGTCCATGGACGGGACGATTCAGTGAGGAAAAAAGGATCAGCCCAGGCAGGCGGGCAACAGACAGAGAGGTTTGGAAACTTTTGAGGGTGTAGTGGAAAGAAGGAGTAAGTGAATATAAGCATGAGGATTTCAAATACTCAGAAGGATATTTGGAATGGTGATTTAAGTTGATAAAAGTGGCTGTTGGAAGGGAAAAGCAAGTGATTTTTAAGAGAACAGTTTTTGGTGTCTATGAAATGTTTGTGAATGAATTCAGGCAAAGAACTTATTAGATTGCAATCATTTGGCTATGAACAATTTTGTTAAATCAGTTGAAGAATGTATACAGTGCTATGTAATGACATTTTATTAGGCCCTACAGGCACTATAAGTAGTGATGTTTTCTTTCAGTGTTTAAAAGCAGGAGTTAAAAGAAAAAAAAAAACAAGCCAGAGAGCATCTGTGTTAATGCAAATTAACTAACTGATAAGGTAGAGGCCGCTGAACCAGGGCTGTCTAAGAAGCACATACGAGAAAATATGGGGTAATTCCTCTGTTTTGCCTAGAATCAACGAGAGTATTTGTATATTTTAAGTATTTAACTGCCCCGAAGGGGTGGACCTCTGTTTTTGTCTTTCAGATAATCAAAGAACATTAATGCCAGCTACACAGCATTCAACATACTATGATTTACTGGCAGTCACAATTATGTTGTGTATTCTATGTTCTGTTTTGTGGTGTTTTGCCAAAGAATTGTTGTATTTAATATTTTCATGAGATGGTCTGATTTGACATCAAGCGAAAATGTTGCATTGCAATGCAGATACTTGTTTTGTTCAACTTAGAGTACAAAGTGTTTAGTTATATCAGAAAAGTGTGATATACTAAAGTCTAATACATTTTCTTCAGTAAGGGAAAGAAACTACATTGGCCAAATCTTTTAATTGAGAATTGTTGTTAAAATTTGCATACTGACAGTCTTTGGAAGCAAGGACATGAAAAGTTAACCCACTCCCCATATTGTACAAGGGATCCTTCTGGGTACCTCAGACTTTAGCCAGAGGGCTGGGGATGGTGGATAGCTATTGGACTAGAAGTTATATTAAGTGAACTTCTCAAAGTGGGTGTGCTTGTCCTGGCTTGTTCTTCCAAAGTTCTGTAATAAGGTTATTTTAGTGAAAGGGTATATGTGGCATACATTGAATGATAATACTTCTGTACTGTATAACAGTACTGTTTATGTGTTCATGGTATGAAAAAGGTGTATAATTGAAGAGTAAAAGTTTCCTTTGTAGGTTAAATGAAGAAAAAAAAAAAAAGCCAAGTAGAGAATGGCTAACATGCGCTGGCCCCAGTCAAGGACACCGCTTGGCTGCCTACCAAGGGAAGGGGAGGGGGAATGGTTGCTACAGTTACACGAGATTGGTGTGCAGCGGCCAGCCCACTCTCCTCCTTGGGGACCTTTGTAAATATTCAGATTGATTTTATTTCGATGTCTACATGTTGTGGTTATGGATATGTATTTGTTTTAGTTGATGTATTTACCAATTGGGTAAAGCTTTTCCCTGCAGGAAAGCAGGTGTCAGGACTGTTGTGACATTTTGCTTGAAGATTTTGTGCCACGTTTTGCCATCCCTGTGGGTATCAACAGTGATCGTGGAATTCATTTTACTGGACCGATTGTGAAGGAGTTATGTGCAACTCACTGCCCTCACCACCCACAGTTGGGACAGTGGAACGCCAGAACGGGATTTTACAGAATAAACTGGCCCAGATTTGTGCTGAAACGAACTTAAGGTGGCCAGATGCCCTTCCTTTGGCACTAATGTGTATGAGAACCATTCCCAATCGAACGACTGGACTCAGCCCTCATGAAATTTGACAGGACACCCAATGCTGACTACCAACTGCACCCCCACTGACCCCAGCTCAGATGGACATTCATTTGCTGGATAACATAATGCTTAAATATTGTCAGGCACTAATGAAATGTGTTAAGTCTTTTTATACACAGGTGATGGAAGCACTACCAAAGGATCCTGTGCAACCTTGCCACTCGTTGGAACCAGGAGCCTGGGTCTACATAAAGATCCCTCAGCGAAAGACTGCCTTGGCTCCATGCTGGAAAGGCCCTTTCCCAGTCCTGCTGACTACCGACACCGCTGTGAAGTGCCACAAACTGACTGCTTGGACCCAGGATTTTCACTGCACAAAGACCCCTCCACATCAGAAGAATTTTCCTATTGATGATTAGCCTATTCTTTCTTCTAGTTCTACTGTACTTCTGGACAGCAGGGAAAAAGCTCCCTTGACCACTGACAGACCAACTGTGCCTTTAGACTTTTCTAGAAAAGAGCACAGCTATTACAGGGTGATATGTGCTGGAAACCTCTCCCCTGTAGGATGCTAAACCTCGATTGTTTTGGGAAAGAAGAAGACACACTCACTCCACTGACATTGCCAAAGTCCAGGAATTCCTGACTGAAAAGGACACTGAGAACTGACCCTGGTGAAGAAACAAAGAATTACATACTGGCAGGAAGAACTTTGTGGGACCCATGCTTGGGACTGTGGTATTAATTGGATTTTGGGGTTTATTCTACAGGCTGCGCCCTGTGTTCTGGATAAATCCTTCAGTATGTATTGCCCTCCCTAATTGGATTTTACCTGACATTGCCCTTATCCAGTTTTTTACATACCCAGATTGCTCACAAGGCTACCATTAGATTAGCACAACAACAAGGCCTGGGTTATTTCCTCTGGACAAAAAGGGAATTGACCAGATCCCTGTGGGCTGGGTTATTTCATTTGGCCAATAGTGTAGTAGCCATTTGGACTATTCTTCCAGGCCAAAAAAACATGATAGGAAATTGGGGCAACTAGAAAAGGCCACTAGTCTTATTTTTGAAGCTCAGCTATCTTCAGTACAGGCTGGAGTTGCTGAGTTACATGTAATTTCCACCCTTAGTTCTATGACCCAGAAGTTACTGACAGAGATGGTATTGAATATCACTGAGGCTGGGAAGGCATTGCAGTGGGATCTAGACTAGACTTGGCCCACTGCCCTTACAGACGTCAGGAGTACCATCTGATCTGTGGTCATGAAGACATACTTGGACACTTTCTGGATGGAAGTGTGGACATTCACAGTGCTCCTTCCAAGCATATGGACCGGTTAGGGTGGGTGTCGGCTCCACATACCGAATCCTGCTGGGTCCATGGGGAGGATGCCTGTGGGACTGTAATTGTTTACCGAGACATCTGGGGAAATTAGACCACCTGGTATCTCCAACTGATTTCTAGACAGTACCCCTGGAATGACACCTGACATTTTGGATAAGAATAGAGAGTCAATGGACATTTTGGCCGTTAGAACCACCACAGCTCAGTGTATCTATGAACTGACGCTAGGGGAAGTTATCACTGTTTATGACAATATTTGTTGAGAGGGTGGAGGTCAAGGAACTACCCTGACGGGACACCCACTTTTCAAGCTAATGATAGCTGTGTGTGCGTTAATGACACCACTTTACAAGATATACATATTGATCTTACCACTGCTGCAGGCAATTCTATAATTTACTGGCCTGCAGATAGAATGCAGATAGAATATTGTAAGTAGCTCTTAGATTTTAGGTATATTTTGATTGGACTAGAATCGTGATTGATTAGTTTCAAAATTTGCTTTCATTGTTACCAAAGGTTCAAAGAATCTCTGAATTGCAAGGGCAAATTCCCATGTTTTAGAATGTATATCAAGCTGGAAGGAATGCCTTTCATACAGCTTATAGAGTGTTTACTTTATGTATTAGGTATGATGTTTTGTGCTTTGTGTTCACGATTGTACAACAGCCCCATTATATTATTCCTATAGGATTGTTATTATATGTAGTGTTGTTAGTTATTTAGGATTATATTGTTGTTGTTGTTGTTGTAAATAACGTAAGAATAGCAATACCTTTCATGTTCGTGCTGATCATGCATTGTCATTACATCCCATGAAAACCCTAAGATTGACATATTTGCTGTAGAATCTGATATCCATGGTTTGATGCAAATTGGGATTTGCAATGTTTGTTGTACTAGAAGTACAAAAGGGGGGAGTGTGGAAGCCAGTAAATAATTAACAAGGTTTTGAAGAGATCTTAATGAATGTTAGTTAGCATGAGTTAGGTTAACTGTGACCCTGGTGACGTGAGGAAGCAAGATAATGTAAGACAGAGTGAATTGTGTGAAAGTTATTACGACCTTGCAATGTGCAGTCTTGCAGTCTTGTTTTTCTAGTGAGATAGCAGGAAAACTTATGTATAAACAAAATGTATTTGTTGTTTTTACTGTCTGTATTATTGCTAGAAATTGTCTGTAAAAGGTATAAAGGCTTGCTGTGATTGTTTTACCAGTTGAGAGACCTGTCCAGGACCCTGTGTCCTATGGCACTCTCTCCTCCATGGTAATTACTGGAGAAATAATAAAGTATTTGATTTTGCTGCATCCAAACAAAAGTGAGAACTGAGTTTTTCTTCGACAGTCCTTTGGGTCATGTGCCAACCAGGTTATCTGAGCTTTTAACCCTTTACAGGGTATTTTATGCTACCCGTAGCCAGTGGTGAGCTGCAGCCGGTTCGCACCCGATCGCGCTGAACCGGTTGTTAAATTCAGAAGCCCCTTTAGAACCGGTTGTTCCCGGAGGGACAACTAGTTCCAAAAGGGCTTTAAATTTAAGAAAAGCTGTAGCAGCTCCTGCCCTTCCCAGCCCCAGCTCACCTCACTCCGAATCAGCTGTTCGCGGGAAGCCTGGGAGGGCTGAGAAGAAAGCAGCGGCTTCCTGCAGGTGAGCTTGAGCTGGGCGGGAGCGGGGATGCCAGCGGGAGGGAGGTCTCCAGGCGCTGCGCCGCCCGGCGAGGTCGCAGCCGGACCCTGGGGATGGGCGGCGCGGCTCCTGATTCCCGGTCCAGCTGTGACCTCGCCGGGCAGCACGGAGTGGCTCCTGCCCGGCCCCAGGTCCAGCCGGGCGGCGCAGCTCCTGCCTGCCGGGTCGGGTCCAGCGGGGCGCGGCTCCTGCCTGCCCGGTCAGGTCCAGCGGGGGCGCGGCTCCTGCCTGCCCGGTCCGGGTCCAGCTGGGGCGGCTCCTGCCTGCCCGGTCGGGTCCAGCCGGGGTGGGCGGCTCCTGCCTGCCCGGTCGGGTCCAGCCGGGGCGCGGCTCCTGCCTGCCCGGGTCCGGGTCCAGCCGGGGCGCGGCTCCTGCCTGCCCGGCCCCGGGTCCGGGTCCAGTGGGGCGGCTCCTGCCTGCCCGGCCCCCGGGTCCGGGTCCAGCGGGGGGGGGGGGGCGGCTCCTGCCTGCCCGGGTCCAGCGGGGCGGCTCCTGCCTGCCTGGCCCCTGGGTCCGGGTCCAGCCGGGCGGTGCAGCTCCTGCCTGCCCGGCCCCTGGGGCTGGCCCCGGGTCCAGGTAGGATGGTAAGGGAACAGGGAGGGTGTGTTGGATAGAGGGCAGGGGAGTTGTGGGGGGGAATGGATTAGTGTCAGAGCGGTCAGAGGGCAGGGAACAGGGGGATTGAACGGGGCAAGCGGGGGGGAGGCAGTCAGAAAGGAGAAGGGGTTGAATGGGGCAGTTAGGGTAGGGCTTCCCGGGCCAGTCAGGGGACAGAGAGAAGGGGTGGTGGGGTGGGGTCGGGGTCCCAGGGTGCCCTCGCGAATCAGGGGGGGGGTGGGATGGGGGGGCAAGGGGCCGTCGGGACGGGGAGGGGGGTGGCGCGGGCAGGGGTCGTGGGGGGGGGGCTGTCAAGGAACATGGGGGTTGGATGGGGCAGGAGCCCCGGGGGGGCATGACCCCTCATGGGGTGAGGAGGAGGGAACCGGTTGTTAGCATTTTGGCAGCTCATCACTGCCCGTAGCTATACATTTATGACACCCTGTAAATAGCAATCTGCAGAATCTGATTCTGAGAAAGGGCAGGGTGAAGGGAAGTGGCTTCAGCAGATTTACTGAGCATGCTCAGTGCACCATAAGTAGCAAATTCCTACACGCAGCAGTTTCTCACACTACACCTGAGGCAGCATGAGGCAGGGGCTCCATCGCTGTCCAGACCCCACCCAAGAGCAGATCCCCAGGGGCTGCGAGACCCTCAGCTTCTGGGACCTGTGTGTGGAGTCTCTCTTCTGCCCACCCAGGGCTGCCCCTGGGATCCCTCTGGCCCCTGGTGCCTGCAGCCTCTAGCCACTGCTCCAGCCCCTTCCTGGCTCCTTCAAGCCCAACCCAGGCTGCAGCTGTCACACTCACCGGGCCAAGGACTTTCTGAGGTGGGAACTAGCCCCATCTCTGCCAAAGCCCCACCCCCAGGAGCTGCCCCGCCTCTAGGCTGTGCCAGAGCCCCGCCCCCAGGAGCTGCCCCGCCCCTGCTCTGTGCTAGTGCCCCGCCCCTGCTCTGTGCCAGAGCCCTGCCCCCAGGAGCTGCCCGCCCCCAGGCTGTGCCAGAGCCCCACCCCCAGGAGCTGCCCTGCCCCGATCTGTGCCAAAGCCCCGCCCCCAGGAGCTGCCCCGCCCAGTTTGGTTTGTTTTTTTGCCGGGGTGTGTGTGTGTGTGATCCAGATGGAGTTAGAAGAAGTTGGGCTGCAGAGGCTCAGGGAGATTGAGGGGAACCCCCTGGGTGTTCCAGTGTTGGCCAGGGATTGTACAGCACCTAGCGCAATATGGGGTCCCAGAGCTGTAACTAGCTATTTTTGCACTCAAAGCACGAATATAAAAGTGCCTCCCCCCACTGTGCCACCCCGCCCCTTGAAACACCTCCCAGCACCGCCCGCCCCAAAGAAACAAACCTCCTTCCCCAGCGCCCCACTGAAACAGGTGTGGGCCAAAAAGGAAGGTTGGGGGGAGGGGGAAGAAATGGCCCCCATAGGGTGACCAGATCACAGCAGTAAAATAGGACCTGCCCCCGCCCCGCTCGGCCCCCTCATGACACCCTCTTCAACCCCTAGCTCCCGCTGGCCTGCTGCGTTCCTCCTAGTCAGTCCCCACCCACCACTCGCCTCCTTTCACCTCCTCCTCCCCGGCCAGAAACCCCCATCCCTGCCCCTTGAGCCCCTGCTGGCTCACTGCTCACCTCTGTGCCCACCTGCCACTTGCCAACCCGCTCGCCTCCGACTCGCCCGCCCCCCAGTATAAAGCCTCATTCAAAGACCCAGGGGTCACCATATTACTGCACCCAGCAGTCACTCAGTGCAGTTGTAGATAAATCTCTGCATTATGCATTTTTGTATAACTTGCCTATGACTTTGTATTGAACCTTGGTAATATGTTATAGGGGGCCCCTAAGGTAGTGTAATTAAGGTAATAGAAAAATGTCTTTTTGCTAGAAGTAGAATAAGATCTTCCCCCCACTTTGTAATCAGTTGCCCTGTGGAGTGAATGAGGTGGGACTGAGGAAGGCAGCACCTCCAGACAGCTGCACCCCTTGGAGAGGGGCTGGGAGCCCGACCAAGGCCAATCAGACTTGGCAAGTGGGCTGGCTAGAGAAGAGCCGACACACTGACGGCCTCGGGGGTTAGGAGCAAGCACCTTCCTGTGGGAACCCCCTCTGTGCAGCACTGGGACAACCCCCAGCCCAGAGAAAAGCAGCAAAAAGGACCAACAGACACTGTCCCAGATTTTGAATCTGAGAGATTTGCCCCTCTCCATCCACCGACTCGCGGCTGACCTCCTCACCGCCCCCAGGGGGAGTATGGACCCCCCCAGGGGTCACTATATTACTGCACACAGCAGTCAATCACTGCAGTACCAAACATTAAAATACTGAAAATGGCGCCCCCCTCCATCCACCGACTCGCCGCTCGCCTCCTCACCCCGCCCCAAGTATCAGTGGCAGCAGGTTTGTAGAAGTTTTGGTGGTGCCCAGACCACTCAGAGCCCGCCCCCCCCCCCCGAACTCTTCCCCACACTTGCCTAAGGCTCTGCAAGTGAGTTTGGGCTGGGGGAGGAGGTCTGGGGTGCAGGCCCTGGATTGGGGCAGGGGATTGGGGTGTAGGATGGTTGAGAGGTTGTGCTCTGGGATGGAGTCAGGTGCAGGCTCTAGAATGGAGTTTGGGTGCTGGATGCAGGCTCCGGGCAGGGGCACAGGGTGGGGGTGGCTCTAGGCACCAGTAAAGCAAGCAGGTGCCTGGAGCAGCCCATTTGCAGGGGCGGCAGCCGGCAGGGATCCAGCCTGGGAGCGGAGAACCAACCGGGAGCCCTGAGAGCTGTAGTTCCTTGGTTAGCTCCCTGTCTATAGAGCCAGCCCTGGAGCAGGGAAAGAACCAAATTTCCCAGCATTCCCTTGGCTGCTATCAACAGGAAAGGGAGGGGGAGGGAGTATGGTAGCCGAAACCTCATGCTGCACCTCGCTGTGAATGGAGAGGGGGGTGGCACTGTGAATGGGGAACAAATGTGCCCAAGGAGTAGGCGGCTTTGGCCCAGAAGCAGCAAAATTCATCAAACATACAACTGGTTCTGACTTATTTCCTTGGTCTTAAAAGAGAACAACAAGGACCTGAGTCTCCTCCCTGTCAATAACTCCCTGCTCAGCCAATCAGGGTAGAGACTGAGGACGGGAGGCTGAGGGTTCTCACCAGAGAGCCCAAAGGATGGCCCAGGTCACTGGTGGGGATCACTGCCAGAGCACTAGTTCAGCCCCACATTTTGAGCACTCTCCTGCAACACACACCCCTCTCCTGGTGTTGAGAGGGGAACAGGAGAAAGGACAAAAGGTGAAACAAAAAGGACAAACCCCAATGTCCCCAGTAATTCTAAGGGACAAAATCCCAGGTGCAGAATAAAATTCTGCCTCCTTAAGCTCGTGTTTTCCATGCCTAGAATTCAACTGTCACCACATGGATCAGACTGAACAGGTTTCAAACCTCCAGGAGGCTCTTACCTTCTAAACAGAGATGGCTGTTTTCTAGTAAAATCACTGAAAGGGAAAGAGAAAACTCGAAAGAGGTTCCTCCTGGCGCTCACGTCCGTGAACCCGAATACTCCCTCAGTCCTCAAAGAGAGACCTGGAGAAGGAGACTTGCTGAAGCAAAGCCACAGGGGTCTCTGAGGTTTCCCTGGCCCCTCGCCCCTGTCCTGCCTGGCTGATGTCAGCATCTCTCTGTGAGGTCACCACCTCCCCACCGCCTTGGACCAATAGGCTGAGGTCCTGCCAAAGGCCTTTGTGATGTCACTGACGCACCCCTCCCTTGCTGGGCTAATGTCCTGCCCCTGGCCAGGCAATTTGCAGGTTTGAGCTGCTACCTGGGGATCACCCCACTCAAGGAGCGTTCGTTCTAGGCAGCAAGCCGGCTAGACAGGGAAACATCAGACGCTGCTCCCAATGCTACACTCAGTTTTTCAGAAATTAGTCAACTTTATGGCCAGAAGAGACCATTAGAGCATCTAATCTGACCCCCTGCATATCACAGGCCTCCTGTAGGACACAAGAGCTACTTTTGAGGCAAACACATTCCAGAAAGGCATCTAGTCTTCATGAAATGACATCAGGAGATGGAGAATCCACCACTTTCCTTGGTAGCTTGTTCCTGTGGTGAATCATCCTCGCTGTTGAATTTTTGTGCCTTAGTTGTAATATGAATTTGTCTCTTTTCACCTTCCAGCCATTGGCTCTTGTTAGGCCTTTCTCTGCTCGATTCAAGAGCCCTTTAATACCCAATCTTATCTTTCCATTAAGGCATTTCAACACTTCAGTGAAGTCACCTTTCAATCTTCTTTTGATAATCTAAACAGGTTGAGCTCTTTCAATAGCTCCCTAGAAGGTATTTTTTCCAGTTCTCAGAACATTAGGTGGCTCTTTGCTGCCCCAGCTCCAATTTCACAACATCTTTTCAAATGAGGACACCAAAACTGGAGGCAGTATTCCAATATCAGTCTCACTGATGCCGTGTCACCTCCTGTGACGTTATTGACATAATCTGTAACTGTATAGCTCACCGTTGCGACCACTGTTCTATATTTGCAGCCAATATTACAGAGAAGTGGTCGTGTAAGGGGTCTATGGAGAGGTTCTGATTGGCTGATTATAATGATGCTATCTCTAGATGTGTATCGTTTTTTTGTAGTTGACATTATGAATATTAGCTCTATGCTGCCTGTATTTCAAACTTGTGCTCTGCTTCAGGGAATGATACCTTTGTTTAATTGATGAAAACATAAACTAAACACTTAGAGGATTGGAACTGATTTCAGCAGATGGACAGCTTTGCTAGGTTTTTATGCATTTGGACAGCAAAATGTTGAGTGTTCATATTCATTTCAAGCATCCTCATATGGTGGAGCTCCTGAACATAATGGAGAATGGAAATGTTTTTCTTTTCTTTAAGAGGGCACCTGGGTTTGAACAAAGGACCACTTGATCTGCAATCAAACACTCTACCACTGAGCTATACCCCCATTACAACAGGAGTATGGAATCGTGATCTCCAGGACTTTGAAGGACAGATCCTGCTTCATCGAGCTCCTTTGCCATTCCCAGACCACAGGTGGTTTTAAAAATGGGGTTTGATTAAACTTCTTAAATGTGGTAAACACCACAGCTTGCACACCCACCGATATAGCTTCTCCCCATGACAGAGCTGCCACCTCCTGGGGAAGTGGATTGACTACACCAACAGGAAAACTCTCCCCCCTCAGCATGGAGCAGTGGTTCTCAAGCTGTGGGTCAGGACCACAAAGTGGGTTGTGATCCTGTTTTAATGGGGTCACCAGGGCTGGCATTAGACTTGTTGGGTCCTGGGGCTGAAGCCAAAAGTCTGAGCCCCCCAACCCAGGGCTGAATCCCTCAGGCTTTGGTTTTGCCCTCCCCCCACTGGGGCTCAGTCTTTGGCACCCCCCCTGCCCCCCCGAGTGGAGGGGCTTGGTCTCTCTTTCCAGGGCTATGTATTAAGTTATTTTGGCAGAAGGAGGTTGCAGTGAAAGGACGTTTGAGAAACCCTGGCACAGAGCATCTCCATTACTGAGCTGCAGCAGCATAGACTCACTGTTTGAAATATTGACCTGGCCTTAGTCTCTGAATATGTCTAGGCTTGGCTCCTATGGCACCGTGGGTGATCGGACCCTGGAAGTACAGCCATGGAGACACCACACACCAGCCTTGCCTAGCTGGCAAGGATCAAACCTTTACAGAAAGACACCCATGGTTTTCTAGTTCAGCTCCCTAAGGCTCAGCCACAACCACTTAACACAGGGCCTTTCTACACTCTGGTTCTCTTCTCACTGAAGGGTCATTACAAATTGTTTGCTCAGACCAGCTTCCCCAGCACACTCACTGCTGTGCAGCTCTGTACGTGTGGCCATGGCTGAACAGCAAGAATTCCTGCCCATTTCCCTACTGGCTGGAGCATGATGAGGGTGTGTTTGTGGTTAATGATGTTGCTGTAGATTGTTCATTCCCTGCCCTGGAAATTCAGACAGTCCCTTTTCCCGTTGTATTGCCAGCACCTCTGTGAGTCCAATAACAGAGGCAGGTTTTCTCTGGGCACTGAGATTTTTGAGAGCATTGGTGGCTCCTTTCTTTCCTCACCCTGGAGTAAACTCAGCTTTTTATTCCATCCTTGATGACTCATGGAATAACAGCAGTAGCATGAAGAGGAGAGTGACTATCTCACTGCCAGGGGGAAGGTGGACGCATTCCCTCTGTCTGACCATTGCCATTGCAGGAGAGAAGGTTTCAGTGGAATCGAATGCCCTGGCTCAGACAATAGACACAGGGAGGTTTTGCTGTTCATGGATCTGTGCAAAGGAAATTGTGTGTCTGTGTGAAAATGAGGAGGGATATGAAATGCCCACGTGGTGGTGCCTAAGGCAAAAGGGAACCCTAGAGGATTAGAACAGGATAAGTTCTCAAGCAACATGTTTCTTACTTTGCCCATCTGTTAGTTTTGATGATTATCGATGGAAAGATTTTGCCATTGGGTTGTGTTTTTACACAGAAATTGACATTTACCAACAAATACGTAATTCTTCCAAGTCTGCTGGTGGTGAGTTTAGAGGGACACACTCACTCCTCCCACCCCCCATGCCAGGCCTGTGCTCTCCAGAATGTCAACTTCCCATAGAGCTGGGATCCTTCCCTCATCTCCCCCCAGGACCACTGCCCCACCCCCACTTCTGGGGTCCCCTTCCAACACTGTCCAACTCCCCTGCTGGCAGGATCCCTTCCCATTCCTTTCATTTCCTGCCTCCTCTGAGCGAAAGCTCTGCATTGTTCCCACACTGGGAATTGAACCCAGGCCGCCTGGGTGAAAAAACAGGAATCAAATCATGAGATCATACGGGACTTGTATAATCAATAGCACATTTACACATTCACACCTAATAATTCAAAGTAGCCATTCAAAAACCTTCAAAACAGACTTCAATGAGAAATTGCAGAGTTACAATTGATTTGCAAACTTAACACCATTAATTTGAGCTTGAATAAGGACTGGGAGTAGCTGGCTCACGACAAAAGCAATTTTCCTCTCTTGGTATTGACACCTCCCCATCAATTATGGGGAGAGTGTTATATCCTTGGGGCAGCCGGTGTAGGAAGCAATCACTTGAGGCCAGAGAGCAGGCAGCTAACCAAAACCTCCATTTTATTTACATATATACAGAGAGCTCCTCAACCGGTTGAAACCGGTTGAGCTAACCCATAATAATCTAACTCAGTTGCCATAGCAACAAAACCATGACAACCAAATACACAACATATTCCTCCCCCCCTAATAAGAACATCCCCTAAATAAAACACACACTAGACTAGAGAAGGAGGGTAGACTGCCTCCATTCCCGGCTAAACCCTGGGGATTATTTTGCCCCATAACCGTGGGTTCGCCCTAGCTAAAGATCCAGCCGATGAGGAGGTCTTCTGTCTCTAGGTGGATTACGGCGAACTACTGGTGTTGTTGCACCCGAAAGCACTAGGGGCTCAGGGTCCGCAGCACGAACAGGTGAGGAGGGGGTATCAGCTCGTGCTGGGCAAAGGGGTATCTCAGCCGCCGGCAGTAATGGAGGAGAACAGTCAGAAACAGGTGACTCGTGATTTGATCCCTCACCAGAAGAGGTGAAGTCAGACCCCTCAACTGCAGATGGGTCCTGAGGACTGGCATGACCTGGCAACAGCTGATCTACATGTCGCCGCCAGGTAAGATTCTCTGCAGTCCGGACTGTGTAGGAAACAGGTCCTGTTTGAGTGATGACTGTGGCGGAACCCATTTAGCTCTGGAAGTATAATTCCGAGCCAAAACTGGCTGTCCCGGGCTAAAGGTTCGGTCTTTTGCTCTGGGTGCCCGTCTGATGACTTGATATTGCTGCTGATGTTGCACAATTTGTCGGGGTTCAGAAGGTTTCAGCAGATCAAAGCAAGTGCGCAGCTGTCGTCCCATCATTAGAAAGGCCGGAGATGCGTGGGTCGTAGCATGAGGTGTGTTTCTGTAGGAAAGTAAAAAGGTATCCAGACGCTTTTGAATGGAGTGATGTCCCCTTGCTGATTTCAAAGCGTTTTTCATTGTCTGCACAAATCTTTCAGCTAATCCGTTGGTGGACGGATGATATGGTGCTGACGTGATGTGGTGTATCCCATTTGCTTTCATAAAATTTTGAAACTCCTGAGAAACGAACTGCGGTCCGTTGTCGCTCACAAGTTGTTCTGGCAGACCAAAACGACTAAAGAGTCCTCGTAGTTTTGGATAGTACTCTCTGCAGAAGTGGACTGCATTATAGAGACTTCTGGCCATTTAGAATGGGCATCTATTGCCACCAAGAACATGCTTCCTTCAAGGGGGCCAGCAAAGTCAACGTGAATACGTTGCCACGGGTTTTCAGGCCAGTCCCATGGGTGTAGGGGTGCCCACTGGGGTGCATTCCTCACACCCTGACATGACATACAAGCTTTTGCCTTCTCTTCAATAGCGCTGTCCAGTCCAGGCCACCAAAAATAGCTTCGTGCAATTTCCTTCATGCGCACTATTCCACAGTGACCGGAATGTAGCTGTTCTAACATCTGTGACCTCAGTGGTGGTGGAATAATGACACGTCTCCCCCACAACAAACAACCAGATTGGACCGATAACTCCGTCCGCTTGGACATGTAGGGAACAAGGTCGGATGAGACCGGAGAGGTTTGTCGAGATGTTCCATGCATCACCAGGTCCATAACGTGGGACAATACTGGGTCAACGCGAGTTGCCTTCTTTATCTGAGTAGCAGTGATGGGTGTATTCTCTACCTGTTCAAAGTAGAAGATTTCCTTGTGAGCACTATCGTGGTGTTTGACCGGCAAAGGCAACTTTGAGAGGCCATCTGCATTGCCGTGCAGAGTGGATTTCCGATATTTGATTTCATATGTGTGTGCTGAAAGTAACAATGCCCAACGTTGCATACGACTAGCAGCTAATGGGGGAATGCCTGTGTAAGGTCCAAAAATTGATGTCAGAGGTCGATGGTCTGTGAGAAGAGTAAATTTTCGCCCAAACAGGTACTGATGAAACTTCCAAATTCCAAAAACAATTCCTAATGCCTCACGTTCGATTTGGGCGTAGTTAGTTTCTGCTTTGCTTAGAGTGCGTGAAGCAAAAGCAATAGGTCTCTCTTCTCCTGAAGGCATAATATGTGACACGACTGCTCCCACTCCATAAGGGGAGGCATCACAGGCCAATTGCAGGGGTAAGGATGGATCAAAGTGCGTTAGAACTTCAGAATTTAACAATGCATCCTTAGCTTTGTTAAACGCAACATCACAGGCTTGAGTCCACTTCCAGGCCTTGTTCTGCCCAAGGAGCTCATGAAGTGGTTTTAGCAGTGTGGCTAACTGTGAGATGAACTTTCCATAATAGTTCAGGAGTCCTAGAAACGAGCGCAGCTGGCTTACATTTCGAGGTGGGGGAGCCTCCACAATAGCTTTAACTTTTGCAGGGGCCTTATGAAGACCTGCAGAATCAATGATGTGTCCCAAATATTCAACAGAGAGGACCACATCCACCCTGACTGAATTAGCCTTCAACACTGGTTCTACCCTTGTACGGTAACTCCCGTCACTTCATGTTCCAATCTATATTTATGCCTCTATCTGCAATTTTCACTCCATGCATCTGAAGAAGTGGGCTTTTTACCCACGAACGCTTATGCCCAAATAAATCTGTTAGTCCTTAAGGTGATCTTAACCCTTTCAGTACCCTTGCAAACTCAGATGCTTCTCACCACAGGCTGGCTGGTGGCTTTTCAGCCAGGCTCTCCCCTTTCATCAGCGCTTCAGTTGCTTGGTGTGGGGGTGTCTGTAGATGTAGGTGACAGAGAGAGATAAAGCCTAGCAAATGTCTCTCCTTTTATCATGTCCTTTCCTCCCTCATGGCTTTGCCCCCCTTCCCCCTTCAGAGTCAGGTGAGCATCACTGCGTCTCTCCAAGCAAGTCTGAGCAATTCCCCTGGGGTGTCCTCATGCAGGTGAGTCATTGCATTGTAGCTCCCTTGCTGAACAATGGCTGTTGATGGGTTGTTTGACACCCTGTCCGGGTGTTGGTTATTTTCCTTGCTGTTGCCACTAGGGAGCTAATATTTGGCTGACTCCCCCACCTTGCAGCACAGTGACAACCACACTGCACAATTCTCATGACTTCATATGGTCTACATCTATGTGACGCTGGGAGAAGAGAGCCCGGCCTTAAGCCTGCCCAGCATGCACTGCAGCTCGAGCATTAAGCCTTCCTGTGGCATAACCGAACTACGGCCTAGTGTAATCAGGTGTAAAGTTTAGATTGTGAATTTATCTTTAATTTCCATGGTAACTTACTTTGCTCTTTTATGCCTACCACTTATAATCCTTAAAACTACATCTTTCTGTAGCTAATAAATCTGTTTTATGAAACTGGTGTATTTTGCTTGAAGTTCTTGGGAAATCTCAGCTCCATTACAAGGGTGGTTCATGTACTATTCACAGTGAGGGAGGGGTGGACCCTGCGTAATAAACTCACTATTGTGTCATACAGGAGGCCTGTGATATGCAGGGGGTCAGATTAGATGCTCTAATGGTCTCTTCTGGCCATAAAGTCAACTCATTTCTGAAAAACCGAGTGTAGCATTGGGAGCAGCATCTGATGTTTCCCTGTCTAGCCGGCTTGCTGCTTAGAACGAACGCTCCTGGAGTGGGGTGATCCCCAGGGAGTAGCTCAAACCTCCAAAGTGCCTGGCCAGGGGCAGGATATTAGCCCAGCAAGGGAGGGGTGTGGCAGTGACATCACAAAGGCCTTTGGCAGGACCTCAGCCTATTGGTCAGAGGTGGTGGGGAGGTGGTGACCTCACAGAGAGATGCTGACATCAGCCAGGCAGGACGGGGCGAGGGGCCAGGGAAACCTCAGAGACCCCTGTGGCTTTGCTCCAGCAAGTCTCCTTCTCCAGGCCTCTCTTTGAGGACTGAGAGAGTATTCGGTTCACGGACGTGAGCGCCAGGAGGAACCTCTTTCAAGTTTTCTCCTTCCCTTGTAGTGATTTTACTGGAAAACAGCCATCCCTGTTTAGAAGGTAAGAGCCTCCTGGAGGTTTGAAACCTGTTCAATCTGATCCATCTGGTGAGAGTTGAATTCTGGGCATGGAAAACTCGAGCTTAAGGAGGCAGAATTTTATTGCGCACCTGGGATTCTGTCCCTTAGAATCACTGGGGACATTGGGGTTTGTCCTTTTTGTTTCATCTTTTCCTCCATCCATTCCTCCCTCCTTTCTCTTTGTCTTTTGCTTCTTTTGTCCTTTCTCCTGTTCCCCTCCCAACAGCAGGAGAGGGGTGTGTGTGTGTGTGTGTTGCGGGGGAGTGCTCTGCAGCTCCCACTGTGGGAGGTCCACCCAAAAATGTGGGGCTGAAATAGTGCTCGGGCAGTGATCCCCACCAGTGACCTGGGCCATCCTTTGGGCTCTCTGGTGAGAACCCTCAGCCTCCTGTCCTCAGTCTCTACCCTGATTGGCTCAAGGGTAAGCATTTCCTGCTGGATCACCTTGTGCATACGCACGTGTTACGACTTGGCAGGGGTTACCCCACCGCCTATAGTGAAGGCGCATTCTATGAGAGCGCAAGCCTCGTCGGCCGCCAATGTCACCCACATCCCTATCCAGGACATATGTAGGGCTGCCACGTGGTCACCTGTCCACTTTTTCCTCGCACTATGCGATTGTCTCCCAAGCACAGGATGACGCCGGGTTTGGTAGGGTGGTACTCTGTCCTGATAACCCTTAAACTCCTACCCACCTCCATCAGATATAGCTTGGAGTCACCTACTGTGGAATACACAGGAGCAGTCACTTGAAGAAGAAAGGACAGTTACCTTTTCCATAACTGGTGTCCTTCGAGATGTGTTGCTCTTGTCTAGTCCACATCCCAGCCTCCTTCCCCTCTGTCGGAGTTGTCTGGCAAGAAGGAACTGAGGGTGGGGGGAGTGCGCAGCTCCCCTTATAGCGCTATAGAGGCACCTCTCCAGGGGTTGCAGCGGTGCTCAAAAAATTTCCGGCACCAGTGCATGTGGCAAGCACGCACACCTACTGTGGACTAGACCAGAGCAACACATCTCAAAGAACACCAGTTACGGAACAGGTAACTGTCCCTTTTTAAAGGATGTCTAGATTTCATTCCTGTAGTAACAGAACTGGTGATAGGAAAGCAGGAAGAGGGAGAGAGGGGGGTGTGTTGTGTGTGTACAGCTTAAATTGGTTAAATAGTCTAACTTTCAGTACTCAGTGTTTCAAAAATGATAGACTGCCAACCTGTGTCGTAGAGATGTCTTGTTTTTTTAAAAACCCATGAATAAAGCTACTTTAAGGGAAATTACTGCTTTGTCCAACCCTGAAGAGCTATGAGATCTTTGCTCACCAATTCTCATAAAACTTGTGTTTGTTATGCCTTTTTGGTGACTTTAGTATTATGATCTATTATAAATAAAGTGCATTTCACTGATTGATTTTAAAATGAAATTAGTAACTGGAAAAAATGGCTGGTATTTTTTTAAACCTGTGACAATTATAAGCTACTGTATTCTGTCGTTTAGTTTCTAGAATCAAAAGTATATCTAAGTATAATCTAAAGTTCTCCTGCAAAATGCCGGCTGTGCAAATCCTTCTGTGGCTGGATCATTCTTGGGTTTTTATTTTAAGTAGAAAATAAATAAATATGTATAACAAATTTAAACATATGTAATTAGTAATTGGATATGTTGGGTGGTGCCTCTTTTTACGTGTTTGCTCCCCTGATGTTAGAACCTGGCTATGCCACTGCTGTAGAGGGCTCATCACCCAGCAGCTGGGGGCCACCATGCGGACTCAGCAGGGCTGCTGGCCACGGGGCCAATGGGTGTGGGTGGGCTGGGTAGGATCTCGGGAGTCACGTCTCAGGGATCTGCCCCGCTCCCCAGCACTGCTCCAGCTCTGAGCTGTCTCCACTGCCTGGGACCTGTGGGGCTCACCTGCCTCCCCCGGGGGAAGAGCCACCTGGGACTGGTGCAGAGTCTGGGCCAGTCTCAGCCACTCACAGGGAACAGTCGGGGGCGGGGGGGGGGAGGCTCAGCTGGGTCCTGAGAGAGCCTGGCCCGGGTAGGCGCTGCTCCTGCTCCAGCCTGGCTGCTTCCACCACTCCCAAGGGGCCGGAGTTATCCTGCCCCAGGACCAGCTCTGGCTGCGCTGCCAGCTCACCCTGGCAGACACAGTCACCTCCCATCAGGGCCGGCTACTGTGGCTGGGAGTTGGGGGTGTGGGAGAGTAGGTCTCTAGTGGGTCTGGGGGGTGCTGGGCACTGCGGGGTGGGGAGATCTCTGTGTGTTGGGGGGCTGTGCAGTGGGGGAGATCTGTGTGGGGCACTGTGCAGTTGTGGCAGGGGGTTGGTGGGGTCTCTGGGTGGTGTGGCGCTGGGCATAGGAAGTTGGAGGGGTGCCGGGCAGCGGGTTGGCGGGGGGCTCCGGGCAATGCAGCACTGGGCGTAGGGAGTCGGAGGGGTGCCGGGCAGGGGGTTTGTGGGGGTCTCCGGGCAGTGCGGCGCTGGGCGTAGGGGGTCGGAGGGCCGGGCAGGGGCTTGTAGGGGTCTCTGGGTGGTGCGGCGCTGGGCGTAGGGAGCTGGGGCAGGGGATGGGGTGCAGGGGCGGACACGCGAGCTCTGGGGGAATTGGGGCGGGAGGGGTGCAGGCTATGGGGAGGTTGAGTGAAGGGTGCAGGCTCTGAGCTGGGGCAGGGATGGGGTGGAGGGGGTGCGGACACGCGGGCTCGGGAGAGGAGTTGGGGCGGGAGGGTTGCAGGCTATGGGGAGGTTGAGTGAGGGTGCAGGCTCTGAGCTGGGGCAGGGGATAGGGGTGCAGGGGTGCGGACACGCGGGCTCGGGGAGTTGGGGCGGGGTGGTTGCAGGCTATGGGGAGGTTGAGTGAGGGTGCAGGCTCTGAGCTGGGGCAGGGATGGGGGTGCAGGGGGTGCGGACACGCAGGCTCTGGAAGGGAGTTGGGGCGGGAGGGTGCAGGCTATGGGGAGGTTGAGTGAGGGTGCAGGCTCTGACCTGGGGCAGGGATGGGGTGCAGGGGCGGACACGCGGGCTCGGGGGAGTTGGGGCGGCAGGGGTGCAGGCTATGGGGAGGTTGAGTGAGGGTGCAGGCTCTGAGCTGGGGCAGGGGATGGGGTGCAGGGGGCAGACACGCGGGCTCGGGAGTTGGGGCGGGGGTTGCAGGCTATGGGGAGGTTGAGTGAGGGGCAGGCTCTGAGCTGGGGCAGGGATGGGGGCAGGGGTGCAGACACGCGGGCTCGGGAGTTGGGGGCAGGAGGGTGCAGGCTCTGGGGAGGGTGAGTGAGGGTGCAGGCTCTGAGCTGGGGCAGGGATGGGGTGCAGGGGGTGCGGACACGCGGGCTCGGGAGGGAGTTGGGGCGGGAGGGTTGCAGGCTATGGGGAGGTTGAGTGAGGGTGCAGGCTCTGAGCTGGGGCAGGGATGGGGGTGCAGGGGGCAGACACGCGGGCTCGGGGAGTTGGGGGCAGGGGTTGCAGGCTATGGGGAGGTTGAGTGAGGGGGCAGGCTCTGAGCTGGGGCAGGGATGGGGGCAGGGGTGCAGACACGCGGGCTCGGGGAGTTGGGGCGGGAGGGGTGCAGGCTATGGGGAGGGTGAGTGAGGGTGCAGGCTCTGAGCTGGGGCAGGGGATGGGGTGCAGGGGTGCGGACACGTGGGCTCGGGGAGGTTGGGGCGGGAGGGTTGAAGGCTATGGGGAGGTTGAGTGAGGGGGCAGGCTCTGAGCTGGGGCAGGGATGGGGTGCAGGGGTGCGGACACGCGGGCTCGGGAGTTGGGGTGCGGGAGGGGTGCAGGCTATGGGGAGGTTGAGTGAGGGGTGCAGGCTCTGAGCTGGGGCAGGGGATGGGGTGCAGGGGGTGCGGACACACGGGCTCGGGGAGGGAGTTGGGGCGGGAGGGTGCAGGCTATGGGGAGGTTGAGTGAGGGGGCAGGCTCTGAGCTGGGGCAGGGGATGGGGTGCAGGGGTGCGGACACACGGGCTCGGGAGGGAGTTGGGGCGGGAGGGGTGCAGGCTATGGGGAGGTTTAGTGAGGGTGCAGGCTCTGAGCTGGGGCAGGGGATGGGGTGCACGGGGTGCAGACACGCGGGCTCTGGGAGGGAGTTGGGGGCAGGAGAGTTGCAGGCTACGGGAGGTTGAGTGAGGGTGCAGGCTCTGACCTGGGGCAGGGATGGGGGTGCAGGGGGTGCGGACACGCGGGCTCGGGAGGGAGTTGGGGGCGGGAGGGTGCAGGCTATGGGGAGGTTGAGTGAGGGGCAGGCTCTGAGCTGGGGCAGGGGATGGGGGTGCAGGGGTGCGGACACACGGGCTCGGGAGGGAGTTGGGGCGGGAGGGTGCAGGCTATGGGGAGGTTTAGTGAGGGTGCAGGCTCTGAGCTGGGGCAGGGGATGGGGGTGCACGGGGGTGCAGACACGCGGGCTCTGGGAGGGAGTTGGGGGGCAGGAGAGTTGCACGCTACGGGGAGGTTGAGTGAGGGGCAGGCTCTGACCTGGGGCAGGGGATGGGAGTGCAGGGGCGGACACGCGGGCTCAGGGGAGTTGGGGGCAGGAGGGTGCAGGCTATGGGGAGGTTGAGTGAGGGGGCAGGCTCTGAGCTGGGGCAGAGGATGGGGTGCAGGGGGTGCGGACACGCGGGCTCGGGAGGGAGTTGGGGAGCGGGAGGGTTGCAGGCTATGGGGAGGGTGAGTGAGGGGTGCAGGCTCTGAGCTGGGGCAGGGATGGGGTGCAGGGGGTGCGGACACGTGGGCTCGGGAGGAGTTGGGGGCGGGAGGGTTGCAGGCTATGGGGAGGTTGAGGAGGGGCAGGCTCTGAGCTGGGGCGGGGATGGCGGTGCAGGGGGTGCGGACACACGGGCTCGGGGGAGTTGGGGGCAGGGGTTGCAGGCTATGGGGAGGTTGAGTGAGGGGGCAGACTCTGAGCTGGGGCAGGGATGGGGTGCAGGGGGTGTGGACACGCGGGCTCGGGGAGTTGGGGGCGGCAGGGGTGCAGGCTATGGGGAGGTTGAGTGGGGCAGACTCTGAGCTGGGGCAGGGGATGGGGTGCAGGGGGCGGACACGCGGGCTGGGAGGGAGTTGGGGGCAGGGGTTGCAGGCTGTGGGGAGGTTGAGTGAGGGGGCAGGCTCTGAGCTGGGGCAGGGATGGGGTGCAGGGGCGGACACGCGGGCTGGGGGAGTTGGGGGCGGGGTTGCAGGCTATGGGGAGGTTGAGTGAGGGGGCAGGCTCTGAGCTGGGGCAGGGGATGGGGGTGCAGGGGTGCGGACACGCGGGCTGGGGGAGTTGGGGGCAGGAGGGTGCAGGCTCTGGGGAGGTTGAGTGAGGGTGCAGGCTCTGAGCTGGGGCAGGGGATTGGGGTGCGGACACGCGGGCTCGGGAGGAGTTGGGGCGGGAGGGTTGCAGGCTGTGGGGAGGTGAGTGATGGGGCAGGCTCTGAGCTGGGGCAGGGGATGGGGTGCAGGGGTGCGGACACGCGGGCTGGGGGAGTTGGGGCGGGAGGGTTGCAGGCTATGGGGAGGTTGAGTGAGGGGCAGGCTCTGAGCTGGGGCAGGGATGGGGTGCAGGGGTGCAGGGGTGCGGACACGCGGGCTCTGGGAGGGAGTTGGGGCAGGAGGGTGCAGGCTGTGGGGAGGTTGAGTGAGGGGCAGGCTCTGAGCTGGGGCAGGGGATGGGGTGCAGGGGGACACGCGGGCTGGGAGTTGGGGGCGGGAGGGTTGGAGGCTATGGGGAGGTTGAGTGAGGGGCAGGCTCTGAGCTGGGGCAGGGGATGGGGTGCAGGGGAGGACACGCGGGCTGGGGAGTTGGGGGCGGGAGGGTTGCAGGCTATGGGGAGGTGAGTGAGGGGGCAGGCTCTGAGCTGGGGCAGGGGATGGGGGTGCAGGGGACACGCGGGCTCGGGAGGAGTTGGGGGCGGGAGGGTTGCAGGCTATGGGGAGGTTGAGGGGAGGGGCAGGCTCTGAGCTGGGGCAGGGGATGGGGTGCGGGGGCGGACACGCAGGCTCAGGGAGTTGGGGCGGGAGGGTGCAGGCTGTGGGGAGGTTGAGGAGGGGGCAGGCTCTGAGCTGGGGCAGGGATGGGGGTGCAGGGGTGCGGACACGCGGGCTGGGGAGTTGGGGCGGGAGGGTTGCAGGCTATGGGGAGGTTGAGTGAGGGGGCAGGCTCTGAGCTGGGGCAGGGGATGGGGGCAGGGGGTGCGGACACGCGGGCTGGGGGAGTTGGGGCGGGAGGGTTGCAGGCTATGGGAGGTTGAGTGAGGGGGCAGGCTCTGAGCTGGGGCAGGGGATGGGGGCAGGGGACACGCGGGCTGGGGAGTTGGCAGCTCGGCGCTGCACCAGGAAGGGGCTGCGGGGTTTCACACGGACACAGACACTTTCCCACAGTCCCGGGCGGGAGGCAGAGCCGGGGGCGGGGTCTGGCCGGTGTGTCCGCACTCGGGCTCCCGGCCGGAGCAGGGGCCGCCCCGCAGCGCTGGCACAGACCGAGCGGCGCTGCGGGGTCGGGGCTCAGACAGGCGGGGCGGTGCCTGGAGCCCCGAACCCGCCCCCGGGCTGACACGCGGCAGAACCGAGACAGCCGGTGCCCCCGCCCGGCCCCCGGATCTGCGCGCGCAGCGGGGCTCGGCCCGAGGGGCCCCTGTTCCCCAAACGGGGTTTGTCCCGCACAGGGTCTGGCAGCGGCTCCCCCATTGCCCCCGGCCCCTCCCCGCCGCCCCCTGCAGCAGCTCCACCCCGGCCAGTGAATTTCTGCCCCGCTCAGCCCCGGGCAGCCCTCCCCCGCTGCGATTTGCCCCCGGGGCTTTTCACCCCCGCGGAGCGGGCAGCGAAGCCCCGGGAGCGGTGAGGGCAGAGAGCGGGCAGCGGCGACAGCGAAGGTTACTGCGCAGGCTCCGCTCCATGCGGCTGCGCATGCTCAGTGCAGCCCAAGTAGCGAATCCCGAGCGGGAGCTCTGTCTGTCGTTACACTTGACCAGTCACGTGACTCATTCCCCCGCCCCTGCTTGGTACGTCACTTCCGGCCGCCGCGGCGGGGCTCTGGGCGCGCGGCAGAACCGGTAAGAGCCGAGCGGGCGCGGGAACAGACACCTGGGCCCGAGACCCCCGCCCTGGGCCGGGCCGGAAGCACCTGCCCTCCCCACCGCCGTCCCCTCCCCTCCGGCCCCTACAGCCGCGTGAGGGTGGCAACCGTAAAATCCCCCCCCCGGAGTCCCTCACACCGCCCCTCCCCGCGCTGGAATCGGGAGGCTGCAACGGGGAAGGAGGTTCCAGCCGCTGTTACTGCGCATGCGCCGTGCGAGCCCCGCTGGGGCGGAGAACAAAGCTGCTGCTGCCGCCGCCTCCGCGTGAGCCGGGCCCAGGCTGAGCCGCTGCTGCTCCCCGGGGTCTGTGCGGGGGCCCGACCTGGGGTTTCTCCAGCTGGGCCCCGCCCCCCGGGCAGCCCCGGGCTCTGCCCGCCCCAGCCCCGCCCGGAGCCCCCGGGGAGTGAGAGACCCCGGGGGGGGGCGCTGGGGGGCGGGCACGTGACTCTGCTGGCGGGGAGTCCCTGGGGGGAGGGGGTGTCGGGGGGGGAGAAGCCGGAGTTGCGGGGGAGAAGGTCAGTGGGACGCGGGGGGAGGGGGGTTAATTGGCTCCTGTCCCTGTTGGTGCCACTTGCCTCTCGCCCCCGATACAAATTCTCTCCAGTTCTGCCCCTTTTCTCGCTCAGTGTCTCACCCGGGCTGTAAAATCCGGGGAGATTCGCCCCTTTCCCCCCAGGTGTGTGACTGAGATCAGGGCTTTTATCGTACTGAGCGTGGCCCTGTTCTGTCAGGTGCTGCAGAGACCCCAACTGAGATCAGACCCCACTGTTGTGCCAGGTAAAACTGAGACCTGGACCGAGATCACAGCCCCGCCCCCCCCCCCCCCCCACTTGTGCCAGGCAGTGAACGACTGCGACCCAAACCGCTTCCTCCATTGTGCTGGGCACTTCAGAGACCTCGACTGAGATCTGTGTCCCCGTTGAGTCTGGCCCTGCACTGATCCTAATGAAGATCACACCCCACCACTGTACTGGACACTGCACTGACCCTGACAGATCCTGCTCCCACATTTTGCCAGTTGCTGCAGCGACCCCAAACAAAATCAGGGATCCTGTAATGCTGGGAGTTGCAGAGACACCGACTGAGGTCAGGCCCCTGTTGCGCAGGGCTCTGCACAGACACTGACCAAGATCAGGATCCCCATTGTGACAGGTGCTGAACAGACACCAAGGGTATCTCTACCCTGCCACTAAAACCCCCAGCTGGCCCATGCCAGGTGACTCAGGCTCACAGGGTTCAGGCGAAGGGGCTGTTTAATTGCAGTGTAGGTGTCTGGGCTCGTGCTGGGGCCAGGCTGTAGGACCCTGCGAGGTGGGAGGGTGCCAGACCTTGGGCTGCAGCCCCAGCCGGAACATGGACACCACAATTAAACAGCCCCACAGCCTGAGCCATGTGAGCCCAAGTCAGCGGGGATGGGCCAGCCGCCGGTGTCGAACAAGTTTGCATGGAGAATTTGGGGCAAAACTGGAAACTGAACCCAGATTGTTTGAGTTCTTGCCTCTCCCCTTAACCCCAGGCCCAGCGTCTGTGTGTGCAGCGTTGTTTTGGCCTGTGCTTGCCTTGCATTGGCTTCCAAGGGAGGCTGTGGAATTTCCTTCATTGGAGGTTTTTAAGACCAGGTTAGAGATACACCAGTCTGGGAATGTCTAGGGATACTTGGTCCTGCCTCAGCACAGGGGGCTGGAGTAGACTCCCTCTCAAGATCCCTTCCAGGCCTACACTGAAATAATTCTCTTTTGTGCTGTGTCCTGTTCTACGCTGAGCTGATTTGCATGGTGCCATTTGGAACTGTGATCGCACCATGTTGTGTAGCAGTTTTATGGTTCATTGTTTTGCCTCCGCTTGTTTGGTGCCTGTGCTGTGTTGGATTGAGTTGAGCTATTTTCCATTGTGTGCTTTTGTCCTAGGATGTCGTCGTTTGCATCGTGTTGCTTTCTTTTCCTTTGTATTGTCATTTTATGCTGTGGAGTGTAGGTTGTGTTTTTTCCCCCCCTGAATTACCTGACATTACGTTGTGGTGGGTTTTACTCTGTATGTTGTGTTTTTATATATATATATATATATATATATATATATATATATATATATATATATATATATATATATATATATATATATATTTCATCACATCCTAGACATGTAGGGCTAGATAGGACCTCAAGATGTCATCAAGTCCAGCTCTCTCTGCCGAGGCAGGACCAAGTATATGTAGATTGTCTCTGACAGAGCTTTGTCCTACTCGTTCTTAAAAACTTCCAGGGAAAGAGACTCCCCAGCCCCCCTTGTAAGACTATTCCCGAGCTGAACTGCCTCAGCTCTGGGGACACCCACACAGACTGTAGTGGTGAGCAGCTCTGGAGAGAGAGGAGACCCCAGTGAGTGGGCAGCTGGGTAAAGAGACTGAAGTTGGGAGGAGAAACACTGATGCGTCCAAGGTCACCCAGGCTGTCTGTGACCGAGCTAGAAATAGATCCCAGTTCTAGTGCCACCGTACTGCTGTTTTGGGCACTGAAGGTCTCTGCCACCCTGGTGTTTTAGGCACTGGTGCAAACCCTTAGTACAGACAGAATTTACACTAGTGCACTCTGATTGGCACTGGTGCACCATGTCCCTGTTTGAAGGTTTGGGGTGGGGAGGGGGGGCAGTGACCTCCCTGAGGCCTGGGGCTGGCTGAACAGTGCAGCTGGGAAGGGAGGGGCAGCAGTGAGTGCTGGAGGTATGAGCCAGGAGCACAGCCCCACAGGGCTGGACACTGAGTTCTCCTGACCCATGACACACACCCAGAGGCGTTGCCAGCAAAATGCCGCTGAATTTCTGTTCACCGGCCAGTACGCAGGTGCTCTTAGACGCCCTGGTGGGTGCTGTGGCATCCGCAGGCACCACGTTGGGGACCCCTGTTCTAAGCTGTCAGCCCTCTCTGCCTGAGGCCGCGGGGCCCTTTCTTCCTCTCTCGGGGCACCAGGTGAAACAGCACAAGAGTCGACTGTCAGCAAACAAGGGTAAATAAAGGAATGAAAGAAAAGAAGTGGGGGGGACTTTGGACAGATCCCATCAGGCTGTGGGGCCCTGGGAGACTCTCAGTCCCCTTCAGAGTTTACTGGGTCTCCAGCATTGCCTTTGAGGGTGCTGCTCCCACTCCCTCCCCTCCCCCTTTACTGCCACCACAGGGCCTGTCACCGTCACTTCCTGAGGGGTGACCCCAGAGGGTGTGTTTTGTTATCCCTCCCCGAACCGGCCCCCTTGTGCACCCTCCGTCACTCACCTCTGTCTGAGGAGACAAGACGGGTCCTGGGGCGCGGGCGCTGCTGTGCTGGAGATGGGTGGCAGCCTGAGCTCCCTGCCGCATCCCACACCCCTGCACCCCAACCCCCTGCCCTGAGCCCCCTGCCGCATCCCACACCCCTCCTGCACCCCAGCTCCCTGCCCTGAGCCCCCTGCCTCATCCCACCCCCCTCCTGCACCCCAACCCCTTCCTGAGCCCCTGCCGCATCCCACACCTGTCCTGCACCCCAGCTCCTGCCCTGAGCTCCCAGCCGCAGCCCACACCCCTCCTGCACCTCAGCTCCCTGCCCTGAGCCCCCTGCCGCATCCCACACCCCTCCTGCACTCCAGCCCTGGTTACCCAACCCCAGACCCGTGGTCGAGAACCACTGCCTTACCCCACGAGTCACAGCAATGTTCAGGTTACTGCAAGTCCCAAAGGACCAGTCACTTCCTTAGGTCAATTGAATCTTAGATCTCCCAACAAAGACAACACTTGTAGCCAGTCCTGTCATAACCTGTATTAAGACTTATTTAAAAGGAAAGGAGAGTTGTTTACAAAGTTAAAGCAGGTAATCCTATAGATGCAGACGAGTTGCAGTCTTAGATTTCAAAAGGTAATAGAAGTTTCTGTAATAAGCAAGTTCTATATCTTCTTTAGGACTAACCCCGGCTAGGCAGCTGGGGATCTCTTGCTGATGCGTAAAAACTCCCCCACCCCCCACCCCGAGTCCAAGCAGCATACAGATCAGTTCCTTCTGTATGGGGGTTTTTCATCCCCTTCCTGCCACGTGCTCTGAGATGCCAGCTCAGCTAATGGGAAGTCAAGAGCACAACAACAGTGTTGTGTCGTCTTCAACGTACCATAATAGTCTCTCTGCTGTGGATGGACCTTTCCTGCCAGGCAGGGTGTAATGCATTCGGTTGTCAATCAGCACTTCACCTAGGTAAAGTCTCTCTCCTGTCTGGTGATTTACAGAGGCTCACAATGCAACTAGTCAGATATTAACCCAGGCAGAAACTATCAAGCATTTAATGAAGTCTAAACATGTTCTTATAGTCCTAATACCTGTTTTAACAATACTAACACAGGTGAGTCAGACTGATTCCACTGCGTGTTTGTCCATGTTCAATAAAGACATAAAGGCTTGTGTAAGAGCTAACACCTCGTCTGCCAGTGTCACAGGCAGGCTGGGCAGGGATGGTGTCTCTAGCCTCTGTTTCCAGAAGCTGGGAATGGGTGACAGGGGATGGATCATTTGGTGGTTACCTGTTCTGTTCTTTCCCTCTGAAGCACCTGGCATTGGCCACTGAGCTAGATGGACCATTGCTCTGATGCAGTGGGCCCTTCTTATGTTCACAGTCTGTATGAGGAGTAGCTACTCATTGGGACTCACTGGGGAGCCACAGAAAGGAACACGATGTGCTGAGGCAAGAAGGCCCAGTCTCAGCACCCCGGGTCACGCTTGTCAAAAGCTAAAACTAGGCCCGGCCCAAGAAGGGGGCACTGCCAGGAGAGACTCTACAAAGGCTAAAGTATCAAACAACTTAGTTAACCTGAGAGAGCTGCCTTGGGGACAGTGACAGAGAGAATCCCCAGAGTGACTCCTTTCATTCTGCTCTTCTCTGGCCTTTTTTCATAAAATCATAGAACTGGAAGGGACTTTGGAAGGTCATCTAGGCCAGTCCCCTGCACTCAAGGCAGGACTAAGTATTATCTAGACCATCCCTGAGGTGTTTGTCCAGCCTCCTCTTAAAATCCCCAATGATGGAGATTCCACAACTTCCCTACGCTATTTGTTCTGGAGTGTAACCACTCTGACAGTTAGGAAGTTTTTTCCTAATCTCCATCCTAAATTGCCCTTGCTGCAATTTAAGGCCATTACTTCTTGTCCTATCCTCAGAGGTTAAGAACATTTTTTTCTTCCACATCCCTGTAACAACCTTTTATGTACTTGAAAACTATTATCATGTCCTCTCTACTCCAGACTAAACAAACCCAATTTTTTCAATCTTCCCTCATAGGTCATGTTTTCTAGACCTTTAATCATTTTTGTTGCTCTTCTCTGGACTTTCTCCAATTTGTCCACATCTTTCCTCATATGTGGCACCCACAAATGGACACAGTACTCCAGTTGTGGCCTAATCCACACAGAGTGGAGTGGAAGAATTACTGCTTGTGTCTTGCTTACAGTACTCCCTCAAATACATCCCAGAATGATGTTTGCCCTTTTGACTTATACTTAGCTTGTGATCCACTCTGGCCCCCAGCTCCCTTTCCGCAGTGCTCCTTCCTGGGCAGGAATTTCCCATTTTGTACGTGTGCACCTGATTGTTCCTTCCTAAATGAAGCACTTTGCATTTGTCCTAATTGAATTTTTTGCCCCAAATCCCTCAATGGCCCCCTCAAGGATTGATCTCACAGCCTTGGGTTTAGCAGGCCGATGCTCAAACCACTGAGCTCTCCCTCCCTGGCCTATCCTCTAAAGCACTTGCAACCCCTCCCAGCTTGGTATTGTCTGCAAACTTGGTAAGTATAACAGGATGTTACTGGGAGGGTTTCACTGTGTCTCAGAGGGTTACACCCTGGTGGGAGGGGGCTATGCCTGTACTGGAATAAGGTCACTCTGTGCTTCACCTAGTGTGTCCATTAACAGGGAAAAATCCGGGGGGAATCAGCATGTGGAATGGACAAAAGCCCCCTCTGCATTCTCTCACATTGCCCTTCTCGTCCTGGCAGGCTACAGATTAACGTCCACGTTTTGCTCCAGATCATCCCGTCCTCCCAGGGGGAAGGAAATGGCTGCAATGGAGCTGGCTCAGGTAAGGGATTACCAGGGAGCTGGTGGTGGGTTCTGCTTGGAGGGAGAGGAGCAGTACGTGCATAGGAGGGTAGGAGCTGCTGGAGGTGGTGGGAGGCAGGAACTATCTAGGGTGGAGGAAGGGAGGGGACAGGATGTGACAAACCTGCTGAGATTTGTGTACTCTAGGGTGTGATGGGTTGTCACCCTGGGGTGCAGTCTGGGGAGCTTCTGGGAACTGCTGTGCCCTCTAACCCTGAAGCTGGGCTGGCCCTTCTCACACGGCTTTGCTGGAGATTCAGCCAGCCTCTCCAGGGCCTGTCATCACCCAACACGACAGCAGGTGGCGGCATGCATCCAACTAAGCTACCTGAGTGCTTTACCTGAGCCGCTCAAGGACAGATAGAGACAACAGCCAATTTCCCAGCTCCCCAACCTTGCACTCTTGCTGTAGTATAAATTCAGAATTATACCATCTTATAGTGCACAGGGATCTGGATAATGTAAGCTCATTAATATAGTTCGCCTTCCCCTCGATATGGGAAAGATGTGCACAACAAGCCTGTGCTAACCAAGCTCAGCTTTTCCCCAAACACTTCACTCAAAATGCACTGATTAAGATAAAGCATAAAACAAGTTTATTAATGGCAGAAAGGTAGATTTGAAGTAATTATTGTTAGAACAAAAAAGGAGCCGGTTGATCCAGAGGCGGATATGAATACAGGCTTCTTTATTGCGTTACTTGTTCCCCTTGACCCAACTATCGATTAAGCACTGGATTAGTTACATCACATGCCTTTTATCTGAGTTTGTATGTAAACACCTACATCCGTTACAACACCCCAAACCCCCTTATTAAGTAGTAGAAACACTCATACAATTAGTATACCCACCCCTATCCACTATCACAGTATTACACCTATCATAGAGGCATTTTTACCTTGAAAATACCGTTCTTTGCAATAACGTGTTGCCACAAATTCCCTAAACAGCAGTTCTCAGGGTATGGAGGAAGGGTCAATGAGCAGTTCTCGGGGAGGGAGGAAGGGGCATAAGCCAGGGCTTGTTTATGTAGCTGGGAAAGGAAGGGGGAGGGGGAGAGAACATTTCTTTTACTTTCTTTCACACAAAGGACATTCATTCCAGCAACTACATTTCTCATGCAGCTGCATCAATGTCAATTCTTACAAGCAACAGAGAAAGGAAAAATATGGCAACTTATTTGTTAAGCAAAGAATTACTGCCTGCTTATGCCTTTGTCTCCAATGCATGTCAGCACATTAGCAGCTTCCCAGCTGTTTTACTGAACCCTAACGTATCCCAACAATTCTAAGTGATAGGAAACAGATCAAAGCAGATTACTTAGCAGATAACCAAAAACTCAAACTAAGCCTAACATACTAGATGGATAGAATTTGAATTAGCAATTTCTCACCCTGACTGATGGTACAAGCAGTCCCCCAAGTTTCCATACACAAGCTAGAAATCCCTTTACCCTGGGACCAGCAGTTCCCCCAGTTCAGTCTTTGTTCCTCAAGTGTTTCCAGGAGTTCTCTTGTGCAGGGAATGAGGCCAAAAGATGATGTCACACCCCACCTTATGTAGCTTTTCCATATGGCAGGAACCATTTGTTCCAAACTCAGTTCCCAGTCCAGTTTGTGGAAAAATACAAGTACCAAAATGGAGTTCGTTGTCATGTGGTCTAGTCACATGTCCTAGCATGTCCTGCTGAGTCATAGTAGCCATGACTCATAGGCTGGCTGAAACATTCACAGGAAGGCTAAGCTCTTCCACGGTCCATTGTCTTTGTTGATGAGCCATCAGCTCTGTCTGGCTTCTTCATTGTTGTACCTGAAAGGCCCGTTGTGGGTGTTACCCAGAGTAAGCACATTTGAAATACAGATACAGAGTCAATATCCATAACTTCAAATACAAACATGATCCATGCACACAAATAGGATAATCATATTCAGCACATGACACATCTTGCACAAAATGCATCATAATTATGTCCTAATCATATTATAACCATACCACTATGATGAATATGGGGGTGTAGTGTCAGATAGGGCCTAATTTCAAGGGATTTGGGAATGGAATTTCTCCTCTTTGTGGAACAGGAAATAACCCTCCAGCCAGGGCTGGGAAAACTCTCAGACTCCCAGTGCTGGAGCCTAAATCTACTGCCACTTCATTAGTTACCACCACCCGCAATCTTTGTGGTACTGCAAACTTCATCTGTGATGATTTTATATTCTGTTCTAGGTCATTGATAAGAATGTTAAATAGCACACGGGCAAAAAGCAATCCTTGTGGGAACCCGCTAGAAATAAATCCACTCGATCATGGTTCCCCATTTACAATCCCAGTTTTTAATCTATTTAATGTATGCCGTGTTTATTTTGTATCATTCTAGTTTTTTTTAGTCAAAATATTGTGCTGAATCAAGTCATATGCCTTACAGAAGTCTAGATATATTACATCAATAATATTAGCTGCAACCAAACTTTTGATCTCATCTAATAAGGATATCCAGTTAGTTTGATAGGATCTATTTTCTCTAAACCTTTGTTAATAGGTACTAATTATATTACCTTCCTTAATTCTTTATTAATGAAATCCAGTATCGACTGCTCCATTATTTTGCTCAGTATTGATATCAGACTGACTCTCTTGTAATTAGCTGGGTCATCTCTTTTACACTTTTTAGTATTGGCACAGCATTAGCTTAATTCCAGTCTTCTGGAATTTCCCCAGTGTTCCAAGTCCTAATTACAATCAACATTAATAGTCCACCACGCTCCTCCACCAGGTCTTTAAAAACTCTTGGATACAAGTTATCTGGACCTGCTTATTTAAACTTGTCTAACTGTAATAGCTGCTGTTTAATGTCCTTGTGAGTTCTTGTTGGAATGGAAGGAGTGTCGTCGTCAACATCTTATGATACGAGTACAGCATCTGTTTTTCTCCAAATCCAGGAGAGAACACTTATTGAACACTTCTACCTCTTCTGCATGATTTTTGATAATTCTGCCATTTCTGTCTAGTAATTTATCACTACCATTGTTAGGATTAATATACTTTTCAAAACTTCCTTCTTCTTTTCATTGATTGGTCATTGATTTCTGATAGCTTCCTGTGACGAGGCGGTTCTGGCGGGACCCAACTGAGAGTGCCAATTCAGGATCACTTGCTCAGACAGTGCAGTCACAGCCCTAGGCTGGGGTTTTTCCACCTCTAAGGCAAACCAAACCAGCCAGACAAAAAGGACTTCGGTTTCACCCCACTGGCTAACCACAAGTCACACGAGCAATTTCCTTAGACACTCCAGTCTCCCAGTATCACCACCAGTGCCACCCGTCCTGGGGAGGAATGGTTATGAAAACCAACACCCCAATAAAAGAAAAAGGTTCTCTCGATTCCAAAGAATCAAGCCCCAGACCCAGATCAATATACACATCAGATCTTACCCACAAATCACGCTGTTGCCAATCCTTTAAAATCTAAAGGTTTATTCATAAAAGGAAAAAGGTAGAGATGAGAGCTAGAATTGGTTAAATGGAATCAATTACATACAGTAATGGCAAAGTTCTTAGTTCAGGCTTGTAGCAGTGATGGCATAAACTGCAGGTTCAAATCAAGTCTCTGGAGAACATCCCCCGCTGGGATGGGTCAGTCAGTCCCTTGTGTAGAGCTTCAGCATGTAGCAAAGTCCTCCAGAGGTAGAAGCAGGATTGAAGACAAGATGGAGATGAGGCATCAGGCTTATATAGGTTTTCTCCAGGTGTAAGAACCTCTTTGTCCTTACTGTGGAAAATTACAGCAAAATGGAGTCTGGAGTCACATGGGCCAGTCCTGCATACTTTGCTGAGTCACAAGGCGTGTCTGCTTTCTCTCCATGGGTCAGTTGTGTAGCTGATGGTCCTTAATGGGCCATCAAGCAGGCTAGGCAGAGCTAACACCAACTTGTCTGCGATGTCTCCCAGAAGCACAGCACCATCTTGAAATACAGATAGTATAGAGCTAATATTCATAACTTCAACTACAAAATGATACATACATACAGACAGCATAATCATAACCAGCAACCCATAACCTGGTCTTAGACACCTCATATTGACCCCCTTTACATCAGATTTGGTGCCACTACAGGACCTTGGTTGCAACCCATGTTCTATATGGTCCCAATTTATATCACTAACGTCACACTTCCCTTACCAATTTTCTACAATTCTGACCTTCTAACTCAGGGGTGAGCAACCTTTCAGAAGTCTTCATTTATTCACTCTAATTTAAGGTTTTGAGTGCCAGTAATACATTTTAACATTTTTAGAAGATCTTTCTCTGTCTATAATATATAACTAAACTATTGTTATATGTAAAGTAAATAAGGCTTTTAAAATGTTTAAGAAACTTCATTTAAAATTAAATTAAAATGCAGAGCCCCCCGGACTGGTGGCCAGGACCCGGGCATTGTGAGTGCCACTGAAAATCAAATCTTCTAAATGTGAAGACCCTGCCTCTGTCTGTCAGCTGGGAGACACAAAGTTTCTCTCTTTCTACCCTCTGATGCCGCCTGTCTGTTCTAGGCAAGGTGGGGTGGGACTCTGTTAACATGTGCCTCCCAGAGCTTCCATTTACCTGGTGCTGCTGTTCCGTGAGTAGTGGGGTTGTGAGTGGGGCAGCAGGTACTGAGTGTTGGACTCTTGCTCTTTCAGGGGCCGGTGACCTTCGAGGAGGTGGCTGTGTATTTCACCAAGGGGAATGGGCACTACTGGACTCTGTTCAGAGAGCCCTCTACAGGGATGTCATGCAGGAGAACTATGAGACGGTGACCTCGCTGGGTAAGCAGTCCTGTCCCTGGGTTATTAGAAGCTGTGGGGTCTCTGAAGAACCTGAGTAGTAATAACTTTATACCTTTATTCGTCATACAAGTTTTGACAAGTTTCCTTGCCCCCCCATTTTTTTGCCTTATCTCCCACCCACTAGTACCATTTTTGGACATGTGCCTTTTGGTGCTGTCAGTCATTTTAAAATTGCATTGAATGTATCCTTATTGAATACATTCATAACTACATTAATCACTGTAGCTTTCATGCCTTTTCCTCATTTTAAGAGGACAATATGCTGCCTGTAGAATTCTAAATTGAGTAAATAGGTGTGTGACTCATGCGTGGCTTGTGTGACAGTCAGATGAGCTCTTTTAGGAGAGCGTGTAATGTTGCCGTTCAGGATCCCATGGGTGAAGGGATAAGCGAGCCGTGGGAGGGACGGAGACGGGGGTAGTAGATATGCCAGGACATGGGGCGGTGTGTGCAGGGTTAGAGCTAAGAAGCAGCAGGGAGGTAGGAGGCTGTGAGAGACGAGGAGAAAATACAAGATGTTCTCAAGGTGCCGGGAGGTGGTGCTGGCTGAGAGTAATGGGAAGAAGGGAGGGAGTGTGGAGGAAGGGCACCCAGGAAGTGGGGTGGGTGGGTCAGTGCGAGAGGAGGAGAGGTTTGGGGATCTGGAGCTGTGGGGGATCCCAGACCTTTAACCCCAAATCCCTACCGAAGCCTTGTTGCTTTAGAGCCTCCACTCCAGTTTTATGTCTGTTCAGTTTCACTTTATTATACATTTTTTCCCCAAATATTATTCTTTTAACTCTTGAACTCCCTCTCCCACTCATTACCCCCCTCCTCACATAACCTCCTCATCTCCTATGCACAGCGACCCGGCCACCGATCCTGAGTCCTTGCTGCATCCTCCGCCCAGAACAGGGCCCCTACCCAGGCACAAATGGGCACTTCGTTGATGATGTCACAGGGTGGTATAGTCTGTACAATTTTTACACCTATAAGATTACATATTCCAAAGCCCTTCACACCAGTCGGGCTTATCTCTATACGCCGATATAGTCTGTTCCCTTCCCAGCTCTGATGCCGCAGAGCCTGGCCTGTGTCCCTGTTCCGTTCTCCCTAACCAACATTCAACATTCATGGGGCCTCATCTGGAGCACTGTGTCCAGTTTTGGGCCCAACACTATAAGAAGGATGTGGAAAAATTGGAAAGCATCCAGCGGGGGGCAACAAAAATGGTTAGGGGACTGGAACACATGACTTCTGAGGAGAGGCTGAGGGAACTGGGATTGTTTAGTCTACAGAAGAGAAGAATGAGGGGGGATTTGATAGCTGCTTTCAACTACCTGAAAGGGGGTTCCAAAGAGGATGGATCTAGAGTGCGTCTTCACTACCCGCCGGATCGGCGGGTAGCAATCGATTTCTCGGAGTTCGATATATCGCGTCTCATCTAGACGTGATGTATTGAACTCCGAACGCGCTCCTGTCGACTCCGGAACTCCACCACCGTGAACGGCGGTGGCGGAGTCGACGGGGGAGCCGCGGACGTCGATCCCGCGGCGTGAGGACGGGTAAGTAATTCGAACTAAGGTATTCGACTTCAGCTAGCTGAAGTTGCGTACCTTAGATCGAACCCCCCCCCAGTGTAGACCAGGCCTAGACTGTTCTCAGTGGTAGCAGATGACAGAACAAAGAGTAATGATTTCAAGTTGCAATGGGGGAGGTTTAGGTTGGATATTAGGAAACACTATTTCACTAGGAGGGTGGTGAAGCCCTGGGATGGGTTCCCCACGGAGGTGGTAGAATTTCCTTCCTTAGAGGTTTTTAAGATCAGGCTTGACAAAGCCTTGGCTGGGATGATTTAGTTGGGGATTGATCCTGCTTTGAGCAGGGTGGGACTAGATACCTCCTGAGGTCCCTTCCAACCCTGATATTCTATTATTCCAATTTCCTTCCCCCCCTCCTGTTTGACCCCATTTATAGAGTAATATTCTCAGCTATACCTTAACCAGTAATTGTGCTGAAATTTAACTAACCAATTCTAACATATTGTGACATAATTCTCTAACCCAGGCGTCGGCCACCTTTCAGAAGTGGTGTGCTGAGTCTTCATTTATTCACTCTAATTTAAGATTTCATGTGCCAATAATACATTTTAACGTTTTTAGAAAGTCTCTTTCTATAAGTCTATAATACATAATTAAACTATTGTATGTAAAGTCAGTAAGGTTTTTAAAATGTTTAAGAAGCTTCATTTAAAATTAAATTAAAATGCAGAGCCTTCTGGACCGGTGGCCAGGACATGGTCAGTGTGAGTGCCACTGAAAATCAGCTCGTGTGCCGCCATAGGTTGCCTACTCCTGCTCTAACCAATTATAAACCACTACCCTAATTAACTTACACCTGGCAACATTAATTATACAGGAGAGAGAAACAATTAGAGAACCAGACTGATTAACAATGTAAAAGTGGTGGCCATAAAGATAGAACAATACAGAAATGAGGGTTTCACAACCACAACCATTGATAAGTGATTTCTTGCCAGACAGAATGCTATCAAGTTAAGGTTTCTTTAACCATCTTAAGATCCAGACAGGACTGTCTTCCTAACAGCCCAATAGCACCTTATTTCAGTGTGACTGGTTTGGGATGTGAGGATGTGACCCTTCGCTTCCCAGCTTATGGCTGCCCCTGCTGCTTAGCCAAAGGCCTTAGCCTAAGAACAAGGCCTCAGGCTGTCCTAGTGAGAGAAGGCCCAGACACAGGCAGACTGTGATTTTGATTCTTTGTTTTCATACTCCTGTAACTAGCTAAGTGATAAAAATACACCTAAGTTCTTAAAATATAGGCTTTGCAGGCAGGCCTGAATATCGCCATTCTAACAGGGTCTACCCTTTCCCCCATGCTGTGTCTGTCTTGTCTATTTAGACTGTAAATTCTTCAGAGCACTGGCCATCTACTATTCTACTATTTGTACTGTGCCTAGCACAATGGAGACACACTGTTAGTTGGTCCTTAGGCACTAAGGTAATGCGTATGATTAATAATAATAATAACTCTCGTGCCACTTGGAGCCAAGGAAGCTGGTCTTGGGATGTTACTGCTTAAAAATGATCTGAGCTTAAAACCATGGAATATTCTTTGTGACAAGTATCCCACAAATTCCACTGACCTCCCTTGTTTTCTTTGCCTGGCATAGGGTTTCTAAATTCCAAACCTGATGTGGTCTCACAGCTGGAACGAGGGGAAGAGCCGTGGGTCCTGGACCTCCAGGGTTCTGAGAAAGAAGTGCTTCCAAGAGCTGCCTGCACAGGTGAGGACTTGGTTAAAGCAAGTCAAAAACTGTCCGTGAATACATGAAACATTCGGGATGCCCTACAAAGACCTTGTGAGCTCTCCAAGTTCAGGATTGTTCCCTGCAGATGTGGAATAATTAGGTAGATGTCACTCATGGCTTCCCACCTATCCTGACTAACAACTGGCAGCAGATCCCTACCTGATCCCACTTTCCCCCCTGCATGTTCTGGTGAAATGCAGACCAAAACTGATCCCTTCCTCTCTCCTCTGGGGAAAATCAGCTCCTGATAGGTTTGATCTCTCCTGCACATATTTTGGTTTGTTCATCCCTTTTAAAATTCCTGTCTCTGAGATTTCCTTTCTCTCAGGCACAGGGAGTGACCTATGTCTGGATTCTCTCTGTCTCCCAGCAGGTGATAGGATGGTGCGTAAGAATGAGGAGCAGAAACCCCAGCAGGAAGATGCTGAGCAAGGAGAACCACATGGGACATTATCTGGAAGACCCAAAGGGAATGTTTCCAGGAGTCATGCACTCCGAGAAAAGTAAAAGCCTCTGAGACTCAGCAGAGGCCAGAGGAGAACTTCAGTAGCCTCTCAGACCTTATTACACATGGTAGAATCAACTTGGAAGAGACAAACTACACGTGCTCTGAGTGCGGGAAAAGCTTCAGTCAGCGCTCACACCTTATCACACATCAGATAATCCACACAGGAGAGAAGCCCTACACATGCTCTGAGTGCGGGAAAAGCTTCAATCAGCGCTCAAACCTTATCACACATCAGAGAATCCACACAGGGGAGATGCCCTACACGTGCTCTGAGTGCGGGAAAAGCTTCAGTCGGCGCTCAAGCCTTATCACACATCAGAGAATCCACACGGGGGAGACGCCCTACACATGCGCTGAGTGCGGGAAAAGCTTCAGTCGGCGCTCAAGCCTTATCACACATCAGAGAATCCACACAGGGGAGATGCCCTACATGTGCTCTGAGTGTGGGAAAAGCTTCAGTCAGCTCTCAAACCTTATCACACATCAGAGAATCCACACAGGGGAGATGCCCTACACGTGCTCTGAGTGCGGGAAAAGCTTCAGTCGGCGCTCAAGCCTTATCACACATCAGAGAATCCACACGGGGGAGACGCCCTACACATGCGCTGAGTGCGGGAAAAGCTTCAGTCGGCGCTCAAGCCTTATCACACATCAGAGAATCCACACAGGAGATGCCTACATGTGCTCTGAGTGTGGGAAAAGCTTCAGTCAGCTCTCAAACCTTATCACACATCAGAGAATCCACACAGGGGAGAGGCCCTACTCGTGCTCTGAGTGCGGGAAAACCTTCAATCGGGGCTCACACCTTATCAGACATCAGAGAATCCACACAGGATAGAAGCTCTACACGTGCGCTGAGTGCGGGAAAAGCTTCAGTCTGCGCTCACACCTTATCACACATCAGAGAATCCACACGTGAGAGATACCCTACACATGCTCTGAGTGCGGGAAAAGTTTCATTGAGCACTCAGACTTTGTCAGACATCGTAGAATCCACAGTGGAGAGAGACCCTACACATGCTCTGCATTTGGGAAAAGCTTCAATCAGATGTCATTCCCTATTAGATATCAGAAAATCCAAATGGGAGAGAACTGTAAGAAATGCCTTTATTAGGGCTTCCCAAAGATTTGTTTTAAAAATATCACATTTGGTAATTCCAATATAGTGATCTTTGCACCATCTTCACTGTGGTCTCTCAGCTCTGCCGGATGAGTTGCCTGCTTCTGCCTTTTGCAGCTCACCCTTCTTTGGGGTCAGTCCTGTGATCTTTTCTATCAGCTCCTTTCCTTTTGACTTGTAGGAGCGTGTGTCCCTCCAGCCAGGAATTTCATCAGCTCCAGGTGGGGGAGAGAGGGTTGATGCCAACAAGCTACCCTGAGGCAAAAGTTACCTGTGCCTTACATCCACTAGGACTGTATATGGAATTGGCTGCTCGAGTTAGTGATTTTGGTGTAAAAAAACAATTATAGTTGTAGAGCAGAAGCAGCCCAGGGAGTGAACCGAACAGACAATGATCAAGTGATTTCTCTCCTGCCATCCATCTCCATCCTCTGACAAACAGAGGCTAGGGACACCATTCCTTACCCATCCTGGCTAATAGCCATTAATGGACTTAACCTCCATGAATTTATCCAGTTTTCTTTTAAACCCTGTTATAGTCCTAGCCTTCACACCCTCCTCAGGTAAGGAGTTCCACAGGTTAACGGTGCGCTGTGTGAAGAAGAACTTCCTTTTATTTGTTTTAAACCTGCTGCCTATAAATTTCATTTTGTGGCCCCTAGTTCTTGTATTATGGGAATAAATAAATAACTTTTCCTTATCTACTTTCTCCACATCACTCATGATTTTATATACCTCTATCATATTCCCTCTTAGTCTCCTCTTTTCCAAGCTGAAAAGCCCTAGCCTCTTTAATCTCTCCTCATATGGGACCCATTCCAAACCCCTAATCATTTTAATTGCCCTTCTCTGAACCTTTTCTAATGCCAGTATATCTTTTTTGAGATGAGACGACCACATCTGTACATAGTATTCAAGATGTGGGCATACCATGGAGTTATATAAGGGTAATAATATAGGCAGTCTTATTCTTTATCCCCTTTTTAATTATTCCTAACATCCTGTTTGCTTTTTTGACCGCCTCTGCACACTGCGTGGGCATCTTCAGAGAATTATCCACAATGACTCCAAGATCTTTTTCCTGATTTGTTGTAACTAAATTAGTCCCGATCATATTTTATGTATAATTGGAGTTATTTTTTCCAATATGCATTACTTTACATTTATCCACATTAAATTTCATGTGCCATTTTGTTGCCCAATCACTTAGTTTTGTGAGATTTTTTTTAAGTTCTTCACAGTCTGCTTTGGTCTTAACTATCTTGAGCAGTTTAGTATCATCTGCAAACTTTGCCACCTCACTTTTTACCCCTTTCTCCAGATCGTTTATGAATAAGGTGAATAGGATTGGTCCTAGGACTGACCCTTGGGGAACACCACTAGTTACCCCTCTCCATTCTGAGAATATACCATTAATTCCTACCCTTTGTTCCCTGTCTTTTAACCAGTTCTCAATCCATGAAAGGACCTTCCCTTTTATCCCATGACAACTTAATTTATGTAAGAGCCTTTGGCGAGGGACCTTGCCAAAGGCTTTCTGGAAATCTAAGTACACTATGTCCACTGGATCCCCCTTGTCCACATGTTTGTTGACCCCCTCAAAGAACTCTAATAGATTAGTAAGACATGATTTTCCTTTACGGAAACCGTGTTGACTTTTGCCCAACAATTTATGTTCTTCTATGTGTCTGACAATTTTATTCTTTACTATTGTTTCAACTAATTTGCCCGGTACCGATGTTAGACTTACTGGTCTGTAATTGCCGGGATCACCTCTAGAGCCCTTTTAAAATATTGGCTTTACATTAGCTAACTTCCAGTCATTGGGTACCGAAGCCGATTCAAAGGACAGGTTACAAACCATAGTTAATAGTTCCGCAACTTCACATTTGAGTTCTTTCAGAACTCTTGGGTGAATGCCATCTGGTCCTGGTGACTTGTTAATGTTGAGTTTATCAATTAATTCCAAAACCTCCTCTAGTGACACTTCAGTCTGTGACAGTTCCTCAGATTTGTCACCTACAATTTGGCAATGTTTATGCTCCTTTTTAGGATTTGACTTCCACTTTTTAAAGGAAGACTTTTTGTCTCTCACTGCTTCTTTTACATGGTTGTTAAGCCCCGGTGGCTCTTTTTTAGTTCTTTTACTGTGTTTCTTAAATTGGGGTATACATTTAAGTTGGGCCTCTATTATGGTGTCGTTAAAGTGTCCATGCAGCTTACAGGAATTTCACTTTAGTCACTGTACCTTTTAATTTCTGTTTAACTAACCCCCTCATTTTTGTATAGTTCCCCTTTTTGAAATTAAATGCCACAGCGTTGGGCTTTTGAGATGTTCTTCCCACCACAGGGATGTTAAATGTTATTATATTATGCCGTTTATTTGGAGTAACTGCAGTTATTCGGGAGAGTACAGACAGGCAGAGTTTCCCCTCCCGAGGTAGGTCTCGGTTAGATAAACAATTAAGGCAAGCATTTATACCTTTTGCGACATACAGTAACGAGCAACAACTGCATTTTGTTTGTACATATTCCTTTCTGATAGCTTACTTCTCTCAGCAATTTCTGCTACAATCTGCATTCTATTCTTATCTAACACAAGGTTGAAAACCAGCATCTCTTACAGTTCTTTTCCGCTCGCCCACACCCTGCTTGGAAGTCTCCTGTTATTAGCTGTTAGTTAGCCTGGTAAATATCAAGTCCCTGAGAAAAAACAGTTATACGAAGCAAAACGAAATCACAAATAGAAATGTCATTGGAAATTCAAAAATTAAAAAGGAAAATGCAGTTCCCATCACTTCATTGTATTTGGGCCATTCCTGTATCGAGAGTACCCGCTAAGGGCCCTGTGTGCTTATGGGAAACCTGGAGGAACTCATAGCACAGCCTGGACATGAAACTCAACTGCTCCCAGGTGCCGCAGTAAAACCCTTTCCCTGCTGTGATGTTGATGATTTTATGAAAATATGCTAATGGGTCTGAATATAATGTAACTGGAACATACTTCATGCAAAAGGTCTCTTGTGCAGTATCATTACAAAACTTATTACCTACTGTGTGTGTTCAGCCTATTTGTATGAACCGATCATTCCTGTATCTGAAGCTAGAAATATGAACTATAACTCTGAGGTCCTGTTGTAATGATGCAAAGTGTGGGCCATTAACAGTGGCTTGGACTCTTGATGGCTTCCATTAACCAGGACAATTGACTGGAGATGGCTCTGTCCTGCACCATCTGTGAGTCAGGCCAGGAACAATGAAGGCTTGGGGTCTCACAGGACATGTGGCCATGTCACCTGGTACAGGAATCCATCTTAAACCTGGGGCTTTTCCCCAGGAGCGAGACAAAAGATTCCTGCCTTGTACCAAAGCTGTATAAGGGGGTGGAACAGAAGAAAGGTGGCTGAGGTCATGAGAAATCCCCTAGCTACCACCTGAGCTGGAACAAGGACTATACCAGGTGAAAAGATTGGGCCCAGACAAGAAATAAGTCTAGTCTGCAAAAGAAGCTTGTTGGAAGATCACTGAGGGTGAGATTTTATCTGTATTGAGTTTCATACTGTATTAGTCTTAGACTTGCATGTTTTTGTTTTATTTTGCTCTATGGAGAATACAAACTCCACAGAGAAGGAAAAGTTAATGCCTTAGAAAAATCTGTGTGTGTTAGAGTGTCTAGGAACCACTCTCCTATAGCTTCTTTTCTCTGATTTCCTTTAGAAAATCTGAAGCAGGGAGCAGAAAACCATTGTCTTTTCTGAGGTGTGAGCTCAGGACCTACTGAGTATGAGACTGACATGCTGCCAACTATGCTAAGAAGGCCCAGGAAAATGTTTAGGCTCAGTGCATATAGGATCCTCCTACAGCAGTGACTGGAGCAGGGAAGGAGCTGGAAGAAGCAGAGAGTTCTGGTGCCCACAGTCCTGTCCTGGCCTCTTTCTCAGCAGCAAAGAAATCAATTTGCCCTTCCAGTGAACAATCTGCTGGAACTAATGGCAGCACAGGGGGGATGTTTCTAAAGTATGCACCCACCTCTACATTTTAGAACTTACTCTCCTTTTTCTAGTATAGCACTTTGTGTATGAATTAGGCAAAACAAACTACACAGGTAAGAGAAACAAGGTCTTGAGAGAAAGCTTGAACTCATAACCCCAACAGATGGCCCCCCTGCACTAACCAGTTGCACCCCTGAAGATGTTTTTTAAACACATTTGGGAAGCAGGCAGTTATCAGTCTCTGTGGTTCACACCTTTGCCTGGTAATTGAAAGGCTGCTGGTTCAAACTTAACTCAAGATGCAGCTTTTCAGCGATGAGACTCCAGTACATTTTAACAGGAAGAAAATCTCCTCTATTCTGGCTTTGCCCCATTAGACTCCTTCTGCCCATCTTCTCCCCCTCCCCCAGTCTCTTTCCTTCCCCACTGGGGCCATGCAGAGAGGAGCCCCAGTCAGTCTCTGTCACAGAGAGTCTGTATCCCATAAAGGGAGGAGGGGTCTCTCTAAAACACTGATAATGAGGAGGGAGTGGTGTGTGTGGTTAGGGGAGACAGGATGGAGAACTAACAGTGGGGCACAGAGAGATTCCCAGATTTGGGAGATCCCTGCTGCCCCCCATCAGCCAGCTGTGAGAAGAACAACTGTGGGGGTGGGGGGGTCTCCACATGCTGCCCCCGCCCCAACTGCCAACTGTGGCAATGGGAGCTGCAGGGGTGGAGTCTGCGGGCAGCAGTGTGCACAGACGCCTCTGGCCCTCCAGCTTAGGGGCTGCGGGTTGCTTTCGGGAGATGCCCGAGGTAAATGCTGCACCCCTCACCGTCTCCTGCAACCCCTACCCCAGCCCAGACCCCACACCTGCACCCAACCTCCCTCCAATAGCCTGCCCCCCACACTGCCTCCTTCACCACAACCCCCTGACTGAGCCCAGACCCTGCACCCAAACTCTCCCAGAGCCCAACCCCTCTCCCTCCCACAACCAAACTCCTTCCCAGAGCCTTAGGCAGGTGTGTGGGGCAGGACTTGGTCCCATTCTGGGCACCACCAAAAATTATACAAACCTCCTGCCCAACCGTCTGCTGATGCACCTCAGCCCACACCCATGCAGGGTTTGAAGCTTTCGTTGCTTAAATTCCAGGATGCGGAGGATTTCAGCTCCCCTTTGCCCAGAGGGAACCTTCACCCCACTCCTAACCAGGTTCTTGTCCATGGGATCACTGTAGGGGGGCTGGGTCCCTCGGTGTCTTTTCTCTGTCTAGGTGCAATAACTGGGGGCATCTGAGCACCCAGGACCTTCTGTGGGGCTGCCATTCCCCTTCCCCTTCTGTGGTCCCATCTGCCATTGACTCCAGCCTTTTTTCTATCCATCGTCAGCACCATCCCAAGCCAGCAGCACTCGCCTCAAAAAGACAGAGTCCAGTGGCACCTTACAGACTAACAGACATATTGGAGCATAAGCTTCCGTGGGTGAATCCCACTTTGTGAGATGAATATAGTGGAAATTTGCAGGGGCAGGTATAAGTATGCAGGCAAGAATCAGTCTAGAGATAAGAAGGTTAGTTCAATCAGGGAGGATGAGACCCTCTTCTAGCAGTTGAGATGTGATCACCAAGGGAGGAGAAACTGCTTTTGTAGTTGGCTAGCCAGGCACAGAATTCCCACTCCATTCATCTGACGAAGTGGGGATTCACCCACGAAAGCACATGCTCCAATACATCTGTTAGTCTAGAAGGTGCCACAGGACTCTGTCGCCTTTTACAGAGCCAGACTAACACGGCCACCCCTCTGATACTCAAAAAGACAGTGTCCCCTGCTGGGAGTAAATCACTGACCTCTCTCTACCCTGCCCCTCTGTTTCCTTGCCTCTCAGTCTGTGCAGATGGGACCTTTCCCTCCAGTGCTGGAGGATTCGCCCTTCTCATCTACCATTGTCCCAAGCAGCACAGCGGGTGGGAATCTTAAATGTACCGCGGTGACTTAGGAGCAGAACCCCCCCAGACCTTCCATGCAATTGTCACTTGCCCCTCACTGAGCAGGACTGAAACTGGTGCAGGGAGACTGGTGGGCCACATCCCCTCTGGGCATGAGCAAAGCAGCAGGGTGAAAAAATGATCATAAAGATGCTGGGGATAGAACCCAGGGCCTCATATATGCAAAGCATGTGCTCAACCACTGAGCTACATCCCCTAGCAGGTTGTGTTTGCTATGGGTTACACTCAAAGCCCTCCTGTTTCCAGAGCATCCAGTGACCTATAAGCTTCACGAGAAGCCCATTCCCCTCTCTGAGGACCAATCCTGCTCTCCTGGAGGTGACTTGTTCATAGGGGTCACTTTTCAGCAGGGCCAGATTCTATGTGTGGGGCAGAGAGAGTGGCTGCCCTGGTCTCAGGGTGCAGAGATACACTCAGCCCTCTCCCCTGCATTGGGTTGGGGGTGAGGCAATCCCCTGCTGCAAGGTCATGGTGGGGGATGCTGTGAGCAGCGCAACACCTCACCCTGGTGGCAGAAGTGGTGTGGGGAGCTCCAGGTGTTTCTAGGATCTGCTATTTCCACCTGCCTGTAAACTCCAGCTTTCCCCAGCACATTCACTGCGGAGCAATTGGGTCACTGTTTCCATGGCTGAACAGCAAAGAATGGCTCCCAGTTTCCCTTCTATCGGCAGCAGGATTAGCCTGTGTCGGTGGTTAATGAGGTGGATCTAGTTGTAGATTGTTATTCGTTCCCCACCTTGACAATTCACACAGTCCCTTTCCCAGGCAGATTCCCAGCACCTCAGTGATCCTGGTAGCAGGGTTGGGTCCTGAGATTTTCAGGGTTCTTTTCCCCTCCACCTGGAGTGAACTCAGCTTTTCCCCATCCCAGACAATCCATGAAATAGCAACAGGGGCATAAAGAAAGAGAGGGAACATCTCACGGCCAGGGCTGGATGTGCCCAGAGCCCCCTGCTTGTCCATTGTTTCCATGGAATTTGGCCCCCTGCTTTGCACAAGGGACAGAGAAAGATCTTGCTGTTCCTGTGTCTGTGCAAGGAAAATTGTGCTTCTGTATGAAAGAGAGGCGGGAAATGGCCCCAATGATGGGGCAATAGCCTCAGGGTTAAGAGCAAAGGACAATGATGGGAAGGTTCATAATTGACTCAGTAGTTGCATACAAAGGTGCAGGTTTGGCAGTGACACTGGGAAATTCTGGCTCCTTCTCAGGCTCAGGGTGGCCACCCCGGTCTAGATGTAGAAGTTACAACATTTAAACTTGAAAGAGGGGCCAATTTCCCCATCATTTCACACCTTTACACCCAAACACGATGACTTTCTGAATGAACCCTCCTCGTTCAGCCAGAAGATCTTGGGGTGGATGTAGGAGTCACTGGGTAAAATTCTCTGGACTCTGTTCTGAATCAGGTCAGAGCAGAGGTACCTAGTGATCTAGTCTGGCTGTAAAATCTATAGATCAACACCATTAATATGAAATTAATCCTCAGAAATGGCTGTTCCCCACCCATACCCCAGCAAAGGGCTCTCCAGGGAAGGGGGCTGTTGAGGAAGGGAAGAAGAAAGACGTCCTTCTCCCCCTGGAGGAACTGGGCTCTGCACTTTGGACAGAAAGGAGGGGAAGGAAATGGCCACACGATGGCAGCAGAACCTAAGAAATGAAACACAATAGGCTTATGTCCACACTGCAATGTAACACCCACGGCTGCCCCATACCAGCTCAGGCTCCCGGGGCTTGGGCTGTGGGGTGGTAAATTTGCAGTGTAGACATCTCGGCTCAGGCTCAGTACTGGGCTCTGAGACCCAACAAGGCTGGGAGGGAGTTTAGCAAGTAAAAAAGGTAGAACGGCAGTGGAGTATTACCCTGGTCTCAATGGCATTTCTCCATCGGTCTGTCTGCTTTGGGGCAGGGACAATAACACGTCCTGCTGCTTTTGTTATTTCAAAGGGTGGTTTAGGATTTTCATTCTCACACATGGTGCATGAAGCAGGACTCAACCCTCCGTGCAAACTAAACGAGCTGCACACAGATTCTGGCAGCCACAATGAGCATTCAGTGTGAGAGCTCAGACCTGCCCCTGTCCCAGAGGGACGGGATCATCTGTGAGGGGACCGGACCACTGACCTATCAGCTCCTAACTCCCAAACTTTCAGTAACTATCCTCAGTGCCCGTGAGTGTAATTTAAACCATCAAAAGAGTCATAGTGGGCTAGACCATAGTCTGGACTTCAGGTCTGGAAAAGAACTGGCACAATCCATAGACCAGGTTGTTATATAAAATGCACATGGATTTTAACCCTTCACATACAGTAATGGGAAAGTTCTTGGTTCAGGCTTGTAACAGTGATGGAATAAACTGCAGATTCAAATCAAGTCTCTGGAGTCAATCCACAGCTGGGATGGGTCATTCAGTCCTTTGTCTAGAGCTTCAGTTTGTAGCAAAGTCCCTCCAGAGGTATGAAGCAGGATTGAAGACAAGATGGAGACGAGGCATCAGCCTTTTATAGTCTCTTGCCATGTGGTCTTTGCTTTCTTTGTCCCAAGGACACTCTATCCAGCACGTGGCATAGAAAAACCTTAGAGTTCTGTCCATAGGCAGGTCCCTGCAGACCTTGCTGAGTCACAAGGCGTATCTGCCTTCTCTCAGTGGGTCAATTGTGTAGCTGATGTTCCTTAATGGGCCATCAAGCAGGCTAGGCAGAACTGACACCAACTTATCTGGGGTGTTCCCCAGAAGCAGAGCACAAGTTTGAACTATGGACAGAACAGAGCCAATACTTATAACGTCAACTACAAAAATGATACACATCTAGAGATAGCATCATTATAATCAGCCAATCAGAACCTCTCCATAGACCCCTTACACGACAACCTTTCTACAATATTGGCTGCAAATATAGAACAGTGGTCGCAACGGTGATCTGTACAGTTACAGATTATGTCAATAACGTCACAGGAGGTGACACGGCATCAGCGAGACTGATAGTGGAATACTGCCTCCAGTTTTGGTGTCCTCAATTGAAAAAGATGTTGTGAAACTGGAGCTGGGGCAGCAAAGAGCCACCAAATGTCCTGAGGGCTGGAAAAATGCCTTCTAGTGAGCTATTGAAAGAGCTCAACCTGTTTAGCTGATCAAAAGAAGATTGAAAGGTGACTTCATTGAAGTGTTGAAATGCCTTAATGGAGAGAAAAGATTGGGTATTAAAGGGCTCTTTAATCTAGCAGAGAAAGGAATAACAAGACCCAATGGCTGGAAGGTGAAAAGAGACAAATTCATATTACAACTAAGGCACAAATATTCAACAGCGAGGATGATTCATCACAGGAACAAGCTACCAAGGAAAATGATGGATTCTCCATCTCCTGATGTCATTTCATGAGGACTAGATGCCTTTCTGGAATGTATTTGCCCCAAAAGTAGCTATTGTGTCATGCAGGAGGCCTGTGATATGCAGGGGGTCAGATTAGATGCTCTAATGGTCTCTTCTGGCCATAAAGTCGACTCATTTCTGAAAAACTGAGTGTAGCATTGGGAGCAGCATCTGATGTTTCCCTGTCTAGCCGGCTTGCTGCCTAGAACGAACGCTTCTTGAGTGGGGTGATCCTCAGGAGTAGCTCAAACCTGCAAAGTGCCTGGCCAGGGCAGGACATTGGCACAGCGAGGAGGGTGTGGCAGTGACATCACAAAGGCCTTTTGCAGGACCTCAGCCTATTGGTCCAAGGTGGTGGGAGGTGGTGACCTCACAGAGAGATGCTGACATCAGCCAGGCAGGATGGGGCGAGGGGCCAGGGAAACCTCAGAGACCCCTGTGGCTTTGCTGCAGCAAGTCTCCTTCTCCAGGTCTCTCTCTGAGGACTGAGAGAGTATTGGGGTTCACGGACGTGAGCGCCAGGAGGAACCTCTTTCGAGTTTTCTCCTTCCCTTTTAGTGATTTTACTAGAAAACAGCCGTCCCTGTTTAGAAGGTAAGAGCCTCCTGGAGGTTTGAAACCTGTTCAGTCTGATCCATCTGGTGAGAGTTGAATTCTAGGCATGGAAAACACGAGCTTAAGGAGGTAGAATGTTTTTACGCACCTAGGATTTTGGCCCTTAGAATCACGGGACATTGGGGATTGTCCTTTGTGTTTCACCTTTTCCTCCATCCATCCATCCCTCGCTGTGTGTGTGTGTGTGTGTGTGTGTGTGTGTGTGTGTGTGTGTGTGTGTGTGTGTGTGTGTGTGTTGCATCGGAGTGCTCTGCAGTTCCCACTGTGGGAGGTCCACCCATAAATGTGGGGCTGAAATAGTGCTCAGGCAGTGATCCCCACCAGTGACCTGGTCCATCCTTTGGGCTCTCTGGTGAGAACCCTCAGCCTCCCGTCCTCAGTCTCTACCCTGATTGGCTGAGCAGGGGGTTATTGACAGGGAGGAGACTCAGGTCCTTGTTGGTCTCTTTTAAGACCAAGAAAATAAGTCAGAACCAGTTCTATGTTTGATGAATTTTGCTGCTTCTCTGCATTAATGGTCTCTGAGCAGTTCATGATTCTCTCTAATATTGCAGTTCTCCTCAAATACTTGCTGAATAATTCCTGTGCACTGTTGCTTGTCTGGAGCTCATCTGAGAGCACTTTATTCAGGTCATTCAATGTCTGAAATTCAAGATCCGACGGTTAGTTTGAAAATCAGGGCTCTTGGGTCCTATTCCCAACTCTGCCACTGACTGGCTGTGTGACCTAATACAAGTAAATTCTCCTTTCTCAGCCTCAGCTTCTCCCTCTTTCAAGTAGGGATAATAATGATCCGCTCCTACCTACGTCACGGTGGGTGGAGGCAGGTCCGGCTCTAGGTTTTTTGCCACCCTAAGCAAAAAAACTTTGGCTGTCCCCACCCCAGCCCTGGGCCCCCCCACACACTCCCCTGCCGCCCCAGACCTGGGCTCTGCCCCCTCCACCCACACCCCCTGCCATCCCAGCCCTGGGTCTCCCCTCCTGACCCTCACCCCCTGCCATCCCAACCCTGGGCTCCCCCCCACCTGCACCCTCCTTCCGTCCCAGCCCTGGGTCACTGGTAACTTGCTCCCAGGGCGGGTCATTCAGGAGGAATTTTGGATGTGCACAGAACACAGACAGGACTGGTTCCGCATGGTTATAGAACTGCAGTAAAGTGGAACAATTTTCAGCTTGTGTGATTGGACGAGATCTGGATGCATATTGTAAGACTGTCCTCCATAAATGAGGAAAAGTTGAGGTGCCTTTATTATTCTTTGTTTCTATGGGGAATTTGCCAGTGCAATATCAGTGTCTTCCTTTTAAACAAATAAAACTAGAAGAAAAAAGGCAATGGCTGTTGAAAATAGCAATTCCAGTCCTAAAAACCACTGGGAAGCAGTTCTTGCTCAAATTTAACCAACTGTAACTACAGCAAATGACAGTAGATCAGCATATTTGATTTGGGAGAAATGAAGTAACAGCTGCCCAAACTGAGCTCGAGCGCTCCTGAATGCTGAGGTGTTCAAATCTGGAAGGCAGGCGCTAGATTCCCTTTCTGAACATTAGCTAAATCTGGAAAGGAAAAGTCAATTTCTGCTTCCATGGCTCAGGAGTGGAAATCCTCCTACATGCCTGGTGCTGTATCTAGAGCTGCCCAGGTCCAGCAGAGCCTCCCCTCCCTCACTTTTCATTTTAACTTCTGGTGGGATCCACGTAACTCCCTTGCCAGGCTTCAGCTAGAGAGGGGCCCTGTCCATTCAGTCCCCCCAATTCCTTCTTTGGGGGCTGCCAGGTGAGGTCACAGCAGTATCCCTCAGGCTGTCTGGGGATGTCTTCTGAAGGGGAGATCTGGGGGAAAGCTTTCCAGTCCAAAAAGTCAGTGGCTGGAGGGGGAGGGGGGGCACCATTTTCAGTAGTTTAATGTTTGGTACTGCAGTGAGTGACTGCTGTGAGCAGTGATATAGCGACCCCCCCGCTGGGTCTTTGAATGAGGCTTTATACTGGGGGCGGGGAGGGATGAGGAGGCAAGCGGCGAGTCGGTGGATGGAAAGGGGCAAATCTCCCAGATTCAAAATCTGGGACTGTGTCTGTTGGTCCTTTTTGCTGCTTTTCTCTGGGCTGGGGGTTGTCCCAGTGCTGCACAGAGGGGGTTCCCACAGGAAGGTGCTTGCTCCTAACCCCCGAGGCCGTCAGTGTGTCGGCTCTTCTCTAGCCAGCCCACTTGCCAAGTCTGATTGGCCTTGGTCGGGCTCCCAGCCCCTCTCCAAGGGTTGCAGCTGTCTGGAGGTGCTGCCTTCCACGCCTTCCTCAGTCCCACCTCATTCACTCCACAGGGCGATGGATTACCAAGGGGGGGAAGATCTTATTCCACTTCTAGCAAAAAGACATTTTTCTGTTACCTTAATTACACTACCTTAGGGGCCCCATATAACATATTACCAAGGTTCAATACAAAGTCATAGACAAGTTATACAAAAATGCGTAATGCAGAGATTTATCTACAACCGCATTGAGTGACTGCTGTGTGCAGTGATATAGTGACCCCTGGGTCTGTGAATGAGGCTTTACACTTGCGGGGGAGGGTGAGGGGGCAAGTGGGGAGCAGGTGGGCGAGCGGGTGGACAAGTGGCAGGTGGGCACAGAGGTGAGCAGTGAGCCAGCAGGGGCTCTAGGGGTGGGCACGGGAGTTTCTGGCAGGGGAGGGAGGAGGTGAAAGGAGGCGAGTGGTGGGTGGGGCACTGACTAGCAGGAGATGCAGCAGGCAAGTGGGGGGCTAGGGGGTGAAGAGGGGTGTGATGGTGTGAGCTGGTCACCCTATGGAGGCCGTTTCTTCTCCCTCCCCCAAACCTTCCCTTTCGGCCCACAGCTGTTTCAGGCGGGCGGCGCTGGGGAAGGAGGGTTTGTTTCTGTGGGGCGGGCAGTGCTGGGGGGGGGTGTTTCCACAGGGATGGGTGGCGCTGGGGGGGTGTTTCAAGGGGGCTGGGTGTCACAGCGGGGGGCCAATTTTATATTCTTGGCTTGGGTGTAAAAATAGCTAGTTACGGCTCTGGGACCCCATATTGCGCTAGGTGCTGTACAATCCCTGGTCAACACTGGGACACCCAGGGGGTTCGCCTCAATTTCCCTGAGCCTCTGCTGCCCAACTGCTTCTGACTCCATCTGGATCACCCCCCCCCCACAAAAAACCCACCTTTCCAAACTGTCCTTCTTTCCCTGCCCCCTAATTCTGCTTTCACACCCTGGGACCATCTCCTCTCTTCATCCCCCACCCCCAGGTGAGCAGAGATGGAGGCAACTTCAGCCACTGGAGCCAGCCCCAGCGAGCGCTGCAGCCCGCCCGAGGGGTGTTTGCAGACACAGGAAGGGAGCAGCTGGGAGTGGCGGGTGCTGGGAAGAAGGAGGCAGGAGAACAAATCCCAGGGGTGGGGCAGCTCCTCAGGGCGGGGCTCTGGCACAGCCCGGGGGCGGGGCTGCTCCTCAGGGCGGGGCTCTGGCACAGTCCAGGGGCGGGGCAGCTCCGGGGGCCGGGGCTCGGGCACCCCCGGGGGGCGGGGCCGCTCCTTGGGGGGGGGCGCGGGCTCTGGGTGGGGGGGGGGCAGTTCCTGGGGGCGGGGCTCTGGCACAGCCCGGGGGCGGGGCAGCTCCTGGGGCGGGGCTCTGGCACAGCCCAGGGGCGGGGCTCAGGCTGGGGCGGGGCAGCTCCTGGGGCGGAGCTCTGGCACAGCCCGGGGCAGGGCAGCTCCTGGGGGCGGGGCTCTGGCACAGCTCGGGGCAGGGCAGCTCCTGGGGCGGGGCTCTGGCACAGCCCGGGGCAGGGCAGCTACTGGGGCGGGGCTCTGGCACAGGCCGGGGCAGGGCAGCTCCTGGGGCGGGGCTCTGGCACAGCCCGGGGCAGGGCAGCTCCTGGGGCGGGGCTCTGGCACATTGTGACGCAGGAGCCCGGGCTCAGCAGCTGCTCCCTGGTGGCCACGTGCTGCCAGCAGCGCTGGAGCCGCCCGGGCCGGAGCGGAGCCGCTGTTCTCAGCTGCAGCAGGAGCTGCCCCCGGCCCCGCTGGGCTCCAGGTGGGGACAGAGCCTGGGCCCGGGGCTCCCCTGGGTGCGGCTGGCGGGGCGGGAGGGGAGAGGCCGGAGCGGCAGGCGGGGAAGGGCGGTGGGGCAGGCGGGGGGTTGATCGGTCTCTGGGCACCAGGGGAGCCCCGGGGCAGAGTGTGTGTGTGAGTGTCCCGGGCCCAGGCGTGCGCATGGGGGGAGCCCCGGTACCCCAATGCCCTGAGCCCCGGCTGGGGAGGCTGCTCCCCCCTCCCGTGGGGGCTCCGGGGGGGGGAGGCTGCGGCGGCTGCAGGCGGGTGCTCGGCCCCCCCCCCGGGAATGACCCGCTGTCGGCAGCTTGTGGCGCCTCCTCCGCGGAGCTTTTCCCCGGGGGCGGCCTGGGCGCAGCTGCGATTAGCTGTTTGCTAGGCAGGCTCCGCTCCGCTGCTCCCCCCCGCTCCTGGGGGGCTGAGTGAGCCCCCCCAAACAGCCCCAGGGGTCGGTGGGGGGGCGGGGCCAGCAGCAGCAGAGCCCCCCCCCGCTCCCCTGGGGCTGCCCCGCCCCGCTCGGGCTGGGGGCTCTGCCAGGGCCCCCGCGTGAATCGCTGCTCCCTGCCCGCCAGGCTCGGCTCCGGCCACAGCAGCGGCGGGTGCCCCGGGGAGCCCAGCTGGGCTGGGGCAGGGGGAGGGGGCGGTTGGGGGGAGGAGAAGCTCCAGATCCCGGCGTGGGGGGGGGGGAGGAGCTGAGCTGGAGAAGCCCCTTACTGGGCAGGAGCTACGCTGGGGGCCCAGCCCCATCCCCCATCCATGGATGGATTTAGCCCAGGAGGCAGGGTCAGTGTTGGCCCCATTGGGCAGGCGGGATCTAGGGCACAAAGAGGTGAAGTGACTTTCCCAAGGCTAAGCAGGGAGTCTGTGGCAGAGCAGAGACTCAAACCCAAAACACCTGAGCCTGAGTCCTGTGCCTTAACCACTAGGCAACCTTCCCACCGAAGGAGAGGGAACCTCCTCCGCCACTTTGAGTGTGTGGGTGGGAGCAGCCACTAGACAGAGCTGCCAGGAGGTGGGAAGGGGGGTTGGATAGTTGGGGGGTGATTAGGGGTTGGGGGGGTCTCTGGAGGGGGCGGTCAGGGGACAAGGAGCAAGAGGGTTGGATGGGTTGAGGGTTCGGGGGGGTGCCTGTCGGGCGGTGGAGCGGGATTGGAGCAGGCAGGGAGCAGAGGGGGTTGGATGGATCAGGATTTCTGGGGGCCTGTCGGGGCGGGGAGCGGTTGGATGGGGCGTGGGAGTCCCGGGGCTCTGTCTGGGGGCAGGGGTGTGGGTAAGGGGCAGGGGGACAGGTAGGGGGTAGGGTCCTAGGGAGGCAGTTACAGTGGGGGGGTCTCAGGAGGGGGCAGTCAGGGGACAAGGAGAAGGGGGGGTTGGGAGTTCTGAGGGGGGCAGCCGGGGGCAGGAAGTGGGAGGTAGTGGATGGGGTGGGGCTAGGGCGGAGCTCCCTGGGTGCGCACCCTAATGAAATGTGCTGCGCACGCCTATGGTCACGGGGGTGAGCTACTTGCATCCTTTTCCTATTTGTGCCATTTCTTTCCCTCTCAAAACCTGATAACAATTCTCTCTGGTTCTTCCCCTTCTCTCTCCCCTCCCCACATGTGGCTAGAAAATCCAAGGAGATTCCCTTGTTTTCCCTAAAATTATTGACTCTCTCATCTCTTATTTTCCCTATTTTGTCCATAATTCTTCAATTCTCCTCAGCTTTGGGATGTGAACCCAGCCCGTTTATCTGCAGCAATTTGTCCTTGGGTAGGTGGAATTTGCTGTCCTGTGTCACTCCCCCAGCGTGGGTGGGGGTCAGTAGGTGCTGGCTGGGGGAGCCCGCAGACACGGCTGCCTCTGGGGGGGAGATGAGGGGGCCGATCTCTGCCAGCAACAGGACATGGCCGCACAGGAGGGGAAGGGAGGAGCCAGTGTCCCTATGGAGCCTGCCCAGCCCCTTTGGTTCTGCTCCTTTCCAGCATTTTGTTCAGAGACTTTATTACTGGGGAGGCTGAAAAATCTCCCTGTGGGCTTAGCCTGGCAGGAGGGCCCAGGTCTCCCCTGCAATAAAGAGATGGAGCATGTTCCCAGCATGGCAGAACCTAGGCTGTGTCTCTGCAGGGAAAGATCCTGGGGGAATCGTGATGTGACATGAACTAAAGCCTGTTCTGAAACCTCCACAACTGCCCTTCTCGCCCTGCCAGGCTGCAGGATGTCGTCCATGTTTCGCTCCAGCTCATCCCATCCTCCCATGGGACAGGGAAGGGAAACGGCTGCTGTGGAGCCAGTTCAGGTTGGTATTTTTTGGTGGGGGAGGGGGGTTCTGGTGGGTTCCTGCTGAAGGGACAGCAAATACACAGGAGGTGGGAGGCTTGGGCAGTCTGGCTTGGAGGTTGGAGTAGCCAAAACATTCATGGGTGGAGAATGGGAGGAGGCCAGGGTGTAGCAAACCTGTTGGGATTTGTTTAATATGCGGCTTCCATTCTAGGAACAGACCCAAGTAGCTCTTGTGTCATGCAGGGGGCCTGTGATATGCAGGGGGTCAGATTAGATGCTCTAATGGTCTCTTCTGGCCATAAAGTCGACTCATTTCTGAAAAACTGAGTGTAGCATTGGAAGCAGCGTCTGAGGTTTTCCTGTCTAGCCGGCTTGCTGCCTAGAACGAACGCTCCTTGAGTGGGGTGATCCACAGGGAGTAGCTCAAACCTCCAAAGTGCCTGGCCAGGGGCAGGACATTGGCCCAGCAAGGGAGGGGTGTGGCAGTGACATCACAAAGTCCTTTTGCAGGCCTCAGCCTATTGGTCCACAGTGGTGGGGAGGTGGTGACCTCACAGAGAGATGCTGACATCAGCCAGGCAGGACAGGGGCGAGGGGCCAGGGAAACCTCAGAGACCCCTGTGGCTTTGCTTCAGCAAGTCTCCTTCTCCAGGTCTCTCTCTGAGGACTGAGAGAGTATTCGGGTTCACGGACGTGAGCGCCAGGAGGAACCTCTTTCGAGTTTCCTCCTTCCCTTGTAGTGATTTTACTAGAAAACAGCCATCCCTGTTTAGAAGGTAAGAGCCTCCTGGAGGTTTAAAACCTGTTCAGTCTGATCCAGCTGGTGAGAGTTGAATTCTAGGCATGGAAAACACGAGCTTAAGGAGGCAGAATTTTATTCCGCACCTGGGATTTTGTCCCTTAGAATCACTGGGGACATTGGGGTTTGTCCTTTTTGTTTCACCTTTTCCTTCCTCCCTCCCTCCCTCCTCTCTCTTTGTCTCTTGCTTCTTTTGTCCTTTTTCCTGTTCTCCTCCCAACACCAGGAGGGGTGTGTGTGTGTGTTGCGGGGGAGGGCTCTGCAGCTCCCACTGTGGGAGGTCCACCCAAAAATGTGGGGCTGAAATAGTGCTTGGGCAGTGATCCCCACCAGTGACCTGGGCCATCCTTTGGGTTCTCTGGTGAGAACCCTCAGCCTCCCTTCCTCAGTCTCTACCCTGATTGGCTGAGCAGGGGGTTATTGACAGGGAGGAGACTCAGGTCCTTGTTGGTCTCTTTTAAGACCAAGGAAATAAGTCAGAACCAGTTCTATGTTTGATTAATTTTGCTGCTTCTCTACATTAATGGTCTCTGAGCAGTTCATGATTCTCTCAAACGTTGCAGTTCTCCTGAGATACTTGCTGAATAATTAGTGCGCACTGTTGTTGGTCTGGAGCTCATCTGTGAGCACTTTATTCAGGTCATTCAGTGTATGAAATTCAAGATCCGATGGTTAGATTGAACATCAGGGCTTTTGGGTTCTATTCCCAGCTCTGCCCCTGACTGGCTGTGTGACCTAAGAGAAGTCAATTCTCCTTTCTCAGCCTCAGCTTCTCTCTCTTTCGAGTAGGGATAATAATGATCTGCTCCTACCTAGCTCAACACACTCCCTCTTCCCCAGCACACACACTGTCTCTCCCAGAACACAAACAGTCTCTACCCCGCCACGCACACGCAGTTGAAAAGCAGCTGGCAATCTAGTAAGATGCCCGTGGAACGGTGGGATAGAGAAACCTGCATCATGTGATGCTGTACCAGTCCGTGAGGCATTGCAAACCCTTCCCAAAACACCCTGCAGCCAGTTGCACAGTGGGATAGTTGCCCACAGTGCACTGCTCTCTGTTGCCATCCAAGAACTGCTAGCATGAATGTGCTCTGGTGACACAAGGGGCATAGGGAGGACATTCAATAGCTGTTTTAACTAAACACTTTAACTAAAGCAGCAATGCCGGGGGGTTGGTGGCTTCTTTGTTTCCTCAACCTGGAGTAAACTCAGCTTTTTATTCCATTCTTGATGCTTCATGGAATAACAACAGACGACCGAAGAAAGACGTGGACAGGGTGGGTCTCAGGGGAGGGGCAGAGAGGTTCGAGCGGTGGGCAGAGCAGGTCTCGGAGGTGGGGGCAGTGGGCAGGGCAGGTCTCAGGGGAGAGGCAGAGAGGTGTGGGTGGTGGGCAGGGTGGGTTGCAGGGATGGGTCAGAGCTGTGGCGGCTGGTGGGCAGACCTTGTGGTAGGGGGTGGAGAGGCACGAGCAGAAGGCAGGAAGGCCTTGGGGGAGGAGGGGAGCGAGCGAAAGGTGGCTCAGCAGTCCTCAGCCAAAGAGGAAGAGTGGGGGTGGGAAGTGGCCAAATAGCAAGGGGGGAGCACAGGTGGGGTCTCACAGAGAGAAGGGGGGGCAGTGCCATGGTCTGGGCAGCAATGGGCCCCCCACTTCCAGGGAGCTTCCAGCGCTCACACCCAGCCTCCCCAAATGCAAGAGCCATGGGCCACCTATTCTCTTCATCTTCACTAACCAAGCCCCTCCCCAAGCTATGTTGATGGGAGAAGCCCTCCTGTTGGCACAGCGCTATCAGCACTGGGGTTAGGCTGATATAACTGCATTGCTTAGGGAGGTAAATTTTTCACACCCCTGAGTAATGTAGTTACACCGATCTAATTTTGTAGTGTAGACCTGTCCAAAGAACCTTGGGAGTAAAACTTCCCCTGCTCCTCTGCTTTACTGAATCCAAACACCAGCAAAGCTTGTCAGGCCCAGATGGAGGTTGGCAGAGAGTCAGGTGTGTGGAGACATGATCCCTTCAGCAGCTGTAGGCACCATGGCTTAGCTGGCTAAAACCACTGTTTTGTATACAGGAGATCCTGGGTTCAAGTTCCAGTGGTACCTTACTGAGTTGCTTTTGGGGCACCTGGTATTGGCTACTGTCAGAAGACAAGATTCAGAGCTAGATGGACCTTCGGTCTAGCCTAGTGTGGTTTTTCTTATGGTTTAAATTACACTCACAGGCACTGATGATAGAGTTACTGAAAGTTTGGGAGTTAGGAGCTGATAGGTCAGTGGTTCAGTCCTCTCACAGACGACCTCCTCCCTCTGGGACGGGGCAGGTCTGAGCTCTCACACCAAATGCTCACTGTGGCTGCCAGAATCTGTGGGCAGCTCATTTAGATTATGCCGAGGGTTGAGTCCTGTTTTGTGCACCGTGTCTGAGAATGAAAATCCTAACCTGCCCTTTGAAATAACAAAAGCAGCAGGACGTGTTTCTGTCCCTGCCCCAGAGCAGACAGACCAATGGAGAAATGCCATGAGTCCAGGGTAATACTCCCCTGCGGTTTTACCATTTCCACTTGCTAAACCCCCTCCCAACCTGCTGGGCTCCTGGAGCAGGGGACGGAGCCTGAGCCGAGACACGGACACTGCAACTTTACAGCCCAAGCCGCATGACCCTGATTAATGTGACACGGGCCAGTCGTGGGTGTTTCATTGCACTGGAGACGTAGCCTAATGTTATGTCTGCACTGCGATTAACACACCCAGGGCACCTGTCGCAAAGCCCGGGTCAGCTGACTCAGGGTTATGGGGCTTGGGCTGCAAGACTATAAAATTACAGGGCAGACAGATGAGCTTGAGCCCAACCTCTGAGACCCCCCGAGGGGTGAGGGTTTCCGAACCCAGGCTTCAGTGTGAACACAAATATCTGCACCACAGTTTTTAGCCTCTCAGCTTTAGCTTCATGAGCCCACGTCAGATGGTCCAGGCCAGCCATGCGGCCATCTTTATCCCAGGAGAGATGGACTCTAAGGGTACGTCTCCATTGCAGTGTCAGCCCAGGTGTGGCACGCTGTGCTCAAAGCAGCACCCTGGAATCCCCATATTCACCAGACTCATATAATGATGATACGGTTTGTACAAAGTCTGCCTGGTGAGGTATCATTTCAAAAGTCTTGTTCTGTTGAACATTACTATTGTGTTGGATTGTGTGTGTAGCATTGGTTGGGAAGTTTTGCTCTGTGTGTGTTACTGAGATGAGGTTGGGAAATGCCCCCCACCAGCCTTTCAGGTGTGACAATGGAGGAGCCAGACCCGCTGCTGGCCCATTAAAGGGATCCACACTGCCAAGGACTATCCCAGGAACCGTGTACAATGCAGACTTCTCCGAGATAGCACAGCGACAATGGACACTGCTTGACTCACATCCTAGCAAAGGTGTCTGGCTGGAGAGTCTTGCCCGCATGCTCGGGGTTCAGCTGATCGCCATATTTGGGGTCGGGAAGGAATTTTCCTCCAGGGTAGATTGGCAGTGGCCGTGGAGGTTTTTCGCCTTCCTCCGCAGCATGGGGCAGGGGTCGCTTGCTGGAGGATTATCTGCTACTTGAAGTCTTTTAATCAGGATTTGGGGACTTCAACAGCTGAGTCAAGAGAGAGAATTATTTCAGGAGTGGGTGGGTCAGCTTTTGTGGCCTGCATCTTGTGGGAGGTCAGACTAGATGATCATAATGGTCCCTTCTGATCTTAAGTTCTATGATTCTATGATAGGTACTTCCTAGCCAGTTGGAAGAAACTATGAAAGGGGGGGTAGAGACATAATGAATTGGCCTCTCTCCCCCACAACTCAACACCTATAAACACATCTGGAGGACTGTCACGGAGTGTGGGGGAGTCTGGGCCCTGCACCCCCAGCTTCCTGCGATTCACAGTAACTCTCAGCCAGCCAGTAAAGCAGAAGGTTTATTTAGCTGACAGGAACACAATCCAGGACAGGGTCTTGCAGGCACAGATAACAGGATCCCCCCTGTTAGGTCCATCTTGGGGCCCCGGGAGCCCCACAGCCCCCATTGGGGATCAGAGCCCTGTCTGTGCTTCCCTTCTTTCCCCAGCCAGCTCCAGTCTGCCCAGCCTCCTCCAGCCCCTCCCCTCTGCTCAGCTTCTTTCCGGGCCAGGAGGTCACCTGACCCCTTTGTCTCCAACACCTTGTCGTGGCACCTTTGCAGGAGGGGCCCGGGCCATCAGTTGCTAGGAGACAGAGTGTCAGGCATTTGGATGCGCTGGCCTTTGGATTTGCTAGATACTTAAGATCTGCACACAGCACCCCAGTAAGACCAGTCCCACTTCGTCACACCTCTCCCCCCTTCGAGACCGCACTGAGCGGGTCACTCCAGCCAGTGACCTGGGGAAGTTTGAACCCCCCTACAGGGCCACAGAGGCCCCAGGCCCCCCCCCCCAGTGATGGGGGAAAGAGTTCCCCCAGGCCATTCCAGTTTCCTGCCCCCCCTGTAGGTTGGGGGGACTCGAGGGCACTCGTAGTTTGCCGGTGGGAAGGCTTATGCAGCTCATGCCCTTTCCCCCACCCAGTACCCCTGGGGTTCAAGCTGGGCTGGGGGCTTCTCCCTGCATTCCAGGCTGGGGGGCTGTGATTCAGGCTCTCTTGGTTCAGAGCCCTCCCCCTTTTTACCCTGGCCCTCCTCTGGAAAGTCTCCTCTGTGCTGGGCAAGGGTCCTACAGCCATTTTCCCCCTGTCCCGGGCCTTCCTCCCACCCTGGCAGAGGTCACAGGAGCGGCAATGCTGCCGGACATGGGGAAAGACCCCAGGCCAGTGCAGCAGCCTCTGCTGGGTACGCCAGGTTCCCTGGTGCCCTGCGAGGGGGATGTCATGGGCCCGGCACAGCAGCTGGCGGCGATACTTCTGGGGTACCACCAGCTGCCTCCTGATCCCCCCTGACTCCATTTTCCCTGGGGGAGCCCATTCTCGGTACAGGAGCCCCTTCTCCCACAGGAACCTTTTCCGGCCACCACCCCCCCCATGGTCTGTCCCCCACTGAGGTCAGCCAGGTCCCTTATCTTCCGCAAGGAGGGATCTTTCTGCACCTCGGCCTGGAACTTAGCTGCTGGGGCAGGGATGGGGACCTGTTCTCTCTCACCGGCTGGGTCTGGGGCCGCAGCCTCTCTGAGCCCTGTCCCTGGGTGTTCCTTCCCCACCAGGTCAGGGTCCGGCGCCTCGGGCCGAGTACCTTCCCCGTTGTCAGGGTGCAGTGCCCTGCGCCGACTCTGACTACGGGTCACGACCAGGGCACCCCGGGCATTGCTTGGCCAGTCCTCAAGGTCCCCCCCCCCATTAACACCTCCGTGGGGAAATGTGGGTGTACCCCCACGTCCTTGGGGCCCTCCTTGTCCCCCCACTTCAGGTGTACCCTCGCCACGGGCACCTTGAATGGGGTCCCGCTCACACCCCTTAGGGTCAGGTAGGTGTCGGGCACCATCTGATCTGGGGCCACCACCCTGGGCCGGGCCAGCGTCACCTCTGCGCCCATGTCCCAGTACCCAGTGACCTTCCTCCCATCCACCTCCCATCCACCTCCAGGGGAACAAGGCACTCGCTCCGAAGGGGCAGCCCCATGCCCACCCTGTAAACCAAAAACCCGGAGTCTGGAGCATCCAGCCCCCCAGAGGAGCAGACCTGGGGCCCTCCTCCCTCCTTCCCAGGTGGAATGCGGCCAGCCCCCCTTTCCTGGGAATGTTGCCCCTCATCCAACTGGGTCTCTACCCAGTCAACCCTCTGCGGGTTGGGTCTGCTCGATCTGTCCCTGAGCTTGGGGCACTGGGCCCGTATGTGACCTCGTTGGCCGCAGTGATAGCAGCCCATGTCTCGTGGGTCCCCTCGAGTGGGTCGGCTGGACCGGACGCCGGATGTTTCCCTTTGGTGGGGGTTCTCCATAGTCCCCTGCTGGGAGGTCCCATGGTGACTTTCTCTCTGCGTTGAGGCAGGCCTGCTCCTTTGAGACTCCTCACTGCCATCCCCTGCCCGACTGTCCACAAACTCGTCGGCCAGCCGGCCGGCGTGCTGCGGGTTCTCGGCTTCTGGTCCATCAACCACCGCCTCAGGTCAGATGGGCACTGCTCATACAGGTGCTCCAGTACGAATAGGTCAAGCAGGTCCTCTCTAGTTTGGGCCCCAGCTGTCCACTTGTGGGCATATCCCTGCGCCCGGTTGACCAGTTGTAGGTATGTGATCTCCCGGGTCTTATGTTGGCTCTGGAACCTCTTCCGGTACATCTCCGGGGTCAGCCCAAACTCGTGGAGCAGGGCCTGTTTGAACCGGTTGTAGTCCCCTGCCTCCGCCCCTTTCATTCGGCTGTACACCTCCACGGCGGTGGAGTCCAGTAAGGGGGTGAGAAACTGGATCCTGTCTGCAGGGTCAACCCGGTGCAGCTCGGAGGCATTCTCAAAGGCCATCAGGAAGGTGTCTATGTCCTCCCCCTCCTTACGCCGGGCCAGGAAGCTCTTATCAAAGCTCTGTGTAGGCTTGGGTCCCCCCTCACTCACCGCAGCTGGGGCCTCACTGCGTTTCAGCTGGGCCAGGGCCAGCTCATGTTTACGCTGCTTCCCCTTCTCCGCCCATTCCTGCTGGCGCTGGCTCTCCTCGTGTTTACGCTGGTTCTCCTTCTCCTCCCACTCCTGTCTCAGTTCTTGCCTCCTTAACTCAAGCTCTTCCCATCTCAGCTCCCTGTCATATTCCAGCCGCATCCGCTCCAGGGACAGGGAGATCCGCCGGGACGATCCCCTGCTGGCCACTGAGCCCTCGGTAGTCGCTGGGCTTCTCCTCCCCCTCTCCCTAGGCATAGGGATGGGGGGTCTCAGGGAGCCCTCAGCGGCCGGCTGACCACTCCCAGCAGGGACAGACACTGGTGTCTGCACTGCATCTGCCAGGCTGCTTCCCTCAGAGTCAGGGATCGGTTCATTCACAGGATCCCCCCTCTCCAGCTGGGCAATCAGCTGGTCTTTGGTGAGCTTCCCACTGCACAGCCCCCTCTCCTTGCACAGCTCCACCAGGTCGCACTTGTGCCGCTTGGCAAACATCTTCCTGCTGGCCGCTCGCAGGCCGGGGTGCTCACCGCTCCCCACGGGTTCCAGGGGGACCCCTAGTGTGCCAGTCCTTGAGGTCACCACCTCTCTGCCAGGGTCGAGCTGCAGATTCCTCCGCCCCTGGGACCGCTCGCTGCGATCCCCGGGGGACCCTGTTACTGCAAAGTCCTTCTCTCTGGTCACACTCTCCCAGGGGTTAATCGCCCCTAAAATCGTCCCTTCGTTTTACTGCTCCCCAGTCACTTACTGCAGGAAGCACCATCCATGGGGTGCAGTAGATCCCACTGTTCCCACCAGTTGTCACGGAGTGTGGGGGAGTCAGAGCCCCGCACCCCCAGCTGCCTGTGATTCACAGTAACTCTCAGCCAGCCAGTAAAGCAGAAGGTTTATTTAGATGACAGGAACACAGTCCAACACAGGTCTTGCAGGCACAGATAACAGGATCCCCCCCTGTTAGGTCCATCTTGGGGCCCCGGGAGCCCCACAGCCCCCATTGGGGAATCAGAGCCCTGTCTGTGCTTCCCTTCTTTCCCCAGCCAGCTCCAGTCTGCCCAACCCCCTCCAGCCCCTCCCCTCTGCTCTGCTTCTTTCCCGGGCCAGGAGGTCACCTGACCCCTTTGTCTCCAACACCTTCTCCTGGCACCTTTGCAGGAGGGGCCCAGGCCATCAGTTGCTAGGAGACAGAGTGTCAGGCATTCCGATGCGCTGGCCTTGGGCTTTGCTAGATACTTAAGATCTGCACACAGCACCCCAGTAAGAACAGTCCCACTTCGTCACAAGGACAAACACTGAACTGAAATAATTCAGAAATCAGAAGAGAATAATAATACATTCAAATCAAAGCGGAGGGTGGGGTTGGGGGAGAGCTGGGACAGAGTGGGGCTGAGTGTTGCTCCCTCCCTGCCCTCCATGGGGGCTGGCTCAGGCCCTGAGGTGCCCCCATCAATCTTCCTCTGTGTCCCCCTAGGAGTCACGCCCCACATTATGGGGACCACTGACCCCTACTCGCTAAGCAGGGGCTGGTGATGCCAAAGCCCAGGGAAAGGGAGAACAAGTGCGGGGGCCCCAGCACCGGAACCCTGCCCCCCCACTTCTGTGTGTGGCTCCGCCCCCTTCCACACCTTCCACCCACTGTCACCTCTGTTCCACCCCTTCCCCCACTGGCCCCACCCTGTCACTCCTTTACCCCGGCCCCGCTGCGGCCCCGAGACCAGAGACGCTCTGTGCCCCTGCTGCAGCCCCCGGGCCGTAGCAGGGAGTGGGAGCTCTGCCAGCCCTGGGGCTGACATGGGGGAGACTTTTCCAGGGGGCCCAATTTGGCCAGGGCCCCTAGTCATGGGCCCCACTGCCCCCTTGGCAACGCAAGGTTTGGGGAGGCTGAGCCCCCCCGAACCTCCATTACGAGCCGCCCAGGCTACCTCTGCTCAGTGAGTGGCCAGTCTCCCTGTGTCTCTGCTGTTCGTGCTGGGGAGCCCGGCTGGCCTTAGGGGTGGGGCCCCCAGCAGCCGCCCAGGGCTCCAAGGGGTCAAAGGGCACCATGTGGCAGCGCAAAGGTGCTCACTGCTCTCCCCTGCCCCAGTGCTCCTCCGTGGTCCCCTCAGTTTATTTCCTCTCCATTTTCTGCTCCTTCCTTCAATTCTAGAAACCTCCCTTGTGTGTCAGACGGTGCAGTGACGCCCTTCCCACCCCAGGCCTCTGGAGCAGAAAGATCCCAGGAGCTGAGGATGGATCCAGGGGTGAGCAGCTGGCAGGAAGGAGTCCTAACAGCTCTTCTGGGAGCGCAGGGGAGGAATGACTCCCCCTTCTCTAGCTTCTCCACGTGGGGCTCTGGGGAGCAGGAAGGGTTGTGAGATAAATTCCTGTAACCCTTCTGCCCCTCTGAGTTGGCAGAAACAAGGGCCGGGTTCAGTATCTAGGGGTTCTGTTTCAACAACACAATGCAAAACTGGCTCGAGCTCCCACCCAATGACCTGGGACAATTACATACCACCCCCCCCCGGGCGCCTCTAGGAGGCAAAACTTCCCCTCTCGCAAGCAGGGAGTCTGAGCCGCTCCACTCCACCAGCCGTTCCATGAACCACTCCAGTGGTCCCTGCAAACTGCTCTGCTGGGGCAGCAAAGAGCCACCAAATGTTCTGAGGGCTGGAGAAAAATGCCTTCTAGGGAGCTATTGAAAGAGCTCAACCTGTTTAGCTGATCAAAAGAAGATTGAAAGGTGACTTCATTGAAGTGCTGAAGTGCCTTAATGGAGAGAAAGGATTGGGCATTAATGGGCTCTTTAATCGAGCAGAGAAAGGCATAACAAGACCCAATGGCTGGAAGGTGAAAAGAGACAAATTTATATTACAACTAAGGCACAAATATACAACAGCGAGGATGATTCACCACAGGAACAAGCTACCAGGGGAAGTGGTGGATTCTCCATCTCCTGATGTCATTTAATGAAGACTAGATGCCTTTCTGGAATGTGTTTGCCCCAAAAGTAGCTCTTGTGTCCTACAGGAGGCCTGTGATATGCAGGGGGTCAGATTAGATGCTCTAATGGTCTCTTCTTTCCATAAAGTCGACTAATTTCTGAAAAACTGAATGTAGCTTTGGGAGCAGCGTCTGATGTTTCCCTGTCTAGCCAGCTTGCTGCCTAGAACGAACGCTCCTTGAGTGGGGTGATCCACAGGGAGTAGCTCAAACCTCCAAAGTGCCTGGCCAGGGGCAGGACATTGGCACAGCAAGGGAGGGGTGTGGCAGTGACATCACAAAGGCCTTTGGCAGGACCTCAGCCTATTGGTCCAAGGTGGTGGGGAGGTGGTGACCTCACAGAGAGCTGCTGACATCAGCCAGGCAGGACAGGGACGAGGGGCCAGGGAAACCTCAGAGACCCCTGTGGCTTTGCTGCAGCAAGTCTCCTTCTCCAGGTCTCTCTCTGAGGACTGAGGGAGTATTCGGGTTCACGGACGTGAGCGCCAGAAGGAACCTCTTTCGAGTTTTCTCCTTCCCTTTTAGTGATTTTACTAGAAAACAGCCGTCCCTGTTTAGAAGGTAAGAGTCTCCTCGGGGTTTGAAACCTGTTCAGTCTGATCCATCTGGTGAGAGTTGAATTTTGGGTGTGGAAAACACGAGCTTAAGGAGGCAGAATGTTATTCTGCACCTGGGATTTTGTCCCTTAGAATCGCTGGGGACATTAGGGTTTGTCCTTTTTGTTTCACCTCTTCCTCCATCCCTCCCTCCCTCCTTTCTCTTCATCTCTTGCTTCCTTTGTCCTTTCTCCTGTTCCCCTCCCAACACCAGGTTTTTTTTCTCCTGCTAATAACAGCTCACGTTAACTGTCGCTATAGTGTGTATGGCAACACCCATACACACGTTAACTGTCGTTATAGTTACACCCATTTTTTTCATGTATTCTCTGTGTGTGTGTATATATATATTCCTACTGTATTTTTAACTGCATGCATCCAAGGAAGTGGGTTTTAGCCCACAAAAGCTTATGCTCAAATACATTTGTTAGTCTGTAAGGTGCCACATGTTCTCCTTGTTCTTTTTGCAGATACATTAATGGAGGTTAAGTCCATTAATGGATATCAGCCAGGATGGGTAAGGAATGGTGTCCCTAGCCTATGTTTGTCAGAGGGTGGATGGATGGCAGGAGAGAGATCACTTGATCATTACTTGTTAGGGTCACTCCCTCTGGGGCACCTGGCATTGGCCACTGTTGACAGATAGGATATGGGGTTGGATGGACCTTTGGTCTGACCCAGTCTGGCCATTCTTATGTTCTTATGAAGGGAGGGGCAGAGTCCTGTGAAAGAGTTTCTGTAGTGTAGTGGTTATCACATTTGCCTAACACGCAAAAGGTCCCTGGTTCAAAACCAGGCAGAAACATGCTGGCTTAATTTTTCCCAGCTCCGAGTGGCCTGTCCCTGCTGTTGTAGGAGCAGCAGTGATTTCTATGCTCAAAAGGTCTGTTATACTTCCCCTCCCCCTCGCTTTTGTCTCCTCTCCCTCTCTGAATGCCTGTGAAGTGGCTTTCCCCCTCCTGCAATGCTTGTGGGATGAAGGGGCTGGTTGAACAGCTGGAAGAGCAGAAGAGCTCCCAGGTAGACAAGGTGTCTGGGACTCTCATTAGGCAGCACTCACACACCCAGAGCAGGGACACTGCATGGACACTGGCTGAGGTGGAGTGTGACCCACCAGATGCAGCCAAGTCATCTCCAGTCGCAGGCCATGAGGAGCAGGTCCGTAAAAGGGGAAGGGGCCCTGTGCTCAGGAGTCACTCACAAGCTTGTACCTCCAGTGAATGCCCTTCGCCCCGACCGCCTGGCCAGTGGTTCGCTGTGTTACATTCCATCGCGCCTCGGGAAGACTTACCTTCATCGCACCATCCATCGCGGAGCTGGGGGACATTTACTTTGTGCAGAATCCTGACATCTCCAGTGCCAGGCCTGTCCTGGGAGCGCGAGTGTGTGAGTGTGAGTGTGATCCCCCCCATCTCTTCTTTTGAGCTTAGCTATCAATATAATAAATGTGCTGCTTTCTGCCAAACTCTGGGGGGTCATTAGTCCTCCCTACACTTACTAGCTGGCCCAATTTTGGGTAACAGAAGCAACATTGCTGGATCTGTCATTGTACCAAGGGGGGAGATGGTTGTCTATAAAGGAGGGTGAAGGCTAAATGCAGCTGATGAGAATGGGATTTGAACCCATGCGTGTAGAGCACAATAGATTAGCAGTCCATCACCTTAACCACTCAGCCACCTCATCTGAGCTGCTAAAATAGGGACAGGAGGAGAAATCAAAGTCCGGCAGAGATAGGGACACTAAGCAGTTTCCCAATACTAAGCGTAAGCAGGGTCTGAATGAGCTCCCCCCTCACATCTAGTGAGGAGCTGGGGGAAGACTTCAGGAACAGGCCGTGTTTGCACAGACACCCCTACTCTGCCTAGCTATGCAGCATGGTGGGGCCGCTTCCCCAAAATGACCAGTTTGGGATGATGGTGGGTAACAAATCACTTTAGGATTGAGTGGAATGAAATGTTATTCTCCTCCCTGTACGAGTGAAGGGCAGCAGAACGTACCTAGGCCGTCCTGACGGAGGGGTGGGTGGGGGAGGAATCGCTTTAATTGGACTGCAGAGAAGTGAATGAGGACGTCACCCTAACCCAGTGGGCCCCAAACATTTCACACTGCGCCCTCGTATCCATGGCTGTGGCCCCTCGGAAGCCGCGGTCGAGAACCGGGGCTGGGAGTGGGGCCGCAGCTTGCTGGGGAGAGGGGTGCGGACAGGGGTAAGGGGGTTGAGGCCGGGCTGGGAGCCAGGGGCCCAGGCTGAGGGTGGGTTGGGGAAGAGATGGGGCTGAGTGGGGCTCCCTCCCTGCCCTCCATGGGGGCTGGCTCAGGCCCTGAGGTGCCCCCATCAATCTTCCTCTGTGTCCCCCTAGGAGTCATGCCCCACATTTTGGGGACCACTGACCCCTACTCGCTAAGCAGGGGCTAGTGATGCCAAAGCCCAGGGAAAGGGAGAACAAGTGCGGGGGCCCCAGCACCGGAACCCTGCCCCCCCACTTCTGTGTGTGGCTCCGCCCCCTTCCACCCCTTCCACCCACGGCCCCATCCACTGTCACCTCTGTTCCACCCCTTCCCCCACTGGCCCCACCCTGTCACTCCTTTACCCCGGCCCCGAGACCAGAGAAACTCTGTGCCCCTGCTGCAGCCCCCGGGCCGTAGCAGGGAGTGGGAGCTCCTCCAGCCCTGGGGCCCACATGGGGGAGACTTTCCCAGGGGGGGCCCAATTTGGCCAGGGCCCCTAGTCATGGGCCCCACTGCCCCCTTGGCAATGCAAGGTTTGGGGAGGCTGAGCCCCCCCGAGCCTCCATTACGAGCCCCCCAGGCTACCTCTGCTCAGTGGGTGGCCAGTCTCCCTGTGTCTCTGCTGTTCGTGCTGGGGAGCCCGGCCGGCCTTAGGGGTGGGGCCCCCGGCAGCCGCCCAGGGCTCCAGGGGGTCAAAGGGCACCGTGTGGCCGTGCAAAGCTGCTCACTGCTCTCCCCTGCCCCAGTGCTCCTCCGTGGCCCCACAGAGGGTGGGGGGAGCGAGGAGCAACACTATGTGCTCCATGCGTCCTGGTCACTTTCCCCACCTGGGCTGGGCTGTGAGGGGAGCATCAGAAGCTGCTGCTCTCTGCCCTCCTGACGCAGCCCGGCTGAGGAAAGTGACCTGGATGCAGGCAGCTCGGATGATGTCACTTCTCGCCCCCCTGCCCCTGCTAGGCAAGGCTGGTGTGTGGTGTCTCCATGGCTGCACTTTCAGTGATGCAGGTTTCTCTCTCCCGTTGTTCCATGGGCATCCTACTAGATTGCCAGATGCTTTTCAGCTGCAGTGTGGAGACTGTGTGTGTGTGTGGGGAGAGACAGTGTGTGTGTTGGGGAAGAGTGAGTGTGTTGAGGTAGGTAGGAGCAGATCATTATTATCCCTACTTGAAACAGGGAGAAGCTAAGGCTGAGAAAGGAGAATTGACTTGTCTGAGGTCACACAGCCAGTCAGTGGCAGAGTTGGGAATAGGACCCAAGAGCCCTGATTTTCAAACTAACCATCGGATCTTGAATTTCAGACATTGAATGACCTGAATAAAGTGCTCTGTGATGAGCTCCAGACCAACAACAGTGACAGTAATTATTCAGCAAGTATTTGAGGAGAACTGCAATGTTAGAGAGAATCATGAACTGCTCAGAGACCATTAATGCAGAGAAGCAGCAAAATCCATCAAACATAGAACTGGTTCTGACTTATTTCCTTGGTCTTAAAAGAGAACAAGGACCTGAGTCTCCTCCCTGTCAATAACCCCCTGCTCAGCCAATCAGGGTAGAGACTGAGGGCGGGAGGCTGAGGGTTCTCACCAGAGAGCCCAAAGGATGGCCCAGGTCACTGATGGGGATCACTGCCCGAGCACTATTTCAGCCCCACATTTTTGTGTGGACCTCCCACAGTGGGAGCTGCAGAGCACTCCCCCGCAACACACACACACACACACACACACACACACACACACACACACCCCTCTCCTGGTGTTGGGAGGGGAACAGGAGAAAGGACAAAAGAAGCAAGAGATAAAGAGAAAGGAAGGAGGGATGGAGGAAAAGGTAAAACAAAAAGGACAAACCCCAATGTCCCCAGTGATTCTAAGGGACAAAATCCCAGGTGTGGAATAAAATTCTGACCATTAGAGCATCTAATCTGACCTCCTGAATATCACAGGCCTCCTGTATGACACAATAGCTACTTTTGAGGCAAACATATTCCAGAAAGGCATCTAGTCCTCATTAAATGACATCAGGAGATGAAGAATCCACCACTTTCCTTGGTAGTTTGTTCCTGTGGTGAATCATCCTCGCTGTTGAATTTTTGTGCCTTAGTTGTAATATGAATGTCTCTTTTCACCTTCCAGCCACTGGGTCTTCTTATGCCTTTCTCTGCTAGATTAAAGACCCTTAAATAGCCAATCTTTTCTCTCCATTAAGGCACTTCAATGAAGTCACCTTTCAATCTTCTTTTGATCAGCTAATCAGGTTGAGCTCTTTCAATAGCTCACTAGAAGGCATTTTTTCCAGCCTTCAGAATGTCTTTGCTGCCCGAGCTCCAATTTCACATCTTTTTCAAATGAGGACACCGAAACTGGAGGCAGTATTCCAGTATCAGTCTCACTGATGCTGTGTCACCTCCTGTGACATTATTGACATCATCTGTAACTGTATAGATCACCGTTGCGACCACTGTTCTATATTTGCAGCCAATATTTCAGAGAAGTGGTCGTGTAAGGGGTCTATGGAGAGGTTCTGATTGGCTGATTATCATGATGCTATCTCTAGATGTGTATCATTTTTTGTAGTTGACATGAATATTGGCTCTATGCTGCCTGTATTTCAAACTTGTGCTCTGCTTCAGGGAATGATACCTTTGTTTAATTGATAAAAACATAAACTAAACACTTAGAGGATTGGAACTGATTTCAGCAGATGGACAGCTTTGCTAGGTTTTTATGCATTTGGACAGCAAAATGTTGAGTATTCACATTCATTTCAAGCATCCTCATATGGTGGAGCTCCTGAACATAATAGAGAATGGAAATGTTTTTCTTTTCGAGGGCACCTGGGTTTGAACAAAGGACCACTTGATCTGCAATCAAACACTCTACCACTGAGCTATATCTCCATTACAACAGGAGTGTGGAATCGTGATCTCCAGGACTTTGAAGGACAGACCCTGCTTCATCGAGCTCCTTTGCCATTCCCAGACCACAGGTGGTTTTAAAAATGGGGTTTGATTAAACTTCTTAAAGGTGGTAAACACCACAGCTTGCACACCCACCGATATAGCTTCTCCCCATGACAGAGCTGCCACCTCCTGGGGAAGTGGATTGACTACACCAACAGGAAAACTCTCCCCCCTCAGCATGGAGCAGTGGTTCTCAAGCTGTGGGTCAGGACTGCAAAGTGGGTCATGACCCTGTTTTAATGGGGTCACCAGGCCTGGCATTAGACTTGTTGGGTCCTGGGGCTGAAGCCAAAAGTCTGAGCCCCCCAACCCAGGGCTGAATCCCTTAGGCTGTGGTTTTTCCTCTCCCTGGGGCTCAGTCTTTGGCACTCCCCGCCACGTGGAGGGGCTTGGTGCTTCTTTCCAGGGCTACGTATTAAGTTATTTTGGTAGAAGGAGGTTGCAGTGAAAGGACGTTTGAGAAACCCTGGCATAGAGCATGTCCATTACTGAGCTGCAGCAGCATAGACTCACTGTTTGAAACATTGACCTGGCCTTAACCTCTGAATATGTCTAGGCTTGGCTCCCTATGGCACTGTTGTGATCAAACCCTGGAAATACAGCCATGGAGACACCACACACCAGCCTTGCCTAGCTGGCAAGGATCAAACCATCACAGAAAGACGCCCATGATTTTCTAGCCCAGCTACCTAAGGCCTCAGCCACAACCACTTAACACAGGGGCTTTCTACACTCTGGTTCTGTTCTCATTGAAGGGTCATTACAAATTGTTTGCTCAGACCAGCTTCCCCAGCACACTCACTGCTGTGCAGCTCTGTACGTGTGGCCATGGCTGAACAGTAAGAATTCCTGCCCATTTCCCTACTGGCTGGAGCATGATTAGTGTGTGTTTGTGGTTAATGATGTTGCCGTAGATTGTTCATTCCCTGCCTTGGCAATTCAGACAGTCCCTTTTCCTGTTGTATCGCCAGCACCTCTGGGAGTCCAATAACACAGGCAGGTTTTCTCTGGGCATTGAGATTTTTGAGGGTGTTGGTGGCTCCTTTCTTTCCTCACCGTGGAGTAAACTCAGCTTTTTATTCCATCCTTGATGACTCATGGAACAACAGCAGCATGAAGAGGAGAGTGAATATCTCACTGCCAGGGGGAAGGTGGACGCATTCCCTCTGTCTGACCATTGCCATTGCAGGAGAGAAGGTTTCAGTGGAATCGAATGCCCTGGCTCAGACAGTAGACACAGGGAGGTTTTGCTGTTCATAGATCTGTGCAAAGGAAATGGTGTGTCTGTGTGAAAATGAGGAGGGATATGAAATGCCCACGTGGTGGTGCCTAAGGCAAAAGGGAACCCTAGAGGATTAGAATAGGATAAGTTCTCAAGCAACATGTTTCTTACTTTGCCCATCTGTTAGGTTTGATGATTATTGATGGAAAGATTTTGCCATTGGGGTCTGTGTTTACACAGAAACTGACATTTACCAACAAATACGTAATTCTTCCAAGTCTGCTGGTGGTGAGTTTAGAGGGACACACTCACTCTTCCCACCCCCCCATGCCAGGCCTGTGCTCTCCAGAATGTCAACTTCCCACAGAGCTGGGATCCTTCCCTCATCTCCGCCCAGACCACTGCCCCACCCCCACTTCTGGGGTCCCCTCCCAACACTGTCCAATGCCCCTGCTGGCAGGATCCCTTCCCATTCCTTTCATTTCCCGCCTCCCCTCTGAGCAAAAGCTCTGCACTGTTCCCACATTGGGAATGGAACCCAGGCCAGCTGAGTGAAAGCCAGGAATCCAGATCACGAGACCATATGGGACTTGTATAGTCAATAGCACGTTTACACATTCACACCCAACAATTCAAAGTAGCCATTCAAAAAAACTTCAAAAACAGACTTCAAAGAGAAATTGCAGAGTTACAATTGATTTGCAAACTTAACACCATTAATTTGAGCTTGAATAAGGACTGGGAGTAGCTGGCTCACGCCAAAAGCAATTTTTCCTCTCTTGGTATTGCCACCTCCCTATCAATTACGGGGAGAGGACCACATCCACCCTGACTGAATTAGCCTTCAACACTGGTTCTCCCCTTGTACGGTAACTCCCGTCACTTCATGTTCCAATGTATATTTATGCCTCTAGCTGCAATTTTCACTCCATGCATCTGAAGAAGTGGGCTTTTTACCCACCAACGCTTATGCCCAAATAAATCTGTTAGTCCTTAAGGTGCCACCGGACTCCTCATTGCTTTTAATTCTAAGCTGATCTTAACCTTTTCAGTACCCTTACAAACTCAGATGCTTCTCACCACAGGCTGGCTGGTGGCTTTTCAGCCAGGCTCTCCCCTTTCATCAGCGCTTCAGTTGCTTGGTGTGGGGGTGGCTGTAGATGTAGGTGACAGAGAGAGATAAAGCCTGGCAAATGTCTCTCCTTTTATCATGTCCTTTCTTCCCTCATGGCTTTGCCCCCCCCTTCAGAGTCAGGTGAGCATCACTGCGTCTCTCCAAGCAAGTCTGAGCAATTCCCCTGGGGTGTCCTCATGCAGGTGAGTCATTGCATTGTAGCTCCCTTGCTGAGCAATGGCTGTCGATGGGTTGTTTGACACCCTGTCCGGGTGTTGGTTACTTTCCTTGCTGTTGCCACTAGGGAGCTAATATTTGGCTGACTCCCCCACCTTGCAGCACAGTGACAACCACACTGCACAATTCTCATGACTTCATATGCATGAGTGGTCTACATCTATGGGTAGAGAAGTGACTTTCAGCCGATCATATCCTTTCCCTGATACCTTACAAGTCATGCTCTATATGTAAGATCACGATGATTATGGGGGTTACAGCCGCTCCCCGAAAGGTATAGAATGTCACACTGAGATTCTATGTTCATTTGTTCTGTAACAGCATTACAGAGATCCAATGACTGACCAATGGCATTTCCAAGTGCTAAAATAGCAAGCGGTGTCGGTCTCTCATTGGCCATCAGCAACTGAAGATGTGGTTTAATGAGCCGGAGCTTCAAGGCGAGGGTGGCTCTGTCCACTGCCTTCCATTGCGCTGCTGGGCCCCAAGTCCCTGGTGGCCAATATGTGACGCTGGGAGAAGAGAGTGGGGTGGCAAGTGGCGGCAGGACTTTTGCCACCAGGGTCTAGCTGCCCAACTTCCTCCTGGTACTGCTGGCCCCCCGTTGCCTTCAGGTAACCCAGGAACTAAGGCAGGAATAGGGTGAGGAAGCGAGTAAAGCCGAGCAAGGAAGGCAAAAGTGAATCTTGTCTGCATGGGCCGCTCGCAATGACGTCCTTTTTCTGTGCCACAGCTGACAACAACATCCCAGACAGAAAAGCAGGAGGCCAAAAAGAAACTGAGCAGCTGCTGAAGTAGCTCAGCTGGGAGCGTGCTAGACGAACAGGCTCGTCTATCCCCCTTTGTGCATGGGTGGGATGAGTGGTCTACATCTATGGGTAGAGAAGTGACTTTCAGCCGATCATATCCTTTCCCTGATACCTTACAAGTCATGCTCTATATGTAAGATCACGATGATTATGGGGGTTACAGCCGCTCCCCGAAAGGTATAGAATGTCACACTGAGATTCTATGTTCATTTGTTCTGTAACAGCATTACAGAGATCCAATGAAAGTGCAGCAGTGCCTTTAACTGCCACGAGTCCCTCATTTCAGGCTATGCAGCAGGAAAAGACAGCATGGGCTTCTGCACTGAGTTGGCCCCCCTGACCTTTCATTCTTCTCTTGCTCTTTGTCAGCAAGGGGAAGAAAAAGAAGCTCTCCCTCAAGCTGGAGTCACAAGGGCGACGTAAGGACGACTTCCTGAGCGCCGGCTCCAGTCCTCTGCTCTGCCAGCTGACCTATTGAAGGGCTGTCACCACTTTCTCCAGGTTTGTCCATCGGTCTGTGCCAGGGTGAGCAACAGCCAAGCAGATGGAGTTTCTGTAGTGTAGTGGTTATCACATTTGCCTAACATGCAAAAGGTCCCTGGTTCAAAACCAGGCAGAAACATGCTGGCTTCCTTTTGCCAGATCCCCTTGCTGTTCAGGAAGGCCTCCTCCTTCTCCTATTGGCCTGTCCCTGGGATAACTCCAACCCCTGCATGACAGAGGGTGCTGACAGCAGTGGAGAAAGCACCTTGGTGTCAGGCTGGAGAACCTAGAGGAGTGCGGCGTGTCACCTTTTGGAGGCTTGTGGCTTGGCCTCCTCTGCTGTTGGAGGTTGGCCGGTGGAGGCCGGCTCTTCCTGCTGGCCTCCTCTGCGTGACTTGCCAAAGGAGGAAGTGAGGCAAGAATGGGGCAAAAGAGGAAAGTCGAGCTGAGAAAGGCAGGTCAGAAGCTAAGCACCTCAGTGCGGCTAAGTGGGGTTAGTAGAGCGTCACCATTCGTTCTGCAAAGCCTGAGGAGGTGCGGTTGGCTGCTGGGAGGCAGAATCCTGTGCCTGCCTCTTGGCTTCCCAGGGATGGCTCCTTGCAGCCCAGGAGAAGCGGGGTTCTGGGGGGAAGGAAAAGCAGCAATGGCGAGGCTGAGTGGGCTCCTTTCTGGCCGACAGGGTGGGCTGTGGTGGGTTTGGGAGTTGCCTGTAAGCCGTAAGTGGACTTGGTGCAGTGAAAACCGCTGCTCCATTCTGGCTGACCTGGGGGCGCCATTGATGACATGGGAGTGGGGGCAGGGTGCTGGCTGTGAGCAAATGGGATCCAGGAAGCCCCAGCCTGCCCCTCCAGGGGCCCAGTCTTCTTCTTCTCTCCTGCCATGGGGAGCCCGGCCTAGAGCCTGCCCAGCATGCACTGCAGCTCGAGCATTAAGCCTTCCTGTGTGGCCTGTGCTGGAGCTGACCCTGGACCCCTGTGGGGCACTGTTGGGGGAAATCCCGACTGCGAATAATTCTGGCCTCAAGATCAACCCATTGGGTGGAATGGGCAAGCTGGAGGCCTGGTGCCTTAGTCCGTGGGGCCAGCAGGTCAAGCCATTTTCCTGCATGTGGGGGAGGCAGCCGCTGTGGTTTGCCCTTCCTGCTCCCTGCGCTGCTGCACCCTAAAATCCCTGTCGGCCGGCAAGATGGTCTGGGAGCCTGGAGAGAGGAGGCAAAGGGGTGGCCGAGCCCCCTCGGCCACTGCCCCTGCCCCAGGCAGCCCACAGAGACCTGATGCCTCCCCAAGTGACACACGGAGATGTGCCAGCAGCGCTAAGGCGGCTCCCTGCCCACTCTGCCCCCTCCCTCCCTGCCACACTGCTCCTGGAAGTGGCCGGCATATCCCTGCAGCCCTGAGTGCAAACTGCACAGCTGACCCGCCCTCGTATCCCACTGCCTAGGAGCCACTGCCGGAGGGGAGTGTGTGCCAGTCACTTTGGGAGCTGTGCTGCCCGAGGTAAGCACCTCTGCACCCCTACCCCTGCCCCAGCACAGAGGCTCCCTGTGTCTTGAACAAGCACTTTCAAGGATTGGCCAAGAACTTCTGCTCTGTTTCTGTGAAAGAGACACAAAAAAGGGAGCCCAACGGACAAGTTTAGTTCGCAAGCACAAACTGGCAGGGCCAAGCCTGGATCTCTCAGTTACTCAGAAGGCTCTTCAGCCAGCACTTCCCAAAGGCCAGTCTCTAGAGGCTTTTGTGACATGATGTACTTCAAACTAGCTCCCTGTAGCTCACATAGTCATCATTCATATATGGCTGTGATATGTCCTACCAACCATTCCATGTAAGTTATCGTATGAAAAGTCATGATCTGCTGAAATCGGTTATTCTGTCCAAATATGTATAGCATGAGGGTGTGTGAAGTTATGCATTTTGCTGTATGGTTGTTACTGAAATAGGCTATAATTTTGCTAGTGACCCCTGCCGAGGAGGGTGTTCAACAGCCATGAATCAGCAGAGGAATTGTAATTAAGGGATTTCCAATTCAGTGACAGATGCCCAAACACAACACTGTGGGGACTGCTCAAGTCTATGACTCAGTTGCACAAGACCACACCAGGAGGATTCCCCAACCTAGTGACTCAGCAGAGCCCACCCGGACACGTCTGGGCAAGTGTCTTCTAGACACTTGAACTAAGGATATAAAATAGGAGACTGTGGCATCATGTTTTTTGCCTTTCTCCTCCCCCACCTATGCTGGAAGCAGCAGGAATCCTGAGAAAATGAAGGTCATCTGAGGACAGTAATCCAGGTTTTAGGGGGAATTCTATGTATTAAGGAGGGTAACATCCAGTAGGATGAGAAAATTGCTTGAACTAACTACTGCCTAGTGTAATAAGGTGTAAAGTTTAGATTTTGCTGTGGTCGTACAGTGCTTAGTGCTCTGCGTTCTGGCCTCAAGAGCCATGGATGCATGTTGAGTTACGATGACCTTTTCCTTGTCTCCACATTTCTTATGTGCCTCCTTCTGACACTTGTCAGAAAAAACAACTGGTTTCTTTTGCAAGCATTTGCATTGCAAGGCAGAGGCAGTCTTCTCTGTTTCCGCAAAAGAGTCACCAAAAGGTGGGAAGAGCAGACACATTTGTTAAGGCACTACTGGGAGCTGCATCCCTAACTCCACTTTACCTGGCAGGTGAGTCACCCAGCTTAGCCACAGTGCGACTCTCTGGGACTTTTCTCCCAACCGCTCCATTTTTCATCAATGACATTCAAAAGGAAGGTGACATGACACCTGTGTGTGAACATCTCCAGGGAATCACAAGGATGTGTGGCGCAGGCTCTCGTGTTGTAGCAATTGCAGTTGAAGCAACCGCCATGCCAATACCAGTCATAGCAGCGTTTTCATCAACTCCAGGTTTGTGATTTGATTGTTTCCAATGCTTCTCTCCAAAGAAGCCTTTTCCTTAGCAAGCAATGACTTGGATACCAAGGGAGGCCTCTTCTGTTTCCTAGGAAGACACAGGAAAATGTGAGCAGAGGAGACAAAAGCCATACACCAAGGCACCACTGGGAGTTGAACCCAGGATCTCCTGTTTACTAGACAGGTGCTTTAGCCAGCTAAGCCATGGTGCCTGCCTGAAGAAGGTATTTGCAACTGTTTCATTTGATGGTTCAAGTCAACACCTGCAAATTCTAAAGTACAGACGTTCCCCATTTCCCTCAAGACTTGCAGACCTTGAGGTGTCTGGCTCTCTGTGCACAGAAAGCCACAGCTGAGTAGACAGAGGTCTTCTAACATGTACCTCTCCCACCAGTCACTGTGATCATATAATGGTTAGTGATCTGTGTTTCAGTCGCAGCAACCTCGGCTCAGTTCTGAGTCATGGTAACCTTTCCTTCAGCTCCAGACTTCTCATTTGCCACTTTCCATGTGTGGTGGGCTGTCTGCCCAAAACAAGCAGGAGAAAGATTAAGGCAGCCTTGAAGAGGCTGTGCAGAACCCAGCCTATCAAGAAAGTGCTTATTGGAAGAGCCAATCAGGAGAAGGCTTGCTGGAGCAGCCCATATATAAAGAGCTGCTCAGCACAGCAAGAGTTAGTCACTCCTTGGAGTTTGAGGAGGGAGGATTGGCTGCTGTGAAGGAAGGAAGGAAGGAAGGCGGGCGCCGGGAGGGCACCATGATCAGAGCAGTGCTGGGGTAATAGGTGCATGAGTGACCTCCTGGCAGACTAAGGCCCTGATACAAAGGTGGAGGAAGGTTCTAGGCCTGTTGGGAAATGGTCCAGGGAAACAGATGGCAGGGTTGGAGGTTCACACCTTTTGCCTCAGTAGCCACTGACACAGGTGGCTACACCCTGCACTGCAGCCGGCCACTGAGGCAAGTGTCTGGGTAGAGGACACCCCCCCCACCCAGCAGGGGGGAGAGAACTGAGTGGGGCACAGCCAGAGGGCTGTGTCCATAAGAGGACACCGAAGTCCTGAGAGCAACAAGGGTCCTAATGATAGAACAGATGGTGGCCAGACGCTACTAGATGAAGGCGCACCGGTGAACCAGAGCTAATTGCTAGGATGGTCAGCAGGAGGTGCTACAGTGAGGCATCCCCCATGGCACCGAGACTCAGCTGCAAGGAAGGCTCTCTCTGTCTTGAACAAGCACTTAGAAGGATTCTGCTGACAGATCTTTTCTTTTTCTGAAAAGAGATACAAAAAAAGGAGCCAACAGACACACTAGGTTCGGCAAGGAAGAACTGGCAGGCCAAGCCAGGCTCTCCTGGTTAGTAGGAAGGTTCTTCAGCCAGCTCTTCCCAAAGATCACTGTCTAGAGACCTTTTAATAGCCACTGCAGATGTTCACCACAAAAGAGATGCCAAAATGGAGTTCTCCACTGTCTGCAGCCATCACGCTACCAGGAGTTCTGTGCACAGAGAGGCCCCTGCTGGTGGCAAAAGGCTTTGGTAGAGACTCTGCTGACACCAGCCGTTCTCATATAGTGTTTAGCGCTCTGTGTTGTGGCTTCAGCATCCACAGATGCCAGTTGAATTGGGGGGCATTTTTCCTGTCTCCACATTTGTCTAATGGCTCCTTTCAACACTTGTCACCAAAAAGACCTGTTTCTTTTGCAAGCGATGTACAGCTAGGCAAAGGCAGTCTTCTCCATTTCCTCAAAAGATCACCAAGCTGTGGGGAGAGGAGACGCATTCAGCCAAGCTGGATGCTGAATCTCCTCTTTCTTCAGCAGGTGTCTGTGAAGGACACAAATCTACACCGTGTAGAGGTCAAGAATAGGAGTTTATTACACACAGTGCTGGCGGAGTGGGCTTATTAGGCTCAGAGACTCTGTTAATAAATTAATTATAATAGAATATATAGATTTTCCATGGGCAGGGGAAAGTGATGGGGTAGGCAGTTCCACACCCCAGGACAGGTTTTGCAGCAAGACAAGATAGCACAATAGCCAATGATTAACAGATTAGATAATGTCTCCACCCATGGTCTCAAGTTAGCAAGTTAACATTTCATTAATACTTTGATAAAATGTTATTAGTATAAAATATATATGTTGAATTCTGATTTGGGATCCATAGGAATGGAGCAACTCCTTTGATTGTCCAACAGGTACATTCCTAGGGGTTAAAGCAAAGAAAGAGTGAAAGTATATGGCAATAAAGATTGTTTTCTGTGTGTCTTAAGGCAGGTATTGGTCCCGTGGAAGGGAGGTGGAAGGATGCCATATGCTGGACAATCTAGGAGAATGGAACTGGAAGTTCCTGCGGTTTTCAAGAAGGGAGAAGAGCAAAAATCTGTGATTTCACCTCACAGTGTTTGATAGGTGGCTGGAAAGTTATCACAGTGACTGGCCTGGCCGGGGAATGTCGGGCAGTGCTTGGAGCCAGGATTCTGGCATAAGCTAATCAGGGAGAAGAAGCGAGGCGCAGACCCCAGAACCCCAGCCAGCCCCCACCCAGATATTCCCTGGGACCCAGCCCCCAGAGTCCCTGGCCAGGGACCTCAGATACCCCTCAGAGCCCCACCGGCCAGACAACCCCCACCAGACCTTCATTGCCAGGTTGGGAATCCCAAAGGGTTCCCCCCACCAAGAGACCCGAACAGCCAGAGACCCCCCAAAAGGGACCCCCCCCCCACTGGGAACTCAGTCCCTCACTGCCTGCCTAGGATTCCCCCCCCTTGCCCTCCAGCAGGATCTGCCCTGCCCTTTGCCTGGCACCTCCTCCTCCCCCCTGCGGGATCCCCTGATGCTTTACAGGGGCACCCCCTGGCCTAGCGCCGGGGATTCTCCCACACACACTCTGTGCACTGGGCACGGCAGCGATCCCAGGAGTCTGCGGGGGAAGCCCAGACAGAGCCCCTGGCACAGCACCAGGCTCCCTCTAACCCCCTGTCCCGCCTCCCCAAGAGACGCCCACCCCGGCTGTTCTGCAGCCAACAGGCCCCCAGCAATACCCACCTCCAGGACCCACAGCCTCAGGGCTGGGCACATCACACCCACCCCCTGAAACCCCAAATCTCCAGAACCCACCAACCTCACTAGGGTACCCCCTGCCCAGCCACCCAGAGGCCTCCCCCCACCACACTCCCCTTCAGCTGCTATCTCCCACAGCCCCACCCCCACCCAGCAACACTGTTACCTCACAGTGCCTGAGAAGTGGATAGAAAGTGACCACCGCCCCCTGCTGGCCAGTCACACAGGCAGAGGGAGCCCTGGGGGATGTCTCTTGAACAGGAGAATGGAAGGCCTGGAGGGACAAAATAGATAAGAAATTTCCATGCCCTGTCACTAGCAAATAATGGCCACCCTGGATCCACCCCAGAGGTGGCTGCATCTTAGCACTGCGGGAAGCAGCCCCTCACAGAGGCCATTTGCCATGGGGTTTGGGATACTTCTCAACTCACACTGCACTCAGAGTGACCTCCTCATCCCGTGCCAGCTGGAGAAAAGAAAAGGGTCCAGCCAACTCTCCCGTTACCAGCTGGGGACCACTGAGCCCCAAACAGGGGGAGGCCTCTGGCTTTGATGTGTATTAAATATCTGGCTGGTCTCTTTCTTTGGCAAACATTTTAACAGAGGTAAAGGAGGGAACAAATGATTCGCAAAGGAGTCGGGAAAGATGATCTCTGGGCAATTTAACCCCCTACAACATCCAGGATGGAGAAGAACTCAGGGCAACAGGTTCCCTCGAAGGAAGAAGTTGCTGGGATTTAGAAACACGGGGAACAGCCCCAAACCCGAGAGGATTTTTAACTGACATTTGATAATGACATAGAAAAAGGCAAAACCTGAGCTTTGAGAGCAACGTTCAGAAATGAAAGAGAAAGGGTGGAACTCTGAGAGATTTGGGATCCATTTTGCAAATTATAGAGAGCAAAGTGGAAAATCAGAGGGATTTTATATCAGTTGTCGATAGGAGGCAAAATCTGAGTGTTTCACATCAATATTTGATAAATGAATAAAGAGGAAATGGGCAACATTTGGAAACATTTTATATCCAGGTTCAAGAATCTGAGAAATGGTGTAAATCTGATATTTTCTTGGTATTTTATAATTAGAGAGACGGGGAAATCTCAGGGCATATGCAATTAGAAATAGACAACTAGAGAGCAGTGGGGAAATGTTGAGGTTATTTTATATGAATCTTTGAGATTTGAAAAGAAAATGTGTCACAAACTGCGTATTTGGTAATATGAGAGAAAAACACCAAGATCTGAGGGGATTTTATATTGCTGTTAACGAACTAGTGGAAAAGGGGGACTGTTGGACTGGATTTTATACGACTGTCCAATACATGAACACAAAGTAATGGTTCCCCCCACCCCCACCATTCCCATGGGCAGCAGGGAGACCTTTGAGGAGCTGATTAAAAGGGCAAGGGAGGGGGAGTTGAAAGGTCCCTGGATAAAGGAAGGGGGCAGCAGTGGGGGACGGGCGGGTGACTGGCAACTGATGGTTGGGGGCAACTGTGTTGGTAGTTAGGGGGCAACAACTGGGATTGGGAAACGGGGGTCTGGGCAGTCCCCATGGGGGACACGTGCGCCTCCCTTCCCTGCCCTGGCAGAGACCCGGCATCTCATAGAAGATCAGGGCTGGAAGGGACCTCAGGAGGTGTCTAGTCCAAACCCCTGCTCAAAGCAGGGCCAATCCCCAACTAAATCCCCAAATGGCCCCCGCAAGGGCTCAGCTCCCAGCCCTGGGTTTAGCAGGCCAGTGCTCCAACCACTGAGCCACCCCACCCCCACTCCAGAGGCAGCCATGTGCTGGGAAATGACTCAGGGCAACAATTTCCCACCTAAACAAGGACAAATCGCTGCAGATAAAATGGGTGGGAAAATGCCCCTCACTAGAGAAGATTTTAAACTGACGTTTGAGACTCATGGGGAGAACGGGGGAAATCGGGGGAGACGGGAGAGCGGATCATTGGCGGGGATGGGGGGGAATCGCCCCAGATTTTATAGCCCCGTGTGAGACACTGAGAGAGAAAAGGGGCAGAACTAGAGAGAATTTGTATCGGGGGTGAGAGGCAAGTGGCACAAACAGGGACAGGATCCAATTAACCCCCCTCCCCCCTTCGCTCACCCGCCACTCCCCCCCCCCGGGAATTTCCTGGCTGCCCATAGACAGTTCAACACCCCGCGTCCCACTGACCTTCCCCACAACTCCAGCTTCTCCTCCCTGCCTGACACCCCCATCTCCCCACCACAGGAGATCCCCCCCGCCAGGCCCCAGTCTCTGCCCCCAAATCCCACTGGGGCTGAGGCAGCTCTGAGGCTTCTCCCAGGTTCCCCGGGGCAGAGTCACTTTCCTGCCCCCCCAGTGCCCCCCCGGGGTCTCTCACTCCCCGGGGGCTCCGTGGGAGGCTGGACACCAGGGATGCAGGACGGCAGGAATGGGGGTGACAGGCCTCCTGTTCCTCAGTCTCACGGCGAGACCCAGGGGGCTCGTCACTCTCCGGCTCGGGAGCGCTGGGTAGACCCGACCTTGGAGGGGCCGTCGCTGGGGGGGGACGGCCCCGCGCAGGCGCTGAGCACGTCCTTATATCACTTCTGTGGCGGGAAAAGTGCTGAGGAGATGGAACGCTGAGGGCTGGTTTTGGCGGGAAAAACCGGTTTGGACTGGTTTGAGCCTGTCCCCTGATGGTAAACAAGTCCCCTCTCAGAGCTGGAGTCCAGGGGTCAATAGTTCATATGCTCCAGATTGGATCTTATTGTAAAGCCAGTGATTTACTTCATAAACATCTTATTAACCAACTCATTGAACATATTGAACAGTTCATACTTCTCACACCTAACAATGAGATAAAAAAAAGAACACAGACAAACCTTGTCAGTAGCGGCTAATGTCCTAACTGGGAAGCATGTGAGCTTGTTGCAGAGCTGCTGCTCAGGGACAGGAACCTCCTGCCACCCCAGCCTCCACAATCACTCAGGCTGCACTTTCTGCACGACTAGATGCTGGCTGAGGGGGGCATGAGAATTGGTGGCCTCTGCTGCAGGTGATGGGAATCTCAGGTATTTAAAGCCATGGCCTAGAGGAGGGAAGTGCCTAACTCCAGAGTCTGCAGCTGCCTAGGGCCAGGGCTGAGGATTTAGAGTCCCTAGTGCTGCCGTTGCAAGGTTCAAGCAGGCTCAGCCCTGGCATTGCCACCCCTCCTGCGGCTAGTAGCTGCAGCTGGCTAAGGCTGGCCTCTGGGAACTGGCCCCATGGCTGTAGCCAGAGAAGCTGCAGGTGGCTCTGTGACTACTGGGGCCATTAAGCTAGAGCAGCTAAAGACACTGGAGTTCACCTCAAGGAACAGAGGTCACCAGTAGGACAGGAATGTCAGGGGGAGCAGGGAAGGAGGGAGCAGGTCAGGCTGGCAGAGGGAGCTTCCAGCTGGGTGGGAGCATGTCCAAAGCGGAAAGGAAACAAGCATGGGGAGAGGTGGTGGTGACCAGGTAGCAGACTAGCATGTAGATGGGAGCAGAGGGAGAGAGGCTGGTGGCTTCAGATTCCCAAGGGCTAAGTCCTGACTTTGGGGAGATGGTGTTTGCAGGTGGCTGGCTCACATGGCAGGATGGGGGCTGAGGGGGGGATCTGTCAGAACTGATCAGGTATCTGCTGGCTTTAGAACTCTGAGGTGAGACTAGGACCACATGCCGTGACTGGGGACATGGGGGGTACTGGAGACATGGCTAGAGAAGGTCTGAATGAGGAAGGAGATAAATCTGTGGGGAGTTTCCTTGATCACTATGAAAGTTCTGCTCACTGTGGACACTGGTAAACCCACATGGGTGTACAGCTCAATAAGAAAACCCGGGGGCTGAGGGAGCTGTGTATGGCAATGCATATAGTCATGGAGAGGTGTGTGATCAAAATGAAAAATGTCTCTGAGGTTCAGTACTGGGTTTGCTATGGCACCAATGGCACTGCCCCACCAGGCCCACACTCGGAGCCCACAGTGACTACATAGGGGCCTACAAATATGTTTGGTACCAGGACCCACAGAAGGTTAATCCGGCCCTGACTGCCTGAGCACTATTTCAGCCCCACATTTTTGGGTGGACCTCCCACAGTGGGAGCTGCAGAGCACTCCCCCGCAACACACACACCTCCCTCCTGGTGTTGGGAGGGGAACAGGAGAAAGAACAAAATAAGCAAGAGAAGAAGAGAAAGGAGGGAGGGATGGATGGAGGAAAAGGTGAAACAAAAAGGACAAACCCCAATGTCCCCAGTGATTCTAAGGGACAAAATCCCAGGTGCGCAATAAAATTCTGCCTCCTTAAGCTCCTGTTTTCCATGCCTAGAATCCAACTGTCACCAGATGGATCAGACTGAACAGGTTTCAAACCTCCAGGAGGCTCTTACCTTCTAAACAGGGACGGCTGTTTTCTAGTAAAATCACTAAAAGGGAAGGAGAAAACTCGAAAGAGGTTCCTCCTGGTGCTCACGTCCATGAACCCGAATACTCCCTCAGTCCTCAGAGAGAGACCTGGAGAAGGAGACTTGCTGCAGCAAAGCCACAGGGGTCTCTGAGGTTTCCCTGGCCCCTCACCCCTGTCCTGCCTGGCTGATGTCAGCATCTCTCTGTGAGGTCACCACCTCCCCACCACCTTGGACCAATAGGCTGAGGTCCTGCAAAAGGCCTTTGTGATGTCACTGCCACACCCCTCCCTTGCTGTGCCAATGTCCTGCCCCTGGCCAGGCACTTTGGAGGTTTGAGCTACTCCCTGGGGATCACCCCACTCAAGGAGCGTTCGTTCTAGGCAGCAAGCCAGCTAGACAGGGAAACATCAGATGCTGCTCCCAATGCTACACTCAGTTTTTCAGAAATTACTCGACTTTTCGGCCAGAAGAGACCATTAGAGCATCTAATCTGACCCCCTGCATATCACAGGCCTCCTGTAGGACACAATAGCAGGTGAGGGTGGGGGGCTGAGGAAGCGAGTGGGCAGGCAGTGGCAGGGGGGCAGGTGAGCCGGTGGCTGGCCCCAGCTCACCTCCACTCCGCCTCCTCCCCTGAATGCCCCACCTCGCTTTCCCCCCTCCCCCTGCTAATCAGCTGTTCACACAGGAAGCCTTGGAGGGAAGAGAAGCCGTGTGGCGGCTTCGCGCTCAGGCCCAGGAAGGTGGAGACGGAGACGAGGTGAGCTGGGGCAAGGGGGCCGCCCGCACCGCAGCAGGTAACCTGGGGGGGCACTGGGGAACCGCTTCCCACCCCAGCTCACCTACCTCCCCTCTGCCTCCCTGGGCCTGAGCACAAAGCCGCCATTCGCTTCTCAGCCCTCCCAGGCTTCCCGCGCGAACCGTCAGGGGCAGGGGGTCCAGGGGCCGTCAGGGGACAGGGAGAAGGGGTGGTTGGATGGGGCAAGGGTTCCAGGGGGGCCATCAGGAATGAGAGGAGGGGTTGGTTGGGGTGGCAGGGGGCAGTCAGGGGACAGGGAAGGAGGGTAGATGGGGTAGGGGTCCCGGGGGTGTCAAGGAACGTGGGGGTTGGATGGGGCAGGAGTCCCAGGGGCAGGGGTGGGCCACAACCCCATGTGGGGTTAGGAGGGAACTGGTTGTTAAGATTTTGGCAGCTCATCACTGGCCGGGGTGGGAGGCTGAGGAGGCGAGCAGTGGTGGGGTGAGTATGCAAACCAGGGAGGGGAACGGAGGTGAGCGGGGGTCTGAGGAGGCAAGCGGGCGGGCATTGGCGGGGGCAGGTGAGCTGGCGGTGGGAGGAGAGGTGAGGAGGCGAGTGGGCGGGCAGGCAGGTGAGCCATGGGGGCTGAGGCGAGTGAGCCGGCAGCAGGGGAGGGGGGTTGAGGAGGTGAGCGGGGGGCAAGGGGGGCTGAGGAGGTGAATGGTGAGTCAGTGGCTGACCTGTTCTACTGATCTGGTCTGGCTCCCAGCCCCTCTCCAAGGGTTGCAGCTGTCTGGAGGTGCTGCCTTCCACCCCTTCCTCAGTCCCACCTCATTCACTCCACAGGGCAACTGATTACCAAGGGGGGGGGGGGGAAGATCTTATTCTATCTCTAACAAAAAGTCATTTTCCTTTTACCTTAATTATACTACCTTAGGGGCCCCCTATAACATATTAGCAAGGTTCATTACCGCTGTTTTGGCAGGGCGGTGCTGGGGAAGGAGGGTTTGTTTCCACGGGGCAGGCGGCACTTTGGGGGGGATTGTTTCGGAGTGCCTGGGCAGTGCTGGGGGCGTTGTTTTTGCAGGGTGGGCAGTGCTGGGGGAGTTGTGTTTCGGAGGGGCTGGGGGTTCGGTGGGATTTTCAGCCCTCAGCTGTTTTCTTTGGAGTAATATTGCCCTTGCCGCTTTACGAGTTGTGCAGGCCTGGACTAAACCACAGCCTCGGGACTCAGCATTCAAGTATCCTGCAGTCTGAGCTTCGCATCTGATACATTCCCTCGTTGGCTACCATTGTTTGCCCAGCATGGAAGTGCTTCTTGTCCAACAAGGCAGCCAGATTGGGACCCGTAGGTGCGGAAGGGTTGAGCTCAGATTGAAGTTTTTCCCACAGTCAGAGCACGTGTAGGGCATTTCTCCTGTGTGGATTTTCTGATGTCTAATAAGGTTTGAGCGCTGATTGAAGCGTTTCCCGCACTCAGCGCACGGGTAGGGCGTCTCTCCTGTGTGGATTCGCTGATGTGCGATAAGGCTTGAGCTTCGATTGAAGCTTTTCCCACACTCATGGCATGTGTAGCGTGTGTCTTCCAAGTTGACTCTCTCACGGGTAATAAGGTCTGAGTGGCTACTGAAGTTCTCCTCTGGCCTGTGCAGAGTCTCAGAGGCTTTTGTTTTTTCTGGGAGTGCACAACTCCCGGAATCGTTCCCTTTGGATCTTCCTGATAAAGTTCCATGTGGTTCTCCTTGCTCAGCATCTTCCTGCTGGAGTGTCTCCTCCTCATTCTGACTCACCATCCCATCACCTGATGGGAGACAGAGAGAATCCAGACACAGGCCACTCCCTGCACCTGAGAGAAAGGAAATATCAGAGAGAGGAATGGAAAAAGGGGGGAACAAACCAAAATATGTGCAGTGGAGATCAATCCTATCAGGAGCTGATTTTCCCCAAACCCTTCCCCAGAGGAGAGAGGAAGGGATCAGTTTTGATCCACATCTCACCAGAACACTCAGGGGAAAGTGAGATCAGGGAGGGACCTGCTGCCAGTTGTAAGTCAGAATAGGTGGGAAGCCATGAGTCACATCTGCCATAATGATTCCACATCTGCAGGGAACAATCTTGAACTTGGAGAGCTCACAAGGTCTTTGTAGGGCATCCCAAATGTTTCCTGCATTCACTGACAATTTTTTAGTTGGTTTAACCAATTCCCTACCTGTGGAGGCAGCTCTCAGGAGCACTTCTTTCTCAGAGCCCTGGAGGTCTGGGACCCACGGCTCTTCCCCTCGTTCCAGCTGCGAGATCACATCAGGTTTGGAAACTGGAAACCCTACTCAAGGCAAAGAAAATAAGGGAGGTCAGTGGAATTTGTGGGATACTTGTCACAAGGTGTACTGTATGATTTTACTCCCCAGCTCATTTTTAAGCAGTAATATCCCAAGACCAGCTTCCTTGGCTCCAAGTGGCAGGAGAGTTATTATTATAAATCATATTCATTACCTTAGTGCCTAAGGACCAACTAACAGTGGGTCTCCGTTGTGCTAGGCACAGTACAAACCCAGAATAGTAGCTGGGCCATGCCCTGAAGAATTTACAATCTAAATAGACAAGCCAGACACAGAATGGGGGAAGGGGTAGAACCCACTGTTAGAATAGAGATATTCAGGCCTGTCTGTAAAGCCTATAGTTTAAGAACTTAGGTCTATTTTTATCACTTAGCTAGTTACAGGGGTATAAAACAAAGAATCAAAATCTCAGTGTGCCTGTGTCTGGGCCTTCTCTCACTGTGACCGTCTGAGGCCTTGTTCTTAGGCTAAGGCCTTTGGCTCAGCAACAGGGGCAGCCATAAGCTGGGAAGCGAAGGGTCACATCCTCACATCCCAAACCCGTCACACTGAAATAAGGTGCTATTGGGCTGTTAGGAAGATGATCCTGTCCCGATAGTGCCCATCACCACCAGATAAAGAAACAGATCTTAAGATGGTTAAAGAAAACTTGGTTTGACAGAATCCTGTCTGGCAAGAAATCACTTCTCAATGGTTGTGAAACTCATTTCTGTATTGCTTTATATTTATGTCCCACACTTTTCTATTGTAAATCTGTCTGGTTCTCTAATTGTTTCTCTCTGCTGTATAATTAATTTTGCTAGGTGTAAGTTAATTAGGGTGGTGGGATATAATTGGTTAGATATTTATGTTACAATATGTTAGAATTGGTTAGTTACATTTCAGTAAAATGATTGGTTAAGGTATAGCTGAGAATATTACTATATAAATGGGGTCAAAAAGGAGGGGGAAGGGAAATTGGAATCATGTTTGTTAAGGTGTGTGGGGGGGAAACAGGAACACAGGCAAGGCTCAGCTGCATCAGAGCTGGGAAGGGGGACATGGGATAAACGCTCTACGGCATCAGAGCTGGGAAGGGAACACTGGGGAACAGACTGTATCAGTAGATCGAGATAAGCCCGACTGGTGTGAAGGGCTTCAGAATATGGTTGCTTGGAAACTAACCCCAATAAACATGGTACTGTCTGCGCTTTGGACTTCTGGTCTGTTGCTGCTTCCTGTCTGCGTGACGAGAACCAGGGAAGTGGGAGGGTGAAGGCAAAACCTCTAACAAAACTGACATGACCTGATACCCAAGAGGTGAGCCTTAGAGGACGGTTTTAATACACACTGGAATGGATCAGGGATTCCCATGAGGACTGACAGGGAGCAATGGTAAATATGCATTTAGATCCTTTTCTTGTTTTGTATCTTTTCCCCATAAGGCTGAACCTCTGGCACTGTCATGGATCCATAGGATCTGTGCAATGCCCTGGCTTTTAAGCTGTCCTTGGGAGGTGCCCCTTGAGTGCACTAGACCCCCAAGGGGGTCCCACTCTTCCACAAGGACAGGCCACTTAGCTTCAACACCTGAGACTGAGCCTCTGGCTTCAACACTCCTACTTCAGGTCACATATGGGTTGGGGCAGCTATTGACATTATTGTAATCAGAGCAAAGCAGCAGATATGGTATATCGCCATCCTATTACCATAAGGAAGTGGATAAATTACCTCTCCTAGTGACCATTTTTTCATTTTGTCAGGTCCCCGAGACAGTGTAAACTGAAGCAGGGCCTCCCTTCTGACGGGCTCCCTTGGGCCTCAATCTTTGTTTCCATTGGTGTCATAACTTGTAAGTCCGCACCGTGCAAGCCCCTCTTTACTATACTTCTCTTAGTCTAACTGTTATGTGGCTTGATCCTTGCCTATGATTTCAGTTATAACTGTCTGTATTAAATCAAGTTTCTGTGTGTTTCACCAAATTTCATCTTCTCAATTAACTTTGAGTAGCCATGTACAAGGGCGAGCTGTACCCCAATACGTAATCTTATAGGTGTAAAAATTGCTTTTGTTTTCGCTGTTGCTCGGCCTCCTGCTTCCTCCTCTGGCTCTCCAGCCGCTGCCGCTCCTTCTCCTGCAATGGATGGGAAGCTCAGATTATACCCATCTGCTGGGGCTCCTTTCTGGTGCAGTCTGGGTGGCCATAGGCAGCCAGAAACAACACACCAGGGCACTTGCAACCAGAGCCAATACAAATCTCCCTGGAAGAGGGCACAAAGGGCCCCAGTAAAACAGTGGCTCAGCAAGGTGGTCAGCCCCGCTGCAATGGGAGAGACAAAGCAGCAGTGCTAATTCAGCCACCCCATTTTCTAGGAGCAGGAGAGGAACTGTGGGACACTTCTTGTGTGTCAGAAGCATTACCCCAAGATGAGTATGTTATTGCATAGGGTGCATTTGGGCAAGCAACACTGTCTGCGATTTCTATGCTGCATTCACTACAGAGGTTCGACTGTCACTAGCCAGCAGCAGTGCTAGACTTCAGCATGAGATAAGGGAACAGGTGATGTCCTAGGTAATCCTCTGCTCACATCACACCAAGATCCCCCATGGCCCCTACTTTCCACCCAAAGGTTCTCTCAAAGGTTTGAATTGTGGCCTCCCTGCTTCTTGTTGAGGCAGACTAGAACGGGCTCCCAGTTACAGCAGTGAGCCCCCGACAGCACATGAATAAATCAACGCAGAGCACTCAGTTCCCCTCGCACACGTCCCACGCGACCCAGGCGGAACGTGCTGCCAGGATGAGGGAACTAGAGGCCACTGGCCAGGCTGTCCCTAGGGGGGTGCAGGGCCCAGGACAAATCAGCCTCCTCCCAGGTTGCCTCCTCACCCCCCCCCCCCCATATTCATCCCCGTTGCTCACCTCCCTGCTCAGTCTCCTCACCATCCGTCCGACACCCCTCCCCCTGCTCATCCTTGCCCTTCGCTCGCCCCCCTGCCCCCTCCTCCCTCTCCCGCCCCCCTGACACTGCTCTCCCGGCTGCGCACCCGCCCACCTGCTCGTCCCCTGCTGTCTGCCCCCCTGTTCGCCTGTCTCCTCACCCCCCCGCCCCAGCACACTCCGACCAACCCCCGGGTCGAGATAAACCCGCCTGGCGCTGGGCCGGATCACCCCTCCCCCAGCCGGCTCCTACCTCACGGGTCTCGCGCAGCCAGAGCAGGTCGATGGCGTCCGCCTGCCGGAGGCACTCGGCCAGTTGGTGGTTACAGGCCGTGGGCAGGTGCGCGGGGCCTGACACCGCCTCCACAGCTCCGTCCGCCCGCCGGCGCGCGCTCCCAGGCCCGGCCCAGGGCAGGAACCCGCCTTGTCCTGGGGCGCGGCGCGCGCCGCTCCCCGCCTCCATGTTCAAAGCTAACCATCAGCCAAAACGCGTGTCGTCACACCCCTCCTGCCCAATCACAGAGCGTCCCACGAGGTACGCAGCCCGCCTCCGAGAGACCAGCACAGGCCTCTCTAGCCACTAGAGTCCGGAGTGGTGCGGAGCCCGCTGGTCAGTAGCGGGGGGCGGGATCCTAGGGTAATCGCCCCCTCCCAGCCGTGACGGACAGAGGTGGAAGCCAATGAATATGGCGCTCGGGCAGGGCGCTTTGTGATTGGTGCGATCTCGGATGACCTCGATGGGCGCGGCACGTGCCGGAGAGTGAGCGGCTCGCTTGACGCCTCCGGAGGCTCGGGTGGTGCTTGCCGCTCTAGCCGCCCTCTCTGCGGGCTGGAGGTCTCTGCGGGGAATGCTGCCCGGGCTGGGGGACGGTTAGTACTTGCGGGGGAGGGGCGCCATTCCCTGGCCTGTGCGCGCGCTGTGCTGCTGGGGCTCTGCACCCACCCCCAGTGACTGAGGCGGTGGGGGTGCAGGATGCCTGGGTCCTTTTTTTCCTGAGCAGGGAGCTGGAGCTGCTGGATCCTGCCTCACAGGCCAGGGCTGGGGAGCCCTGAGAGCCTGGGCCTAGCCCAGCCCCAGGGCCTGGCGCGGGGGGGGGGGGGGGCGCCCGGTGCCTCCAGTGTGGGCTGAGACAATGTCTCGTTGCCCCCCTGTGGGGAGTAGCTGGGGGGGGGGAAGTGCAGGTGGCTGTGACATCCCAGGTGAACGGTGCTGCAGGCAGGCGCTAATGAACACCAGCTTCCCCCTTGTTGTTCTCGTCCTTCTCTCTTATGGAGCGCTTCTTCCTAGGGGATTTTCTCCTTGGTGCTGTTTTGGGCTTCAGCTCAGGTTCAGCACTGAAGTTGCTGTTCAAAAAACAGAACACAAGAGAAGGACTTTATTTCCTTGCCTGAACATGATGCTGTTCAACCCTTAGCAGCAGCATGTCATTCATTACAGTGGGGACAAGGCCAAGTGATGCCATAAGGCCACGGTAATAAAGGTAATAGGTAATAATTGGAGATATACCAATCTCCTAGAACTGGAAGGGACCTTGAAAGGTCATCAAGTCCAGCCCCCTGCTTTCACTAGCAGGACCAATTTTTCCCCGGCACATTTCCACCCCTGCTGCCCCCCCCGCCGATCAACCCCCCAACTCTGCCCCCTGATGCATTTCCACCCCTACTGCCCCCCCAGCACCCTGTGCCCAGCCCCTCTCACCTGCTTCCTCTGTATGGCCAGGATCTCTTCGGCTCCACTGGGCATGGCCTGCTGCCCAACGGGGGTCTGCCCTGCGGAGCAGGGGGCAGGGTTAGCTGGGTAGGAGCTAGGACTCCTGGGTTCCGTCCTGGCTCTGGGAGGGGAGTGGGGTCTAGTAGTTAGAGTGGGGAGGGCGGGGGGCTGGGAACCAGGATGCCTGGTTGTCATGGAGTCACCGGGCGATGCTGTAGAACTGCTCCCCACCAAGCCAGTCAGAACTTTGGGGAGCCTCCTCCCCCTTGGAGCAGACTGTCTGCAGGGCAGGAAACTCACACGGCTTCACCTCCTGGGTCTGACCTTGGAGCATTCAGCATCCTCTGCCCCTCCGTGCACTTCCCACAGCGAGCCCACCCCGGCAGGGTCCTGGGGAAGCCACAGGGTCCTGCCCCGCCCCACTTTGCAGTCAGACTCTCAGCCAGCCAGTAAAACAGAGGCTTATGCGGTGACAGGAACGGGGTCTAAAACAGAGCTTGTAGATACAGCGACTCGGACCCCTCGGCCGGGTCCATTCTGGGGGGCCGTGAGCCAGACCCCCACGTCTGCCCTCACTCCTCATCCCCAGCCAGCTCCAGACTAACAACCCCCTCCAGTCCCTCCCTCCTCTGCTCAGCTCCTTCCCCGGGCCAGGAGGTCACCTGACCTCTGTCTCCCACACCTTCAGTTGGCACCTTTGCAGAGGAGGGGCCTAGGCCATCAGTTGCTAGGAGACAGAGTGCCAGGCATTTAGGTGCACTGGCCCCTTGCTCTGCAGCAATCCCACCCCCTTATCCCACCACCTAGGTAGTAAGAACTACACAGGGGACACCGAGATACTAACATCCTATTCAGAGAAAAGATTAAGAACATTCCCACTTTGTCTCAGTGGTTTCTATCCCAGCTCTGGGAGGGGAGTGGGGTCTGGTGGTTAGAGGTAGGGCTGGGAGCCAGGACGCCTGGGTTCTCTCTACACGGGAGTGCTGTCTAGTGGTTAGAGCAGGCCAGGATTGGGGCCCTGAGCCCCCTTACCTTGCTGCAGCGGGAGGACCACATCCTGTTTCTGGGCCCCGGCGGGGGCCTCGCTGTGGTGCAGAGGCTTGGGCTGACAGGCCTTGTCCAGCAGAGCCACGGCTTCCCGCTCCTTCTGCCTCTCCTTCAGCTTCTGCAGGGGAGGCCATGTCAGTGGGGAGGCACAAGGGGGTTGGAGGCTGCAGGGAACCAGGGAAGTGTTGTGGGGCTGTCTATGGGAACAGGCTATGGGGTGGGGCTCTAGAGTCCTCAGGGATGTGGGGCTCACCCACCTCCACCTCACGGCGCGTCTCCTCCAGCTGGGGCTGCAGGGCCACCCGCTCCTGCCTGGGGATGCTGAGCAGCAGCAGCCTCCGCCCGCTGCTTCTCTAGCTGCTCCAGCGCCAGCAGCCGCTGCACCAGCCTTGGATCCAGCTGCTCCAGAGGCAGCAGGGAGCTGGGGAGACAAGAGACCATTAGCCCAGCGACTCCCCCCCACAGCCCCTCCCCAGGGCTCCCACCCCTCACCTGAGGGTCTCGGCCTCAGGGGGCTCCTCCTCAGGAGGGCTCTTGGCTCCAGGGCCAGCACCCTCACTGCCAGCTCCAGGGTCCTCAGGAGGTGCAGCTGTGGGAAGAGAAGGGTGAGGCCAGGCTAGGGTCTCCCCCCATTGATCCCTCAGCCCCATGGAGCCCAGCCTGGCCGTGCCTTACCTGGGGCCTGCAGAGTCTCCTGGGTTAAAGGGCCAGTTCACCCCCTGCTTGGTCTTGGCAGCAAAGTTCAGCGTGTCAAAGTAAAAGTGTAGCTCCGGGGCGACATTTGCTATGATCACGCTGTGAGCCAAGCCCCCCAGGGAGTCCTGGGGAGAGAGAGAGAACCCAGGAGTCCTGCAGCTGCCCCCACTCTAACCCACTCCCCTTCCAGAGCAGGGGTGGGGGGCAAGAAATGACTTCCTCAACTTCCACAGCCCCCTGCCCCGCCTCTGGGCTCAGCCTCCCCCTCACTCACCAGCACCAGCGCATCCATAGGCCAGCACACTGGGGTTCTGCCCCTCCAACGGATGGCACAGGACAGGCTGCACGGAGCCGGTGTAGATGTCATTCTGGGTGGCTCGATCACCATAGAAGGTGTCGAACCTGGAGAACAGGGTAGGGCATCCTGTGATGGCAAGGGAGGAGCTCAACCCAGGGGCACCCCCAGCTGGAGACACCCCACCCGGGGACACCCCACCCCACTAACTCGTACTGTATAGTCTCCATCTTGTTCCTCCAATTGATGATCTCCACGGAGTGGGAATCCAGGCCGCGGATGCAGGGGTCCCCCTGGCTGCAGGCGGACGCACACTCGCACGTGGGCTGGGGGGCTGGCATGGCGGGGCTCGGCCAGGCTGGCTTTCTGCTGGGACAGCATGGTGCCCACCACAGGGGCTGGGAAGAGCTCGCTGCTGGGGGGAGGGGAGTTAGAAGACTGCTAGATGGGCTTCCCCCCACTTCACTCCCCAAGTTGAGCTATGGGGTGAACCTGCTGCTCTCTGCCCCCCATGGCCCCCCCACATAGCTTTCGGGCGCCTCCCCTCCCTCTACTGCTCCCTCCCCCTCCCTTTCCCGATGCCCTGCCCCTCCCAGTGCCCCACCCCAGTGCCCCCCTCCGTTCCCCTCCCCTCCTCCCTCCCGGTGCCCGTCCCCCGCCCCCTCCCTGTGTCCCCTCCTGGTGCCCCATCTTCTCTCCCCACCTCACGCCCCGCAGCTGCTCCCTCGGATGACCTCGATGGGCGGGGCGCGGCGCGTGCCGGAGAGTGAGCGGCTCGCTTGACGCGTCCGGAGGCTCGGGTGGTGCTTGCCGCTCTAGCCGCCCTCTCTGTGGGCTGGAGGGTCTCTGCGGGGAATGCTGCCCGGGCTGGGGGACGGTTAGTACTTGCGGGGGAGGGGCGCCATTCCCCGGCCTGTGCACACGCTGTGCTGCTGGGGCTCTGCGCCCCACCCCCCCCAGTGACTGAGGCGGTGGGGGCAGGATGCCTGGGTCCTTTTTTTTTTTTCTGAGCAGGAGCTGCTGGATCCTGCCCCCCAGGCCAGGGCTGGGGAGCCCTGAGAGCCTGGGCCTAGCCCAGCCCCAGGGCCTGGTGGGGGGGGGGTGCCCTGTGCCTCCAGTGTGGGCTGAGACAATGTCTCATTACCCCCAGCTACTCCCCACAGGGGGGCAAGTGCGGGTGGCTGTGACATCCCAGGGGAAGGGTGCTGCAGGCAGGTGCTAATGAACACCTGCTCCCCCCTCATTGTTCTTGTCCTTCGGAGATAAGGAGCGCTTCTTCCGATGGTATTTTCTCCTTGGTGTTGTTTTGGGCTTCAGCTCAGGTTCAGCACTTCAGTTGCCGTTCAAAAAACAGAACGCAAGAGAAGGACTTTATTTCCTTGCCTGAACATGATGCTGTTCAACCCTTAGCAGCAGCGTGTTATTCATTACAGTGGGGACAAGGCCAAGTGATGTCATAAGGCCAAGATACCTAGGGAGGTGGTGGAATCTCCATCTTTAGAGGTCTTTAAGGTCAGGCTTGACAAAGCCCTGGCTGGGATGATTTAGTTGGGTTTGGTCCTGCTTTGAGCAGGGGGGTGGACTAGATACCTCCAGAGGTCTCTTCCAACCCTAATCTTCTATGATTCTATTAAGTCTTTGTGATCAGCAGCTAGGGGACATTCTAGCAAGACCACAGACACTGAACACTAGCGGCTAAAACAAACTGCCCAGCACAGAGATAAGGTAAATCACTAACATTTCTTTTTGCCTCCGCTTACTATACTAGCATCTGGAAAAGCCAGGCTCCCCAGTAGCCTTTAGTTTTAAATCTCACTGAGACTGGCCTTATAAACCAATCCCTAAGAACTCTCCCTTGCGATGGTTAAAAGTTCCCACTGGCTAGTCCTATAAAACAGTAGGAGGAAAACACCAAGCAAAGGCTGCTTTTCACAGGGGCGCATTTGCACAGATAGGCTCAAGACTCAGGAGATGCCTGTGGCACAAGTCAGAAGGATCCATAGTACTGACCACTGAGATAGACAGAACAGCCTGCGAACGAGCCCTTCTGCCACCCAGATGGTCCTACCTATCGAACATCTTCCTGGCCTCCAACTCAATTTCCCGCAGCCAGGCCAAGTGCTCATACTCCACTTCATTCAAGAAGTTGGATAGTTTCTGATGGCAAACCTCCAGCAGGTGAGTGGGACCTTCTGCCATGGCTCTGGCTGAAACACAGGGGGGGAGCAGATGTTCATTTGCACCTGCCTGCTGCCCCCGCTCTAACCCACCAGCCCCCACTCCCCTTCCAGAGCCGGGAGAGAACCCAGGAGTCCTGGCTCCCAGCCCACCCTGCTCTGCCCACCAGCCCCCACTCCCCTTCCAGTGTGGAGAGAGAACCCAGGAGTTCTGCACCAGTCCCCCCATGCTAGCAGAGCTGGGCAGGGCATTGGACTGTGCATCTGGTGCTGCCCCTTCCCCGTATCTGGTTTTTGTCCCCTTGGCTCTCTCTGCTCCAGGCCCCACATCTGAGAGTTTGATGCTGAGCCTCTGACGCCCAAGAGCTCCCGGCTCCATTGCAGGAGAACAGCAGGTGGGAGCAGAGCCAGGACAGCATCCTGCTGTTTGCACCACCCCCCTCCAGGATTGGACCCCAGCATCCACTCCTCCCCCACCCTTGGGAGGACCCCGGCACACCTGCAGCAGGTGGGTGAGCTTGCTCTCACGGTACGGCACTGAAGATGGGTTGGACTCACCCCTGCGGCGCCTCCTGCTGGTGATTCTGGGAATTAGCTCTGTCCAGTGCTGGAGCGCCCTCTGCAGGCCCGTGATCTGCCTGTCTTCTGGCCCCCATGTCCCTCCCTGGACCTGGTGCCCTGTCACATGGGGTGCTGCCCCCTAGCAGTAACCCCTTTCTTTCAGGGTCTCCCCCCCTCAGGGAACCCTCACCCTCTAGCCCCACCTTGCCTCAGTAGCAGCTACTGCCAGTCATTGTCTAGCCCCACACCCTGGGGCAGACTGCAGTATCAGCCTACTCCTCACAGGCAAAGGGGTTTGGACCTACTCCCTTAGCCTACCCCTGGGCTGTCCTCTGCAACCCCTAGTACCAGTTGGTCCTTCGCTAGGCCGCAGCCTGGGGCTTTCTAGGCTGGAGCTCCCCAGCCCTGCTTCACCCTAGGTACCTTATCTGAGCTCCCTGCAGTCAGGCCCTTGTACCTCTGAATGCAGAGAGAGACTGTCTTGGCTTCTAGCTTCCCTGGCCTTTTATAGGGGCCAGCTGTTGCTCAGTTTGGGGCATGGCCTCACCTGCAGCCACTCCCTCAATCAGCCCAGCCAAGAGCAGCAGCTCTCAAGCCCTGCCAGGCTGCTTTTAAACCCCTCAGGGCAGGAGCAGGGTCCACCCAATAGTACAGGCACCTAGGGCAGCCCCTGGTTGAGGGTCTCCACAACCTTGCTGAGCACGTGCAGGGAGGCATTGATGGCTCCGCTCTCCTTGAGCCGCAGGCCGCGGTTGCCAGTGCACCAGTTGTCCTCGGAGCCAGCCAAGTCAACGAGGCAGAGCTTAGCCATGTGGCGGCAGTGGGGGGATGCCCGCTGGCTCTGTGCCACCCGCACCAGCAGCACGGCGTGGCTGCGGTTCAAGCGGTCCTTGAGCTGAGTGGAGGCTCCCGTGCAGTTGCGGCTGGCCGGCAGGAAGTGCCACTCAAAGTCCATGAAGCTTCTCAGCTCCCGCTCAGTCAGCCCCAGGATCAGGATGTTCTGGTCCCGGTCCTCCCGGATCGAAATGTCCTGCTGTTACGGATCCAGCACCTGAGTTGGGGGAACATCAGGGTAATACTCCCACTTCCCCACACCCAGTCTCCCCCCACCCCACCCCCCTACACCCAGGCCACCAGGGCTCCCAACCCCACCCCTATCTTGGACCGTCAGGGCTCCCAGCACCCCACACCCCAAAGGCCAGAGAGGAGGGGCTGAGAGTCTGTTTGGAGCTAGCTGGGAAAATGGAGGGGAGCCCAGATAGGGCTCTTGGCCTCCTTGCCCCCCCCCAAGATGGACCTAACTGAGGCAGCTCCTGTTGTCTGTACCTACAAGCTCTGTTTTGAACTGTGATCCTCTCATCTCATAAACGTTCTGTTACTGGCTGGCTGAGAGTCATGGTCAATCGCAGGAAATGGGTGCAGGGCCTTGTCTCCCCCAAACGGGGACACCTACCAGTGCATCTCCCTCCTGGTTCACCCCCCACATACACCTGCCAGCCCCACCCGGACTGGTGGGTGGGAATTGGGTCATATTTTGATGAAGCCTGTGTGCCTCGGTTTCCCCTCTATGCTGCACCATCAACGCAGTGGGGAGAAGGTCTGTCGGCCCACAGGTATGAATGGCTCCAAGCTGTATGGAGCCTTAGGCCCCATCAGTGGTGTTTCTGGGAAGACAACGGCAACTCCAGTCACCTGGGCAGACCATGGCCGGCCCACCTCTCGGCAGCGTTTACCTAGCTGGAGAAGCAGGGCCAGGGAGGTGCAGCTGGTTAAAGGTCAGCTGCTGAGGGCTTTGAGGACACACCTGAACCGGGCCAAGGGGAGGTGTAGTGAGTGGGTGTGGCTCCCCTCCTGCCCAGCAGAGGGAGTGCCCTCGCAGACACCCAAGTCGGCGGAGCCACCACCACCTGTCCCCGCTCCCTGGAAGTCAAGGGGCGGGACAGGAAGTATAAAAGCCGGCCGCCAGAGCTCACTTGGAGCCCAGCCACTGCTGGGAACAGATGTGCTGGTGGGAGCTCCTGACTGGGAACCCTCCAGGGCCTGAGGCAGCTGCCCTGACTGGCTGGAGCTTCCTCGCACCTGTTTTTGACAAGGAGCCACCGGAGCCTCCCCGTGACCGGTACCCGGAGGAGCCGCTGGAACTCCCTGGCGCCCACTACAAAGAGGGGCTGCCGGAGCGTCCCTGTCCCTGCTGCTACCCAGAGGAGCCGCCTGAGCACACCTGGCTGGACTTCCCGGAGGAACTACCGGACCTGCCACCAAGCCCTGGTCCCGAGGAGCCTATGCAGCTTGACTGGCCTGGATCCGGTGCAACCGATGAGGTAGCCCCTGAGGGGGAAATGGAAAGTAGCCTAGGGGTAGCCGACCCCTGTCAGGCTACAGAGGCAGAGGTCCTGATGTCAGTGTGTTGCGGTCAGGACCCCACTGACCAGCGGCAGTGATAGCTGCTGCTAGGGCCCCAGGCTGGGACACAGTGGAGTGGGTGAGCCTGTGTCCCCCCTGCTCCCCTACTTGCGGGTGGCAGTTTTCCCCCTCACCCAGGTGTAGGGACCTGGGTCTATACGCCTACTGTTAGTTTACTGCTCAGCCCCTGCACCAGAAGGGCCTGAGCTTAGTGACTCTTGGCTGCTCAAACCTGCTCCAACGGGCCTGAGCTCCTTGTACTGTTTACTGCCCAGCCCCTGCACCCAAGTGCCTGAGCCTATTGTATTGTTTACTGCCCAGCCCTGCCACCGAGGGCCTGAGCTCATTGAACTGACTGCTGCTCAGCCCCTGCCACCGAGGGCCTGACCTTATTGTACTGATTGTTGCTCAGCCCCTGCACCAGAGGGCCTGAGCTTTCTAACCCTGTTGACTGTCGTTCAGCCGGTTCAACAGGAGACGAGGAGTGAGTTGGTGTGGCTCCCCTCCGGCTGAGAGGAGGGTTGAGCCCCGGCTCAACCGATTACAGGAGGTCAGAGCAGAGCTGGGCTGACCAGGATGGGCTGGGCTGTAACTTCCCTCTCTGGCTAACCAAGGATTTGCCCCACTGTCCAGCCGGCTAACGAACCCATTGTTACCAGCGCTGGCTGCATGGCTCTGCAAATGCTGCCGGAGATGGTACAAGTCTCCTCTGGGGTCTCAGCGGGACTCAGGGGCGGCAGGCTCCTCCAGCCTAAGGAGGTGGTGGGGCCTGTGGCTTCCCCTAGAAGAAGATTTGGACCCCTTGGGAGTCTGGCTCAATGAAGGGGGCCCTCCCAGAGACTGCTCCAAAGCTGGGGTCTTAGTACCCGTCCTGGGGATCTGCAAGAGTGGGTCCAGCAGCTGGCTGGACAATTCTTCCCCCCACCCCTAGTCCTGTCCTCCCCACTCCTATACTTGCCTTCTCCTGGTAGATCTCCAGGTAGGACAGGGAGACGGAGAAGTCCAACTCCTCAGCCCCAGGTGAGCGGCTCGCCTCCCGTGTCATTTGCAGGACATCCCGCAGCGCCCGTGGGATCACACCTGGCTGTTCTGGGCTGCCCAGCATGGTGTGCGTCTTACCTGGGGTGGGAGGCAAGAAATGACTTCCTCAACTTCCACAGCCCCCTGCCCCGCCTCTGGGCTCAGCCTCCCCCTCACTCACCAGCACCAGCGCATCCATAGGCCAGCACACTGGCGTTCTGCCCCTCCAACAGATGGCCCAGGACAGGCCGCACGGAGCCGGTGTAGATGTCATTCTGGGTGGCTCGATCACCATAGACGGTGTCGAACCTGGAGACCAGGGTAGGGCATCCTGTGATGGCAAGGGAGGAGCTCAGCCCAGGGGCACCCCCAGCTGGAGACACCCCACCCGGGGACACCCCACCCCACTTACTCGTACTGTATAGTCTCCATCTTGTTCCTCCAATTGATGATCTCCACGGAGTGGGAATCCAGGCCGCGGATGCAGGGGTCCCCCTGGCTGCAGGGGCGCAGGCAGACGCACACTCGCACGTGGGCTGGGGGGCTGGCATGGCGGGGCTCAGCCAGGCTGGCTTTCTGCTGGGACAGCATGGTGCCCACCCCAAGGGCTGGGGGGGTGGCGGGGGGGGGAGAGCTCGCTGCTGGGGGGAGGGGAGTTAGAAGACTGCTAGATGGGCTTCCCCCTACTCCACTCCCCAAGTTGAGCTATGGGGTGAACCTGCTGCTCTCTGCCCCCCATGGCCCCCCCACATAGCTTTCGGGCGCCTCCCCTCCCTCTACGGCTCCCTCCCCCTCCCTTTCCCGATGCCCTGCCCCGCCCCGTGCCCCACCCCAGGGCCCCCATCCGTGCCCCACCCCTCCTCCCGCCCCGTGCCCGCCCCCCGCCCCCTCCCTGTGTCCCCTCCTGGTGCCCCATCTTCTCTCCCCACCTCACGCCCCCCAGCTGCTCCCTCGGATGACCTCGATGGGCACAGGGTGCGGCACATGCCGGACAGTGAGCGGCTCACTTGACGCGTCCGGAGGCTCGGGTGGTGCTTGCCGCTCTAGCCGCCCTCTCTGTGGTCTGGAGGTCCCTGCGGGGAATGCTGCCCGGGCTGGGGGACGGTTAGTACTTGCGGGGGAGGGGCACCATTCCCCGGCCTGTGCGCGCGCTGTGCTGCTGGGGCTCTGCACCCCACCCCCCCCCAGTGACTGAGGCGGTGGGGGGGCAGGATGCCTGGGTCCTTTTTTTTTTTTTTCTGAGCAGGAGCTGCTGGATCCTGCCTCACAGGCCAGGGCTGGGGAGCCCTGAGAGCCTGGGCCTAGCCCAGCCCCAGGGCCTGGCGGGGGGGGTGCCCTGTGCCTCCAGTGTGGGCTGAGACAATGTCTCATTACCCCCAGCTACTCCCCACAGGGGGGCAAGTGCGGGTGGCTGTGACATCCCAGGTGAACGGTGCTGCAGGCAGGTGCTAATGAACACCTGCTCCCCCCTCATTGTTCTTGTCCTTCGGAGATAAGGAGCGCTTCTTCCGATGGTATTTTCTCCTTGGTGTTTTGGGCTTCAGCTCAGGTTCAGCACTTCAGTTGCTGTTCAAAAAACAACACAAGAGAAGGACTTTATTTCCTTGCCTGAACATGATGCTGTTCAACCCTTAGCAGCAGCATGTTATTCATTACAGTGGGGACAAGGCCAAGTGATGCCATAAGGCTGTTGTACTTAAAGTACTATACAGGGTCTGTTCAGGGGGATTAAGGCAAAACGCCACATTTATTAGTAATACAGGTATCAATTAATACTCTATGATATGCATATGAGATATATATCACAGTCATGCATTCACACACAGACACAAACACACTCCGTCTTGCTGTTGTTACCAACTAGTTGCTCCCCTTAACTGCACTGGCCAGGTGAGTTAGATGGGGGAGGGGTGGAGCCGGGCTTCTGCCGATCCGGATCGATGCTCCGATGGTGACAAGATGAGACCCGGGGTCCTTCTGCAAGACACCTCACATTTATAGCAGCTTCCCTCTTATGGAAATCTAGACCAGATTCAAAATCTGGGTCTGTGTCCATTGGTCTGTGTCCATTGGTCTTTGTGCTGCTTTTCTCTGGGTGTTGTCCCAATGCTGCTCAAAGAGGGTGTTTTCTAAAGAAGGTGCTGGCTTCTAATCCCTGAGGCCCTCAATATGTCTGCTCTTCTTTGTTGGGCCCACTTGACAAGTTGTATTGTCCTTTGCTCTGGCTCCCATTCCCTCTGCAACTGTTGTAGCTGTCTGGAGGTGGGTGTCTTCCAAACCTCACTCATTCACACCTCATTCAGTCAAGAGGGCAATTGATTACAGAGTGTGGGGGGGGGGAGATCTTATTCTACTTCTAGCAAAAAGGCACATGTTTCTTTTACTGTAACTATACTATTCTTAGGGGCTATAACATTTGATACAAAGTTTCCTACCAATTTTCTATATAGGGATCTAATACAAAGTTGTATGAAAATAGAGAGGCCCAATGCCAAGTCATATGAAATACAAAATAACATCATGCAAGATGCAATGTCAAAGATACTCAATACAGAAAGATACTTAATACAAAATAACACAATGCAACGTCATAAAGATTTATAGAGATTTCTCTACATTGTCCCCCTTTTGACCTCTCAAGAACAATTCTTGAGTGGTCACCATGTAAAATCTCTGTTTCAAAGCTATGTATTGGGTCATGATTTCAGAATGTGGTTTTAATTTGGAATACATCTGTTTTATCCAGCAGCACATGCAGAGCATTAGAACTAACAGAACCGTTAGGGTTACTAATAGAACAATGGTGGGATGGAAAACTATATTTAGGACTGCTGACCAGGTGGGTGACCAGCCTTTAAACACATCGTACCAGTGGTGGATACTTAACTGTTTTGCCTGTTCAGCCACCCTGAGTATTTCTCCTCCCTCATGGAGGATAGCCAAACTTCTGGTTTGGATTTTCTCTCGAGTGGATTTTGTTAGTTCACTAATTTGTTTGTTATTGTACATCCATCCATATAGGCCTGTCCAATTAATGCCTAGGGAGAAATCAGGGTCAAGGTTTTCCAGGTCCAAGGTCCCCATATCTATTTCTTTTTCTTTGTATGTTGGAAAATAGAATACTAGTTTAGGGGTATGTAGTATGGAGACATTACACATACATTTCTGCACCGGGGGATCTGAATGAAATTTGTTTTGCCATATTACAGGTTCCAGACCTACAACACAGACAATTCTTTCCATTAAAATATACTTTGGTGGAGGAATTATCCATTTCATCCCAGAAACATGTAACTAATTCTCTGTTTTGGAGGGAGCATGGCTCCTCCAGGACAGGAAGTGTGTGGCACACCCATTGTTGTGGGGACCACTCCTCACACCCTCTATGGTCTATTATATCCCCTTTAACATTCATGTAAGTTCCAGCTAGCCGGGGAACCCAAATATCTTGTCCTTGGATTACTGGCAGTGCTGAGAATGGCCAAAGTACTGTAGTTACCTGTGCATCTCGGGCTCTTAGCACTTGGACTGAAATACTTCCGCTCAGTTGTTGTACATTAAGGTAAGAATGTAATGGTTTGTACCATCCAGCAATATATGGTGTAAATAGATTACTTTGATGGCGTGTCAATAACGGGGCTAGGACCATCATATCCTTGGCCCTTACCCAGTCCATTTCCCTCTCCATCAACATTATGGAAAGGATTTGTTGTTCTGAGCACCACAGAGCCATGGCAGTTTTATCTGCGATCTCTCTCATGGTAGCATATTCTGCCCAGAAAGTATGATTTATATGCTGCCATGTAGACCACTGTAGATCTACAGTATCTATATCTGTTTGCACTAACTGAGGTATTTGGTGTTCCTGCACCTCAGTTATTGAGTAGTGCAGGGTTTCCATGGCACTAACTTTATTTCGTAGTGCTTCAAGGTCTATGGAGTTCAGGGCACTAGTTCCTGTTCCTATTCCCCCCAGTATGGTATCAGCTATACTTCTAGTCCTTCTTCCAGGAATATGTTCTCATAATAATGCCCGTACCATGCATCAAATATGGGGGAACTGTATGGGGCACACTCGGGCTTCACCTCGACCAAGTTGTTCTTATTCCAGCTCATGGTGACATGTAGGGTATAAATCATGGGGGCCACTTGCACCTGAATACAGGGTTGTCTTCGGAGTAAGTGGGGGAAGTTCACAGTTTCTGGATCTGGACCATTTCTAATGAGAGAGGTTACATTTCCAACAGGAATAGTCTCATTTACCCAGGTCATTATTGTTCTTGTCTCTGTTGGCTCTGGTTTAAAAGGGGGGATGGTTTGAGTTCTAGGGAGGCCAGGTTTACAGGAGGGGTTGAAGCCCCACCTAGAGTCCGCTGGGGCTGACACAGCATAGGTGCATCCATAATCACCAGGAGTCATGTTTACCCAGACTTGGACCGATATGAGTGCGAAGATCCCCTGCAGTGTGGTGTTGGTCACTGGTATTTCCTGTGGCGTGTCCCAACTGGTCCAGTTATACCATTGAATTCCCCATTGTGGGTCCGGTTGTTGTTCTGTTTCCAATGCATGAATTATCATCAAAGTTACTGGAATCCAAATGCTCCGTGCCTTGAGCGCCATCTGCTGGTTTGGGTTCGTTAGTGATGTTGGTATCTGTAGCTTAAGAAAACAATTTTAGTTGCGAGATATGAGCCCATTTTAGCTTGCCCTCTTTATCTATCAAAGGGCTGAGCCGGTCCACAATAGAATATGGACCTATCCATTTAGATTCCAAATTGTGCTCCCTTCTACCCAATTTTAAATACATAACCAGATCTCCGGGCTCCCAGAGTTGGGAGCTACCAGCTTTTTGCTTATGGAGTCTGTTATTCATTTTATCAATGGCCTCATTGATCCGGTATTGCAAGGTTAATTTGTCCTCCTGTAATTGTTTGAGCCACTGAAAATAATCATGTTGTGGTGTTACCACATCTATTTCCCCTGATCCTAAACCCATCTGTGTGGGATCAATCATCAGTTTCATCAGCTGTCCAAATAAAATTTGAAATGGCTGGATTTTTGTTTTTAGCCGGTTGCTACTGCGGATGGCAGCCAGAATTAGCGGCAGCTTCTCTGGCCAATTCTTCCCAGTATTACTTACCACCTTCCTTAGGGCTTTGTCAAAGTTAGAATCAAGACTCACAGTTTGTCAGACCACTCTGTTTTTATTAGCGCAGCGCTCCGCCAATAACACCCAGATAATGTGAGTGGCCATGCAAGACCCAAACAGTCTTTTATACAGATAAAAGAGCGGGAATTAAACAAAGGGACAAAGAGAGAAAAACAGCAAAATTCACCTGGGGCATAGCATGCATATCCTACTTCCTTACTAACTCCTATCAATCTAAGGCTAATGCTTCACCAATTGCCCTTAAACGGTGCAATTGTTCTATGTTAATGTCTGTATTCCCGACACCTGTACACCAGCATTCCAGCGATTTTCCTTAAAGGTACAGACAGCATTTCTTTAATCCTATCTGTTTTTGTAATATAATTCATTCTACTTTCACAATCCCTCCTTTTGGTCACGCTTTGCCATGACCAACGATGGACTGGGTTCCACATATTAACCGTTCTTTATCTTTTTGTTCATCAGCGATATTTAAAATCATCATATTAGCACTCTGTTTTGGGGCAGTCACCTGGGTGGCAAATTTTACACAATTTTGGATACAATAGGAGATTAACTGAAAACATACAAAAATCACTAGGATTCCAAACAGGATAGTCAGGGCTCCCTGAAATAACCAGTTTCCTATGCCAGAGAAATTGAACAGGTTGCTTAGCCACTTCCATAAAGAACTTGGCTCTTCATGGGGAAGATATGCGATTTGTTCTAAGTGGCTAGCGCGATCTATTACCTCATTGGTATTGTCAGGTATATACACTCAACATTCTTTCCAATGAGTGCACAGGTCCCTCCTTTGGCCGCCAGCACTATGTCCAATGCCTGACGGTTTTGAAGGGCCACCTGTCGGATCGCCTCTGTTTCTTTGGCCAGAGTTTTTAAACTCTCCCCGGTTTCATTTGCCATTATTTCAACTACTGCTTGTAACCTCAGGAGCCTTTTTGCCTGGTGTATTACTCCCCCAAGTGGGATAAGGGAACCGCCAATGGCATCTTCCCAGGTTAAGGGGCTTATGTTATTTATATACCATTTGGCATCTGGTAAGTCCCTTCTTTTTCTCCTGAAATTACGGAGGCGTTCTTGTGGGAAGGACCCTAGCACTCGGAATTGTGGGAAGAGTTGGGCGGGATAACAGATACCTGACCAGTTAGCTGGTAATGCAGTATAAGCTTTGGTTCCACAAACCCAATGATGGCCTATTAAGGCCAGGAAGGGTTGATTGCATCCATTTATTACATAGGTGTCTGCAAATGAGGAGTAATATCCTCCAAAGGGAACAGGGTAATTCTCCTTACGAGGAGTGGTAGTGTTTGTATGGCATTGAAAGATTGTATTATTTTTACTAAGATTACTGTAAGGGGAACATGAGATTGATTTTTCTGTTTGATCCCAGGTTGAGAAAAAATTCATATCCCCATACCCGGCCTGCCACTCTTTAGTTTTGTTTGAATAATCCCATACACCATTGGCCACGATATGCTGAAGGCAATGGCTTTTTCCCAGATCCAGCCCTGTCCCATTACACACCCAACACCAGTGACCCTTTCCCTCCACCACACTTATCCATTTAGATACACTTATTCCCACTGCTTCCCAAGTGTCATTGCTGTTCCATGTTTTGTTAAACGGACGAGGTCCTCCAGTGAGATCTGGGGAATTGAGTGGGATAGTCAGGACAGGAATACCAGCTTGAGAGTGGGCTGGGATGTGGCTGCAGACCCAGCATTTAGAAATATTAAGGGCCTGAGCTATCCACACTTGCTGCTGGATAAAAGAATTGTCATTGTGGGCTCCCCAGACCTTAAGACACCAGCAGCTGAGGAACAGGCGCCACCAGAGGTGCATGTTGGAGGCAGGGCCCTTCTGGTTCTGACAACCTCAACTGAGGGAACCGCAGTCACGGTTTTACATCCACCAGGCGCTAGGCTCACTACTGCTTCTTTTGGCGGGCCTTGCTTTAGGTTGTCGTCTGCTTCTGGCAACCCTTACGAGAACGTTGATTGTAAGGTATTGCAGGCTGTTCCTCTACGTCTTCTTCTGGAGTCAAAATTGACTCTGCGCGGTCCTGAGGTGATGATTGGTTCGCCGGGGAGGGTGTCTTCTTACACTGCGAAGCATGTATCCACACTGCGATGCCAGATAGTTTAACAGCCGTCTGGGTAGTAAGCAGTACCTGATGAGGACCCTTCCACCGGGGTTCCAAGGCGTGTTTTCGATGATGGTGCCGTACGTAGACCCAGTCACCTGGCTCGAGGTTGTGGCAAGCGTCGGAGGTGGGTTCCGTCGGCCATGCGGCTCGAACCTGTGAATGGAAGTGACTTACAGCTTGCATTAATCCCTTGCAGTATTGAAGGAGCATACTGAGAGTCAAGTTAAAGTCTGGGACTGGAGTAATGGTAGCCACAGCTCGCATAGGGCGTCCCATAACAATTTCAAAGGGACTCAGTTTTTGCCTTTGGGATGGAGTGGATCGCATTTCCATAAGGGCTAGTGGTAAAGCTGCTGGCCAGCTTAACCCTGTGGAGTCACAAATCTTAGCAAGGTTATTCTTAAGTACACCATTTCGCCTTTCCACAGCACCTGCACTTTGTGGGTGGTAGGGACAGTGCAGCAGGTGTGTGATATGTAATATATGATCCAGGTGTTGAACAATTTGTCCAGTAAAATGTGTACCCCAGTCACTGGACAGAGTGGCAGGAATTCCCTCGGCAGGCATAATATGATTTAACAAACATTTAGCAACAGACAGTGAATCAGCCTTGTGACAAGGAAAGGCTTCAGTCCAACCAGAAAATAAACATACCATAACCAAAATGAATTCATATCGTTGGCACTTGGGCATTTGTACAAAATCAAGTTGCCAATGCAAGAAGGGTGCTTGGGGCAGGCACCGGAATCCCTGAGCCACTTTTACAGGTTTACCAATATTGTGGCTTTGACAAGTGGTACAGGCGGCACAGTGGCAGGCTGCAAAAGAGCTGAAATGGGGGGCCCACCATCCCACCTTAGTTACAGCAGAGACCATCCCCTCCTTTCCGACATGTGAAACACCGTGAAGCAGGGCAGCCAGAGATGGGTAGAGTGAAAAGGGAGCCACAAAGACACCAGTAGGCGAACGCCAAAGGGAATCAGGATGCAGAGAGCAACCCTGGGCAACCCAGGAGTCTTTTTCGGCTTCTGGGGCAGAATCCTGGAGCAGGGTGAGGTCAGTGAGGGACGGCGGTGCTATAGAAACAGAAAGGGAACCTATAAATGCATCTGGGGAAGGTTCTATGGCAGCAGCATGTTTAGCAGAGGCATCAGCAAATGCGTTACCCTTAGCAACATCAGTATCTGCCGTCGAGTGGCCAGGGCACTTAACAATAGCTAGGGCAGAGGGAAGTAAAACTGCATACAGGAGAGCAGCAATGTAGGGGCCGTTTTTAATGGGGGTACCGGCGGAGGTAAGGAAACCCCGAGCTTGCCACAGGGTGCCAAAGTCATGTACAACCCCAAAAGCATAGCGGGAGTCAGTGTAAATGGTGGCGGAGCGTCCCTCCGCCAAAAAGCAGGCACGGGTGAGGGCGACTAATTCAGCAACTTGTGCTGAGGTTACAGAAGGTAAAGGCGCAGCTTCGAGGGTTTCAGAGAGTGACACAACAGCGTATCCTGCAAGGAGACGACCTTGGCTGTCTCGAAAACAGGAACCATCAGTAAACAAAACAAGGTCAGAGTTAGGGAGAGGGACATCAGAAAGGTCAGGGCGCGGGACAGTGACAGCAGACACAGTTGCAAGACAGTCGTGGGGATCACCGTCATTAGACAAGGGAAGGAGAGTGGCAGGATTTAACTGAGAACAACGCATTATGGTGATATACGAAGCCAACAGCAGTAGAAGTTCGTACCTGGTAAGGCGAGCGGAGGAGAGGTGGATTGTGTTACGCTGTAACAGCAGAGTTTCCACATAGTGAGGGACCATGAGAGTAAGGGGAGAGCGAAGGACAAGGGATTCAGACATTTCGACTAGGCGTGCTGCGGCAGCCACAGCACGCAGGCAGGGGGGTAGGCCTTGGGCCACAGGGTCCAAAGCGGCAGAGAAATAAGCTTCTTCTTCGAGTGCTGTCCCTGTGGGTGCTCCACTCTAGGTGACGGTGCGTCCCGGCGCTGTCGATCGGAGATTTTCGGTAGCAGTGCCTGGTTGGGGCGCACGCACCCAGATGGTATCTCCCGTCCAGTTGGAATCTTCCAGGGTGCGTGCGCCCCACACCCTCCTCAGTTCCTTCTCAACCGTCCTCGGCTGAAGACGGGACTCGGGGCAGTGCTGCCTTCTCTTCCCTAATCTCTATAGAAAACATAGAAATAGTTATTAATTAATTCCCAGTTGTTTCCCTTCCTTTAGTATAGTTACATAGTTAGTTACTTAGTAAAAAAAAAAAAAAAACACCTCAGGCTTGTCTCCCCTTGAGACACTTCCTCGCCTATCTCAAACTCATAATGCCAGGAGCTTCAGGCTTCAAGAAATGCATCTCCTGTCAGGACTCCATGCCACGGTCAGATGGTCACTCCCAGTGTGTAAAGTGCCTCGGGGACACCCACATCCCCACGAAGTGCCAACACTGTGCGAGCCTCAAAACAAGAGCTCGTCGTGACAGGGATCTGCGCCTCAAGATCATTATGATGGAGAAATCCCTGCAGCCACTGTCAGAGACGGGAAAAGTGGAACCCGCTCCCACACGCTCCCCAGCCAGATCAGAACCGGTGGGGAGCGTCGCTTCACCCTCCCTGGAGCGGAGGCACGAAGCGGGAAAGTCTCACAAGCGAGACTCTAATAAGGGTAAGGGGTCTCCTGCGAGATCCCTACCCTCTCTGCTGACAGCACGAAGTACTGCTGCTTCAGCCTCTTCACATGCCTCAGCTGCTGCTCTGACAGAGCTGACAGGCAGGGACCAGACTTCCCGCGCTGGGAAGGCACTTACCCGTTCGGTCCCCTCGGCGCCGCAAACGGCTGCAGCACGGACACCTCGCTCCTCCTCGGCACCGAGGAACGCTACGGCACCAGCACCACGTACCTCGGCACCAGCAACAGCCACGGTGCCGACAGCGCAGTCAGCACCGGCACCAGCAACAGCCGCGCTACTTTCAGCCTGGTCAATTTCAGCGCTGAAAGCAGCCGCGATCCCGCCAGCGCGCTCTGCCTCAGCGACAAAAATAGCTGCGGTGCCGACAGCTCGATCAGCCTCCACCGAGAGCAGGGTCGGCACCCAGCCACTCTGCTACCCGTGCACTAGCAGCAGACCCCCTGCAGGGGGCGTCCAAGCACAATACAACAGGAGACTCTCTGTCACTCTCGCCTAGTAAACAGCTACAGCAGAGAGTAGACTTAGCTCAGCCTAGAGAGCAGGAACGACAGCTGCTCACTCAAAGTGACCTTTTAGTGCCACCTGAGCCTCACCCTCCACTCCTGGAAGCAGAGGACTCCTTCCTTGACCTGCCACTTTCTCCACCTGAAATGGCGTTCACCGACAGTGACCTTGAACTGCAACAGCAGGCAGAGTTCTCCCCTCCTGCTTCTCCTCCACAGGCACCTTTACCACCTCAGGTCACGGCTCAAGTTCAGCAGCCTCAGTTTCCCTATGCTGCCCCTCCGTGGGTGATGCCTGGGTTCTCCTACCCCATGCCTTGGCCGCAGTGGTACCCGTGGCAGAATCCTCCTATCAATCACCTTCCTTCGGTACCTCAGTCTCCTGCTCCATCCACTTCCAGGGTGCCTGAACCCCCTCCTGAACTGGGGAGCTATGCACCATATCCTGATTCGCCTAATCCTAACTCTCCATCAGCCTCAGATGAAGCCAGCCTCCCTCCACCTCCACAGATCGTGGACGACTGCAAACAGTTCCAAGAACTCTTTAAGAGGGTTGCGATCAGCCAGGATATTCCCTTAGAAGAGGTTCAGGAGAAGCAACACAAACTCCTTAAAATCCTTCAACCGTCTGCACCCTCGAAAATCGCGCTCCCTATAAATGAAGCACTCATGGAGCCAGCTGACACTCTCTGGCAAACCCCAGCTTCTCTGGTACCAACTTGCAAGAAGGCTGAGCGTAAATATTACGTTCCTGCAAAGGACGCAGACTTCCTATTCTCTCATCCACCACCGAACTCCCTTGTCATCGATGCAGTGACACAGAGGACCAAACATTCACAATATCGACCCACCCCTCAAGACAAAGACCTTAGACGCCTTGATGTCCTGGGACGGAAGGTTTATACATCCTCTACACTACAGTTCAGGATTGCTAACTACTCTGCCCTCCTCGCCAGTTATGATTTCGATAATTACAATAAGCTTTTCGAATTTGCCTCCTACATACCAGAGGACAGAAGAGCAGACTTCAAATCAATCCTGTCTGAGGGACAATTAATCTCCAGAACAGCCCTACAGGCGTCTTTAGACACGGCGGACACAGCAGCCCGTACTACCGCAACTGCTGTGGTTATGCGCAGAACCTCATGGCTCTCTGCGTCCGGCATTCCTAAAGAACTCCAGACTAAAGTGGAGGATCTCCCATTTGACAAGGACAAACTTTTCTCCCAAAAAACTGACGAACTCCTCCATACCATGAAGGATTCCAGAGCGACACTGCGCACCCTGGGCATTCAACCATCTCTTCCCAAGAGACAGCGATACCAGCCCTACCAAAGAACACGTCAGTATTATCGCCCTCAATCCAGACCGTACGACACAACTCGGAATCGTAATAGACCTCCCAAACGCAGACAAAATCAAAACCAAGCCACCACCTTCCGTCCACAGGGCAATAAACAACAGTTTTGAAGCTTTGGTCGAGGGTCTGCACGACCACCCCTTGATTCCACCACTTACTTTCCCATTTGGCCACCGCCTCCAGTATTTCCAACATGCCTGGCAACGGATCACTCAGGACCGCTGGGTCCTCGAAATAGTTCAGACCGGTTACTCCATTCCTTTTATTTCCTACCCTCCTACCCATCCCCCTTCCCCGTCCCTCTTCAGGGACCCCTCCCACGAGCAGTTACTTCGCACAGAAGTGGCTCACCTTCTGCAATTAGGCGCAGTGGAGCCTGTGCCTCTGCAACACCAGGGGACAGGTTTCTACTCCCATTACTTTCTAACACAGAAAAAGACCGGGGGATGGAGGCCTATATTAGACCTACGCCGACTGAACAAATTCGTGAGGACACAAAGATTCAAGATGGTCACATTGGGCACAATAATACCCGCATTGGATCAGGGGGACTTGTTCACAGCCCTCGACCTACAAGACGCTTACTTCCACATATCAATTCATCCAGCTCACAGACGCTTCCTACAATTCACAATCGGTCACGATCACTTCCAATACCGAGTTCTTCCTTTCGGACTCTCCACGGCTCCAAGAGTTTTTTCCAAGACCTTAGCCGTCATTGTGGCTCACCTCCGCAAACACGGAGTCACACTTTTCCCCTATCTAGACGATTGCCTCATCAAGGGCGACTCCTGTGGCGACACACTTCAAGCCACACGTCTCACCATCTCCCTCTTTCACAGCCTAGGTCTCCAAATAAACACCCAAAAATCCACCCTGATACCCACGCAACAGATAGAGTTCATTGGAGCTCATCTCGACTCAACCCAGAGCAGGGCCTCGCTTCCATACAACAGATTCCTCACTATCACACAGCTCATACGCACACTCTCTACTCGTCCCAGGACACAAGCAAGAATCTGCCTACAGCTTCTTGGTCACATGGCAGCTACCACCTTCGTGGTTCAACATGCCAGGCTACATATGAGATGCCTCCAGGGCTGGCTCAACTCCAATTTCAAACCCAGCAGACATCCCTTAGGGATGCTGCTAACTCCTCCTCCCAATGTTATAACTTCCCTACAATGGTGGACAAGTCCAGAAAACCTCTGTACAGGGGGTCCCTTCCAGCAACGATCCCCAACGCTCATGCTCACCACGGATGCTTCCCTGATAGGTTGGGGAGCGCATCTAGGAGAACACAAAGTACAAGGTCGATGGTCTCCATCAGAGACGCATCTACATATAAATCTCCTAGAACTCAGAGCAGTGAGGAAAGCATGCCTTCACTTTCTTCCCCTTATAAAGAACAGATATCTGCGAGTTTTAACAGACAACATAGCATGTATGTATTACATAAACAGACAGGGGGGTGCCAGATCACATTCCCTCTGCATGGAAGCCATTCGACTCTGGAATTGGTGCATACAACATCGAATACAGATCATCGCCTCCTATCTACCAGGCTGCCACAACACTACTGCCGATGCACTCAGCAGGCACTTCTCCACAGAACACGAGTGGGAACTGCACCCCACAGTACTCCAACAGCTTTTCTCCCACTGGGGCACTCCATCAATAGATCTCTTTGCCACGACCCGAAATCGAAAATGCCCCCTGTTTTGCTCCAGGGCGGGACTCGGGACTGCATCCCTAGGGGATGCATTCCTCATTTCATGGAACAGTTACCTCCTGTACGCCTTCCCGCCTATCCCTCTACTACACAGGGTTATTCGGAAGATCGCGGACGACAAGGCCCAGGTCATCCTTATTGCCCCGGCTTGGCCAAGACAGACGTGGTACCCTTACCTTCTCCGTATGTCCTCCCGTCACCCATGGGCTCTCCCCAACAGGCCAGACCTCCTTTACCAGGACAACGGGCGGGTCCTTCATCCCCAACTCCAGAAGCTCCACCTCACGGCCTGGTTCCTTCATGGTTCCAAACCCATGAACTAGCCTGTTCCGAACAAGTCCTACACGTCCTCCTGCACAGTAGGAGAGACTCCACCCGCAAAACCTACCTTCAGAAGTGGAAGCGCTTCGCTCTTTGGTGCTCACATAAACATTTAGCACCCAACAATGTGACCCTTCCTAACATTCTAGATTACCTCCTCGAACTGAAACAGGACGGACTTTCGCTTAGTTCCATCAAAGTGCACCTGGCGGCGCTTACCACCTTCCACAAACTATTGGATGGGTACTCACTCTTTACACACCCCACCATTAAACGCTTTCTCTCTGGCCTGCAAAATCTCTACCCTGAAATTCACGCAACAGTGGCTACATGGAATCTTAACCTCGTTCTTCATGCTCTCATGAAACCTCCATTTGAGCCCTTGGCTACCTCCTCTGATCTCCATATGTCCATGAAGGTGGCTTTCCTAGTTGCCATAACGTCAGCAAGGAGAGTTGGAGAAATAAGTGCCTTGATGGCCCACCCTCCATACACAATCTTCTCCAAAGATAAAGTCACTTTGAGACCACATCCTCAATTTCTTCCTAAGGTGGTATCGACCTTCCACCTCAACCAACCTATATATTTACCAACTTTCTACCCCAAACCTCACAAAACGCCACAGGATGCAACCCTGCATACTCTCGACGTCAGGCGAGCAATTGCCTTTTATTTAGACAGGACTAAATCATTCCGCAAGTCTCCACGACTCTTTGTTTCAATTGCCGAAAGATCCAAAGGCACGGCTATATCTAAACAACGTCTATCCAAGTGGATCTCTGACTGCATCAGATCCTGTTACCGTGCGAAGAATCTTCAACCGCCCGAAGGCATAAGAACTCATTCCACTAGAGCCATGTCGACATCCGTTGCCTTCCTACACAATGTTCCCATTCCCGATATCTGCAAAGCAGCTACATGGTCATCTGAACACACATTCGCAAAACACTATGCTTTAACGCAAGACACTACGGCAGACACAATAGTAGGTCATACAGTACTATCTTCAGCACTTCCTGCCGTATCTCCAAAGTCCCACCAACCGTAGTGGGTACTGCTATACATTCACCTAGAGTGGAGCACCCACAGGGACAGCACTCGAAGAAGAAGAGAAAGTTACTCACCTTGCAGTAACTGAGGTTCTTCGAGATGTGTGTCCCTGTGGGTGCTCCACTCCCCGCCCTCCTCCCCTCTACTTTGGAGTACTGAGATGACTCTCCACGGTAGAGAAGGAACTGAGGAGGGTGTGGGGCGCACGCACCCTGGAAGATTCCAACTGGACGGGAGATACCATCTGGGTGCGTGCGCCCCAACCAGGCACTGCTACCGAAAATCTCCGATCGACAGCGCCGGGACGCACCGTCACCTAGAGTGGAGCACCCACAGGGACACACATCTCGAAGAACCTCAGTTACTGCAAGGTGAGTAACTTTCTCTTCTCTCTCCCCTCCCTGACCCAGCAAGAACTGTTATCAGTGGGGAAACTCCCCACCACGAATGGCAGAGACCACAGAGACATTTGCCTCATGCTGAGAAGTAAGGTGACCAGACACTAAGAGTGAAAAATCAAAGACTTTCACCAGTGGTATAGTGGTGAGCATAGCTGCCTTCCAAGCAATTGACCTGGGTTTGATTCCCAGCCAATGTGATGATTCCTCCCCTGGGAATTGGTTTAATTTCAGTCACGTTGTTTCAGTTTATCAATGGAATGAGAAAATCAGTGTCCCAAAGCCCAACAGGTCATTAAACACCCAGTGGAGGAAGAAAGGGGTGGAACTATATAATGAGCAGTTGGAGTCATCCAGGTATTACAGTGCTTGGTTTATTTTATTTTTTTAATTTCCTTTTACTTCCCTCTCCCTTTTAGACTCAGAGCCTTTAAGATCAGAAGGGACCAGTGTGATCATCTAGTCCGACCTGCTGCACCTTGCAGGCCAAAAGACCCACCCACCCACTCCTGTAATAGACCCGGGAGAGGAGGCAGCTCCGTGCTCTGCCCCTACCCCAGGCAGCACATGGAGGCCTCTGCTCCCCTCCCCCAACGGGTGTGCAGAGATGTGCCAGCAGCACTAAGGTGGCTCCCTGCCCACTCTACATCCGTCCCTCCGTGCCGCTCCCAGAAGTGGCTGGCATGTCCCAGCATCCCCTGAGGAGGGGGGAGTGTCTCCACGTGCTGCCCCTGCCCCAAGCACCAACTCTGCAGCTCCCATTGGCCAGGAACTGTAGCCAATGGCAGCTCTGGGGGCAGTGCCTGCAGACAGCAGCACATGGAGATCCCCTGGCCCCACTCATCTAGGAGCTGCTGCCAGAGGGTTGTGTGTACCAGTCACTTTGGGAGCTGCACCACCACTCCTGCACCCCACCCCCACCCCCAGCGCAGAGCCCACACCCAAATTTCCTCCCAGAGCTTTGCTTGTCTTCCTTTCACCAGAACCATCCTTCTTCTCCTGGGCTGCAAGTAGCCATCCCTGGGAAGCCAAGAGGCAGGCACAGGATTCTGCCAGGTAAGTGTCCCCCAGCACCGTGATGGACAGTGCGATGAAGGTAAGTCTTCCCGAGGCAGAATGAACTGCAATGCAGCGAACCACTGGCCAGGCGGTCGGGGCGAAGGGCATTCACTGGAGGTACAAGCTTGTGAGAGCACAGCTGAGCACAGGGCCCCTTCCCCTTTTAAGGACCTGCTCCTCATGGCCTGCGACTGGAGATGACTTGGCTGCATCTGGTGGGTCACACTCCACCTTGGGCAGTGTCCATGCTCTGGGTGTGTGATCACTGCCTAATGAGAGTCCCAGACACCTTGTCTATCTAGGAGCTCTTCTGATCTTCCAGCTGTTCAACCAGCCCCTTCATCCCACAAGCATTGCAGGAGGGAGCCGGAGGGAGAGGGGGAAAGCCACTTCACAGGCATTCAGCGAGGGAGACGAGACAAAAATGGGAATGGGGGAAGTATAACAGACCTATTGAGCATAGAAATCACTGCTGCTCCTACAACAGCAGGGACAGGCCACTAGGAGCTGGGAAAAATTAAGCCATCATGTTTCTGCCTGGTTTTGAACCAGGGACCTTTTGCGTGTTAGGCAAACGTGATAACCACTACACTACAGAAACTCTGTTGCAGGGCTCTGCCCCTCCCTTCATAAGAACATAAGAACGGCCATACTGGGTCAGACCAAAGGTCCATCCATCCCCAGATCCTATCTGCCAATAGTGGCCAATGCCACGTACCCCAAAGGGACTGAACCTAACAGGTAATGATCAAGTGATCTCTCTCCTGCCATCCATCTCTACCCTTTGACAAACAGAGGCTAGGGACACCATTCTTACGCATCCTGGCTAATAGCCATTAATGCACTTAACCTCCATTAATTTATCTGCAAAAAGAACAAGGAGAACATGTGGCACCATAAAGACTAACAAATGTATTTGAGCATAAGCTTTTGTGGTCTAAAACCCACTTCATCGGATGCATGCAGTTAAAAATACAGTAGGAAGATATATATACACACAGAGAACATGAAAAAAATGGGTGTTGCCATACACACTATAACGAGAGTGATCAGTTAACGTGAGCGGTTATCAGCAGGAGAAAAAAACCTGGTGTTGGGAGGGGAACAGGAGAAAGGACAAAGGAAGCAAGAGACGAAGAGAAAAGAGGGATCAGACAGTGGATGGAGCAAGAGGTGAAAAAAAAGGACAAACCCCAATGTCCCCAGTGATTCTAAGGGACAAAATCCAGGTGTGCAATAAAATTCTGCCTCCTTAAGCTCATGTTTTCCATGCCTAGAATTCAACTCTCACCAGATGGATCAGACTGAACAGGTTTCACACCTCCAGGAGGCTCTTACCTTCTAAACAGGGATGGCTGTTTTCCAGTAAAATCACTGAAAGGGAAGGAGAAAACTTGAAAGAGGTTCCTCCTGGCGCTCACGTCCGTGATCCCGAATACTCCCTCAGTCCTCAGAGAGAGACCTGGAGAAGGAGACTTGCTGAAGCAAAGCCACAGGGGTCTCTGAGGTTTCCCTGGCCTCTCGCCCCTGTCCTGCCTGGCTGATGTCAGCATCTCTCTGTGAGGTCACCCCCTCCCCACCACCTTGGACCAATAGTCTGAGGTCCTGCCAAAGGCCTTTGTGATGTCACTGCCCCACCCCTCCCTTGCTGTGCCAATGTCCTGCCCCTGGCCAGGCACTTTGGAGGTTTGAGCTACTCCCTGTGGATCACCCCACTCCAGGAGCGTTCGTTCTAGGCAGCAAGCCGGCTAGACAGGGAAACATCAGACGCTGCTCCCAATGCTACACTCGGTTTTTCAGAAATTAGTTGACTTTATGGCCAGAAGAGACCATTAGAGCATCTAATCTGACCCCCTGCATATCACAGTCCTCCTGTATGACACAAGAGCTACTTTTGGGGCAAACACATTCCAGAAAGGCATCTAGTCTTCATGAAATGACATCAGGAGATGGAGAATCCACCACTTTCCTTGGTAGCTTGTTCTTGTGGTGAATCATCCTCGCTGTTTGAATTTTTGTGCCTTAGCTGTAATATGAATTTGTCTCTTTTCACCTTCAGGCCATTGGGTCTTGTTATGCCTTTCTCTGCTTGATTAAAGAGCCCTTTAATACCCAATCCTTTCTCTCCATTAAGACACTTCAACACTTCAATGAAGTCACCTTTCAATCTTCTTTTGATCAGCTAAACAGGTTGAGCTCTTTCAATAGCTCCCTAGAAGGCATTTTTCTCCAGCCCTCAGAACATTTGGTGGCTCTTTGCTGCCTCAGCAGAGCAGTTTGCAGGGACCACTGGAGCGGTTCATGGAACGGCTGGTGGAGTGGAGCGGCTCAGACTCCCTGCTTGCGAGAGGGGAAGTATTGCCTCCTAGAGGCGCCCGGGGGGGTGGTATGTAATTGTCCCAGGTCACTGGGTGGGGGCTCGAGCCACTTTTGCATTGTGTTATTGAAACAGAACCGCTAGATACTGAGCCCGGCCCTTGTTGCTGACAACTCAGAGGGGCAGAAGGGTTACAGGAATTTATCACACAACCCTCCCTGCTCCCCAGAGCCCCACGGGGAGAAGCTAGAGAAGGGGGAGTCATTCCTCCCCTGCGCTCCCAGAAGAGCTGCTAGGACTCCTTCCTGCCAGCTACTCACCCCTGGATCCATCCTCAGCTCCTGGGATCTTCCTGCTCCAAAGGCTCCAGAGGCCTGGGGTGGGGAGGGCGTCACTGCACCGTCTGACACACAAGGGAGGTTTCTGGAATTGAAGGAAGGAGCAGAAAACGGAGAGGAAAGAAACAGAGAGAAAACGCCTCTTCTCTCTCCCATCCCCCTCCCTGCAAGAAAGGTTACCAAGGACCAGCGTTAGGGGAAATGGTGCCCTGGGCAAAACTTGTACTTTGGCACTTCCCCATCGCCCCTGGACGATCCCCCTGACCCTTTACCCCCAGCTCCTGCACTCCCGACCCTTGCACCTCCCCCACCCCTAACACCGCCCCCTCCCGTGCCCCAACCCCACCCCTGTGTCCCCTCTGCCCTCAATCCCTGCACCCCCTCCGGCGCCCCCACCCACGGCCCCTCTCCGGCACCCCTTCCCCCCTACCCCCAGCACCCCCTCCTGTGCCCCACCCACTGCCCCTCTCATGCCCCCCCTTCACCCCTAACCCCTGCGCCCCTCCTGTGCCACCAACCACTGCCCTCTCCTGCACCCCCTTCACCCTAACCCCTGCACCCTCCTGTGCCACCAACCACTGCCCCTCTCCTGCACCCCTTCACCCTAACCCCTGCGCCTCCTGTGCCACCAGCCACTGCCCCTCTCCTGCACCCCTTCACCCTAACCCCTGCACCCTCCTGTGCCCCCAGCCACTGCCCTCTCCTGCACCCCTTCACCCCAACCCCTGCACCCCTCCTGTGCCACCAACCACTGCCCCTCTCCTGCACCCCTTCACCCTAACCCCTGCGCCTCCTGTGCCACCAGCCACTGCCTCTCTTTCAGGGCCGCCCAGAGGATTCAGGGGCCTGGGGCAAAGCAATTTCAGGGACCCTTCCAGACAAAAAGTTGCAATACTGTAGAATACTGTATTCCTGTGGGCAGTGGCGTAGCCAGGTTCTAACATGAGGAAGTGAACACATAAAAAAGGCACCACCCAACATATCAAATTACTAATTACATCCGCTCCTCCCACTTCCTGCCCCCTTCAAAACCCCCAACACCCCCACTCCTTGTCCCCTGACTGCCCCCTCCTGGGACCCTGATCCCTAACTGCCCCCTAGAACCCTACCTGTCCCCTGACTGCCCCGACCCTTATCCACACCCCTGCCCCCAGACAGACTGCCAGGACTCCCACACCTATCCAACCACTCCCTGCTCCCTGACAGGACCCCCAATATACACCAAGACACACCCCGTAATCCAAAGTGGGGGGGGGGCGGGGAAGGGACCACGCACAGCTCCTGCCATTGAGGGTACATGGGCAGCTGCTTCTGCCCTAGCACCTGGCTTTAGTGTGTAGCCAGAAGCCCTTGCGAGCAGACGGAGGGATCCTGCTAGCAAAGGGAGCGTTTGATTTTAGAGTCTGATCCAAACAGACCCAGCAGAGAACACAACAATAGCCCTGCCTCTGCCATCCCAGCACAGGGCCCATGAACAAGAGAGGCAGAGACGTGCTCAATACAGTGCATGGGGTGGAGAGGGAGCACAGACCAGGAACAGGGCATGGAGAAAAACCACAGAGAGGGAGAGAAGGAGAAAGTGAGGAAGGAGGAGAAGCCCGGAGGCTGTGTCTGTGGAGGGAAGGTGCGTTCGGTTGCAGCATGTTAATGAGACCCTTGCAAACACAAGGGAAAGACGCAGGGAAGGGATTGCAGAGGACAAGCCGGGCTACTCACTCAGTCTCCCCTGTGGCATTGGGTAGCAGGGCCCAGGAAATGAAAATCTCTTAACCACTCAGAATTGTTAACTGCTCCCAAATCCTTTTGTGCCACGGCTGCAAGCTTAGAAGAGCTTAAGCTGTGAGCTGCATGGACGGCCTCAAGAAATCTCTCCTGTGCGGAGCCTCAAGCAGGTTTGCATTGTGTGACCCCTATGAAAAGCCCAGCAGAGAAAGCTTGCAACTGTCCCAGCTCTTTCAGCCGCGTTTGGGGCCTTTAAATCACTCAGGCTGCATCTTCCAAATAAAATGCATTAACAATACAGCTCAGGCAAGCGGCTGGGGGCCGTGCAGGCTGCCGGGACCAGCTGATAGCACTTCCCGCTAACGGCTGCTTTTCTAGTCTTGTGTTTTGCTGTTGGACAGAGGCCCAGACTTCCTCCCATCCAACCCTCCCCCTGCTCCCTGACTGCCCCCCAGGACTCCTCTTAGCACCTGGCAGCTCGAGCCGCTGGCTGCCTCTGGAGCCAAAGTTAAACACATGCCAGCACACAGCCCCTCCCCCGCAGCATGCTGAGGCAGCGTGTGTGTGTGTGTGTGTGTGTGTGCCAGGGGGGGTCTGGGTGCTGGAGGCCCAATGGGAGCAGCTCAATCAGGCCCCGGCGGCCAATCAGCAGTGCCGCACTCTGCATGGGGGGGATGGAGGCGGGGGAGAAATCCAGATCTTTCCACCTTATTCCAAATTCCTACTAAGGCGCCACTTTGGGGGAATGTGCTCAGTGGGGGAGCGGCAGCCCCCCCCGCTCCCCCCAGCTACGCTCCTGCTTGTGGGGGCCCCTGCAAGACCCAGGGCTTGGGGCAAATTGCCCCCCTTGCCCCCGCCTCTGGGCAGCCCTGCTAGCAGCTCTTCTGGGAGCACGGGGGAGGAATGACTCCCCCTTCTCTAGCTTCTCCCCGTGGGGCTCTGGGGAGCAGGGAGGGGTGTGTGATAAATTCCATCCAACTCCCCCTTTGATCCAAGCCGAGGGGCGTCTCAGCCTCCACGATCCCCTTGGCAGGGCCAAACAAGGGATGTTTTCCACTGCCCAGGAGACCCAGCCAGGGACTCAAGGCTGCCCCAGACTTTCCCTTTCTCCCTTCTGGGAAATCAAGTTCAAGTTCTACAAGGAGCTAAAGAAGCCTCAACCCTGCATCTGAATTAATGTCACGTATCTCACTGCCCAACACAAACAAATGTCATTTCAATCACAGGTGAGTCCACTTCAGTCATTCCTCAGCCCCATTCCTTCACCCTCCTGCCTTAGCTTAGGGCATTGCGCCACCCTGTGGGCGTTTCATGTCCCTCCTCAGTTTCACACAGAGACAATTTCCTTTGCATGGATCCATGAACAGCAAAACCTCCCTGTGTCTCTTGTCTGAGCCAGGGCATTCGATTGTATTGACACCTTCTCTCCTGCAATGGTAACGGTCAAACAGAGGGGACATGGCCACCTTCAGCCCTGAGAGTGAGATATTCACTTTCCTCTTTCTTCAAGCTGCTGTTGTTATTCCATAAAGCATGAACCATGGAATAAAAAGGTGAGTTTACTCCAGGGTGAGGAAAGAAAGGAGCCACCAACTCCCCCAGAAAATCTCAGTGCCCCAGAGAAAAGCTGCCCCTGTTATTGGAACTAATGATGTGCTGGAGATATGTTGGGAAAAGGGACTGTCTGAATTGCCAAGGCAGGAAACGAACAATCTACAGCAACACCATTAACCACAGACACAATCTAGCCATGCTCCAGCCAATGGGGAAATGGGCAGGAATTCATAACATCAACTATAAAAATGATACACATCTAGAAATAGCATAATTATAATCAGCCAATCAGGACCTCTCCATAGACCCCTTACGTAACAACCTTTCTACAATATTGGCTACAAATAGAACAGCGGTCGCAATGGTGATCTATACAGTTACAGATTATGTCAATAACGTCACAGGAGGTGACATGGCATCAGTGAGACTGATACTGGAATACTGCTTCCAGTTTTGGTGTCCTCATTTGAAAAAGATGTTGTGAAATTGGAGCTGGGGCAGCAAAGAGCCACCAAAGGTTCTGAGGGCTGGAGAAAAATGCCTTCTAGGGAGCTATTGAAAGAGCTCAACCTGCTTAGCTGATCAAAAGAAGATTGACAGGTGACTTCATTGACGTGTTGAAGTGCCTTAATGGAGAGAAAATATTGAGTGTTAAAGGGCTCTTGAATCTAGCAGAGAAACGCATAACAAGACCCAATGGCCTGAAGGTGAAAAGAGACAAATTCATATTACAACTAAGGCACAAATATTCAACAGCGAGGATGATTCACCACACGAACAAGCTACCAAGGGAAGTGGTGGATTCTCCATCTCCTGATGTCATTTAATGAAGACTAGATGCCTTTCTCGAATGTGTTTGCCCCCAAAGTAGCTCTTGTGTCATACAGGAGGCCTGTGATATGCAGGGGGTCAGATTAGATGCTCTAATGGTTTCTTCTGGCCATAAAGTCGACTAATTTCTGAAAAACTGAGTGTAGCATTGGGAGCAGCGTCTGATGTTTCCCTGTCTAGCCGGCTTGCTGCCTAGAACGAACGCTCCTTGAGTGGGGTGATCCCCAGGGAGTAGCTCAAACCTGCAAAAGTGCCTGGCCAGGGGCAGGACATTAGCACAGCAAGGGAGGGGTGTGGCAGTGACATCACAAAGGCCTTTTGCAGGACCTCAGCCTATTGGTCCAAGGTGGTGGGGAGGTGGTGACCTCACAGAGAGATGCTGACATCAGCCAGGCAGGACAGGGGCGAGGGGCCAGGGAAACCTCAGAGACCCCTGTGGCTTTGCTGCAGCAAGTCTCCTTCTCCAGGTCTCTCTCTGAGGACTGAGAGAGTATTCGGGTTCACGGACGTGAGCGCCATGAGGAACCTCTTTCGAGTTTTCTCCTTCCCTTTTAGTGATTTTACTAGAACACAGCCGTCCCTGTTTAGAAGGTAAGAACCTCCTGGAGGTTTGAAACCTGTTCAGTCTGATCCATCTGGTGACAGGTCACTTCCCTTCTCTATACCTCAGGCTCCTCCCCATCTGCCCAATGGGAACAGGGACAGTTCTCTCACTCAGGCTCACGACTGCCCAGAGTTTGATAAGGGGCGATAAAGCCCTCTGTGAAGGAGAAAGGGGAGTTTCACGGTGTTTAACACCAAGGAATTCTAAAGTTTGCTAAAATGTCTAGTCTGTGGAAACAAGAAATGGTCGGGCCAAACTTTTTAACCATTGCCTTTTCTAAAGCCCATTCAGGGGTGTGAGTCTCTGTCTTTTAGGTACCTGGGGTTCTTTGCCAGCAGGAGAGAAGAGGTTCCTGCCTCCATGTTTGTGGCCTTAACAAACCAGGTGTTGTGCCCCAGTTCTCATCTGAGATCCCTGAAAAAGAACATCTTCCCATCCATGAACAAGACAGGACCTATCTTTCAAAGGGGAAGAAAGAGACCCCTGGGACTTGCAGACTAGCTAGCCTCACTTCCATAGCTGGAGACATACTGGAATACATTCTTAAACAGTTTGTCAGCAGCACCTACAGGAGAATTTGGTTCTTAGGACAAGTGAGCATGGATTTGTCAAGAACAAATCATCCCAAACCAATCCTCTTTCCTTCTTTGGCAGGGTTCCGGGCCAAGTGGAGGTGGGTAAACAGTAGATGGGATCTATCTCAGGGTTACTAAGGCTTTTGACACAGTCCCGTAGGACATTCTCACAAGCAAACGAGGGAAATGCGGTCCAGCTGCAATCAGTGTCATGTGGGTGCAGAGCTGGTTGAAAGCCCAGACTCCAAGGGTCCTTCTCCATGGTTGGCTGCCCAACAGAGAGGGGGCAACTCGTGGGTCCGGCAGGGATCAGTCCGGGGTCCAGTACTATTCAATAGTTTCATGAATGATTTGGAAAATGGAGTGGAGATCATGCTTCTAAAATGTGCAAATGACACCAAGCACTTTGGAGCTCAGGACTGGAATTCAAAACGCCCTTAATGAATTGGAGACTTGGTCTTCTTGATCCAAACCCCATGGCTAGGCCCCTCTCTCTAGACTGGGCTGAAGTGAAACCCCAGAGCCAAACACTCCTCCTGGGTAGTGCGCTCCGACCTTGAATGGTCAGATGCTGCTTAGCGCTGTCAGAGCAGCTTTGGCTGGGGGATTCTCCCAGCACTTTCCAATAGCGGGAAAGTATTAAATCCCCATTTGCTTGCTGGGGACGGAGCCCTAGAGGGGGGAGCAACTTGCCCAAAGTCCCACCGAAAAAGGAAAACAACCAGCAGTGGAACCAATAGGGGTGTCAGGATCCCGGAGGCGCTGTCACCCCCACACTAGGACGGTGTTCTGCACCCCCTGCGGCTGGCTGAGTTTCTCTGTCCCTTGGCAATAAGACAGTCTAGAACCCCAACCAGGGTTATTCTATCTGCTACCCAAGATCCATAAACCTGGAAATCCTAGATGCCCCATCATCTCAGGCATTGGCACCCTGACAGCAGGATTGTCTGGCTATGTAGACGCTCCATCATCATTCCACACAAAGATGGACTACGAGCCGTCAGGAACAGTTTCCCCGATAATGTCACAGCTGAACTTTGTGACTTTGTCCTCACCCATAACTATTTCACATTTGGGGACAATGTGTACCTTCAAGTCAGCGGCACTGCTACGGGTACTCACATGGCCCCACAGTATGCCAACGTTTTTATGGCTGACTTAGAACAACGCTTCCTCAGCTCTCATCCCCTAAGGCCCCTACTCTACTTGTGCTACACTGATGACATCTTCATCAGCTGGTCCCACGGAAAAGAAAACCCTTGAGGAATTCCACCATGATTTCAACAATTTCCATCCCACCTACAACCTCTGCCTGGATCAGTCCACACAAGAGATCCACTTCCTGGACACTACTGTGCTAATAAGCGATGGTCACATAAACACCACCCTATACCGGAAACATACTGAACGCTATACTTACCTACATCTCCAGCTTTCACCCAGACCACATCACACAATCCATTGTCTACAGCCAAGCTCTAAGATACAACCGCATTTGCTCCAACCCCTCAGACAGAGACAAACACCTACAAGATCTCTATCAAGCGTTCTTACAACTACAGTACCCACCAGCTGAAGTGAAGAAGCAGATTGACAGAGCCAGAAGGGTACCCAGAAGTCACCTACTACAGGACAGGCCCAACAAAGAAAGGAACAGAACCCCACTAGCCGTCACCTTCAGACCCCAACTAAAACCTCTCCAGTGCATCATCAAGGATCTACAACCCATCCTGAAGGACAATCCCTCACTCTCACAGATCTTGGGAGACAGGTCAGTCCTTGCTTACTGACAGCCACCCAACCTGAAGCAAATACTTACCAGCAACCACACAACAAAAACACTAACCCAGGAACCTATCCTTGCAACAAAGCCCATTGCCAACTCTCTCCCCATATCTGTTCAGGGGACACCATCATAGGACCTAATCACATCAGCCATGCCATCAGGGGCTCATTCACCTGCACATCTACCAATGTGATATGTGCCATCATGTGCCAGCAATGCCTCTCTGCCATGTACATTGGCCAAACCAGAGAGTCTCTACATAAAAGAATAAATGGACACAAATCAGACATCAAGAATTATAACATTCAAACACAGCCAGAGAACACTTCAATCTCCCTGGTCACTCGATTACAGACCTAAAAGTCGCAATATTACAACAAAAAACCTTCAACAACAGACTCCCACGAGAGATGCTGAATTGGAATTAATTTGCAAACTGGACACCGTTAAATTAGGCTTGAATAAAGACTGGGCGTGGGTGGGTCATTACACAAAGTAAAACTATTTCCCCATGTTTATTTGTCCCCCTACTGTTACTCACACTTTCTTGTCAACTGTTGGAAATGGGCCATCCTGATTGTCACTACAGGTTTTTTTCTCCTGCTGATAATAGCTCACCTTAACTGCTCACTCTCATTATAGTGTGGATGGCAACACCCATTTTTTCATGTTCTCTGTGTATATATATATATCTTCCTGCTGTATTTTCCACTGTATGCATCTGATTAAGTGGATTTTAGTCCACAAAAGCTTATGCTCAATTAAGTTTGTTAGTCTCTAAGGTGCCACAAGTACTCCTCATTATTTTTGCAGATAAATTCATGGAGGTGAAGTCCATTAATGGCTATTAGGCAGCCTGGGTAAGGAATGGTGTCCCTAGCCTCTGTTTGTCAGAGGGTGGAGATGGATGGCAGGAGAGAGATCACTTGATCATTACCTGTTAGGTTCACTCCCTCTGGGGCACCTGGTATTGGCCACTGTTGGCAGATAGGATATGGGGTTGGATGGACCTTTGGTCTGACCCAGTCTGGCCATTCTTCTGTTCTTATGAAGGGAGGGGCAGAGCCCTGCAACAGGGTTTCTGTAGTGTAGTGGTTATCACGTTTGCCTAACACGCAAAAGGTCCCTGGTTCAAAACCAGGCAGAAACATGCTGGCTTAATTTTTGCCAACTCCTAGTGGCCTGTCCCTGCTGTTGTAGGAGCAGCAGTGATTTCTATGCTCAATAGGTCTGTTATACTTCCCCCATTCCCATTTTTGTCTCCTCTCCCTCTCTGAATGCTTCCCCCTCCCCCTCCCGCTCCCTCCTGCAATGCTTGTGGGATGAAGGGGCTGGTTGAACAGCTGGAAGATCAGAAGAGCTCCTAGATAGACAAGGTGTCTGGGACTCTCATTAGGCAGCACTCACACACCCAGAGCATGGACACTGCCCAAGGTGGAGTGTGACCCACCAGATGCAGCCAAGTCATCTCTAGTCGCAGGCCATGAGGAGCAGGTCCTTAAAAGGGGAAGGGGCCCTGTGTTCAGGAGTCACTCACAAGCTTGTACCTCCAGTGAATGCCCTTCGCCCCGACCGTCTGGCCAGTGGTTCGCTGCGTTGCAGTTCATTGTGCCTCAGGAAGACTTACCTTCATCGCACCAGCCATCGCGGTGCTGGGGGACACTTACCTTGCAGAATCCTGTGCCTGCCTCTTGGCTTCCCAGGGATGGCTACTTGCAGCCCAGGAGAAGAAGGATGGTTCTGGTGAAAGGCAGACAAGCAAAGCTCTGGGAGGAAATTTGGGTGTGGCTCTGCGCTGGGGGTGGGGGGTGGGGTGCAGGAGGGGTGGTGCAGCTCCCAAAGTGACCAGTACACACAACCCTCTGGCAGCAGCTCCTAGAAGAGTGGGGCCAGGGGATCTCCATGTGCTGCTGTCTGCAGGCGCTGCCCCCAGAGCTCCCATTGGCTACAGTTCCTGGCCAATGGGAGCTGTGGAATTGGTACTTGGGGCAGGGGCAGCACGTGGAGACACTCCCCCCACCCCAGGGGATGCTGGGACATGCCGGCCACATCTGGGAGCGGCACGGAGGGACGGAGGTAGAGTGGGCAGGGATCCACCTTAGTGCTGCTGGCACATCTCTTCACACCCGTTGGGGGAGGGGAGCAGAGGGACTCCATGTGCTGCCTGGGGTAGGGACAGTGCACAGAGCTGCCTCCCCTCCCGGGTCTATTCCAGGAGTGGGTGGGTGGGGTCTTTTGGCCTGCAAGGTGCAGCAGGTCAGACTAGATGATCACACTGGTCCCTTCTGACCTTAAAGGCTCTGAGTCTAAAAGGGAGAGGGAAGTAAAGGAATTTTTTTTTAAATAAACCAAGCATTGTAATACCAGGATGACTCCAACTGCTCATTGTATAGTCCCACCCCTTTCTTCCTCCACTGGGTGTTTAATGACCTGTTGGGATTCAGGACACTGATTTTCTCATTCCATTGAAAAACAGTGACTGAAACTAAACCAATTCCCAGTGGAGGAATCATCACATCATTGCATTGGCTGGGAATTGAACCCAGGTCAACTGCTTGGAAGGCAGCTATGCTCACCACTATACCACCAATGCATCTGGGGAAAGTCTCTGAGTTTTCACACTTGGTGTCTGGTCACCTTACTTCTCAGCATGAGGCAAATGTCTCTGTGGTCTCTGCCATTCATGGTGGGGAGTTTCCCCACTGATAACAGTTCTTGCTGGGTTGGGGATGGGAGAGAGAAGAGGCGTTTATTCTGTTTCATTCCTCTCCATTTTCTGTTCCTCCCCTTCCCTTCCAGGGTCCTCCCTTCCATTTCAGACTGTGCAGTGACACCCTCCCCGCACCCAGGACTCTCGAGCCTCTGGAGCAGCACGATCCCATGAGATCCTCAGTGACCAAGGGTCTTTTCCAACTTCCAGGAGACCCAGCTTGAATCTAAAGGAAGCTCTGTTCCTTCCTGGGGATCCTCTCTCCCTTCCTGGAGATCAAGGTCATGAAGCCTCTGCCTTGCCTCCTGGGTCTGAATTAATGTCCCATTTCCCACTATCTGCTCGAAAGAAACAAATGTTTCTAACCCAGGTGAGCGGCGTTAATTCAGCCGGAATCCTTCACTCACATTCCTTAGGAGATACAGACTCTCTGTGACACAGACTGACTGGGGTTCATCTCTGCATGTCCCCAATGGGGAAGGAAAGACACTGAGGGTGAAGGAAGAAGATGGACAGAAGGAGTCAAATGGGGCTAGACCAGAATAGGACATTTTCTGCCTGTTAAAATGTACTAGACTCTAATTGCTTAAAACAAAACAAAAACCCACCAGCTTCTGTTTGAACCAACAGCTTTTCACAGAGCAGCCAAAGTGGTGAAGCACAGACACACATAACCACTGACCGCCCAAGTTTGTCTAAGAAGCACCTATAGTGGCTCATGCAGGGGGAAATGCAGCTGTGGGTGTGAGTTCAGGCCTCACCCAGAGCGTTGGTTTTCATTAGCCACGGAGCTTCCCCTACTTGCTTTGCCCAATTCACATGGAAAGTGCCATAGGAGGGTGATGAGAGTAAATTCTAAACTCTGAAATGCGGAGGTTGGCCCAGAGATTGGGATAAGGGGTTTGAAGAGAAAAAGCTCTAAGAGTATAAAACCAGACAGTTTCCAGGGGCAGGTCCGGTACAACGCCTCAACAGGGAGCCATTTGGGGGGGTTCACTCCCTCTGTTAAATGTCCTGAGAGGTATTTGAAGGTGAAGATAACGCCATGGCTAACAGGTGACTGGCATGTCCTGGGTTAAAGAAAGGGACCTGGGTTAATAGTCTGAAGATTTGCGTTACCGTCACTGTCTGACCCCCCTTCAGTGTGGAGCAGGTTTCTACGTTGCTGGGTGGAACGCACAGACTCCTGCAGAGCAGGGGCAGCTGTTTCCATGGCAGAGAGCCTGGCACTTAGGACACTTTCTACACTTGCTGTTTTGAAGGAATTCAGTAAAATAACAGTGGAGCTACAATGTCTGGTCCAAAATTTCAGCCGCCCCTGGTGCAAAAACGCTATTTTAGGATCTACATCAGAGGCTCCTGGCACTAGGACACCTGACCAGAGAGCTCAGTGGGGGCGTAACAGCTGCTGACTCTGAGGGTCCCGGGCTAAATCCACTTGCAGGGGGAAGTGTTTTGATTTATTTGATGGACAATGAGCACCAGCTACCAGGGGAGAAGCCCTGAGAGTCGCTCTCACTCCAGCTGCTGCTAGGACAGGGGGAAGCCCCAGGGGGCCAGCTGCTGCTCTGGCCACCCCAGAAGTGCTGCCAGAGGCCACCAGGCTGTGGCTGCTCCTGCTGCCCTCGGGACCACTGGTCAAGTGGTCCCCAGACCAGCTGCATTGGCTGCTGCTTGGGCGGTCCCTGGAGCCAGTTGATTGAGTGGCCCTGGAGTCAGCCACTGTGCCCACTGCAGAAGTCACGGAGATTGCAGGAAGTCACAGAATCCATCACTTCCACCACCTCCGTGACAGACACGGAGACAAACCCCTCCCTGCTGTGACTGCAGTTCCTGGAAGGAAAGAGAAGACCAGAAAGTGACGAGAGAAAGAAAAAGAGAGATTCCCTGTCACCTCTCTCCCTGCTGCCTCCCCCCTTGTATTCTGTAACCCCATCTCACTGGGTTCCCTGTGCTGGTGCCATGGGGGTGACACTAGAGTTCTGGGGATTTGGGGGGAGGGGAAGGGGGCTCTTCACTTCTCAGCATTTCACACAAATTTGTCTTTGGGCTGAAATTTCTCCTGTTAGGACTCTCACTCAGAGCTGTACCCCACCCTGTTTGCGGGGGGGGGGGGAAAGAGGGGAGATGTAAATTGCAGAGCAGGCAGAGAAGTTGCCCATAAAGGGTCATATTGATCTGGTGCCTGGTTCTGACCTGGGTCACATGTCCTCTGACACAGGCTCATGTGCAGAACATGGGAGCTCTGGCTTGTCCTAAATGCTGTAGAGTGTGAGTTCCTGGAAAGGGCAGGGGAGAGGGAGCAAGAGGAGAAAGGCAGAGACATTGGAGGTGAGGAACTGGGGGAAGAAGGAGAGAACAGAGAGACAATAAACGATTGAAGCAGAACAGGTGTCCCAACTCCATCTTGCTCATCACAGGTGTTCAGAGAGACAGGTAGTTTTCCAGTGTCAAGTCTGAACTTTGATTCTAACAATGTGCATTGAAATATCAAGGGGATCTCCACATACCTGATCTCTTCCCTCTCCCCTTTTTTAGTATTAATTTTTATTTTGATGTGTTTGGCTTAACCATGATCGTCTCTTTCCCCACCTGTATTGCAATTTGGGGTTTATGTTTATTTTGCCTCCCTGTTGTTCATGTCATTATCATTATAACAGCAAAGGAATCTGCAGGAGCAAAAACTGACTCAAAACTTCATTTCCCCATCATGCCGGAACATCCTACAAACAGCTCACGCAGCTGGAATCATAACACGCAAGGCCAGGGGATGGGAGATGCAGGTTTCCAAGGGTTCTGTCTTTCTCAGATGACACATTCCAGCCCCTTGTGTGCCTCCATCCTGTATGACCTGCTGGACTTTGACACATTTATTGTCTCATTCTATTGATAATGTGATTGTAACACAATGTGACTGAAATTAAACCACTTCCAGATGAGGAAACAACAAAAGAGAAAAGCCATTATTGCATTGACTAGGAATCAAACCCAGATGAATTACTTGGAAGACACCTACGCACACCACTATACCAATGCATCTGGCAGGAGTAGCTTTCCTGCAGGCTCTGTGTGCTGGCAATGGGGTGACATATGACCATGGAGGTAGTGAGCAGGGTGGTTGGGCTGGAAGCTACCTGACAGCTAGGAGCAGAGTTAGGATCCCAGAGTGACTGAAAGGGGGCAAAGGTGAATACAGATCTCATTGGGAGCTGGCCCCACACCCGCCCCGCCCCTAGGAGAGGGGAACTGAAGCTCAACTTCAATCACAGAAAAATCTTCCCTGAGAAGGAAGGGAACAGCTTGTTTTAAAGACCAGGTTTGTGTTTGTTCCTGCTACATACGGAGGGGCTGGGTAGTGCTGATTCCAGCCCCCAGACTCTGGGAGGATAAGGAACAAATTCAGGCTGCCAGTGACCTGCAGGAGGGAGATGATCTTTTGACAGTGACGGACGCCTCATCCTAAAGGCCTTTGTCTGCCCCCTTCCAGTGACTGTTTGGTACAGGAATGCAGCCCCCACTCCTGGGTCTCTCCTGGGGAAATAATGTTTCTGTGCAAAACACCAAAGCTTTTAACAGAAAGGAAGAGAAGGAAATGGCCACATGATGGGACTAGGACATAAGGAATGAAACACAAGATCCTTCTCCCCTGTGCATTGACTTTTAACCTTGTTTGTGGTGGTGGTGTATCCATGCTGGTCCCCGGGGTCCTCTGGGGCGCCGGGCATTGGCCACTTTCGGGAGAGTGGGCTAGATGAACTGGTCTGACTCAGTGTGGCTGTTCTTATGTTCTAACTGCTGGTTATGGAGGAGACGACCTTCCAGGCTACACAGAACTGAAGAAGGGTGCTGGGTTATCTCCTCAGCTTGTCTCTTTCACCAACAGAGGTTGGTCCTCTGCAAGCTCTTACCCTCACCCACCTTGTCTCTCTCGGACTCTGAAAAGTGCTTTCTCTCCACTCCCCTTGGAGAGAAGTTAAGTTTCCCTTTGGGCAACTATCAGGCTGAAGCAATTGTATTGACTGTGACACTAGAATTGAAGATTTAATATTATAAATAAATGAGTCTAAACCTGAGGTTCTGGTTTTCACATTGGGTTTTCTAACTCCGTTCCCAATGCTCTTCTAGAAAGGCCTCCAGGCTGCCTGCCCAGCCCAGCAAAAGTGGCCAGGAGAAAGCCCACACTGCTGCTCTTTCAGGTAGTTGAAGGCTGCTATCAAATCCCCCTCACTCCGTCAGTCCCCAGTCTGTGGCAGTGCATAGGATTCTTCCATCCTAAGTGCAGGACTCTGCACTTCTCCTTGTTGAACCTCCTCAGATTTCTTTTGGCCCAATCCTCCAATTTGTCTAGGTCGCTCTGGACCCAAACCCTGTCCTCCAGCGCTTGGATTCTTTACATGCTTTCACAGAGCAAAGAGCACATGTTACATGATTTCATAGGGCAGAGTTTTGTGCTATCGGGAGCTTTCCCTGTGTGGATTTGACAGGTGGATCAACATAGAGACACATTGTGACCCTTCTCAGGGTGCTGAGGGCTGTGAGTCTCCTTGTTGCCACCTGCCACAAGGAAGAGGGACTTTTGCATTTGGCAGCTGGATGTTAGTGACCAAACTCACCAGCCTGCTGGAACTCAAGGACCCTCCTCTGAGCTACAGCAGCCATCTTAACCCTTGAGTTCCTTCAATGTGTCTCCCTCTGGGGTCCAGCCCGGATCACCAGATACTCGGTGAAATCCCAGATCCTCTCTTCCCCAAGTATCCCAGGTTACTAGTTTTACTGTGGACCATTGCTACTGTATCTCACACAGCACTTGAGTACAGTTATCGAACAAGCAAAAAATTTATTTCACAACAGATAGAGATTTAAACAAACGTGAGCGATGGAAACCAACTGTTACCACTAAACAAAGGCAGAAAGTAATAGAATAGAAAGGCCAGCACAAAAAACAGAGAGAGGAACAATAAGATAGTAAAAGGACAATGGTTGGAACTCTCCATTTCTCTCAGTCTTTGGATTGATGGGTACTAGAGCTGTAGCAACAGTTGAGGAACCAGGGTAAATTAAATCACATTAACTTTTCAAGATTAGCCATCATTTCCTGTATGACTAACAAAACTCAAAAACAAGATGACTTTCAGTTTTCCAAAATAATTCACATTATCACACAGTCTCTTACTCTTTATCCAATAACTTCACCTATAATTTCATTTTAACTGGTAACAATAACATATTCAAAGATCACAAATTCTTGTCATATATGTTAGTTTTCTTTTAATCCCCATTGCCAACAACTGAACCTTGGCTCAAGTTGTGGTTTCTTCCAACGGGAGTCCCAACACTTCTGTGAGTTCATATATCTCGGGTTCTTCTGCCATGTGTGTTGGTAGAAGGGGTCTTCTATGTTGCAATGTTTGCATCATGGAGAAAAATACCTCTCTTTTCACACTTTTTAATCTTTCAAAGTAGGAGGAGGTAGAGAAGTAATGTAAATGCATAAAACACAAGAGAAACCTCTCTGGTCTACACTAAAGACATTTATCGGGATAACTATATTGCTTAGGGGTTTGAAAAATCCACACAGCTGAGCAACCTAGTTACACAGCCCTAACCCCCTGTGTAGATAATGCTACATGAGCGGGAGAGCTTCTCCTGCCAACATAGCCACCACCGCTTGCGGGGGCTGGACTAATCAAGTCTGATGAGAGAAATCTCTCCCATTGGCTTAGAGCATCTGTTATAGCAGTGCTACAGCAGCGCAGCTACATTGGTGCAGCTGTGCCAACATCACCTTAATTGTGTAGCCACAGCGTCAGACACAAAACCATAGAATCAGGACTCAACATGCATGTATCTGGAAGTCTGAAATTGGAGGCTGACAAATACGTTGCCTCATTGGTTACCATCATTTCTACAGCCTGAAAGTCCTTGTTACCCAACCAGGCAGCCAGTTTGGGATCCACAGGGAAGGACTGTCCTATGAAGCACTCTCTCTTTGCATCCAAACAGTGAAGGATGACTGTTCTCAATCTAACCCCGGCATACTTTGGAAGTGTAATCAGTGACACTGAACTAGGAAGTGGAGTTGTACAAACCATTTTCCTTGGGTCACCATAGCTTCCTTTACTGGGGTGGAAACCAAGAACTGGGTGTGGACTCTTTCAACCTCAGCTCTTTCCAAATCCTTGGTTTTGGATAGGGTAAATTTACACTTCTCTGAAGAATACTTTACAAAACCACTTAAAATCTCAGCAGTGTTAATGAGGAATGGCTTCCTGAAACATGCCCAGCTTTTCTTTAATTCGGTGGCACAGGTCCAGGGAAGGGACTGGATACAGGCCTGGGATCAGAATCTTCGTTAGTTACCAGAGCTGGAGATTCTATTCAAACATGGCTATTTTTCTGAAGCTATTACATTTTCAACACTGGTTTCATTTTATACACATCTTTAGCGCCTACAAAGGATAAATTCAACTAAAAACTCCACTTCTATTTCCTCAACATCTGTGTCATGAAAGGCTGCATTTCCCATAGCATAGGATTTGCTAGGAGAGATCTTCTGTAGGGCCTGGGCATTTTGCCTAGTTCAAAACCACTTACCATGGAATTCTCTTCCCAGATCATTGGAGACAATATTGCCTTAAACAACTGAAATACACTGTGATCAGATGCACTTCCTTCAGTTACTTGGAGTTCTGCTGTTGTTCACCATTTCTGAGTGGAGATTTTAAATCACTGCTATTTCTTTGTTAGCCTGTCCAGTAAATTAGAGAGGTCTCTCCTGTTGATAGAACTGCACTTCAACTTTCTCCATATCATCATGGAGGGATGGGGAAAAAGCAAAGCTGAAATCATAAATGAGGACTTTAGCAAAGGGTCATTGTCTTAAATTCTTCAATAAATCTGAGCTACATCCTATCAAACTGAACTAATATCCAATTGGGTGATCAAACAGCCTTCAGGAAAGATAGAAACCCACATCACAGAGAGACAATACATGACAAAGAAAGTGTCAAGTGAAATTGCAGAGCAGGTTACATCTGATTATTCAGAGTCGGGACAAGAGATTTTCCCACCACATTGTCCTCTGATCCATTCAAACCTGCTTCCCTCATCCCTGTCTCAATAGTCAGTTATGTTATTTACAATTTTTTTAGTATCCCAGCATGCCCATAATGAGGGAAAAACAGCCCTCTTGCCAGAAGTGGCTTTACAATAGATGGAACCTGGAATTTAAACTCTAAATGATCACACTGTATTTGGGATCCATTTGAATTCCCCTCCCAGGTCTTTGACACTTTCATCTCCAGTCATAGCGACTCTGATATAGGATTAAAGTAGTCAAAACATCATCTTCAAGCACAGACAACGGACAATGCTTCATCACATGACACTTTGAGAAGTGGATGGATAGAATGTGACGAAGATAAACTCTACCTGGCTCAGGCAAAAGGTAACAGTTCTGCAGTGAAGGGGAAGGAGGAAATCTCTGAGTCACTCCATCTACTTCCAGTGTCACAGAAGCTGAAATGATACTTTTTTCCTGCCCCTGCTCCTCTTCATTTACATATAATTTGAAAAATTCCCAATATAACTGCTCTTCAGCACAACCCAGAGCAACATGAGAACAACTGGCAAGGATACAATCTGGATCGTTGGTGACTAACAATCACTTTGCAATAGGAGGAATGGTATAAACGTGATGCCCCCTGTTCCTCATAGGAAGGGCACACTCCAATTACTTGTGGGACAATAGAAAGGACAAATAGGTCCATCTCAAAAGAGGGCGAACTGCAAAAGGCAAAAATGGGCCACTCATCTGGCCAAGCTGAGGGATAACGGTGCTGCACACAGTTCAAAGAGCTTTAAAAGTTACTATGTGGGAATCAGGAAAAGTATTAAAAAAACAAAGTATTGATAGCCCTAGAGATTTTTACAATGTTGATCTCTCTTGCAGAGTCTCTGATGGCTAACATGGGATGAGTGCCAAGAGAAGGTTTTCCCACACTCATGGCATATATAGGGCCTCTCCCCTGTGTGGATTCTCTGATGCTGAGAAAGGGCTGAACTCTTAGTGAAGCATTTTCCACACTCACAGCATTTATACGGCCTCTCCCCCGTGTGAATTCTTTGATGTCTAATAAGGTGCGAGCTGCGATTGAAGGTTTTCCCACACTCACTGCATTCGTAGGGTCTTTCCCCTCTGTGGATTGTTTGATGACTAATAAGGTGCGAGCTGCGACTGAAGGTTTTCCCACACTCATGGCACTCGTAGGGTCTTTCCCCTGTGTGGATCCTCTGATGTCTAGAAAGGGCTGATCTGTGAGTGAAGCTTTTCCCGCACTCACTGCATTCATAGGACCTCTCATCTGTGTGGATTCTCTGATGAACATAAAGGGCTGAGCTGTAAGTGAAGCTTTTCCCACACTCTCTGCATTCATAGGGCCTGTCCCCTGTGTGGATTCTCTGATGAACAGAAAGGGTTGATATTTGAGTGAAGCTTTTCCCACAGTCACTGCATTCGTAGGGCCTGTCCCCTGTGTGGATTCTCTGATGTCTAGAAAGGCCTGATCTGTAAGAGAAGGTTTTCCCACACTCATGGCATTCATAGGGCCTCTCCCCCGTGTGGATTCTCTGATGTTGAGAAAGGGCTGAGCTGCTAGTGAAGCATTTTCCACATTCACTGCATTCATAGGGCCTCTCTCCTCTGTGGATTGTTTTATGCCTAATAAAGTGCGACCTGCGATTGAAGGTTTTCCCACACTCAGGGCATTTGTAGGGCCTCTCCCCTGTGTGGATTCTCAGATGAACAGAAAGGCTTGATCCGTGAATGAAGTTTTGCCCACACTCAGTGCGTGTATTTTTTCTCTTTCGCCTAGGATTTCCTGTTGTGTTGTGGTTTCCATGAGGACCTTCTGAGTTCCCCAACAGGAAATAAATTTACCCAATTTCTCCCCTGGCTGGTTTTCTTGCTCTCTATCTGGTCTGTGCTGAATCTCCCAGGAGTTTCCCTGCTCAGGACTTCTGGACACATTCCTTTTCGATCTTTGCGATAATGCTCTGTGTTTATCCACTTGCTCAACATTTTCCTGCTGAGAATTCTGCTCCTCTTTCTCACGGACCATTGCATCACCTGCTGTGATAGAGACAGACACCTCAAACAGGGATGGAACAGGAAAGACCAAACCAAAACAAGTGCTGGAGAGGGCAAATAAAAATCAGGAGCTGAACTCCCCCAAACTTTTCCCACAGACAATCCAGAAAGTTTCTAGAAAGTGTAGGGGACAATTTCCTGGTGCAAGTGCTGAAGGAACCAACTAGGGGAAAAGCTCTTCTCGACCTGCTGCTCACAAACAGGGAAGAAATAGTAGAGGAAGCAATAGTGGATGGGAACCTGGGAGGCAGTGACCATGAGATGGTTGAGTTCAGGATCCTGACACAAGGAAGAAAAGAGAGCAGTAGAACAGAGACCCTGGACTTCAGAAAAGCAGACTTCGACTCCCTCAGGGAACTGATGGGCAAGGTCCCTTGGGAGAATAATATGACGGGGAAAGGAGTCGAGGAAAGCTGGCTGTATTTTAAAGAATCCTTATTGAGGTTGCAGGAACAAACCATCCTGATGTGTAGGAAGAAAAGTAAATATGGCAGGCGACCAGCTTGGCTTAACAGTGAAATCCTTGCTCGTCTTAAACACAAAAAAACAGCTTATAAGAAGTGGAAGATTGGACAAATAACCAGGGAGGAGTATAAAAGTATTGCTCAGGCATGCAGGAGTGAAATTAGGAAGGCCAAATCACACTTGGAGTTGCAGCTAGCCAGAGATGTTAGGAGTAACAAGAAGGGTTTCTTCAGGTATGTTAGCAACAAGAAGAAAGTCAAGGAAAGTGTGGGCCCCTTGCTGAATGAGGGAGGAAACCTAGTGACAGAGGATGTGGAGAAAGCTAGTGTACTCAATGCTTTTTTTGCCTCTGTCTTCACAGACAAGGTCAGCTCCCAGACAGCTGCACTCTGCAGCACGGTATGGGGAGGAGGTGACCAGCTCTCTGTAGAGAAAGAAGTAGTTCGGGACTGTTTAGAAAAGCTGGACGAGCACAAGTCCATGGGGCCAGATACACTGCATCCGAGGGTGCTAAAGGAGTTGGCCGATGAGATTGCAGAGCCATTGGCCATTATCTTTGAAAAATCATGGCGATCTGGGGAGGTCCCGGATGACTGGAAAAAAGCTAATGTAGTGCCCCATCTTTAAAAAAAGGGAAGAAGGAAGATCCAGGGAACTACAGGCCGGTCAGTCTCACCTCAGTCCCTGGAAAAATCATGGAACAGGTCCTCAAGGAATCAATTCTGAACCACTTAAAGGAGGGGAAAGTGATCAGGAACAGTCAGCATGGATTCACCAAGGGCAAGTCATGCCTGACTAACCTAATTGCCTTCTATAATGAGATAACCAGCTCTATGGATGAGGGGAAAGCAGTGGATGTGCTATTTCTGGACTTTAGCAAAGCTTTTGATACAGTCTCCCACAGTATTCTTGCCAGCAAGTTAAAGAAGTATGGGCTGGATGAATGGACGGTAAGGTGGATAGAAAACTGGCTAGAAGGTCGGGCTCAACGGGTAGTGATCAATGGTTCCATGTCTAGTTGGCAGCTGGTATCAAGTGGAGTGCCCCAAGGGTCGGTGCTGGGGCCGGTTTTGTTCAATATCTTCATTAACGATCTGGAGGATGGTGTGGACTGCACCCTTAGCAAGTTTGCAGATGACACTAAACTGGGAGGAGTGGCTGATATGCTGGAGGGTAGGGATAGGATACAGAGGGACCTAGACAAATTAGAGGATTGGGCCAAAAGAAATCTGATGAGGTTCAACAAGGACAAGTGCAGAGTCCTGCACTTAGGACGGAAGAATCCCATGCACTGCTACAGACTAGGGACCGAATGGCTGGGCAGCAGTTCTGCAGAAAAGGACCTAGGGGTTACGGTGGACGAAAAGCTGAATATGAGTCAACAGTGTGCCCTTGTTGCCAAGAAGGCTAATGGCATTTTGGGTTGTATAAATAGGGGCATTTCCAGCAGATTGAGGGTTGTGATCATTCCCCTCTATTCAGCACTGTTGAGGCCTCATTTGGAGTACTATGTCCAGTTTTGGGCCCCACACTACAAGAAGGATGTGGATAAATTGGAGAGAGTCCAGCGGAGGGCAACAAAAATGATTAGGGGGCTGGAGCACATGACTTATGAGGAGAGGCTGAGGGAACTGGGATTGTTTAGCCTGCAGAAGAGAAGAATGAAGGTGGATTTGATAGCTGCTTTCAACTACCTGAAAGGGGGTTTGAAGGAGGATGGATCTAGACTGTTCTCAGTGGTAGAGATGACAGAACAAGGAGTAATGGTCTCAAGTTGCAGAGAGGGAGGTTTAGGTTGGACATTAGAAAAAACTTTTTCACTAGTAGGGTGGTGAAGAACTGGAATGGGTTACCCTAGGAAGGTGGTGGAATCTCTTTCCTTAGAGGTTTTTTAAGGTCAGGCTTGACAAAGCCCTGGCTGGGATGATTTAGTTGGGTTTGGTCCTGCTTGGAGCAGGGGGTTGGACTAGATGACCTCCTGAGGTCCCTTCCAACCCTGAGATTCTATGATTCTCAATAAGAGAGAGGAGGGGGATGAATTCAGCCTTCACATCCCATCCAAATACGCAGGGGGAAGGGAGGAAGCTACTGCCTGGTGTCTGCTAGGATCTATAGGAAGCCATGAGCTATATTTACCCTGAGGATATGACCCCTGCTAGGGACAATAATGAACTGAGAGACCTCCCAAGGGCTTTGTTGGGCATCCCAGATGTTTCCTTCAGGCAGTTACAGATTCTGAGGTGGTTTAATGTTTCCTCACCTGTGCGGGGAGCTCTCAGGATCTCTCTTTCCTCTGAACCCTGGAGGTCTGGGACCCATGGCTCTTCCCCTTGTTCCAGCTGGGAGATCACATCAGGCTGGGTAACAGGAAACCCTGCTCAGATGAAAGAAAAAAGGAATTCAGTTGATTTCATAAGACTTTGTCATAAAAAACATTCTATTAATTTAACTTCAGTGCTTAGTGTGACCTGGTGGGCCAGAGGCAGGTCTCACTGAAAATGCCAAGATCAGAGCAGGCTGAAAAAGGGATCACCCACTTGGGTTATCGAGAAGCTGAAAAAAGAAATCACACGGCCCCCTTTATTGCATCCCAGTTCTCTGACTCCTAATGAGCACTTAGGTCCAGTACAGTGAGAGGTTATTTCAAAACTCTGCTCACATAAACAAAATGATCTTCTGACCCCAAAGGTCAGCCACGTTACCAGGTCAGTATAGGTTTGGATCTTACCCAAAATACCATACTGCCAGCCAATCCTTAGCATCTAAACTAAAGGTTTAAACAAAAGAAAGAAAGAAAGAAAGAAAGTTAAATGGGAAAGCAGTCAGATACATTCCAAAATGGATATATCAGGTTCTTAGCAGTATTGGTGAGTTGCAGTATTGGTGTGAAAATCTGCCTGGAACACATCCACAGCTTGGATGGATCATTCAGTCCTTTGTTCCAGGGTTCAGTTTGTAGAGAAGTTTCTCCAGAGGCAGGAAAGGGGATTGAAGACAAAATGGAGATGATGCAGCTGCCCTTTATATTTCTTTTGCTATGTGGCTTGTACTTCCTGTGTCCCAAACACAAGATTCACAGCACATGGCATGGAAAAGCCTTGGAGTTCTCAGTAGACAGGCATACCCCAGCATGTCTTGCTGACTCAATAGGTGTATCCCCTTGGTCCTTTCCATGGGCTCATTGTACAGCTGATGACCCTCAATGGGCCATCAAACAGGCTAGGCAGTGTTGATGTCAATATGTCTGGGGGTGTCACCCAGAAACACTGCACAAGTCTGGAAATACAGATATACCCTACATATCTATAACTCACAATACAAAGGTGATACAGACATAGAAACAAAATTATCATACGTGGAAAATCATAACATTTCCCCTGACACCTTACATGGCATATCTAGCATGATTCATTTTAATTTGATAAGATTATATTATTTTATTATTAATACCAAAGTGTCTCACAATTCCATACAGTGTCACACTTGGTAAACCAGTGAATTTCCAGGACTAGTTCCCCAGGTCCTTGAAGATGCCGAACACTATGCTTATGAGGGACTGAAATACCCACATATCTGCTGGGAACACACACACAGACACTGTGTCAGTCTATACCCCTATGTTCACTCTTCTAGAAAATTATGATCAATTTTGTACACAGTATGGCTTGTGAGGTATCATTTGAAAATGCATAATCTACTGAATATTACCCTCCTGTTAAAATGTGTAGTAACACTGTATGTAAAGTTATGAGATTTTACAGTATGAGATTACGGAAAAAGTTACAATTCTGGGGAACACCCACAGAGCAGTTCCTCAGAGACAGCAAGGCAAACAGCTGGTCGAACAGCCATTCTCCTGCAGGGGGAAGGTGTCAAGATGACATTTACATTCCATCACAGGGACCTCTTGAAGCTGTTGTGGAAAACAACCACACGATTGATTTTGAATCAGCTCAGCCTGAGGCTCTTTTCTTGGTTAAACGTGCGCAGGGGGCGACAGCTATTGGAATACTGTCCCCCTGAGCTAAAAACCACACAAGCCTTTTAAAGCTTAAAACCACAATCAATGGCACATACATTGCACATTAATTACCTTATTTGGAATATATTGCAAAATATGATGCAGGTCAAAAGCAAGCTGAACAAGCAGTTTTCCATATTCGGCCTTTCCTGTTATTGTTATTCCTAGTCTAGTTCGTGGTTTGACTTTTCTAACACTTCCACTGTGGTTATGTTTCACAAGCTCAGTTACTGCAAATCAGTGTGTTTGGGGACTTTCCACTACACCTACTTAGGCCCCTTATGCACACAAAGCCATTAGTTCCCCAATCTGGGGGATTTTCCATTCCACTTTGCCTTTCTATGCCCTTTACACAGAGAAGCAAGCTCAGCTAATACTTCAGGCCTTCTAACTTGACCAAAGCTCTTTCTGTAGACTTTCCCTCCCAATTCTCATATCTCCGACAGACAGCCTGGCACCATGACTCAGCTGAGAACTGAAGTTGTTTCTAGTACAAAGGACTGATTTATAAAAAGAGGTGAGGAAAATGCTTGAGACTCTCTCTCTCCCCTTTCCCTCTGCTCATGACAACTCCTGAAGAGCTGAACGTGGGAGGCAGGGGCAGGTTAGGGGGAGTCCTGGCTGAAAGGAAAACCAGCCTGTCTCAGCACATGGTGAGAGAAACATTTGCCTTGAATCCGTTTCAGCTGGTTAACTTAGATGTTAGTTTGTGTTTTATCTTTGTATTTCTTTTGTAAACAATTCTGAGCTTTATGCCTCATTATCTGTATCTTAAAATATTTTTTTGATAGTTAACAATCTTATTTTATTCTTTATGTAACCAGTGTGGTTGGATTAAAGTGTGTTGGAAACTCCATCTGGGATAACAAGGCTGGCGCATGTCATTTTCCACTGATGAAATGACAGACTTCATATGAGCTCCCATTGTTCAGTAGTGTGCTGGACAGCGAAAGATGCACATTTCTGGGGGAAGTCTGGGAGCAGAGCATTTTCTGGGGTTCTCCTGTGCTGCACTGTAACTCGTGAGTCACTGACTAGCAGCACTCAATACTGTGTAGCTGCGAGCGAGTTACATGCTGGAGACTGCGTGTGAACTGCCCAGGAGTGGCTGCTCTCACAGTAGAGCAGTGTAAAAGGCACCCCAGCCTGGGGAACTGAGGGGACACAGCTGTTCAACAGTCCAGGTTGCACTGTGCTTAATGTCACAGACACTCAATTTCAAAGAGTCTCCTACAACACAGAGAAAGTAAATCCATGTCCCAGAAATCAAAGACTCCAGAGAAAGGGCAAGTCTCCCCGGCGCTGCTTCTTGCTCACAGAGAGGTCCAGAGACAGAGACAATGGAAGAGTCCTGGGGAAGCTGGGAACAGGAAGCATGGGCTGGTGGGGTTCAGTGGAGAAAGGGAACAGGAAGGGCAGGGATATCACTGAATGCAGGATCTCAGCAGTACTAGATGACAGGATAGCACATATTGCAGCCCATTGGAAAACATAATCCCAACTATACATACAGAATGACGGGGTCTAAATTAGTTGTTTCCACTCAAGAGACGGATCTTGGAGTCACTGTGGATAGTTCTCTGAAAACATCCACTCAATGTGCAGCGGCAGTGAAAAAAGCGAACAGAATGTTGGGAATCATTAAGAAAGGGATAGATAAAAAGACAGAAAATATTATATTGCCTGTATATAAATCCATGGTACGCCCACATCTCGAACACTGTGTGCAGATGCATAGACAGCTGCAGCGGCACAGCAGCCAGCAAACAGAGCTGTAAACAGGGGAGTTTCAGAGGGAGTTTACTTGGGAGACTAAGAGACCTAGGCAGAGGAACTGACAGGCTAGTGAAGGGAGTGGGTGGTGGTCTGCCAGTGTTCTGGTGCCTTTTGGGGGTTTGTTTTGTTTTGTGTTTCTTGGACTAACACATTTTAGGTGGGAAGGCTATGACCGATACAGAGGCAGCAGGGAAAGACACAATGAGGATGACTGGATGTGGAAGCTGCGGCATGTATACGATCCTGGAGGGGGTACCTGAAAAGAGTTTTGTCTGCATGAAGTGCCACCTGATAGAGCTGATAAAGCTAATAGGTAATAAAGGTAATAATTGGAGATATACCAATCTCCTAGAACTGGAAGGGACCTTGAAAGGTCATCAAGTCCAGCCCCCTGCCTTCATTAGCAGGACCAATTTTTGCCCCAGATCCGTAAGTGGCCTCCTCAAGGATTGAACTCACAACCCTGGGTTTAGCAGGCCAATGCAGGTGGAAACTCTGGTCAAGTTTAGAAGGCGGTTCGAGCCGATGATGGAGCAAAGACATGAGGAGGCTGAAGGGATAAGCTCAGACTTGCAGATGGAAGCAGGACCAAAGAACTCTGAGGGGAGACTGCTGGGTGAGGAAAGTGGACGGTGGAAGCATGTGACTAAGAGAACCAGGCAGAGGAAAAGACAGGCCAGTGAAGGAGAAATAGAGCTCAGGGACAGGTTTGCAGAGTTGGAAAATGAAGAAGGGACACAGCAGGTGGTCACTGAAGGTGAGAGGGCAAGGAAAAAGAGAAGAGCTGCTAGTCCTACAGGAAGAGGGGAAGAGTCAATGGAGACAACACCAAATATGAGCCCCAGGAGGATACGGGAAGGGTTGCGGAGGATTGCAAGGGTGAATAGGAATCGAGAGGACTTGCAGCCAGTGGGAGCAGGGGATAGACCGGAGAATCACACTGTCACCAGGAAAAGGCAGGTCTACGTGATTGGGGACTCCTGACTGAGAAGAATAGACAGGCCTGTAACTAGAGGTGATCCGGAGAACAGAAGGGTGTGCTGTCTGCCAGGTGCTAAGATATGGGATGTGGACCTGAGGCTGAAAAGGATCCTAACGGGAGCGGGAAAGAATCTGTTGATTGTCCTTCATGTGGGAACAAGTGGTACGGCTAGATTCTCGCTGGAATGTATCAAGGGAGACTATGCCAGGCTGGGGAAGACGCTTAAGGAAATCGAGGCTCAAGTGATCTTCAGTGGGATTCTGCCGGTTCCCAGAGAAGGACAACAAAGGTGTGAAAAGATTATGGCAACCAACAGATGGCTCAGGCAGTGGTGCTATGAGGAGGGCTTTGGGATGTACAGCCACTGGGAAGCATTCATGGACAGAGGACTGTTCTCTCAGGATGGACTCCACCTGAGTAAGGAGGGAAATAGACTTCTAGGATGGAGGCTGGCACAACTGATTAAGAGAGCTTTAAACTAGGAATTTGGGGGAGATGTCCAGGTAATCTCCACGCCGGAATTTAACATTGAGAGGGAAGAAAACAAAGTAAGAGAGGATACAGCCGTGGGCAGAAGAATGGACATAAGGAGGAAGGGTAGTGTAGATACCAGTCTAATAGGTGATGCTGGTGGTAGAATGTCTGTGCCTAACCCCCGGGGAAAGAATGTCAGTGAAGCCAAACAGCAGGAATTAAGATGTCTGTACACTAATGCGAGGAGCCTAGGTAACAAAACGGAGGAACTAGAGCTACTGGTGCAGGAAGTGAAACCGGATATTATAGGGATAACAGAAACATGGTGGAATAATAGATCATGACTGGAGTACAGGTATTGAAGGGTATGTGCTGTTTAGGAAAGACAGAAATAAAGGCAAAGGTGGTGGAGTAGCATTGTATATCAATGATGAAGTTAACTGTAAAGAAATAAGAAGTGATGGAATGGATAAGACAGAGTCTATCTGGGCAAAAATCACACTGGGAAAGAAAGCTACTAGAGCCTCCCCTGAGATAGTGCTTGGGGTGTGCTACAGACCACCAGGATCTGATTTGGATATGGATAGAGACCTCTTTAATGTTTTTAATGAAGTAAACACTAATGGGAATTGTGTGGTCATGGGAGACTTTAACTTCCCAGATATAGACTGGAGGACAAGGGCTAGTAACAATAATAGGGCTCAGATTTTTCTGGATGTGATAGCTGATGGATTTCTTCACCACACAGTTGAAGAACCAACAAGAGGGGATGCCATTTTAGATTTGGTTTTGGTGAGTAGTGAGGACCTCATAGAAGAAATGGTTGTAGGGACAACCTTGGTTCGCGTGATCATGAGCTAATTCAGTTCAAACTAGATGGAAGGATAAACAAAAATAGATCTGGGACTAGGGTGTTTGATTTCAAAAGGACTAACTTTAAAGAATTAAGGAAATTAGTTAGGAAAGTGGATTGGATTGAAGAACTTGTGGATCTAAAGGCGGAGGAGGCCTGGAATTACTTTAAGTCAAAGCTGCAGAAACTATCAGAAGCCTGCTTCCCAAGAAAGGGGGAAAAAATCACAGACAGGAGTTGTAGACCAAGGTGGATGAGCAAGCATCTCAGAGAGGTGATTAAGAAAAAGCAGAAAGCCTACAAGGAGTAGAAGATGGGCAGGATTAGCAAGGAAATCTACCTTATTGAGGTCAGAACGTGTAGGGATAAAGTGAGAAAGGACAAAAGCCATGTAGAGTTGGGCCTTGCAAAGGGAATTAAAACCAATAGTAAAAGGTTCTATAGCCATATAAATAATAAGAAAACAAAGAAAGAAGAAGTGGGACCACTAAACACTGAGGATGGAATGGAGGTTAAGGATAATCTAGGCATGGCCCAATATCTAAATAAATACTTTGCCTCAGTCTTTAATAAGGCTAATGAGGAGCTTAGGGATAATGGAAGGATGACAAATGGGAATGAGGATATGGAGGTAGATATTGTTGAGATGAGTTCCTGTCTGCATCCTGTAGAACTTGCCATACCAGTATTGCCCTGGCCTCTTCGTTTGTCATTCAGTGTTAAACACATTCTAAGACAATATGCATTTCCTCACCTTTTGGGGGCGAAGCCAGACTTTAAGGCACCTGCTCCCCTACATGGTGTTAACTTCGCTTGTGCCAATCAGAAACAAACACAAACAGGTTTTGGGCCCCGTCCCCTATGACACTTCTATGATGTCATTGTGGGTACTTTATGGCCTGCCTGCCATGTGCAGGCAGGGAGAGGAGAAAGAAAACGAATCCTGTGTATACCCGTGTATTCTGTGTATACCCGTGTATCCTGTGTATACCCGTGTGTCCTGTGTATACCTGTAACCGAGCCTGATCACCTCGAAGCCTCTCTCTCAGCTCACGTGTTTCAAATAGAGCTTCTACGTTTGCCGGTCGTTATGCGTTGGTTTGTATTTGTAAGTATCAGTTATTACTAAATGCTGCATCTTTGTTTATAAATATTGTTAGTAGATATTCTAGTCATTGTGTGTTTTAAGTTTCATTAACTCTATTAGCTAATCATACGCTGCTCCCTTACCCCTTGTAATTATCCCCAATAAAACTTTTAAATTGATTAAGTTTAGTGTGTGTGTGTGTGTCTGCAGTTTGCATCGTGACCCACACTCTCCTTGCATCCCTTACCAATATAGTCTGTTGCCACGTGCAGCCTGGTAAATAACAGGCCTGCATTTTCTTTCGCCCCTGCGAGTCCGTGGCAATCCACATGGCGTCACGAACAGGATGCAAGGGAGTTGGGCCATGCCCGTGGCATGCTGCAGACCGCGCAGATTATGAAACTGAACAGTTCCAATATTTGCAGTTTCACCTTTTTACTAGCCAAAATTCGACTAATCCAAAAATAGAATGGATCTGTTCCCTTGGCTCGGGCAAAACTCTAAAAGGCTATACTGTGCCTTTAACCCTGGCAGATACTCTGAGGCTGTTTCCACCGTCCTGTTTAGCATGATATGCAAGGCCCTTGATCTGTGCTCTGTCCTCCACGGGGGCACAATGTTTGCAGCTAAACAGGCAGCCCCAGGCTCTCCTAAAGATGATAATGAGGAGAAGACAGAAAAGGTAGAGCCCATCACCCCCCCCCCCCCCGCCAAGTCCCTCTCAGAAAATTTTGCCACCCCCATATAAAGCTCCTAAAACTCCTCTGTATCCAGCTCTGCCAACAGCCCCAGAATTTACTGAATCTAAAACTGTAGCAGAAGCTTTACCTATTGCAATAACTAACCTTGATGGAGTTAATCTTTCTTGGCTCAGGTCTCGCTACCTTCCTAGGTTGCTCTTCACCCCCACCCCTTCCCCTCCTCCGCCTCTCCTCACTTCGTCTCTCTTTTTGTTTTAAAAGTTAAAAGTTATAGTTTTTACAGAAACCTCCAAAAAAATAAAGCAATTGAAAACGGAACAAAACAAGAAACAAAAAGAAAACAAGGTAAAAACTTTAAATACAGTAAATTAATTATTTTAACCCTTCAGGAATGCAACAGCTGGAATTATTCCTAACTTTCTTGAAGATATGGTTGCCAAGCAACAGAAGTGCACTCTTTGCTTCTTATTCTAACCACTAACTAATATTTGTAACATGGGCTTTTCTTATTTCCATATAGCAGAGTTTTAAAATAATGTTAAATATAAAGTAATGCAAAATTCCTTGTTACCGAATTAATAAAGGTGTATTGGTATTTGCCAAATGTATTGTATCAAATTTATGCTACAAGTTTTAAATAAGGTAATAATTTGTTTACTCAAATGTTTAACCCTTTTACTTTTTATTTTTGGTTGTGTTATTTTGTATAAATATGAATAGAATTTTGGCGCCATTTGTTTTTAATTGTAAGTTTGTTCTGTATGTCATGTGTGTGTGTGTGTCTGCAGTTTGCATCGTGACCCACACTCTCCTTGCATCCCTTACCAATATAGTCTGTTGCCACGTGCAGCCTGGTAAATAACAGGCCTGCATTTTCTTTCGCCCCTGCGAGTCCGTGGCAATCTACATGGCGTGGCATGGCCCAATATCTAAATAAATACTTTGCCTCAGTCTTTAATAAGGCTAATGAGGAGCTTAGGGATAATGGAAGGATGACAAATGGGAATGAGGATATGGAGGTAGATATTACCACATCTGAGGAAGAAGCCAAACTCGAACAGCTTAATGGGACAATCGGAGGGCCCAGATAATCTTCATCCAAGAATATTAAAGGAACTGGCACATGAAATTGTAAGCCCATTAGCAAGAATTTTTAATGAATCAGTAAACTCAGGGGTTGTACCGTATGACTGGAGAATTGCTAACATAGTTCCTATTTTAAAGAAAGGGAAAAAAAGTGATCCGAGTAACTATAGGCCTGTTAGTTTGACACCTGTAGTATGTAAGGTCTTGGAAAAAAATTTGAAGGAGAAAGTAATTAAGGACATTGAGGTCAATGGTAATTGGGACAAAATACAACATGGTTTCACAAAAGGTAGATCGTGCCAAACCAACCTGATCTCCTTCTTTGAGAAGGTAACAGATTATTTAGACAAAGGAAATGCAGTGGATCTAATTTACCTTGATTTCAGTACGGCATTTGACACAGTTCCACATGGGGAATTATTAGTTAAATTGGAAAAGGTGGGGATCAATATGAAAATTGAAAGCCGGATAAGGAACTGGTAAAAGGGGAGACTACAACGGGTCGTACTGAAGGGTGAACTGTCAGGCTGGAAGGAGGTTACTAGTGGAGTTCCTCAGGGATCCATTTTGGGACCAATCTTATTTAACCTTTTTATTATTGACCTTGGCACAAAAAGCAGGAATGTGCTAATAAAGTTTGCGGATGACACAAAGCTGGGAGGTATTGCTAACACAGAGAAGGACCGGAATCTCATACAGGAAGATCTGGTTGACCTTGTAAACTGGAGTAATAGTGAAAAGTGCAAGGTCATGCATTTAGGGATTAATAATAAGAATTTTAGTTATAAATTGGAGATATATCAGTTGGAAGTAACAGAGGAGGAGAAGGACCTCGGAGTATTGGTTGATCACAGGATGATCATGATGTGATATGGCTGTTAAAAAAGCTAATGCAGTTTTAGGATGCATCAGGCGAGGTATTTCCAGCAAAGATAAGGAGGTGTTAGTACCGTTATATAAGACACTGGTGAGACCTCATCTGGAATAATGTGTGTAGTTCTGGTCTCCCATGTTTAAGAAGGATGAATTCAAACTGGAACAGGTTCAGAGACGGGCTACTAGGATGATTCGAGGAATGGAAAACCTGTCATATGAAAGGAGACTCAAAGAGCTTGGCTTGTTTAGCCTAACCAAAAGAAGGTTGAGGGGGGATATGATTGCTCTTTATAAATATATCAGAGGGATTAATATTAGGGAGGGAGGGAGAGGAATTATTTAAGCTTAGTACCAATGTGGACACAAGAACAAATGGGTATAAATTGGACACTAGGAAGTTTAGACTTGAAATCAGACGAAGGTTTCTAACCATTAGAGGAGTGAAGTTCTGGAACAGCCTTCCAAGGGAGTAGTGGGGCAAAAGACATATCTGGCTTTAAGACTAAGCTTGATAAGTTTATGGAAGGGATGGTATGATGGGATAGCCTAATTTTGGCAATTCATTTTGGCAATTGATCTTTGATTATCAGCAGGTAAGTATGCCCAGTGGTCTGTGATGGGATGTTAGATGGGATGGGATCTGAGTTACTGCAGAGAATTCTTTCCTGGGTGCTGGCAGGTGAGTCTTGCCCACATGCTCAGGGTTTAACTGATCGCCATATTTGGGGTCGGGAAGGAATTTTCCTCCAGGGCAGATTGGCAGAGGCCCTGGAGGTTTTCGCCTTCCTCTGCAGTGTGGGGCACAGGTCACTTGTTGGAGGATTCTCTGCAGCTTGAGGTCTTCAAACCACAATTTGAAGACTTCAATAACTCAGACATAGGTTAGGAGTTTGTTATAGAAGTGGATAGGTAAGATTCTGTGGCCTGCATTGTGCAGGAGGTCAGACTAGATGATCATAATGGTCCCTTCTGACCTTAAAGTCTATGATGTGGTCACCCCATCTCAAAGAAGTTTACTGGAGCAAATAGGAGATATTTGACACTGTGATACTGCTCCTGTGCTCTGTTCCCAAAGTGTTCTGCAGCAGGAGGGTCTGTGGCAGTATGTGTGTCACTGGCATATTGGGGTGATGCAGAAACAGGGCAGAGTAGAGGTGGCATTGTGGGGCTGGCGTGAACTTTCTCTCTTCATTTCCCCTTCCAAGAACTGAGGGGACAGGAACCCTTACCCAGCGAGGTCACATTCTCATAGTTCTCCTGCATGACGTCTCTGTAGAGGGCTCGCTGAGTAGGGTCCAGCAGAGCCCACTCGTTCCTGGTGAAATACACAGCAACATCCTCGAAGGTCACCAGCCCCTGAAAGAGCAGGAGTCCAACATTCAGTACCTGTTGCCCCACTCACACTCCCACTATTCGTGGAGGAGAGGAGCCAAACAAATGGAAGCTCTGGGTGGATCACAGTCAACAGAGTCCCACCTCCACCCCATTCAGAGCATCCTGGAAACACCAAGGTGAGGGGACGAAGAGGGAGCCCCTCCTCTCTCCCAGCAGAGCCATCACACACCTACTAGCCACAGACTGATACAGGAGATGGAGCTCCTAGCAGGGACCAGGGAGCTCTCCGTGGTCGGAAACCCAACACCCTCCACCTTGTGAGGAGCTGGATGTGAAGGGAGGGGCATCTCCCCTAAACCTCACTGCTGGGTGCCCCTTTCATATCTCACAGCAGCCGCAGGTCAGTCAGGTCAGGCTCCAGCACTGGGAGTCTGGTCAGCTTTCCTAGCCCCATGTAGGAGGGTTATTTTCTGTTTCACAAATTAGGGCATTTCCACCTCCTAATCTCATTGGTCTGTTCCTAGAATCTAGGGCACTTAATAAACAACTCCCAGCAGGTTTGCCACACTCTGTCCTCCTCCCTTTTCCACCCTGTGCATTTCCTGCGCCGCTCCAACCTCCAAACCAGACTGCACAACCCTTTCCATCTCCGGTGTATTTGCTGTCCCTCTCCTCCAGCAGGAATTTACCAACAACCCCCCGATAATCTCTACCTGAATAGGCTCCTCTGCAGCCATTTCTCTTCCCTCTCCCATGAGAGGATGGGATGAGCTGGAGTGAAACATGGACATCATTCTGCAGCCTGTCTGGGTGAGAAGGGCAGTTGTGGGGGTTTCAGAACAGGCTTTAGTTAATTTCACATCATGACAGACATCCTAGATTCTGCCATCCTGGGAAAATGCCTGATCTCTTTATTACAGTGTAGACCTGGCCCCTCCTGCCAGGTTAAGCCCACAGAGAGATTTTTAACCTCCCTTCTCCCTCCCCTCACCCTGTAACAAGTCTTTGAACAGAAGGCTAGAAAAGAGCAGAACCAAAGGAGTCACTGTGGGGGATTCCCAGGGACACTGACCCCACGGCAGCCACACCCCAGCAGGGCGAATATGGAGTCAGGAAATGGCTTTTCCCCTCTCTGATCCTTGTTTTGTTCACTGGAAAGTGGTTCTGCCCAGGGATGCAGCAATACATGTGTCTGGGTGGATTAGAGAGCTGGAAATCTCTCCCCCCTCATTTATCCCACTGCCCCTTTCAGACTCTCCTTCCCCTGTCCTCTCTCCCTGCCCCTCTGGCTGGGACAGTCCCATTCCTGGGGGCTTTGCTCTCCCAGGGCTGGATTTTCTCCTGGCAATTGCTACTGGGAGGAGAAATGAGGAGGGGCTGTTTGTGCAGAGTCACTTTCTTGCCAGTCCCCAGCACTTTCCCTGAGGTCTTTCAGTTACCTGGAGACTCTGGCTCAGAATTTAGTATTAACAGGACCCAGGGCTGCCCTAGGGGGCTAGGACCAGCTGGAGAAAGTCATCCCCTGGGCCGGGCAGAGAAGCAGCTTTAATTAAGATCACTTCCCAGCACAGAACCCCACTGGGGGAGCAGCAGCTGCCAAGCCTGGTCTCCCCGATCACAATGGAGGCTGCAGCATCTGACCCAGGAAGCTGAACCCCAGTATCCTGAGCAGAGAGGGACAGAGCATTTGAGCAGCTTCCCTCCTTTAGCTCTCTTTGGAGAGCAGTTAATGAGAGCCCCTCCTCACAGGGAGAATTGCTGATCTCATTTGCCCCACTGTCAATCCGGAGTCACTCCTTGTCTTTCCATACAGTGACTCTGGATTAACATTGGTCTCAATGAAACCAGAGTTCAGAAAGAATGAGTCCAGAATACTGTGGAAGAGACCATTGTGCAGCAGTGCTGACCCCCCTCCCACCTCCCTCATCCCCCAGATCTAGGATAAGGATTTGGGGGGTGGAGGGGGATGAATATTTCCAATGGAACTGGAAGTTTCTGCAGTTTTCAAGAGGGGAGAAATTTAAAAATCAGTGATTTCAGCTCACAGTGTCTGATAAGTGGCTAGAAAGTTATCACAGTGACAGGGCATGTGGCCAGGGAATGTCGGGCAGTGCTTGGAGCCAGGACTCTGGCACAAACTGATCAGGGAGAAGGATCATGGTTATTAGCAGCCCCCAGACACCCCCCAGTACCCAGACCCCACAGGCAGGGTCCCCAGACACCCCCACAGCCCCAATGAGAGCCCAGAGGTGTCACTGTGGGGAGATTTTATGTCACCATTCAAGAGAAAGGAGGGGAAATTGGAGGGAATTATACAAGGATATTGAATCAACAACAGAATGGGACAGATTCTTCTTGCCTCACACTCACAGGGGACAGGAGTGGGGCTGGAGTCACAAAGTGACTATCAGTGGGGAGGGGCTGGCAGTGGGGTCTGGGAAAGTGACTAGCAGTGCGGGGGGGGGGGCTGCTGGGTTGGGCAGGGTGGGGGAGGGGAAGTAGCTGGGACTGGGAAACCTGGGGCTGGGCGTCTCCATGGGGGACACTTGCTCCTCCCACCCCTCCCGGGCCCTTCCCAGGCCCCGGTGCCAGCAGAGTGGCCCCCAGCGCAGCCCAGAGGTGTCCCTGTCTCAGGGCCCCCCCAGCCTCTGCCCATTCACCCTCTGCCCAGCTCAGGAATCCCTCGGGGGAACCATTTCCCACCCGCACAAGGACAAATCCCTGCAGGTGGAAATGGGGGAAACCCCCCAAACCTGAGACCTGAACTGGCCACTGGCGAAGGGGAGAGAAAATGGGGCACAATCGGGGGACAGGGAACTTCTCAGGGGTTGGGGAGGGGTCACCCTGGCGCTGCTCGTGGCTCTCTAGGGAGAAAGGGGGCAGGACGGGGAGGAGGGGTCCCCACGGGAGGGGGCAGCGGTAAATCCGAGGATCTCAGCCCCCTTTCTCTCCCCGCTCCTCGGGGGTCACCCCCCCCCCCGGGCCACGGTTAATGAAGGGCTCTCCCGCCGCGATCTGCGCATGCCCAGAGCTCCAACGGCCCCAACCCTTCTCCGGCCCGGGAGAGGCTCCAACGGCCCAGCGCGAGCCAGGCAGAGCCAACGCTCTTTCGCAGCCCGGCTCCGGTTCCCCCGTCGACGTCACTTCCGCTCCGGGGAGGGTCAGGAACTACATCTCCCAGCCTGCCCCGGGGCCGCTTCCGCTCTCTCTGCTGTCCAGGGAACGGAGGGTTTCAGCAGCTGTTACTGCGCATGCTCCGTGTAAGCCCCGCTGCGGGCGGGAGAACAAAGGTGCTGCTGCCGCCTCCGCGTGAGCCGAGCCCGGGCTGAGCCGCTGCTGCTCCCCGGGGGGGGGCGGGGTTGTGCGGGGGGGCCCGGCCGGGGGGGGGTTTCTCCAGCTGGGCCCCGCCCGGAGCCCCCGGGGAGTGAGAGACCCCGGGGGGGGGGGGGCACTGGGGCTGGGCAGGAAAGTGACTCTGCCCCAGGGAACCTGGGAGAAGCCTCAGAGCTGCCTCAGCCCCAGTGGGATTTGGGGGCAGAGACTGGGGCCTGGCAGGGGATCCTGTGGTGTGGGGGAGATGGGGGTGTCAGGCAGGGAGGGGAGAAGCCGGAGTTGGGTGGGAAGGTCAGTGGGACGCGGGGGGGGGGGGTTTGAACTGTCTCTGGGCAGCCAGGAAATTCCCGCGGGGGGGGGAGTGGCGGGCGGGTGAAGGGGGGAGGGGGGTTAATTGGATCCTGTCCCTGTTGGTGCCACTTGCCTCTCGCCCCCGATACAAATTCTCTCCAGTTCTGCCCCTTTTCTCGCTCAGTGTCTCACCCGGGGCTATAAAATCTGGGGCGATTTCCCCCCTTTCCCCTCCAATGATCAGCTCTCCCGTCTCCCCTAATCAACAACTGATATAAAATCTCTCAGATTTCCAGCCTTTATCTTTCATTTCTATGTTATTATTAAATGTCATTTAAAAATCCTTTCATGTTCGGCGCTGTTCCCCGTGTTCCTAAATCCCAGCAACTTCTCCTTCTTTGGAGGGAGCCTGTTGCCCTGAGTCTTTCTCCATCCAGGAGGTCGCAGCGGGTTAAATTTCCCAGAGATCATCTTTCCCGACTCCTTTGCGAATCATTCCCCCCCCCCCCCCTTTATCTCTGTTAAATGTTCACTGATGAAAGAGACCAGGCAGATATATTTAATACCCATCAAAGCCAGAGGCCTCCTCCTGTTTGGGGGTCAGTGGTTCCCAGCTGGTAGCAGGAGAGTTGGCTGGGCCCTTTTCTTTTCTCCAGCTGTCACGGGATGAGGAGGTCACTCAGTGCAGTGTGGGTCCAGAAGTATCCCAAACCCTATGGCAAATGGCCTCGGTGAGGGATTGATTCCCTCACCGAGATGCAGCCACCTCTGGGGTGGATCCATGGTGGCCATTATTTGCTAGTGACAGGCCATGGACATTTCTTACCTATTTTGTCCCTCCAGGTTTTCCATTCTCCTGTTAAAGAAGCATCCCCCAGGGCTCCCTCTGCCTGTGTGACTGGCCAGCAGGGGGCGGTGGTCACTTTCTATCCCCTTCTCAGGCACTGTCAGGTAACAGTGTTGCACTGGGGGAAGGGGTGTCTGTGTGGGGAGATTTCAGCTGGAGCTGAAGGGGTGTTGTGCTAGTGGGAGTTGTTTAGGTGACTGGGCAGGTAGGACCCTAATCAAATTGGTGGGTTCTGGAGGTTTGGGGGGGTTGGTTCTGATGTGCCCAGCCCTGAGGCTTTGGGTCCTGGAGGTGGGTGTCGCTGTTGGCTGCAGAACAGTGGGGTTGGGCATCTCTTGAGGGTGGGGCAGGGGGTTAGAGGGAGCCTGGTGCTGTGCCAGGGGCTCTGTCTGGGCTTCCCCCGCAGACTCCTGGGATCGCTGCCGTGCCCAGTGCACAGGGGTGGGGGGGAGGGAGCGGAGCTCTGGCACTAGCTCAGGGGATGCCAGGCAAGCAAAGTGAAGGGTCCCACTGAAAAGCATCAGGGCAGAGGAGGGGGTCCCAGACAAACGACATGGCAGATCCTGCTGGAAATCAGGGGGGTGTCCTAGGCAGGCAGTGAGGGACTGAGTTCCTGGTGGGGTGTCCCTGGCTGCTGGGGGCTCTTGGTGGGGGGAACCCTTTGGGATTCCCAACCTGACAGTCATGGTCTGGTGGGGATTCCCTGGCTGGTGGGGCTTTGGGGGGTATCTGGGGTCCCTGGCTGGGGACTCTGGGGGCTGCGTCCCAGGGAATATCTGGTGGGACCCTGGCTAGGGGGTGTCTGTTGCCCCTGGCTGTGGGGTCTGGGTATTGGGGAGTGTCTGGGGGCTGCTACTAACCATGATCCTTCTCTCTGATCAACTTGTGTCAGAGTCCTGGCTCCAAGCACTGCCTGGGATTCCCCAGTCACAGGCCCTGTCACTGTGATAACTTTCTGTCCAATTATCAGACACTGTGACTTTGAAATCACAGATTTTGCTTTTCTCCTCTTTTGAAAACTGCAGAAACTTTTGGTTCCATTTGGAAAATTTGTGCCCCCCAGTCCTTGTCCTAGATCTGGGGGATGAGGGAGGTGGGAGGGGGGTCAGCACTGCCGCACAATGGTCCCTTCCATAGCGTTCTGGACTCATTCTTTCTGAACTCTGGTTTCATTGAGACCATTGTTAATCCAGAGTCACTGTATGTAAAGACAAGAAGTGACTCCAGATGGACAGTGGGGCAAATGAGATCAGCAATTCTCCCTGTGAGGAGGGGCTCTCATTAGCTGCTCTCCCCAGAGAGCTAAAGGAGGGAAGCTGCTCAAACGCTCTGTCCCTCTCTGGTCAGGATACTGGGGTTCAGCTTCCTGGGTCAGACGCTGCAGCCTCCATTGTGATCGGGGAGACCAGGCTTAGCAGCTGCTGCTCCCCCAGTGGGGTTCTGTGCTGGGAAGTGACCTGAATTAAAGCTGCTTCTCTGCCCGGCCCAGGGGATGACTTTCTCCAGCTGGTCCTAGCCCTGTAGGGCAGCCATGGGCCCTGTTAATACTAAATTCTGAGCCAGAGTCTCCAGGTAACTGAAAGACCTCAGGGAAAGTGCTGGGGTCTGGCCTTAAAATGACTCCACACAAACAGACCCCCCTCCTTTCTCATCCAATTAACAATTGCAGGAGCAAATCCAGCCATGGGGGAGCAAACTACGCAGGAATGGGACTTTCCTACCAGATGGGCAGGGAGAGGGGAAAAGGAGCTAGAAGGAGAAAGAGAGACTGAAAGGGGCTGTGGGAGAGAAGAGTTTGGAGAGAGATTTCCAGATCTCTGATCTGCCCAGACAGATGTATTACTGCACCCTGGATAGAGTCACTTTCCTGTGGAAAAGATGAGAATCAGACAGAGGAAAATCCAGTTCCTGACTCCATATCCCTCCTGCTGGGGTGTGGCTGCCGTGGGGTCAGTGTCTGAGGGGATCCCCCCACAGTGACTCCTTTGGTTCTGCTTTTTTCTAGCCTTGTGTTCAGAGACTTTGTTACGGGGTGAGGGGAGGGAGAAGGGAGGTTAAAAATGTCTCTGTGGGCTTAGCCTGACAGGAGAGGCCAGGTCTACACTGTACAAAGAGATCCAGCCTTTCTCAGCATGGCAGACTCTAGGGTGTCTGTGTGCGGGGAAAAGGGCCTGGGGGAATCATGCTGTGAAATGAATTAAAGCCTGTTCTGAAACCTCCACAACTGCCCTTCTCGCCCTGCCAGGCTGCGGAATAACGTCCATGTTTCGCTCCAGTTCATCCCGTCCTCTCGTTGGACAGGGGAGAGAAATGGCTGCAGAGGAGCCAGTTCAGGTAGGTATTATCAGGGGGTTGCTGGTGGGTTCCTCCAGGGGGGGAGAGGGACAGCAAATACGTGGGAGATGGGAAGGTTTGCACAGGCTGGTTTGGAGGTTGCAGTCTGGTTTGCAGGAATGCACAGGGTGGAGAAAGGGAGGAGGACAGGGGTGTGCTAAACCTGCTGGGAGTTATTTAATATGTGGCCTAGATTCTAGGAACAGACCCAGGAGGTTCGGCAGTGGAAATGCTCTAGTTTGTGGAGCAGAAAATAACCCAGCTGCATGGGGCTGGGAAAACTGACCAGACTCATAATGCTGGAGCCTGAGCTCACTAACCAGCGGCTCCTGTGAGATATGAAGGGGGCACCCACCAGTGAGGCTTGGGGGAGATTCCCCTCCCTTCACATCCAGCTCTTCAGAATGGGGAGGGTGTTGGGCTTCCTACCAGGGAGCTGTCCCTGGACCCTGCTAGGGGCTCCATCTCCTGAATCAGTCAGTGGCTAGTAGGTGTGTGATGGATCTGCTGGGAGACAGGAGGGGCTCTCGCTTCGTCCCCTCCCCCTGGTATTTCCTGGATGCGCTGAGCAGAGTGGGGATGGGACTCTGACTGCGATCCACCCAGAGTTTCTGTTTGGCTCCTGTCCCCCATGTATAGGGGGGCTGTGAGTGGAGCAGCAGATACTGAGTGTTGGACTCTCGCTCTTTCAGGGGCCGGTGACCTTCGAGGAGGTGGCTGTGTATTTCACCAGGGAAGAGTGGGCTCTGCTGGACCCCACTCAGAGAGCCCTCTACAGGGATGTCATGCAGGAGAACTATGAGAATGTGACCTCGCTGGGTAAGGGTTCCTGTCCCCTCGGTTCTTGGAAGGGGAAAAGAAGAAAGATGGTTCATGCCACCCCCCAATGCCACCTCTACTCTGCCCTGTTTCAGCATCACCCCAATATGCCAGTAACACACAAGCTACCAGAGACCCTCCCCTGCTGCAGAACACTTTGGGAACAGAGCACAGGAGCCATATCGCACAGTGTCAAATATCTCCTGTTTGTTCAAGTAAAACTGAGGGTTCAGTGCGGCATAATCAGCAGAAGCTTCCTACTCCTGATCTCTCAAACCGTGAGCCTTCTCCACCCAGACCACAATTATGCTTGGGGTGTAACGAGCAGGCTGCTGGAGTCAGCTGCTGATCCAGGGTCACTTATCACACAGACAGTCCATGCGTCCTTGAATGCTGGCTGGGGGTATCCAGAGACGGAAGCTCAGTGGCGGATTTAGCGTTAGTGGGGCCCTGTGCTCAGCTCCATTTTAGGGGTCCCTCCTTGGGACATAAGCAACAAAAAGATCACCCTCTCTTATTTCCCTCCCACCCCCATTTTTCATTCTTTTTTTTTCCCTCCTTCTCCTATAAATAATAGGAAGTAAATGAAAATAAAGTGAGGTACATTGATTGTTTTTGTCGTCTAACCGATTTTTCCACAGACCACTTGAAAATGACTGAGAGTCTTGGTGCACCACTTAATGATCTTTCCATATATTGTTTGTGCCGTTAGCTAACTATTTTAAAGTGCTTTGGATAAGAGCCCTTTATTAAAAATTAAAAATGTTGGAGTGCAGGGTCTGGGCAGGAGTTAGGGTGTGGGAGGGGGCTGAGGTTTGGGGCAGGGGGTTGGAGAGTGGAGCACTTACCTGGAGCAGCTCCTGTTTCATGCGAGCAATGCAGGTGGGGATGTGGGGGGGCAGGAGTCAGGGTGCAGGGTCTGGGAGGGAGTTAGGGCTCAGGAGCAGCTGGAGATTGGGGTGCAGGGTCTGGCCAGGTTTTAGGATGCAGGAGGGGGCTCAGGGTTGGGGCAGGAGGTTGGGGGGTGAAGTGCTTACCTGGGGCAGCTCCCATTTGGTGTGAGGGGTGCAGGTGGCAATGTAGAGGGGTGTGTGCAGGAGCTCCCATTTGGTGCTCAGGGAGCGGTTGAGGATGTGTGGGGCTGGGTGCAGAAGTCAGAGCAGGGGGTGTGAGGGCTCGTTATGTGGGAGGGGATGCAGGAATCAGATCTAGGGCTCGGAGGGTGGGCTGGGGTACTCCCAGCCCCCTATCCTGAGTGGTTCAAGCAGGGGCTGGGGGCAGAGGGGTATGTGATAGGGGAGTGCTTTGTAAAGCAGGGAGCAAGTGATCAGGGAGCTTTTCAAACAGGGCTGCAAACGGGGAGTTTTGTGAGGGAGTTTGGAAGGGGAGTGGGAAGGGGGTGAGGTACTCTTGCCATTCTTTAAAACACTTAAGCTATAATACAAATTTCTTGATTGAAACAAAAACCCTGTTAACCTAGGTGGCTGTAAGAGAGAATGCAGGCAGAAGCCCAGCAGCAGAGTGGGGGCTATCCTGTTTATTACTATCCTGTTTATTGCTCTCAATGTAGCATGTATGATTACCTGCCCTGTGGGCGGGTGGCTTTTGTGTGCATTCGGTGCAAGAAGCTCCTGGCCCGCAGAGACCGCGTGGAGGCTTTGGAAGCCAGGGTGGTGGAACTGGAGACGCTAAGGGAGGCAGAGAAGTATGTCGATGAGGCTTTCCGGGACACTTGTAGATTTCTCCCACCTCTGGTCAGACAGCCACTGCGCTGTTGAGGAGGATGAAAGGCCCAGGGAAGGAGAGCTGTCAATGGGAGCAGAGGGAAACCTTCCCATAGTTGGGACCCTCCTCCCAGATGGTGTTGGGGTAACCTCTTGCACTGAGGTTACCTCTCTGGGGAGGGAACCCCAGGCATTAAGAAAAGGCAGCTGTTAGTAATGGGAGATTTCATCATTAGAAACAAGGATAGCTGGGTTTGTGATGACCGGGAGAACAGTATGGTGACTTGCCTGCCTGGTGCAAAGGTTGCTGATTTCTCCAGGCATCTAGATAGATTTATGTGTAGTGCTGGGGAGGAGCCGGTGGTCGTGGTACATGTGGGCACCAATGACATAAGGAACGGTAGGTGAGACGTCCTGGAGGCCAAATTTAGTCTGCGAGGAAAGAGACTGAAATCTGGGACCTCTATGGTGGCATTCTCAGAAATGCTTCCAGTTCCACGCACAGGGCCAGGTAGGCAGGCAGAGCTTCAGAGTCTGAGGGTGGATGAGATGATGGTGTAGAGAGGAGGCGTTTAGATTGATTAGGACCTGGGGAAACTTTGGGGATGGGGAAGCCTATACAGGAAGGATGGGCTCCACCTAAACCAACGTGGAACCAGACTGCTGGCACTTAACATTAAAAAGGTTGCAGAGCACTTTTTAAACTAAGAGAATGGGGAAAATCCAATGGCTGCAGAGGAGCTCGTGGATTGGACAGAGACTTGTCTTAGAGGGGAGTCTAGTGATAGAGATTTTCTAGTTCTAGTCAGGAAGAGAGGCTGGAAGAGGATAAAGTAGGGGCCAGATCAGACGAGAAGCATTCACACACACAAGAATCTGACACATCAGAAAAGGGCAGACAAATAAACAGTGGCAAGTTTTTCAAGTGCTTGTACACAAATGCCAGAAGTCTAAATAATAAGATGGGTGAATTAGAGTGCATCACAGAAATCTGGTGGAGTGAGGACAATCAATGGGACACAGTCATTCCAGGGTACAAAATATATCGGAAGGACAGAGCAGGTCATACTCGGGGGGTGGGGAGGGGAGTGGCACTGTATGTTAAAGAAAATGTAAACTCAAATGAAGTAAAAAATTCTTAAATGAAACCACATGTTCCATAGAATCTCTATGGATAGTAATTCCATGCTCTAATAAGAATATAACAATAGGGCTCTGTTATCGACCACCTGTCAAAGACAGTGATAGTGAGGATGAAATGCGAAGAGAGATTAGAGAGGCTATCAAAATAAAGAACTCCATAATAATGGGAGAGTTCAATTATCCCCATATTGACTGGGTACATGTCACCTCAGGACAAAATGCAGAGACAAAATTTCTGGATACTTTAAATGACTGTTTCTTGGAGCAGCTGGTACAAGAACCCGCAATAGGAGAAGCAATTCTCGATTTAGTACTGAGTGGAGTGCAGGATCTAGTCCAAGGGCTAACTATAACAGGACCGCTTGGAAATAGTGACCATAATATAACAACATTTAACATTCCTGTGGTGGGAAGAACAGCTCAACACTGGCATTTATTTTCAGGAAGGGGAACTATGCAAAAATGAGGGGGTTAATTAAACAGAAATTAAAAGGTACAATGACTAGAGTGAAATCCCTGCAAGCTGCATGGACACTTTTCAAAAACACAATATTAGAGGCCCAAATTAAATATATACCCCAAATTAAAAAACACAGCAAAAGAACTAAAAAAGAGTCACCGTGTCTTAACGACCATGTAAAAGAAGCAGTGAGAGATAAAAAGGCATCTTTTAAAAAATGGAAGTCAAATCCTAGTGAGGTACATAGAAAGGAGCATAAACACTACCAAATTAAGTGTAAAAATGTAATAAGAAAAGCCAAAGAGGAGTTTGAAGAAGGGGCTAGCCAAAAACTCAAAAGGTAATAAAAGCAGGAAGCCTGCTAAACAGGCCTGGGGCCACTGGACGATTGAGATACAAAAGCAGCCCTTAAAGACGATAAAGTCATTGCGGAGAAACTAAATGGATTCTTTGCTTCAGTCTTCATGGCTGAGGATGTTGGTGAGATTCCCAAACCTTTTGTGGGTGACAAATCTGAGGAACTGCCACAGATTGAAGTGTCACTAGAGGAGGTTTTAGAACTACTTGATAAACTTAACTGTAACAAGTCACCGGAACCAGATGGTATTTACCAAGAGTTCTGAAGGAACTCACATGTGAAATTGGGGAACTATTAGCTATGGTTTGTAACCTGTCCTTTAAATCGGCGTCTGTACCCAATGACTGGAAGATTGCTAATGTAATGCCAATATTTAAAAAGGGCTCTAGAGGCGATCCTGGCAGTTGCATACTGGTAAGTCTAATGTCTGTACCAGGCAAATTAGTTGAAACAATAGTAAAGGAATAAAATTGTCAGGCACATAGAAGAACAAAAATTGTTGAGCAAAAGTCAATATGGTTTCTGTAAAGGGAAATCATGTCTTACTAATCTATTAGAGTTCTTTGAAGGTGTCAACAAACATGTGGACAAGGGGGATCCAGTGGACATAGTGTACTTAGATTTCCAGAAAGCCTTTGACAAGGTCCCTCACCAAAGGCTCTTACATAAATTATGTTATCATGGGATAAGAGGGAAGATCTTTTCATGGATTGAGAACTAGTTAAAAGACAGGGAACAAAGGGTAGGAATAAATGGTAAATTTTCAGAATGGAGAGGAGTAACTAGTGGTGTTCCCCAAGGGTCAGGCCTAGGACCAATCCTATTCAACGTATTCATAAATGATCTGGAAAAAGGGGTAAACAGTGAGGTGGCAAAGTTTGCAGATGATACTTGTGACGATGCGGTTCTGGTGGGACCCAACTGAGAGTGACAAATCGCTTAAAACAGGGCAGTTACAGCCCAAGGCTGGGATTTTTCCACCTCTAAGGCAAACCAAACCAGCCAGACAAAGAGGACTTTGGTTTCACCCCACTGGTTAACCACAAGTCACACAAGCAATTCCCTTAGACACTCCAGTCTTCCAGTATCACCACCAGTGCACTTGTCCTGGGGATGAATGGTTATGAAAACCAACACCCCAATAAAAGAAAAAGGTTCTCTTGATCCCAAAGAATCAAGCCCCAGACCCAGGTCAATATACACATCAGATCTTACCTACAAATCACACTGTTGCCAATCCTTTAGAATCTAAAATCTAAAGGTTTATTCATAAAAGGAAAAAGATAAAGATGAGAGCTAGAATTGGTTAAATGGAATCAATTACATGCAGTAATGGCAAAGTTCTTAGTTCAGGCTTGTAGCAGTGATGGAGTAAACTGCAGGTTCAAATCAAGTCTCTGGAGTACGTCCTCCTCTGGGATGGGTCAGTCAGTCCTTTGTTCAGAACTTCAGTTTGTAGCAAAGTTCCTCCAGAGGTAAGAAGCAGGATTGAAAACAAGATGGAGATGAGGCATCAGCCTTTTATAGGCTTTTCCAGGTGTAAGAACACTTCTTTGTTCTTACTGTGGAAAATTACAGCAAAATGGAGTCTGGAGTCACATGGGCAAGTCCCTGCATACTTTGCTGAGTTACAAGGCATATCTGCCTTCTCTCAATGGGTCAGTTGAATAGCTGATGGTCCTTAGTGGGCCATCAAGCAGGCTAGGCAGAGCTAACACCAACTTGTCTGGGATGTCTCCCAGAAGCACAGCATAAGTTGGAAATACAGACAGTATAGAGCCAATATTCATAACTTCAACTACAAAATGATACATACATATAGACACCATAATTATAACCAGCAACCCATAACCTGGTCTTGGACACCTTATATGACCCCTTTTACATAAGATTTGGTGCCACTACAGGACCTTGGTTGCAACCATGTTCTATATGGTCCCAGATTATATCAATAACGTCACAATACTAAACTGCTCAAGATAGTTAAGACCAAAGCAAACTGTGAAGAACTTCAAAAAGATCTCACAAAACTAAGTGACTGGGCAACAAAATGGCAAATGTGTATAAATGTCAAGTGATGCAGATTGGGAAAAATAACCCCAACTATACATACAATATGATGGGGGCAAAATTAGGCTAATCAGGAAAAAGATCTTTTTGTCATTGTGGATAGTTCTCTGAAGACATCCAGCAGTATGCAGCGGAAGTCAAAAAAGCAAACAGGATGTTAGGAATTATTTAAAAAGGGATAGACAGTAATACAGAGAATATCTTATTGCCCTTGTATAAATCAATGGAAATAACTAATTTAGACCCCATCATTTTATATGTATATTTGGGATTATGTTTGCCAATGGGCTGCAATATGTGTTATCCTGACATCTAGTACTGCTGAGATCCTGCATTCAATAATATCCCTGCCCTTCCTGTTCCCGTTCTCCACTGAGCCCCACGCTTATGTTTCCAGCTTCCCCAGGACTCTGTCTTTGTCTCTGGACCCATCTGTCAGCAAGAAGCAGTGCCAGGGAGAGTTCGATTTCTGGGATGTGGATTTGATTTCTGTGTGTTTTAGGAAACTCTTTGAAATTGAGTGTCTGTGACATTAAGCCCAGTACAATCTGGACTGTTAACAGCTGTGTCCCCTCAGTTCCCCAGGCTGGGGTGCCTTTTACACTGCTCTACTGTGAGAGCAGCCACTCCTGGGCAGTTCACACACAGTCTCCAGCATGTAACTCGCTCCCAGCTACACAGTATTGAGTGCTGCTAGTCAGTGACTCACAAATTGCAGTACCTCACAGGAGAACTCCAGAAAATTCTCTCCTCCCAGACTTCCCCCAGAAATGTGCATCTTGCACTGTCTAGCACACTACTGAACAATGGAAGCTCGTATGAAATCTGTTGTCACATCAGTGGAAAATGACATGCACCAGCCTTGTTATTCCAAATGGAGTTTCCAACACACTTTAATCCAAACGCACTGGTTTGATAAAAAAAGGAAACAAAATTATTAACTACTGGAAAAAAAAGATTTGAAGTGACTACAAGTAATGAGCCATAAAAGTCAGAATTGTTTACAAAAGAAATGCAAAGATAAAACACAAACTAATGTTTAACCTAACAAGCTAAAAGGGATTTAAAACAAACGTTTCTCTCACCATGTGCTGAGACAGGCTGGTTTTCCTTTCAGCCAGGACTCCCCCTAACCTGCCCCTGCTGCCCACATTCAGTTCTTGAGGAGTTGTCATGAGCAGAGGGAAAGGGGGGAGAGAGAGAGAGTCTCATGCATTTTCCTCACCTCTTTTTATAATTCAGTCCTTTGTACTAGAAACCACTTCAGTTCTCAGCTGAGTCATGGTGACAGGCTGTCATAGATACGAGCTTCAAGTGTCCCTGTGATGGAATGTAAATGTCATCTTCACACCTTCCCCCTGGTGGAGAATGGCTATTTGACCAGCTGTTTGCCTTGCTGTCTCTGAGGAACTTAGGGTTAGGGCTGCAGCTTTTTCAGTAATATCATAGCGTAAAATCTCATCACTTTCCATACAACGTTGCTACACAGTTTAACAGGAGGATATTTAAATGATACCTCACAAGCCCTACAGTGATAAATGAAGGGGAGGGGAGGGCTCTCCCTTTTATAAACACCCAGCCAGGCAGATTGCTGTAAAATCCTTGTTGGTGCGAGTTCTCTGCTTGCTTTGCCTGTAAAGGGTTAACAAGCCAACAGGTAAAAGAAAAGGAATGGGCACCTGACCAAAAGAGCCAATGGAAAGGCTAGAACTTTTTTAAATGGGAAAGTAACTTTCCCTTTGTCTGTTGTTCTCCGGAGAAGGTGACACGGAGTAGCAATGCTGTGTATGGCTTGAAGCAGGTATGAAAATTCATCTTCCATACCTAGAAGAAATGATTTGGCCAGGGAATGTTTAGACAGACACAATCAGGTTTATTTTTTATTTTGGCTTTTGGATCTCCTCTACGCTATCCCAGATGTGTGTGTTTGCTTGTAAGCTTTAAGCTGAACGCCCAAGAAAGCTATTTTGGGTGCTCATAAAAATAGTTTCTTTTAAGATCTAGCAAAAGCCTAAGTTCCAGATGTATTGTTTTCCTTTTCAATTTTAATAAAATGTACCTCTTTCAAGAACAGGATTGGATTTTTGGTGGCCTAAGAGGTTTGTGTGTGTTGTTTGATTAGCTGGTAGCCACAGCTAATTTCCTTTGTTTTCTTTTTCAGCTCCTTCCCGGAGGGGAGGTGAAAGGGCTTGAGGGTTCCCCAGAGGGAAGAATTCTCAAGTGCTCCTTCCTGGGTCCAAGGGTTTTGGGGGATTTTGCATTTGGGTGGTGGCAGCATTTACCAAGCCAAGGTCAGAGAAAAGCTGTACCGTTGGGGCTTTAATACAAGCCTAGAATGGCAGGAATTAATCTTTAGAATCCTGTCGGGCCCCCACTTTCTGCACTCGGAGTGACAGAGTGGGGATTCGGCCCTGAGACTATGTACAAAATTGATCATAATTTTGTACAAGAGTGAACATAGGGGTACAGACTTGCACAGGGTCTGTCTGTGTGTTCCCAACATATATGTTGGGATTTCAGTCCCTGACAAGCAAGGTGGAACCGGGAACCGGTCCTGGGAATTGACTGGTTTATTAAGTGACACTGTATGGAATCGAGAGACACTTTATATTATTATTATTATTTCATCATAAATACCAATATGATGAAATTGCAATATATCGTGCTAGATATGCCATGTAAGGTATCAATGAAAATGTTATGGTTTTCCAAGTACTATGATCTTGTTTCTATCTTTGTATTGTGAGTTACAGATATGTAGGGTATATCTGTATTTCCAGACTTGTGCAGTGTTTCTGAGTGACACTCCCAGACATATTGGCATCAGCGCTGCCCAGCCTGTTCGATGGCCCATCCAGGGTCACCAGCCATACAATAAACCTATTGAAATGATTAAGGGGATACATCTATTGAGTCAGCAAGACATGCAGGGGTATGCCTGTGTACTGAGAACTCCAAGGCTTTTCTATGCCATGTGCTGTGAAGCTTGTGTTTGGGACACAGGAAGTACAGGCCACATGGCAAAAGGAATATAAAGGGCAGCTGCATCAGCTCCATTTTGTCTTCAATTCCTCTTCCTACCTCTGGAGCAACTTCTCTACAAACTGAAGGCTTCAACAAAGAACTGAATAATGTGGATGTGTACCAGAGAGCCTTTCAAGCCAGAAACTCACCAATACTGCTAAGAACCAGATGTATAGATTTCTGAATGTGTCTGACTGCTTTCTCATTTAACAACTCCCTTTTTCTTTCTTTCTTTCTTTTATAATAAACCTTTAATTTAGATGCTTTCTTGATTATAAACGTTTAGTTTAGGTGCTAAGGATTGGCTGGCATCATAGTATTTTGGGTAAGATCCAAACCTATACTGACCTGGTAATGTGGCTGACTCTGGGGTCAGAGGAACACTTTGTTTATGTGAGCAGAGTTTTTAAATAACCTCTCACTGTGCTGGACCTAGGTGCTGATTGGGAGTCAGAACTGAGATGCAATAAAGGGGGCTGTGTGATTTCTTTTTTAAATTTCTCAATAACCACTGTGGGGGATCAGAAGCACAGTTGGTGACTGGTCGGTGAGTTTAACTTCCATGTTAACCACCAGTTTTGGGAGCATCTGCTCTCCTTTTCAGCCTGCCCTGGTCTTGGCATTTTCAGTGAGGATTGTCCCAGGCACACTGGGTCACACTAAGCACTGAAGTTAAATTAACAGAGTGTTTTTATGACACAGTCATATGAAATCAACTGAACTCCTTTGTTTTCTTTCATCTGAGCAGGGTTTCTAGTTTCCAAACCTCATATAATCTCCCAGCTTGAACAAGGGGAAGAGCCATGGATCCCAGACCTCCAGGGGTCAGAGGAAAGACGGATCCTGAGAGCTTCCTGCACAGGTGAGGAAACATTAAACCAACTCAGAATCTGTAAGTGCCTGAAGGAAACATCTGGGATGCCCTACAAAGCCCTTGGGAGGTCTCTCAGTTCATTATTGTCCCTAGAAAGGGTCGCTTCCTGTAGATCCTAGCAGACACCAGTCCGTGGCTTCCTTCCTTCCCCTGCGAATTTGGATGGGATGTGAAGGCCAAACTGATCCTCCTCTCTCCTATTTAGGGGAAGAGTTTGGAGTTCAGTTCTTTGTTTTTATTTGACCTCTCTCAAGCAGTTGTATTGGTTTGATGTTCCCCTTTCCATCTCTGTTTGAGGTGTCTGTTTCTATCGCAACAGGTGATGAAATGGTAGGTGAGAAAGAGAAGCAGAATTCTCATCAGGAAAATGCCGAGCAAGTGGATAAACACAGAGAATTATCGCAAAGATCGAAAAGGAATGTGTCCAGGAGTCACCAGCTGGGAAACTCCTGTGAGATTCAGCACAGACCAGAAAGAGAGCAGGGAAACCAGCCAGGAGAGAGAATGGGTAAATTTATTTTCTGTCGGGGAACTCAGAAGAGCGTCAAGGAAACCACAGCACAGCAGGAAATCCTCATGGGAAAGAGGAAAAATACATGCTGTAAGTGTGGGAAAAACTTCTCTAGCAGCTCAAACCTTTCTCAGCATCAGAGAATCCACACAGGGGAGAGGCTCTATGAATGCCGTGAGTGTGGGAAAACCTTCACTCCCAGATCAGGCCTTTCTAAACATCAGAGAATCCACACAGGAGAGGCCTTACGAATGCTGTGAGTGTGGGAAAACCTTCATTTACAGATCAGCCCTTTCTCAGCATCAGAGAATCCACACAGGAGAGGCACTATGAATGCTGTGAGTGTGGGAAAACCTTCATTTACAGATCAGGCCTTTCTCAGCATCAGAGAATCCACACAGGGAAGAGGCCCTATGAATGCCGTGAGTGCGGGAAAACCTTCAATCGCAGCTCAAACCTTATTACTCATCAGACAATCCACACAGACGAGAGGCCCTATGAATGCAGTGAGTGTGGGAAAAGCTTCTCTAGCAGCTCAGCCCTTTCTCAGCATCAGAGAATCCACACAGGGGAGAGGCCCTATGAATGCAGTGAGTGTGGGAAAACCTTCATTTACAAATCAGGCCTTTCTCAGCATCAGAGAATCCACACAGGGAAGAGGCCCTACGAATGCCGTGAGTGTGAGAAAACCTTCATTTACAGATCAGCCCTTTCTGTTCATCAGAGAATCCACACAGGGGAGAGGCCCTATGAATGCCGTGAGTGCGGGAAAACCTTCAATCGCAGCTCAAACCTTATTACTCATCAGAGAATCCACACAGATGAGAGGCCCTATGAATGCAGTGAGTGTGGGAAAAGCTTCTCTAGCAGCTCAGCCCTTTCTAAACATCAGAGAATCCACACAGGGGAGAGGCCCTTTGGATGCAGTGAGTGTGGGAAAAGCTTCACTCACAGCTCTCACCTTAATGGGCATCAGAGAATCCACACAGGAGAGAGGCCCTATGTATGCCGTGAGTGTGGGAAAAATTTCAATCACAGCTCGCACCTTCTTACCCATCTCAGAACCCACACAGGGGAGAGGCCCTATAAATGCAGTGATTGTGGGAAAAACTTCATTTACCGCCAGCAGCTTATTAGCCATCAGAGAATTCACACTGGTATGAGACCCCATGGAAGCAGTGAGTGTGGGAAAACCTTGTCTTGCCATTGAGCCCCTGTGAGCCATCAGAGAATCTGCAAGGGGGATCAACACCACAAACCCTCTAGGGCTATAGATACTTTCATACTTTTCCTGATTCCCACAGAGTAACTTTTAAAAGCTGTTTGAACTGCATGAAGCACCGATATCCCTCAGCTTGGCCAGATGAGTGGCCCATTTTTGCATTTTGCAGTTTGACCTCTTTGAGGTGGATCCATTTGTCCTTTCTATCAACTCCATTGTCCCATGAGTAATTCAAGTGTGTCCTTCCCATAAGAAACAAGGGAGCATCACAGTTATACCATTCCTCCTATTGCAGTTATGGTTAGAGTCACCAATGATACATATTGTATCATTGCCAGTTGTTCTCACGTTGCTCTGGGTTGTGCTGAAGAGCAGTTATCATGGGAACTTTTCATATTACATTTAAAAGAGGAGGAGCAGGGGCAGGAAAAAAGTGTCATTTCCGCTTCTGTGATACTGGAAGGAGATGTAAAAAGCGACAGAGTCCTGTGGCACCTTATAGACTAAAAAATGTTTTGGAGCATAAGCAATATACCAAAACCTACAGGATAACACTTCAGTCTCCCTGGACACACAATCGCAGATTTAACAATAGCCATCCTGCAGCAAAAAAACTTCAGACCCAGACTTCAAAGAGAAACTGCTGAGTTTCAGTTTATTTGCAAATTTGACACCATCAGCTCAGGATTCAACAAAGACTGTGACTGGCTCGCCAGCTACAGAGGCAGTTTCTCCTCCCTTGGTGTTCACACCTCCCCTGCTATAAGAGAGCCTCATCCTCCCTGATTGAACTAACCTTGTTATCTCTAGTCTGATTCTCGCTTGCATATTTATACCTGCCCCTCTGGAAATTTCCACTCCATGCATCTGACGAAGTGGGGATTCATCCACGAAAGCTTATGCGCCAATACGTCTGTTAGTCTACAGGGTGCCACAGGACTCTTTGTCCCGTTGTACAGATCTGGACTAACACAGCCACCCCTCTGATACTTGAAAGGAGATGGGGTGACTCAGAGATTCTCTCCTTCCCCATCACGGCAAAACTTTTACCTTTTGACTGAGCCAGGCAGAGTTTATCGTCATCACATTCTACCCCTCCACTTCTCAAAGAGTCATGTGATGAAGTGTTCTCAGTTGTCTGTGCTTGGAGATGATGCTTTGACTTATTTAATCCTGTACCAGAGTTGCTGTGACTGGAGATGAAAGTATCAAAGGCCTGGAAGGGGAATTCAAATGGATCCTAAATACAGTGTCATCATTTAGAGTTTAAATCCCAGGTTCCATCTATTGGTAAAGCCAATTCTGGCAAGGTAGCTGTTTTTTCCTCCATTATGGGGATGCTGGGATACTAAACATGTTGTAAATAACATAACTGACTATGGAGACAGTGCTGAGCGAAGCAGATTTGAATGGATCAGAGGATAATGTGATGGGAGAATCTCTTGTCCTGATTCTAAACAATGAGATGTAACCTGCTCTGGAATTTCAATTTACACTTTCATTGTCATGTATTCTATCTCTCTGTGATCTGGGTTTCTATCTTTCTTGATGGCTGTGTGGTCGCACAATTAGATATTAGTTCAGCTCAGATTTATTGGAGAATTTAAGACAAATGACCATTTGCTAAAGTCATCATTTCTCCCTTCAGCTTTGCTTTTTCCCCATATCTCCATGATGACTTGGAGACAATTCAAGTGCAGTTCTGTCAACAGGAGAGAACTCTCCAGTTTACTGGCCATGGTAACAAAGACACAGCAGTGATTTAAAATCTCCATTCAGAAATGGTGAACAGCAGACCCCCCACTAACTGAGGGAAGTGCATATGAGCACAGTGTAGTTCAGTTACTTAAATCAATATTGTCTCAGATGGCTATGTTGGCAGGAGAAGCTCTCCTGCTGTTGTAGCGCTATCTACACAGGGGATTAGAGCTGTGTAACTACGTTGTTCAGCTGTGTTGATTTTTCACACCTCTGAGCAATAATTATACCGATAAATGTCTGTAGTGAAGACCAGACAGTTGTCTCTTGTGTTTTATGCATTTACATCACTTCTCCCTTACCTCCTACTTCTTGGAAAGATTTAAAGTGTGAAAAGAGAGGTATTTTTCCTCATGATGCAAACATTCCCACATAGGAGATGCCTTCCACCAACACGCCTGGCAGAAGAACCAGAGAGATATGAACTCTCAGAAGTGTTGGGACAAACCACAACTTGAGCCATGGTTCAGTTGTTGGCAATGGGGATTAAAAGAAAACTAACATATACGACAAGGATTTGTGATCTTTGAATATATTACTGTTACTAGTGAAAATGAAATTATAGGTGAAGTTATTGGTTAAAGAGTAAGACACTAATTGTTTGATAATCTGAATTATTTTGGAAAACTGAAAGTTGTCTTGTTTTTTTCTTTTTTTAGTCATACAGGAAATGATGGCTAATCTTCAAAAGTTAATTTGATTTAATTTACCCCCTGTAGTGTAAGGAGTTCTGGTAGAAAACCTCACTCCAAAAGTTGGGGTGGGAGAATAGGTGTTAGCGTGTAGAAGAGACTATTGGGCCCATATAGATTTTATTTTTTTGTAAATTTCAAATAGAGCATATTTTACTGAACTTCAAAGTCAATTTCTATTAAAGGAAAACTACTTGAGGAGACAATTTGTATAAGTTTTTACCCTGTAAACGGGTCGACTGACCCCTGCGGCGCCTCCTGCTGGTTACTCTGGGAATTAGCTTTGTTCAGCACCGGAGCGCCCTCTGCAGGCTGGTGATCCAGCTGTTCTCAGGCCCCCGTGTCCCTCCCTGGACCCGGTGCCCCTTTTCTCCGGGGTGCTGCCCCCTGGCAGTAACCCCTTTTTGCTCTGGGCTTCCCCTTTTGTCTCAGGGAACCCCCACCCTCTATCCCTGCCTTGCCTCAGTATGTGGCTACTGTCAGTCATTGTCTAGCCCCACACCCTGGGGCAGACTGCAGTATCAGCCTATTCATCATTGACAGGGTTGGGTTTGGACCTGCTGCCTTAGCCTACCCTGGGCTGCCCTCTGCAACCCCCAGTACCCGTTGGCCTTGTGCTAGGCCGCAGCCTGGGGCTTTCCTGGCTAGAGCTCCTCAGCCTTTCCCCGGCCCTGCTTCACCCTAGGTACTTATCTCAGCTCCTAAGCAGCCAGGCCCATCTCCCTCTGAAGGCAGAGAGAGACTGTCTGTGCTTCTGGCTTCCCTGGCCTTCTTATAAGGCCCTTGGCTCAGTTTGGGGCGTGGCCCCCAGCTGCAGCCACTTCCCCCAATCAGCCCAGCCTAAAGGCTGTTTTCTTGAGCCTCAGCCCCTTCCCAGGGCTATTTTTAACCCCTTCAGGGCTGGAGCAGGGGTCCACCCTGCTACATACCCACTTACACTGTAAGGGTCACTGACTTCCCCACTTCTCTAATTTGCAAAAGAAAGGCCTGACATCTGTCATAGGATGTGTCCAGCAGGTAGGAAACTGCAGTTGTCAACCATCAATACCAAGGAAAAGGCTGAAGTCCACTGCCTTTCATATCAAAAAGCCATCTAAAGGCTGGTCTACACTGAAAAGCTATGTTGACAGGGGTGTGAAAAATCCACTCCTCTGAGAGAAGTAGTTCATGTGAGCTGAGCCCCAGTGTAGACAGTATTAGGTTGTCAGAAGAATATTTCCAGTGTTTGAAGGGTAGACACAGCTTTAGACAGGTTGATCCCCTCTGGGAAGCAAGTCATGACATCAATTCCAATTTTGAACCATCTCCCTGTAGGTGAGAGAGCTGCTAGTATGGAGGGCTGAGCCAGGTATCCAATCACCTGGTTCAACTGAGGGAAAAGCTCTTAGTACCCATCAGTCCAAAGACTGAGGGAAATGGAGAGTTCCAACCATTGTCATTTTAGTATTTTATTGTTCCTCTCTCTGTTTTTTGTGCTGGCCTTTCTGTTATATCAGAGTGTGGCTGTATAGCTCAGTGTATGTGTGATAAATGCTCTTTGGTGCCAGTTGGCAAAGAGGTCAGAGTAATTCACAAGAAACTCCTGTCTCAGACCCGACAAACTCATCCCACCTAATGCACTGATTTTTATGATATTTATCCAGGAAGCATAGCAGTGAGATCTGTACTGAAACCTTGTAAATTATTGTTACTCCTGATCACTTCAAGAGGTGGGTATGAGTCCTATTGAAGGAGTAATGTAAGTATATGGAACATTATGCCCATATAGTATTGTCATGACAGTGAGTCACCCTAATCACAGGTCTTGTTGGGGACAGCCCATTCAAGTGGGAGGGAATTGTCACCCGTCCCTTGCTAGCCAGTTATGCGATGTATTGCTGCATTGTCAGCCTTTGCACCAGCCCAGAAAAGCCAATGGAAAACTATCAAAGACAAATTATAGACATCGAAACCCTGTGGCAGAGAAAAGGACAATATGACAATGAGGAAATGGTCCTTCCTGTGAATATACACAAAAGACTGATTCAGTTTATGACAGGGTGGAGAGAAACACTCTGGGTCTATTCACCAAGGAGATCACTAATGACCAATGGTGCTTCAAGAAAGGCAGAGGCCTGGCTCCTAGGGACTAGCAATCACTGCAATAGACTGTCACCTCACACGTCAGTCTATTTAGATAGGGAAGGGAGCTATTAAAGTGTAGGTTGCATTTTGTGATTTTCTTTTGTTGGTAATGGTTGGTTTCCATCACTCACATTTATTTCTTTTTAAATCTCTGTCCCGTGGTAAAGAAATTTTTGTTTGTTCGATAACTGTGCTCAAGTGCTGCGTGTGATACCAGTAAAACTGGTAACCTGGGATGTACCATTGCTTTGGGCAGAGAGGATCTGGGATTTTTCTGAGCCCTGGTCTAACCTAGGGGAGGGGATCGATCTAAGTTATGCAACTTCAGCTACATGAATAACGTAGCTGAAGTCGATATACTTAGATCGACTTACCGTGGTGTCTTCGTTGCGGTGAGTCGACTGCTGCAGCTCCCCCGTAGACTCTGCCTGCGCCTCTCACTGAGCTGGAGTACAGCATTCGAGGGGAGAGCACTCGGGGATCGATTTAGTGCATCTACACTAGATGCGCTATATTGACCCCCACTGGATCCATCGCTGCCCGCCGATTCGGCAGATAGTATAGACATACCCCGAGTATCTGGTGATCGGAGCTAGACCCTGGAGGGGGACACATTGAAGGAACTCAGGGGTTAAGGTGTCTCTATTGTCAACTGTCAGGGCTGCTGTGGAGGAGGGTGCTTGAGTGCCTGACAGGCTGGTGAGCTTGGTCGCTAACATCCAGCTACCAAAAGTCCTTCTTAGTAGTGGCAGGTGGCAACACGGAGACTCACAGCCCTCAGCACCCTTAGAATGGTCACAATGTGCATCTATGTTGATCCACCTGTCAGATCCACACAGGAAAGCTCCTATAGCATAGCTCCTGACTCAAAATAGCCTAAAACTCTGCCCTATGAAATCATGGAACATGTGCTCTTCGCTCTGTGAAAGCATGTAAAGAATCCAAGCGCTGGAGAGTTTGGGCCTGTCATAAACAGATAGTTAAGGGTTAATGTCTCTTTTACCTGTAAAGGGTTAAGAAGCTCACTAAACCTGTCTGACACCTGACCAGAGGACCACTAGGGGGACAAGATACTTTCAAATCTTGGTGGTGGGAAGTCTTTTGTTTGTGCTCTTTGTTTTGTTGTTGTTCGCTCTTGGGACTAAGAGGGACCAGACGTCCATCCAGGCTCTCCAAATCTTTCTGAATCAGTCTCTCATGTTTCAAACTTGTAAGTAATTAGCCAGGCAAGGCGTGTTAGTCTTATCTTTGTTTTCTCAACTTGTAAATGTCCCTTTTTTTTGCTGAAAGGAGTTTACCTCTGCTTGCTGTAACTTTGAATCTAAGGCTAGAGGGGGGTTTCCTCTGGACTATATGAATCTAAGTACCCTGTAAAGTATTTTCCATCCTGATTTTACAGAGATGATTTTTGCCTTTCTTTCTTTAATTAAAAGCTTTATTTTTTAAGAACCTGCTTGATTTTTCCTTGTTTTAAGATCCAAGGGGATTGGGTCTTGACTCACCAGGGATTGGTGAGGGGAAAGGAGTGGGGGGAATGGTTAATTTCTCCTTGTTTTAAGATCCAAGGGGTTTAGATCTGTGATCACCAGGGAATTGGTGAAGCCTCTCAAGGCTGCCAAGGGAGGGGAAAGTTTTGGGGTAACAGAGTGTCCCAGACACTGAAATTCTGGGTGATGGCAGTATACCAGACCTAAGCTAGTAATTAGGCGTAGAAGTGTCCATGCAGGTCCCCCACATTTGTACCCTAAAGTTCAAAGTGGGGGGAAAAACCTTCACATGGTGAGCAGCGGTGTGAATTATTTTTTCTCTCCTTTCTAGCTGCTTAGAAAGCTGCCTGAGGGCAGAGGTGTTAAGTTTTTTAACAAGGGTCTTTGTTAAGAGGAGGCTTCAAGCTGTGAGCAAGCAGACAGCAAAAGGAATTTACAAGCTGAATTGTTTTTTCTTTCTACTTCTTGGGTATCGCTAGTGTGATAGACCCAGGCCAGGTGGGTATAGCCCTATTAGTATCCAGGAAGTGGGCGGGCGAAGCCCGCCCACTGCGAAAGGACCTCCCCCCAGCCTAAGGGGAGGATCCACAGGTCCGGGACACTAACTAATTACGTGGGACAACCAATGAAAAAAACAGGAGCGGGAGTGAGGTCATAGGGCTAAACAAAGGGAACCAGATGGGGACACCGAGCAGAGAACCCCGGACAACGCCCACTGCTCCTCGAAGGCGTCAAGGGAGCCAGTGGACGCCGCCCAAAGGAACTCCGCCCGGATGCGTGAACGGACGGAGGAACGGAAATAGGCCCCACAGTCGCAGGAAATCCCGTCGGCCAACCTCCTCTCCCTGGTGTTATAGATGGCCAGTTTGGCCAGGGCCAAGAGGAGGTTGACAAGGAGATCCCGCGACTTCGTGGGGCCACGGATGGGGAGTGCATAGATAAACAGGTGAGGGGAAAAGTGCAACCAAAAACGCAATAGGAGATCCAAGAGGAGCCGGAACAGGGGCTGCAACCTGGCACACTCTAAATAAACATGTGCCAGGGTCTCCTTCACGCCGCAAAAGGGGCAGGTGGTGGGGACGGGTAAACCGCGCCAAGTACACGCCCGTGCTCACGGCCCCGTGAAGGAGCCGCCAACTGACATCCCCGGCGGGCCTCGGGACTAGGGCAGAATACAGGCTGGCCCACCGGGGCTCCTCACCCTCGAGAGGTGGCAGGAGGTCCCGCCAGTTCGTATCGGGGCGGGACGCGAGGGTGAGGTAGTGAAGCGTGTGGAGCATGAGCGTGTACAGATGTTTTCTTGGCGCGGTCTGAAACAAAACCGGCTGCAGATCGGGCAGCCGGCTTGCAGTGAAAGGGCGAGGGAGGTGATTGGGGCCACGGGGCAGGGGTCCGATAAAAAGATCCACAGGGCCCGGGGTGGAAGGTGGGCGGGGCATGCCCTCTCGCAGGACCCGGTCGAGGTAAACCCGAGCAGCGGGCAGTAAAGCGGCCTTCACCTCCTGAAGTATGCGCCGGGGGGTACGAGGGCTGGAGAGCCCCATGCGCTGAGCGAGCGTCAGGGGATCCAGCCAGTCTCCCCGGTCGTAGTCCAGGAGGTCTCCGACCCTGGTGACTCCTGCCAAGACCAGCCTCTGGCGCACCGCGGGGGACTCCGCCACCTGCACACGGAGCTGGGGGTTGTGTAGCAGGGGCTCCGCGAGGAGATCGACCCCCACGGTGGCCGCCACGGACCTGGTCGTTGAAAAGAGCTTCCAGGTCCGGAGGAGGTCTTGGTAGAAGACCGGCAGCCCAGAGAGGTCTCGCGGAAGACCTCTCGGATGGAGAGAAAAGAGCTGCCGGTCGTATCGGAGCCCTCGGAAGCGGCGGAGGAAGGTGTGTGCCAATACGCTCCACGCCGGACTACCCACACCGTACAGGAGCCTCTGCAGGGCCTGGAGGCGGAAGACGTGGACCTGAGTGCGCAGGCACTTCAGGCCCTGCCCCCCCTCCTCCAGGGGCAGGTGGAGGACCCCTGCAGAGACCCAGTGCGTTCCTGGCCAGAAGAACTCCAGAACCGCCGTCCGGAGGTTGGCCAGGAAATCCGGGGCCGGGACCAGGGTGTTGAGCCGGTACCAGAGCATGGACAGGACTAATTGATTCAGCACCAGCGCCCTCCCCCGAAGAGAGAGGCACCGGAGTAGTCCTGTCCATTTCCGGAGCCGCGCCCTCACCCCGCCCTCTAAACCATGCCAGTTCTCCGGCGGAGACGGATGCGTGGCAGAAAGGTAAACGCCGAGATAGAGCAGCGGACCCGCGCTCCACCGGATGGCCTGAAGCGCGGGTGGGAGGGAGCTCGCCTGCCACCCGTCCCCTACCACCAGGCCAGAGCTCTTGACCCAGTTGACCCGGGCGGAGGAGGCCGCCGAATAAATGGCCTGGCAAGCCTCCACCCGCGCCAAGTCGCCCGGGTCCTGGACCACGAGGAGCACATCGTCGGCGTACGCCGACAGGACCAGCCGCAGCTCCGGCTCCCGGAGCACCAACCCCGTCAACCTCCGACGGAGGAGACAGAGGAAGGGCTCGATCGCCAGAGCGTACAGCTGACCTGAGAGGACACCCCTGCCGTACTCCTCGCCCGAAGCTGACCGGCTCGGTCAGGGTCCAGTTGAGCCTGACCAGACACTCCGGAAGCGTACAGCACCGGAGAAAACCCACAAACTGGGGTCCGAAGCCTAACGCTTGCAGAGTGCCCAGGAGATACCCGTGATCCACCCTGTCGAACGCCTTCTCCTGATCCAGGGACAGGAGGGCGAACGACAGACCATCCCTACACCCTAATTCCAAAAGGTCCCGGACCAGATACAAGTTATCAAAGATCGTGCGGCCCGGGACGGTGTAGGTCTGGTCCGGGTGGACCACGTCCGCCAGCACGGACCCTAGCCGAATCGAAATGGCCTTCGCAACGATTTTGTAGTCCGTGCTGAGGAGCGAGATGGAACGCCAATTCCGTAAATCGCGGAGGTCCCCCCTCTTCGGCAATAAGGCGAGCACGGCTCGCCTGCACGAAAGAGGGAGGACCCCGCTCCGCAAAGACTCGGCCCAGACAGTGACTAGGTCTGGGCCGAGGATGTCCCAGAACACGCGGTAGAACTCCACGGTCAGCCCGTCCATGCCCGGAGATTTATTGGTGGGCATGCGACGGAGGGCTTCCGAGAACTCGGCCAGAGTGAGAGGCAGCTCTAGCCGGTCCCGGTCGCCCGCGCTGACCGTCGGGAGTCCGTCCCAGAGCACTTTGCAAGCGGTAGGATCGGTCGGATCCGGGGAGAAAAGAGCCGCGTAGAAGGCCCTGGCCCTCCCGCAGATCTCCGCCGGATCCGTGAGGGGGGTGCCGTCCTCCGCCAGGAGGCAGGTGACGTGCTTTTTGGCCCCCCTCCTTTTCTCCAGGGCGTAGAAGAAGCGGGAGCCGCGATCCATCTCCCGAAGGAGGCGGATGCGGGATCGAACAAAGGCACCCCGGGCTCGATGATCCTCGAGGGCCCGGAGCTCCTCCCGCTTCTCCCGGCACGCTCCGCAGAGGGATGGATCCTCGGGGCTGGCGGCCAGACGCCTCTCCAGCTTCAAAACCTCCCGTTCCAACTGCTCTATCGCCGCATCCCTCCGTCGGCTGGCGCCCCGGGTGTAGTCGCGGCAGAAGAGCCGGGCGCGCACCTTCCCCAGGTCCCACCATCGCCGCGCCGAGGGAAAGGCGCGCCTCTGCCCTCGCCAGGCCAGCCAGAACTCCCGGAAGGACGCCACGAAGCCCACGTCCTCCAGCAAACTATTATTAAAATGCCAGTAGGCCGGCCCCGGCCTCTCCGCGCAGAGAGAGGCCGTCACGGTGGCAAGGTGGTGATCAGAAAAGGGGGCCGGCCGAACGCTGGAGGAGTGGGCTCGTGAAAGGTGGAAACGTGACAGATAAATGCGGTCCAGCCGGGAGTGGCGCGACCGATGGGCCTCCACCCGGACGAAGGTGAAAGTCGAGACGTCGTCCGGGTGGTGGTCGCGCCAGACGTCCACCAGGGAGTGGCGTTCGACGATCTCCCGGAGGACGTCCGCTGCGGCCGGGCACTGCTCGGTCCCCGAGCGGTCCCGTTCCTCGAGGGTGGTGTTAAAGTCCCCGCCCAGGACCAGGCACTCACGAGGATCCAGGGAGCCGAGGAAGGCGGACGCCTGCCGATAAAAACGCAACCTCTCCGGGCCCGATGTCGGGGCATAGACGTTGACGAGATTAACCACAAGCCCCTCCATGCGGACCCGGAGGTGCAGCAGGCGGCCAGGCACAGCCTCGGCGACCCCCAGCACCTCGGGCCGTAGGTCGGGGGAGAACAGGGTCGCCACTCCCGCCGAGCGAACCGAGAGGTGGCTAAAGTAGACCCTGTCCCCCCACTCCAGCCGCCAGCTAGCTTCAGCGGCCGGATCCGTATGGGTCTCCTGCAGGAAAACCACAGAGTACCCCCCGACCCGAAGGAAGGAGAGCACCTGGCTCCTGCGGAGACCCATCCTACAGCCCCGGGCGTTCAAAGTGGCAAAGATGATCGTCGCCATGAGGAGTGCTGGGGGGGATCCTCGCTGGCAGACACGCCCACGGCCTCCGTCGGGCCGCGCAGCAATCCGTGACCAAACTCGTGGGTGAGAAGAGAGTCACGGAAGAGGCAGACCCGCCGGTAGGTCGCGGCGGCCTGCTTCCCGGTCCCCTTACCCTCCCCTATGAGGGCCTTTGCGGCCCGGAGGATGAGATGGAAATCCCCCCACCGCTGGAGCGCGAGTTGGACTTTGTTACGAGAGCCACGGACGTCCTCAAGGAACGCCCGCAGCTCCTCCCTCAGCGCATGGGGGGGCGGGGGAACGGATCGATGACTGTCCCCCAGCGGGGTCCCCATCACAGCCCCGTGGCCCACCAAGGCGGGCAGGCAGGGGGCAGACCCTCGACGTGGCGTCCGATGGGCCGACGCCACGCGGCCCGCCCCGCTCCCCAGTTCAACAGGGGGCGGCGGAAGGAGAGCAGCAGCCCCTGATGGGTCAGAGCAGGGAAAAACAACTAAGGCCGCACCCTGGGGAGTATCCCGAGGGGCGGCAATGGCATCACGGAAGGTGGAGGGGTCAAGAGTAGGGCAAGGGGTCGGTTGGCCCACACCCAAGAGGGACACCCCCTGGGAATCGGGTCTGGGCAGCGGGGCATCGGCCGTCGCCTCGATGGGCTCGGCGGCCGTCAGCGGGGTGCCATCCGCAGCCGGGACGATGGAGGAACCCAGGGGACCCTCAGAGGCAGGAGCAGAAGCGGCAGTCAGGGGAGTGGAAACCGAGGACAGGGGGACCGAGGTGAGGTCACTCAGATCGAGGCCCGCTAGTAAAGGGTCGTCCTCCCCCTGCGTAACCGGGGTCAGACCCAGGGCCTCGATCTCCTCGTAGATGGAGGGGAGATCGCCGTCCGCCACCCCGGGGCCCTCCCCGCCAACACCCGAAGCGACGCCCACCTCAGTCCTCGCGGAGGCTGCGGATGGCAAGCGGGCAAGGGGGGCCCCCTCGGGGGCTTCCTCAGGAAGGGACCCTGGAGGAGGGGCAGCGTCACCGTCCGGTGCTGCCACGTCGCGCCCAGCCGGCACCACAAAACGGGCGTCGTCGGGGGGCAAGGCGGAAGGCTCGTCATCAGAGACCCCCTTCCTGCTCTTCCGGGGGGCCTCCGAATCCGAAAGATGTAATGGGACCGGAGCCTTCCGCTTGCCCCGCTTCCCCTGCACTAAGGACCAGCCCTCCATGGCATCATCCGGGGGCTGGCTAACAGGGGTCAGGTCTGGGGGCAAGGGCAGCGGCTTAGGGACTCGGGGAGGCAACGGAGGGGCAACAGGAACGAGGGAGGAGTCTCCCTGGGGCGGGCCCTCTCCCACGCCCGGCGTTATCTCCGCCGCACCCTCTTCCACAGCGGTGGACTGAGAAGGAGGAGGGGCAGCGTCAGTTGCTGGGCAGCTAGGGGCACCGGCGGTGATGGGGCCGGCGCCATACCGGGCTCGGGGTCCCGGACGCCCCTCCGTGCCGGGCCAAGGGGCAGTCCCTCCGGACGTGCCCCATCGCCCGGCAGAGGTAGCACCGGGCCTCCCCCGTTGAATAATGCACCCGGTAGCGGGCTCCCTGGTAGGGGACCACAAAGGACCCCTCGAGCGCCTCTCCGTCACGTGCCGCCGGCGGCAGTTGAAGCTGCACCTGCCGGCGGAACGAGAGGACATGACGGAGGGCGGGGTCCTTGCAGCCCAACGGGAGAGGGCTGATGACAGAAATAGGGTGCCCCAGGGCAGAAAGGGCGGGCAGCAGGGCGGCATTGGGCAGGAAGGGAGGGACGGAGGTCAGGACCAAGCGGACCCCCAGGTCTTCCAAGGGCTCCAGGGGCACAAACACACCCCCCACCGCCAGACCCGTCTCTACCGCTTCCTGGGCGGCGGCCTCCGACGCCAGGAAGAAGACCACCTTCCCGTACATTTTGGAGGCCGCCACAATGGCCGTGGGCCCCACTACCCTCGCCAACGCCCTCACATAGGTTTCGACGTGGGGCGAGGCGGGCACCAGGAGGCAACGGACACCGTGCTTCCTAGTCAAGGTGGGGAAGGGGCCCCGGCCACTAAAGATGGTAGTGGAAGCGGCAGGCGGAGGAGTAGCGGCAGGCGGGGGGGCCGCCGCCACCTGGGCATATGCCCTGGGGGCCGGGGGAGGGACACCTGCGGAGCTGGTAGAGGGAACAGCGGGGAGGGATGCCGCGGCCAGTGGCGGGACCACGGCAGCGGGGGTAGTCCCCGCCATGGAGGGCCTGGTCTTTATAGCTGGACCCTTACCCTTCTTCCCACCCCGACCTTTCCGACCGGCTGGGGGGGCCCCCTCCGAATCGGAAGGGGCGAAGGACGTGGCAGCAGCGGACGTTTCCCCGATACACGCCGGTGCTGGTGCCCCAGCGGGGGCAGTGGCAGGTAAACCGGCAGCGGCGGTCGAGGTAGAGGCTTGGGGATTGGACACGGGGGTTTCGGGAGGAGGGGCGGTGGGAGCATCGCGAGGGGTCTCCCCCGCCGCGTCCCCCGCCATAACGAGAGCGGGAAGGGGGACAAACAGCGAGGGGAGGGGAGGGAAAGGAGGCGACCACCCCTCCCCGCTAGGCTGCAGGCAGGGGAGGAGGGTGCCAGAAAGGGAAGGCTAAAGGGGCGCGGGGAGCAAGCAAGGACCCAGGGGCGGGAGGGTGGCAGGCCACCGACCCAGAGGGGAATTCCGGCTCCTCTAGTTGCACTAGGGGATCAGGGGGGCTAACACCACCGGGGGGGTGCAGTGAACAAGGGCAAACTCAAATAGGGGAAAGGCACAAGCGCATGGGAGGGGGCATGGGCGCACGAGGAGGGCCAATCAGGGCTGGGGATCACAGGGCCGGGAAATCAAACTAGGAACAGGGCAGAGGGACCACGGGGCTAGCTGCAGGGCTGGGGCAGGACAGTCAGGGCCACGGAGGCAATGGGTGGGGCAGACAAATGCGGCAAAGGAAAGGGGGCCAGGCCAAGGGGGTGGGGGTGGGGGGTGCGCCCACGGGCACTTGTGCAAAAAAGTCAATGGTGGCTGCTGCTGTTGCAGGCCCAAATGGTGGAAGTGGGCGTGGCAAGCCAGGTGAGCAGCCCAGTCCCAGAGGCAGGAGATTGAGGCAGATGGAAAACAGCCAGCGGGGGTGGTGGAGGGGGCAACGATGGTGGTGGGGGCGAAGGGGGACACGGATGGACCGGGGGCAGGCTCCACGCCACACCCCCGGCGTCCCAACAAACACAGTCCAAACCCCCACCACAAGAGCACAGTCTGAAAAATACTCAGTCCTTTAGTGCCCCCTCCACGGTGGTCTGCAGAGTCTCCATGAGGTCCTCCAGCAGCAGGCAGCTCTCTCCTCCTCCTCCTCGGGGCTCCAGCAGCTCCCCAGCAGCAAACACAGCAGCTCCAGCAGCTCCAGGTGGTGGTCTGGTGGCCAGGCAGGAGGGACCCCGCTCAGAAGATGGTGGTGGTGGAGCCCTCAGCAACAAGGGCTGGAGCTGGGGTCCCTCACTCCCCTCCTCCGGGGAGCAGGCCAGCAGCCCCCCCCCCAGGGGCTGTAGGTGGAGTAACAGCAGCAACTGGGTGGTGGTGGGGGGGAAAATCTACTAGCCAGCCAGCAAGCAGATAGCAGAGAAAGGGGGTGGGTGGTGGTGTCCAGCCCAGCCAGGGAAGCAGCCGGAGCAGTAGCAGCAGCAGCAGCGAGGGCCCAGCAGGAACAGCAACAGCAGCAGCAGCCCTCTCCCTCCTACCCTCTACAGCAGAGAAGCCCTATTAGCATCCAGGAAGTGGGCGGGCGAAGCCCGCCCACTGCTAAAGGACCTCCCCCCAGCCTAAGGGGAGGATCCACAGGTCCGGGACACTAAGTAATTACGTGGGACAACCAATGAAAAAAACAGGAGCGGGAGTGAGGTCATAGGGCTAAACGAAGGGAACCAGATGGGGACACCGAGCAGAGAACCCCGGACAACGCCCACTGCTCCTCGAAGGCGTCAAGGGAGCCAGTGGACGCCGCCCAGAGGAACTCCGCCCGGATGCGTGAACGGACGGAGGAGCGGAAATAGGCCCCACAGTCGCAGGAAATCCCGTCGGCCAACCTCCTCTCCCTGGTTTTATAGACGGCCAGTTTGGCCAGGGCCAAGAGGAGGTTGACAAGGAGATCCCGCGACTTCGTGGGGCTACGGATGGGGAGTGCATAGATAAACAGGTGAGGGGAAAAGTGCAACCAAAAACGCAATAGGAGATCCAAGAGGAGCCGGAACAGGGGCTGCAACCTGGCACACTCTAAATAAACATGTGCCAGGGTCTCCTTCACGCCGCAAAAGGGGCAGGTGGTGGGGACAGGGGTAAACCGCGCCAAGTACACGCCCGTGCTCACGGCCCCGTGAAGGAGCCTCCAACTGACATCCCCGGCGGGCCTCGGGACTAGGGCAGAATACAGGCTGGCCCACCGGGGCTCCTCACCCTCGAGAGGTGGCAGGAGGTCCCGCCATTTCGTATCGGGGCGGGACGCGAGGGTGAGGTAGTGAAGCGTGTGGAGCATGAGCATGTACAGATGTTTTCTTGGCGCGGTCTGGAACAAAACCGGCTGCAGATCGGGCAGCCGGCTTGCAGTGAAAGGGCGAGGGGGGTGATTGGGGCCACGGGGCAGGGGCCCGATAAAAAGATCCACAGGGCCCGGGGTGGAAGGTGGGCGGGGCATGCCCTCTCGCAGGACCCGGTCGAGGTAAACCCGAGCAGCGGGCAGTAAAGCGGCCTTCACCTCCTGAAGTACGCGCCGGGGGGTACGAGGGCTGGAGAGCCCCATGCGCTGAGCGAGCGTCAGGGGATCCAGCCAGTCTCCCCGGTCGTAGTCCAGGAGGTCTCCGACCCTGGTGACTCCTGCCAAGACCAGCCTCTGGCGCACCGCGGGGGACTCCGCCACCTGCACACGGAGCTGGGGGTTGTGTAGCAGGGGCTCCGCGAGGAGATCGACCCCCACGGTGGCCGCCACGGACCTGGTCGTTGAAAAGAGCTTCCAGGTCCGGAGGAGGTCTTGGTAGAAGACCGGCAGCCCGGAGAGGTCTCGCGGAAGGCCCCTCGGATCGAGATAAAGGAGCTGCCGGTCGTATCGGAGCCCTCGGAAGCGGCGGAGGAAGGCGTGCGCCAATACGCTCCACGCCGGACTACCCACACCGTACAGGAGCCTCTGCAGGGCCTGGAGGCGGAAGACGTGGACCTGAGTGCGCAGGCACTTCAGGCCCTGCCCCCCCTCCTCCAGGGGCAGGTGGAGGACCCCTGCAGAGACCCAGTGCGTTCCTGGCCAGAAGAACTCCAGAACCGCCGTCCGGAGGTTGGCCAGGAAATCCGGGGCCGGGACCAGGGTGTTGAGCCGGTACCAGAGCATGGACAGGACTAATTGATTCAGCACCAGCGCCCTCCCCCGGAGAGAGAGGCACCGGAGTAGTCCTGTCCATTTCCGGAGCCGCGCCCTCACCCCGCCCTCTAAACCATGCCAGTTCTCCGGCGGAGACGGATGCGTGGCAGAAAGGTAAACGCCGAGATAGAGCAGCGGACCCGCGCTCCACCGGATGGCCTGAAGCGCGGGTGGGAGGGAGCTCGCCTGCCACCCGTCCCCTACCACCAGGCCAGAGCTCTTGACCCAGTTGACCCGGGCGGAGGAGGCCGCCGAATAAATGGCCTGGCAAGCCTCCACCCGCGCCAAGTCGCCCGGGTCCTGGACCACGAGGAGCACATCGTCGGCGTACGCCGACAGGACCAGCCGCAGCTCCGGCTCCCGGAGCACCAACCCCGTCAACCTCCGACGGAGGAGACAGAGGAAGGGCTCGATCGCCAGAGCGTACAGCTGACCCGAGAGGGGACACCCCTGCCGTACTCCTCGCCCGAAGCTGACCGGCTCGGTCAGGGTCCAGTTGAGCCTGACCAGACACTCCGCGGAAGCGTACAGCACCTGGAGAAAACCCACAAACTGGGGTCCGAAGCCTAACGCTCGCAGAGTGCCCAGGAGATACCCGTGATCCACCCTGTCGAACGCCTTCTCCTGATCCAGGGACAGGAGGGCGAACGACAGACCATCCCTACACCCTAATTCCAGAAGGTCCCGGACCAGATACAAGTTATCAAAGATCGTGCGGCCCGGGACGGTGTAGGTCTGGTCCGGGTGGACCACGTCCGCCAGCACGGACCCTAGCCGAATCGAAATGGCCTTCGCAACGATTTTGTAGTCCGTGCTGAGGAGCGAGATGGGACGCCAATTCCGTAAATCGCGGAGGTCCCCCCTCTTCGGCAATAAGGCGAGCACGGCTCGCCTGCACGAAAGAGGGAGGACCCCGCTCCGCAAAGACTCGGCCCAGACGGTGACTAGGTCTGGGCCGAGGACGTCCCAGAACACGCGGTAGAACTCCACGGTCAGCCCGTCCATGCCCGGAGATTTATTGGTGGGCATGCGTCTGAGGTATTCCGAGAACTCGGCCAGAGTGAGAGGCAGCTCTAGCGGTCCCGGTCGCCCGCGCTGACCGTCGGGAGTCCGTCCCAGAGCACTTTGCAAGCGTTAGGATCGGTCGGATCCGGGAGAAAAGAGCCGTAGAAGGCCCTGGCCCTCCCGCAGATCTCCGCCGGATCCGTGAGGGGTGCCGTCCTCCGCCAGTAGGCAGGTGACGTGCTTTTGGCCCCCTCCTTTTCTCCAGGGCGTAGAAGAAGCGGGAGCCGCGATCCATCTCCCGAAGGAGGCGGATGCGGATCGAACAAAGGCACCCGGGCTCGATGATCCTCGAGGGCCCGGAGCTCCTCCCGCTTCTCGGCACGCTCCGCAGAGGGATGGATCCTCGGGGCTGGCGGCCAGACGCCTCTCCAGCTTCAAAACCTCCCGTTCCAACTGCTCTATCGCCGCATCCCTCCGTCGGCTGGCGCCCCGGGTGTAGTCGCGGCAGAAGAGCCGGGCGCGCACCTTCCCCAGGTCCCACCATCGCCGCGCCGAGGGAAAGGCGCGCCTCTGCCCTCGCCAGGCCAGCCAGAACTCCCGGAAGGACGCCACGAAGCCCACGGCCTCCAGCAAACTATTATTAAAATGCCAGTAGGCCGGCCCCGGCCTCTCCGCGCAGAGAGGCCGTCACGGTGGCAAGGTGGTGATCCGAAAAGGGGCCGGCGACGCTGGAGGAGTGGGCTCGTGAAAGGTGGAAACGTGACAGATAAATGCGGTCCAGCCGGGAGTGGCGCGACCGATGGGCCTCCACCCGGACGAAGGTGAAAGTCGAGACGTCGTCCGGGTGGTGGTCGCGCCAGACGTCCACCAGGGAGTGGCGTTCGACGATCTCCCGGAGGACGTCCGCTGCGGCCGGGCACTGCTCGGTCCCCGAGCGGTCCCGTTCCTCGCGGGTGGAGTTAAAGTCCCGCCCAGGACCAGGCACTCACGAGGATCCAGGGAGCCGAGGAAGGCGGACGCCTGCCGATAAAAACGCAACCTCTCCGGGCCCGATGTCGGGGCATAGACGTTGACGAGATTAACCACAAGCCCCTCCATGCGGACCCGGAGGTGCAGCAGGCGGCCCGGCACAGCCTCGGCGACCCCCAGCACCTCGGGCCGTAGGTCGGGGGAGAACAGGGTCGCCACTCCCGCCGAGCGAACCGAGAGGTGGCTAAAGTAGACCCTGTCCCCCCACTCCAGCCGCCAGCTAGCTTCAGCGGCCGGATCCGTATGGGTCTCCTGCAGGAAAACCACAGAGTACCCCCCGACCCGAAGGAAGGAGAGCACCTGGCTCCTGCGGAGACCCATCCTACAGCCCCGGGCGTTCAAAGTGGCAAAGATGATCGTCGCCATGAGGAGTGCTGGGGGGGATCCTCGCTGGCAGACACGCCCACGGCCTCCGTCGGGCCGCGCAGCAATCCGTGACCAAACCCGTGGGTGAGGAGAGAGTCACGGAAGAGGCAGACCCGCCGGTAGGTCGCGGCGGCCTGCTTCCCGGTCCCCTTACCCTCCCCTATGAGGGCCTTTGCGGCCCGGAGGATTAGATGGAAATCCCCCCACCGCTGGAGCGCGAGTTGGACTTTGTTACGGGAGCCACGGACGTCCTCAAGGAACGCCCGCAGCTCCTCCCTCAGCGCACGGGGGGGCGGGGTAACGGATCGATGACCGTCCCCCAGCGGGGCCCCCATCACAGCCCCGTGGCCCACCAAGGCGGGCAGGCAGGGGGCAGACCCTCGACGTGGCGTCCGATGGGCCGACGCCACGCGGCCCGCCCCGCTCCCCAGTTCAACAGGGGGCGGCGGAAGGAGAGCAGCAGCCCCTGATGGGTCAGAGCAGGGAAAAACAACTAAGGCCGCACCCTGGGGAGTATCCCGAGGGGCGGCAATGGCATCACGGGAGGTGGAGGGGTCAAGAGTAGGGCAAGGGGTCGGTTGGCCCACACCCAAGAGGGACACCCCCTGGGAATCGGGTCTGGGCAGCGGGGCATCGGCCGTCGCCTCGATGGGCTCGGCGGCCGTCAGCGGGGTGCCACCCGCAGCCGGGATGATGGAGGATCCCAGGGGACCCTCAGAGGCAGGAGCAGAAGCGGCAGTCAGGGGAGGGGAAACCGAGGACAGGGGGACCGAGGTGAGGTCACTCAGATCGAGGCCCGCTAGTAAAGGGTCGTCCTCCCCCTGCGTAACCGGGGTCAGACCCAGGGCCTCGATCTCCTCGTAGATGGAGGGGAGATCGCCGTCCGCCACCCCGGGGCCCTCCCCGCCAACACCCGAAGCGACGCCCACCTCAGCCCTCGCGGAGGCTGCGGATGGCAAGCGGGCAAGGGGGGCTCCCTCGGGAGCGTCCTCAGGAAGGGACCCTGGAGGAGGGGCAGCGTCACCGTCCGGTGCTGCCACGTCGCGCCCAGCCGGCACCACAAAACGGGCGTCGTCGGGGGGCAAGGCGGAAGGCTCGTCATCAGAGACCCCCTTCCTGCTCTTCCGGGGGGCCTCCGAATCCGAAAGATGTAATGGGACCGGAGCCTTCCGCTTGCCCCGCTTCCCCTGCACTAAGGACCAGCCCTCCATGGCATCATCCGGGGGCTGGCTAACAGGGGTCAGGTCTGGGGGCAAGGGCAGCGGCTTAGGGACTCGGGGAGGCAACGGAGGGGCAACAGGAACGAGGGAGGAGTCTCCCTGGGGCGGGCCCTCTCCCACGCCCGGCGTTATCTCCGCCGCACCCTCTGCCACAGCGGTGGACTGAGAAGGAGGAGGGGCAGCGTCAGGTGCTGGGCAGCTAGGGGTACCGGCGGTGATGGGGCCGGCGCCATACCGGGGCTCGGGGGTCCCGGACGCTCCTCCGTGCCGGGCCAAGGGGCAGTCCCTCCGGACGTGCCCCATCGCCCGGCAGAGGTAGCACCGGGCCTCCCCCGTTGAATAATGCACCCGGTAGCGGGCTCCCTGGTAGGGGACCACAAAGGACCCCTCGAGCGCCTCTCCGTCACGTGCCGCCGGCGGCAGTTGAAGCTGCACCTGCCGGCGGAACGAGAGGACATGACGGAGGGCGGGGTCCTTGCAGCCCAACGGGAGAGGGCTGATGACAGAAATAGGGTGCCCCAGGGCAGAAAGGGCGGGCAGCAGGGCGGCATTGGGCAGGAAGGGAGGGACGGAGGTCAGGACCAAGCGGACCCCCAGGTCTTCCAAGGGCTCCAGGGGCACAAACACGCCCCCCACCGCCAGACCCGTCTCTACCGCTTCCTGGGCGGCGGCCTCCGACGCCAGGAAGAAGACCACCTTCCCGTACATTTTGGAGGCCGCCACAATGGCCGTGGGCCCCACTACCCTCGCCAACGCCCTCACATAGGTTTCGACGTGGGGCGAGGCGGGCACCAGGAGGCAACGGACGCCGTGCTTCCTAGTCAAGGTGGGGAAGGGGCCCCGGCCGCTAAAGATGGTAGTGGAAGCGGCAGGCGGAGGAGTAGCGGCAGGCGGGGGGGCCGCCGCCACCTGGGCATATGCCCTGGGGGCCGGGGGAGGGACACCTGCGGAGCTGGTAGAGGGAACAGCGGGGAGGGATGCCGCGGCCAGTAGCGGGACCACGGCAGCGGGGGTAGTCCCCGCCATGGAGGGCCTGGTCTTTATAGCTGGGCCCTTACCCTTCTTCCCACCCCGACCTTTCCGACCGGCTGGGGGGGCCCCCTCCGAATCGGAAGGGGCGAAGGACGTGGCAGCAGCGGACGTTTCCCCGATACACGCCGGTGCTGGTGCCCCCGCGGGGGCAGTGGCAGGTAAACCGGCAGCGGCGGTCGAGGTAGAGGCTTGGGGAGTGGACACGGGGGTTTCGGGAGGAGGCGGTGGGAGCATCGCGAGGGTCTCCCCGCGCGTCCCCGCCATAACGAGGCGGGAAGGGGACAAACAGCGAGGAGGGGAGGAAAGGAGGCGACCACCCCTCCCCGCTAGGCTGCAGGCAGGGGAGGAGGGTGCCAGAAAGGGAAGGCTAAAGGGGCGTGGGGAGCAAGCAAGGACCCAGGGGCGGGAGGGTGGCAGGCCACCGACCCAGAGGGGAATTCCGGCTCCTCTAGTTGCACTAGGGGATCAGGGGGGCTAACAACATAGGGGGGGTGCAGTGAACAAGGGCAAACTCAAATGGGGGAAGGGCACAAGCGCATGGGAGGGGGCATGGGCGCACGAGGGGAGGGGCCAATCAGGGCTGGGGGATCACAGGGCCGGGGGGGGAAATCAAACTAGGAACAGGGCAGAGGGACCACGGGGCTAGCTGCAGGGCTGGGGCAGGACAGTCAGGGCCACAGAGGAAATGGGTGGGGCAGACAAATGCGGCAAAGGAAAGGGGGCCAGGCCAAGGGGTGGGGTGGGGTGCGCCCACGGGCACTTGTGCAAAAAAGTCAATGGTGGCTGCTGCTGTTGCTGGCCCAAATGGTGGATGTGGGCGTGGCAAGCCAGGTGAGCAGCCCAGTCCCAGAGGCAGGAGATTGAGGCAGATGGAAAACAGCCAGCGGGGGTGGTGGAGGGGGCAACGATGGTGGTGGGGGCGAAGGGGACACAGATGGACCTGGGGCAGGCTCCACGCCACACCCCCGGCGTCCCAACAGACACAGTCCAAACCCCCACCACAAGAGCACAGTCTGAAAAATACTCAGTCCTTTAGTGCCCCCTCCACGGTGGTCTGCAGAGTCTCCATGAGGTCCTCCAGCAGCAGGCAGCTCTCTCCTTCTCCTCCTCGGGGCTCCAGCAGCTCCCCAGTAGCAAACACAGCAGCTCTAGCAGCTCCAGGCGGTGGTCTGGTGGCCAGGCAGGAGGGACCCGGCTCAGAAGATGGTGGTGGTGGAGCCCTCCGCAACAAGGGCTGGAGCTGGGGTCCCTCACTCCCCTCCTCCGGGGAGCAGGCCAGCAGCCCCCCCCCCAGGGGCTGTAAGTGGAGCAACAGCAGCAACTGGGTGGTGGGGGGGGGGAAATCTACTAGCCAGCCAGCAAGCAGATAGTAGAGAAAGGGGGTGGGTGGTGGTGTCCAGCCCAGCCAGGGAAGCAGCCGGAGCAGTAGCAGCAGCAGCAGCAGCGAGGGCCCAGCAGGAACAGCAATAGCAGCAGCAGCCCTCTCCCTCCTACCCTCTACAGCAGAGTAGCAGAAGGCAGGTCTTCTGGCCACTGGAGAAAGAGGGTTCTGTTCCCTGACTGACCAGAGCAGGGGCTGCACCAGGCTAATGAGAACACCTGACTCTAATTAAGCTGTAAAGAGTCAGGTGAGGCCATTCAGTTAATGTGACCACCTGACTCTAATTAAGGCCCTGCTGATACTATACAAAGGGCTCACTCCAGTCAGGCAGGGGATCCAGGGAGCCAGAGGAGAGGAAGTGCAGCTGAAGGGCTGGTTACTGAAGACACCCTCAAACCATCGTTAAGGGAGCCCTAAGGTAAGGGAGAAGAAGGGAGAAGCAGGAGAGCTGTGGGGAAGTGGCCCAGGGAAATGTAGCAACTCTGGCAGTGAAAGGTTGGCTGCCAACAACTGCTACCATTAGGGTCCCTGGGCTGGAACCCGGAGTAGAGGGCGGGCCCGGGTTCCCCCCAACCCACCACTACAGGAACATCTCCTGGAAGGGGAAGTCAGGTCCCTGTCAAGACAGGAGGCTGAACAGAGACTGTGGGAGTTCTCTCACCAACCTCCTTGCAGCCTATGATGAAAAGGGCTCAGTAGACTGTGACCCTGGCCCTAGAGAGAGAAGGGCTACGTGGAGGGTCACAGTGAGCCACTGAGGCAGCATAAACCGCCTAGAAGCACAGGATCCACCGGAGCAGGGTCAGAGCTCTGCCACACTAGTTAGAAAATCTCTGTTAACCAAGCAGCCCTGAGCTGAGTGCATCCCAGTCAGTGAGCTGCAGAGGGGTGTGGGCAGCACAAGAAAGCAGAAAAATGAGTACCAAGGAAGCAGTTAAACAGGAACTGGCTAGACTGGACACAGAAGAGAAAGCCAAAGAAGCTGATCACAAAAGAGCTATGGAGATTAAACAAAAAGAGATGGAGATGAGAGAAAAAGAGAGAGAAAGCATGAACTGGACTTAGCAAAGGCTAAGCAGGATGGACCAGCCACCCCTAACAACCCTTCTCCAGGCACTGTTTCCCATCCCAGAAAATTTCCCACCTACAAGACAGGTGATGATACTGAGGCCTTCTTGGAAAATTTTGAAAGGGCCTGCCTTGGGTACAGCATCTCTGCAGACCAGTACATGATAGGGCTGAGGCCACAGCTCAGTGGACCCTTAGCAGAGATGGCAGCTGAAATGCCTAAGGAACACATGAACGATTATAATCTTTTTCAAACCAAGGCCAGAATCAGAATGGGGCTAACACCTGAGCATGCCCGTCGGCGGTTCAGAGCTCTAAGGTGGAAACCAGATGTGTCATTTACCCGACACGCCTACCACATTGGAAAGAATTGGGAGGCCTGGATAGCAGGAGCAAATGCTAAAAATCTGGAAGAGCTGGCCTTCCTAATGCAAATGGAGCAGTTCTTATAGGGTGTTCCTGAGGAAACAGAAAGGTACATCCTAGATGGGAAGCCCAAAACTGTAACCGAGGCGGGGGAGATTGGAGCCAGATGGGTGGAAGTGGCAGAAAAGAAAAAAACTACTAGCAAGGGGAGCGAATATCAGAGCGGGCAAACCGAAAATAAACCCTATCACTGGGGGCAACCCAAGACCCCACCCACAACCCAAGGAAAGCCCCAGACACCCTATTGTCCCACCTCACCAGTCTCCAGCAACTCACCTCAGCCTAATGACCAGTCAGCTGGGCGATGTTTTAAATGTAATGAACTGGGACATATAAAGGCCAACTGCCCCAAGAACCCCAACCAAGTACAGTTCGTTACACCACCACCACACCAAAGATCCCCAGCCCCAGATGCCTCTCAAATACCCTCGGAGCGAAGGGAAACCTTGAGAGTGGGCGGGAAGAAGGTTATCGCGTGGAGCGACACCGAGGCACAAGTGTCAGCTATCCACCAATCCTTAGTGAACCCCAAATTCATCAACCTAGAGGCCCAAGTGACAATTCACCCATTCATGTCAAAATCTTTAAACTTGCCTGCAGCTGAATTGCCTGTCCAGTGATGTCAGGAATGTGGACTTTTGCAGTCTATGACAATTATCCCATCCCCATGCTACTGGGGGAAGTCTTGGCCAACCAGGTAAAGCTGGCCAAGAGGTGGGAATGGTCATACGCGGCCAGGCCAAGCAAGCTTCCACTCCCACCCCTGTTCCTGAGCCGTCCACAAGGTCCCCGTCTGTGTTACCAGAGACCCAGACAGAGGCGGTGGAACTGGATCCCCTACCAACAACTGCAACAGCCATAGTGCATCCAGTCCCAGAACCGGAACTGGAAAAGCAACCAGCACCAGAACCATTGCCAACACTGACACCAGCACTTACAAGAGGTGCACTCGCTCCTCGCTATCGGAGCAGTAGAGAGAGTTCCGGAGAGGGAGAGGGGCAAGGGGTTTTATTCCCATTATTTTTTGATCCCCAAGTCCAAAGGGGGCCTCCAACCCATCCTCGACCTGCGAGACCTCAACAAATACATGCTGAAGTTGAAGTTCCGCATGGTATCTCTGGGGACCATTATCCCTACATTGGATCCGGGAGACTGGTATGCTGCCCTCGATATGAAGGACGCTTATTTTCATATCGCCATCTTTCCACCACACAGGCGTTTCCTCCGATTTACAATCACTCACCTTCACTTCCAGTTTGCGGTCCTCCCCTTCGGCCTATCCACAGCCCCAAGGGTGTTTACGAAGTGCATGGCCGTTGTCGCCGCCCACCTCCGTCGGCGCGGCATCTGCGTTTTTCCCTACCTAGACGACTGGCTCATCGGGGGGACTCGCAGACCACAGTCCAGCAACATGTCACAGTGATCAAAGACTTGTTCACACGTCTGGGCCTGATTCTCAACGTAGAAAAGTCCACCTTAGTACCAACTCAGAGGTTGGACTTTATTGGCGCGACCCTGGACTCATCGCTAGCCAGAGCCTACCTTCCTCAGCTATGATTCCAGGCCCTTACACAGCTAATTCATGCCCTTCAGACCTCTCGTATGTCCTCGGGCCGCGCTTGTCTCTGCCTCCTCGGTCACATGGCGGCTTGCATGCACATAATTCCGTTTGCCAGGCTCCGCCTCCGCCCCCTCCAGCTGTGGCTCAACTCGCTATACCGTCCGCACAGGGACCCTCTGGATACCCTGCTCACCATTCCAACGAGCGTCCTTCAATCCCTGAACTGGTGGCTGGCCCTATCACTCGTATGTGCAGGGGTCCCATTCCATCCTCCTCAACCTTCCCTTTCCCTGATGACGGATGTTGCAATAAATAAAGCCAAGTCCGTCAGTCTGTTCCAGTGGAGCGCCCCAAGCGGGGGTTTTCCACGTCCTTTTATTATAATGGTTACATAAATCATTCTATTATGTGCATGTGCAACCTCAATCCAACTACTTCGCCCCCTCCCCTGATTGGCGCTCTATGCATTGCGTGTTCCAGTGGTACACATCTGGTCGGCGCTTAATCTGTGTGTCTCCTGATCGAGTGTGGGGGGGTGGGAACCACTTCAGCCGCTCTAAAGTCGGGGGCGGTTTTCCAACCCCCTTAGTGCTTGAGAAGTGTAAAGTTCCTACATCCCCTCCTTTTCTGTTTTGTCGACCCGTGCCTGGTCCGCATGTTTCATGATTTTATATGCATACATGACGGCTTGGAGTGTAGGCAGGGGTTTGCGCCGACAGGGTGTAAAACACATCCTAATTAAATTAGGAATACACTGAGCAAAGCAAAAAAACCAATCAAGCAGGCGATAACAATCAAAGCATATTGCAAAACAGTTCGGACCCATCCCATGGATGGCATTTATAAAATTAAACATCCCCATTGCATGTGCAGCACTGCCCGGCGCCTTACATACTGGGACCAGGCAGGTGCCCAACAGGCCATGCATCTCAGGGGCCTGCTGTAAACAGAAGGGAGATTAATTGGCAAGGACCGCAAGTCGAATTTACAACGCATGCGGTTATGCAAGTCGGGTTCGGCCCCAACCGCTAACACACAAAAACAACACAACAATATAATAAAAGAATTAGCGGTCAAATAGGCAAAAATGGCAGCAGTAAAATTTTCGGGGGTAGGCTTGGCCTTGTTATTCTCCAACGTCTGCTGAGCCTGCTGCGCCAGTCGCTTCACCTGCCCCCAGGTAACCTTTGGTGCCGTCTTTGTGGCTCGGCACGCTAGAAAGGTCTCGGTTAGGCTCAGATTGAAGTTGGGTATCGGGTTCTTGAGGCTTTGATGCCACGTCATCGTGCCACGGTCGCACGTTCTTGGCAGGGACCCACAACGGACCTGTGGGAGTAAGCACAGCGGCATGCCCTCGTCCCCAGGTTATCAATGGAACGGGGCCATACCAATTAGGGTCTGGGCTCTGCCTATATTTGACAAATGGGCGTGGGAGTGGGGTTTCAGTCTTAATGTCATTCAGTGGCTGTAAAATTTTGAAAAATATTTAAAGTATTTAGGGTAAACAATACTATCGCTAATTGGTTTTGCTTGGCTCCCATGGTTGGCCCATCATCCCCCACTGTTTTGTTTTGCTTTTTCAGGTACTCTTTAAGTGTACGATTGGTTCGTTCCACAATGGCTTGACCAGTGGAATTGTACGGAATACCAAAGATGTGGTCAATTTGCCACTGCGTGCAAAAATCCGCAAACTTGTGAAAAATGTAGGCGGGGCCGTTATCGGTTTTTATCTGTCGGGGGTGGCCCATAACGGCCACCGCAGCAAGAACATGATTAATCACGTGTTTGGCCTGTTCGCCCCGTTGGGGGGTGGCCCAAATATAATGAGAGTAGGTATCAATGGTAACGTAAATATTTCCAAGGAGAAAAAGGGGGATAAAGCGTGACATCCATTTGCCAAATTTGGTTGGATTGAAGACCGCGGGGATTAACACCCAGTTCGGGGTAATGATGAAGACTTGCACAATGATTACAGGTTTGAACAATACGTTGGGCCTGAATCAGGGGGATCATAAAATGCTTCGCCAAGGATTTAGCATTTTGATGAAAAAATGCATGACTATCAATGGGATCGGAAAAAACGGGAGTTAAGTGGAGAGGGGAGGGACTGAGTTTCGCTGCTGAATCGGCGATCCGGTTACCCTCCACTAAAAATCCAGGAAGTGGCTGGTGACTGCGTATATGGGCAATATACAACAACTGGCAACGACTACAAAGAGCCAATTGCAGGGTTATAAATAAGGCCATGAGGTCGCTATCAATAGCAGGAGTGACATAGGCCCCAGGCAGGTGTCGCACAAGGTCGTGCACATAAAGGCTGTCCGTAATAATATTAATGGGGACATCTGGAAAGGTTCGAAGCGCAAGAATCACAGCGGCTACTTCGGCGCACTGCGCGGACACTTGGGGTAAAGTATATTTTGTTCTCCACTTTCCCATGTCTTGCCAGGCTAATACCCCATAAGTTGTCCCACCATCTGTAAACACCGTCATGGCATCCTGAAGAGGTTGGGAGGCCAGAACAGGGCGAAGGGAAAGGGAAATATGAGGGGAGGCAGTTAACCGGGGGTCCTTGGGCCCATGGTACTGAAGCACCTCCACAAAGCCCCCAAGGGCCATTTGCAGTGAGGGCGTTAAGGCAATGTACTGCTCCATCTCTTTTAGAGGGAGCGGTATCGTGATGGTTTCGGGGTCTTGACCAAACAAGACCAAACAGCGGGAACGGCCTTTGGTAATAATACTCGCAATTAGATCCCAATAGGGGGATAATGTTTTTGATGGGGTGTGAGCCAATGTTATCCATTCCAAAATATGAACCTTTCCGGTGGCTTGATTCATTTGATAAATAGTGGCAGTGGGCTGGCTCAAGGTCGGCATGATGGCATACTGGGGCGCTTGGCCAAAAACTTGTCTATCTACCCACACGGAAGCAAGGTGTTGATTAAGTTCTTGCAACGCTTGCTCGGCGGGCTGCGTCAGCGATATCAAATCGCTGGGCTGCCGGCCCAGGGACAACAAGAAAAACAATGGGGACAACAAAGAGGTGGGGATATTATAATATGGGCGGATCCAATTAATGGTACCAAGGAGTTGTTGCAACTTCACATAGGTACACGGGTTTGGGACACACAACTTGGGCAACACCGGAGTAGCATAGGTTTGCAACATTTTGTGTCCCAAATATAAAAATGGTGGCACCCGCTGAACCTTTTCTGGTGCAACACAAAAACCGTACTTAAATAGCGCGGCTTGCAAATCAGCCTCCCAATCTAGAGGGATGCTTGGGGCAGCAACAAGGATATCATCCATGTAATGATAAACAATAGCCTCGGGGTACATCAGACAGAAAGGACACAAAGCCTGTTGCACATAATATTGACATAAGGTAGGGCTATTAAGCATGCCCTGGAGTAAAACCTTCCATTGATAACGTTGGGTGGGTTGGGAATTAGTTAGGACCGGTAAAGTAAAGGCAAACCGCTCCCTATCTTTGGGACAAAGAGGGATTGTGAAAAAACAATCTTTAAGATCTACTATCATGAGCTGATAATCATATGGAACAAGATTGGGATTTGGGGTTCCACACTGCAGGGGTCCCATGGGTTGAATGCATGCATTAATAGCTCTAAGATCATGGAGCATTCGCCATTTACCAGACTTTTTCTTAATAACAAAAACAGGCGAATTCCAGGGGCTAGTGGATTTTTCCACATGGCCCGCCTGGTATTGTTCCTCACATAAATGACACAATGCAAAAAGCTTCTCCTGGGGCAGTGGCCACTGTTCCACCCACACAGGGGTACTGGTCAGCCACACAAGGGGAAGGGCAGTAAACTCAGTCATGAATAATATCCGAAAAGAACAGAATGAGTTAACTAAAAAAAGCTAAAAAAAACCTGGCCATAGTCAAGGACACCGCGCACAGCTAAAACTTGGCAGACAGCCAAGAGAAAGGGGGGCTTGGTTGGGCCCAAAAGCTATGAGAGCTGCAAAACTCGGCCAGGCACTAACGGAATGTGTTAGCTAAAAGGGGAAGGGCAGTAAACTCAGTCATGAATGGTAAGATGTGATCCAAATTTGCTCAACAAATCTCTTCCCCACAGGGATACAGCAATGTCCATGATATAGGGTTTAAGGAGAATCTCCTTTCCCCCTTCTCGCGGAGTTATAGCAATCCATCGGGTGCTTTGTTGAGCAGCCTGCAATCCGCCCACTCCCCAAATGGCTGGCACTTCGGATTTGTCCCAGGTGGACGGCCACTGCCGAACGGAGATGACTGTAACGTCAGCTCCAGTATCCACCAGCCCTTCAAGGGGGATACCGTTGCAGTAATAGGTACGCTTAAATTTTGCTCGTCCTATTGCTTGAGTGATCGCAACCACCTGAGGATGGGCCTTCGCTAAGGTGGACCCGAAACCCCCAGCGTCCCGGGTCACATTTGTTCCCCCTGCGGGCAAACAGAAGGGAAGGATCACCATCTGGGCCCATGAATCCCCTCGATGCAGCTGTTTTGGCATATGAGCCCAGATTTGGACATAAATACTTCCCTTATAATCACTATCTATTACCCCGGGGACTATCTGAATGCCATGTTTTCCGGCATGGGAACGAGGGAGGATTAGCCCCATAGTGCCCGGGGGCAGGGGTCCAGAAAGTTGGGTAAGAATCGCCACCACCTCCCCGGGGAAAGTGAGCTCCTTATCTTCCTGCAACAACAAATCAATTCCCGCACTTCCTAGGGTGGCCGCTGGGGTATCATAGGCGGTGGCTCCTCCCACCTTTGGGCCGGGGCTGGGGGATCGCCCGTGGCCCAGTTTCCCGGAGGTTGGGCATGGAGCGGGGGATTGCTACAGCATTGATTTGCCCAGTGGTAACCCTTCTTACATCGGGGACAAATAGACCTTGGCCTATTGGACTGCTGTTGCGTCCCGGTATTGCCCCCCCCCCCAGGGGCCCGACACTCCCTCCTAAAATGGCCTGGTTTCCCACAATTAAAACACTTTCCCTGGGGTTTGGACCCCTTCTGCATGGCTGCTGCCAGCAAATTCATCTGATGCACTTGAGTGCCCACATCTGTGCACGCTTTTAGCATTTCTGCCAGAGTGTACTCCAGTTTGGTCACAACGGACTGTAACACCTTGCGGCAGTCCGCATTAGCATTCTCATAAGCGAGTTTCCTCATTAATTCCCACTGGGCGTCAGGATTATCTACCTGCCTCTGAATAGCCTCCTGTAATCTGTTAATAAATTCCACATACGACTCTTGAGGGCTCTGGCGGGTGACGGTAAAGGACCGGGAGGGTTTCCCCATCACCGGTACTTTAAACAGGGATCTTAAAACACAACGCCCCACAACTTGGAGCGTTACGAGAGGAATATTCGCAGCCTGCTCCCGTATGCTGGCAAACTGTCCTGCTCCATACAGCTGCTCAGGAGTATAGGCCTCCCCCCGATGCCCGCCCCGGTTGTAATGCTTCCTGTTGAAATTCACTATCCTAAATAACATACTGCGCGGAGCTTAAAAGCATCCTACAAAAATCCTTCCAATCTTGGGGGAGCATGCTATATCCATTTGCAATCCCTTCTAACATGCCTCGGGTAAAGGTGGATTTCAATCCAGACTCAGTAACCGCTCGTCTCGGAGAACGGAATAGGGGAGGGCTGTGATCTCCACTTCAACCTCCCCCTCTGCGTTGCCAGGGTGATGTGTCACTGGGAACGCAGCCAATAGCTCTCTCATCTCCTCACTGTCCAATTCCCCTTTTTCCTTTTCCCTCTGTATCATTGCCTGAAAAGGGGACAGCCGAAAATTCGGCCGTGAAGAGCCATCCGCACCTGGACATGCATCATGGCATTCGGGTACCGCCTCAGGCGGCTTGGGGGGCAAGATCCGAGGGTAAGGAGGGGGGGCCGAAGGCGCGGGGGCGAGAAGGATAGCCCTGGAGGACGCTCCAATCCCGGTTGTCTCCAGAGCCTCCTTACATCGCTGCCAAAGCAGGAGCTACTGCACCGCGGCTCGAGGCTCCGCGTGCAGTGTCGCCCCTATCTTTATCCAATCATCTACCGACAGTGACCCATGATCCGGGTACCAAGGACATTGGCGATTGATTTCAGCAAGTACCTGTTCTATTTGACCCAGGGAGACTGGCCTGCCAGCCTGTTGCATGATAGCCTGCAGCTGTTTCGCATGAACTTTCTGCTGAGCTGACTGTTTCCCCCCCATACTCACAGAACAAAGCTTCCCAGCGAGGTTCGAGGTTCGGTGCACGGAAGGCTATTCCAGCCGGTGAGCAGGGGGAATCACGTCGGGGTCACCAGATGTTGCAATAAATAAAGCCAAGTCCGTCAGTCTGTTCCAGTGGAGCGCCCCAAGCGGGGGTTTTCCACGTCCTTTTATTATAATGGTTACATAAATCATTCTATTATGCACATGTGCTAACATAATCCAACTACTTCGCCCCCCTCCCCTGATTGGTGCTCTATGCATTGCGTGTTCCAGTGGTAAACACCTGGTCGGCGCTTAATCTGTGTGTCTCCTGATCGAGTGTGGGGGGGTGGGACCACTTCAGCCGCTCTAAAGTCGGGGGCGGTTTTCCAACCCCCTTAGTGCTTGAGAAGTGTAAAGTTCCTACAGACGTACGCCTCGTCCCTCGGATGGGGGGCTCATCTCGGCCATCTTCGTACTCAGGGCCTTTGGTTGGTGCAGGAGTTGAACCTGCGCATCAATGTGAGGGAGCTGCGTGCAGTGCGCCTGGCATGCCAGACGTTCCAAGCTCGCCTCCGCGGCCGTTGTGTCTCAGTCTTTACGGACAACACAACGGCCATGTACTATATCAACAAGCAAGGCGGGACCCGCTCTCCCCACCTCTGCCACAAGGCGATGCTACTGTGGGAATTCTGCATAGCCCACTCGATACATCTGGTGGCGTCGTTCCTTCCCGGCGTCAAGAACACCGTCGCGGATCGCCTGAGCAGATCCTTTCTCTGCCACGAGTGGTCGCTGAGAGCAGACATCGCTCATGCCATTTTCCAACAGTGGGGATTTCCCCATGTAGACCTGTTTGCATCCCGATCAAACCGCAAATGCCAAGAGTTTTGCTCCTTTCAAGGCCTGTCACCGGGCTCTCTGTCAGACGCGTTTCTCCTTCCATGGACTCGTCATCTGTTCTACGCCTTTCCCCCGTTCCCCCTCATACACAGAGTCCTGCTGAAGCTCCGACGGGACAAAGCACGTCTCATCTTAATTGCGCCAGCGTGGCCCAGACAACACTGGTTCACCACGCTGCTCCGTCTGTCAGTAGCCAGCCCAATTCCTCTGCCACTTCACCCGGATCTTATAACCCAAGATCACGGCCCTCCACCTCACGGCGTGGCTCCTGAGTGGCTAGACCAGTTGGAATTGCGCTGCTCTGCCCCCGTGCAGCGTGTTTTATTGAGCAGCAGAAAGCCTTCCACTCGATCTACCTACCTGGCCAAGTGGAAGCGCTTCGCTTGCTGGGCTCAAGTGCGCAACACTATTCCTTCAGAGCTTCCGCTTCCGATGGTCCTTGACTATCTCTGGTCGCTAAAACAGCAAGGTCTTGCACTGTCCTCTATAAAGGTGCACTTAGCGGCCATCTCCGCTTTTCACCCCGGTGAGGGGGGATATACGCTGTTCTCTCATTAGTTGACTACCCGTTTCAGAAAGGGCCTTGACCGTCTCTACCCCCAGGTGCGCCATCCGACTCCTACCTGGGACCTCAATCTGGTCCTCAACAGGCTCATGTTCCCACCCTTTGAGCCATTAGCCACCTGTTCCTTGCTATACCTGTCATGGAAGACTGTTTTAATGGTGGCTATCACATCAGCCAGACGGGTCTCTGAGCTCAGAGCGCTCACGGTGGACCCACCGTACACCGTTTTTCATAAGGACAAGGTGCAGCTACATCCGCATCCAGCGTTCCTCCCGAAGATAGTGTCCGCGTTCCACAATAACCAAGACATCTTCCTTCCGGTCTTCTTTCCAAAACCTCACGCATCCTCGCGAGAGCAATGACTTCACTCCCTGGATGTTCGTAGGGCGTTGGCTTTCTATGTTGATCGGACAAGACCGTTCCGCAAATCCTCTCAACTCTTTGTGGCAATTGCTGACCGAATGCGAGGTCTTCCTGTCTCGTCGCAGCGAATCTCCTCATGGCTCACAGAGTGCATACGCACCTGTTATAACTTGGCGAATGTCCCTTTGGGCCATCTCACCACCCACTCTACCAGGGCCCAGGCATCTTCCACTGCCTTTCTGGCACACGTACCGATACAAGAAATATGCCTAGCAGCGACCTGGTCGTCGGTTCATACTTTCGCCTCTCACTATGCTCTGGTCCAACAGTTGAGAGACGACGCAGCCTTTGGCTCTGCGGTCCTGCATTCCGCCACGTCTCACTCCGACCCCTCCGCCTAGGTAAGGCTTGGGAATCACCTAACTGGAATGGATATGAGCAATCACTCGAAGAAGAAGAAAAAACAGTTACTTACCTTTGTAACTGTTGTTCTTCGAGATGTGTTGCTCATATCCATTCCACACCCACCCTCCTTCCCCACTGTCGGAGTAGCCAGCAAGAAGGAACTGAGGGTCAGGTGGGTCGGCTGAGGTATATATGCGGTGCCGTTATGGCCCCACTCCAAGGGGCGCTCAGCCGACCCACTGGGGTTGCTAGGGTAAAATCTTCCGACGAACGTGCACGTGGCGCGTGCACACCTAACTGGAATGGATATGAGCAACACATCTTGAAGAACAACAGTTACAAAGGTAAGTAACCGTTTTTTCTGCAGTGTTGGAATCTCCCTGCTCACGTTTTAAGCGAACAAAAGATGGGTGCTGGCATTCTGAGACCCTCAAAATCCTGCCCTGGGGGCCAGACAGTTAAGCAACCAGCATCCACAACCTCTTCCATGATAGCATCCTGTCTGGCAACAACTCACTTATCAATAGCTGGGGTCTGAAATCCTAATTTCTTTGTTGTTCTATCACTGTAGTCTCCACTTTCCTATTGCTTGTCTGTATAATCTCTGTCTGGTTCTGTGATTGTTTCTGTCTGCTGTATAATTAATTTGTTGGGTGTAAAGCAATTCAGGTGGTGGGGTATAACTGGTTAGATAATCATGTTACAATATGTTGGGATTGGTTAATTACATTTCAGTAAAATGATTGGTTAAGGTATAGCTAAGCAGAACTCCAGTTTTACTATATAGTCTGCAGTCAATCAGGAAGTAAGGGGGGGAATGGGAATGGGGGTAGGGGAATTGGAGTTATGTTTTGCTAAGGGGGGGATAGGAAGAGGGAATGGGAACAGGGACACAGACAAGCCTCTGTGGTGTCAGAGCTGGGAAGGGCGATACCGAGGAGGAAATTGGAATCGTTGCTTGCTGGAAGTTTACCCCAATAAACATTGAATTGTTTGCACCTCTTGAACTGCGGGTATTGCTGCTCTCAGGTCATGCGAGAAGGACCAGGGAATGGGAGCGTGATGGGATAAACCCTCTAAGAAGTACGTCTTTCAGGATGTGAAAAACCCTGAAATCAGTATAATTAAGCTGACCTAAGCCATGGTTAGATAGTGCTAAATGAAAGGAAAGATTGTTCTGTCAATGTAGCTATTACAGGGATGGAAAACCCCTCCACTCACTGTAGCAACTGTCTACTCCACAGTGCTATAGCAGTGTCACAGCAACATTTTAAGTGTAGACAGCCTCAGAGTGAGACCAGGTCTGGCTCTGTGGATGCTCAGGCACTACAACAAGAGCAGTGACAATACACTGATGCTTCTGTAGTTGGCAGGATTCAAACTTGCCTGGGGAGACCCCAGTGGATTTCTAGTCCATCGCCTTAACCACTCGGCCACAACTACTTGGTGTATAGGTGCTTCACTACACAATGATTCTGTTCTCACTGAATTGTCACTTCATATTGCTCAGACCAGCTCCCCCAGCACACTCCTGGCTGTGCATTAGTGTAAGTGTGTCCATGGCTGAACAACAAGGGTTCCTGCCCATTTCCCTTCCGGCTGGAGCATGATTAGAGTGTGTTTGTGGTTAACGACATTGCTATAGATTGTTGTTCATTCCCCACACTGACAATTCAGACCGTCCCGTTCCTATTCGAATCTCCACCAGATCATACCAATAGCCGGAGTCAGGATTTCTCTGGGGCACTGAAATGTTTCAGGGGGTTGGTGCATGAACTCAGCCTTGCATCCATCCCTGATGTTTCATGGACTAACAACAGCAGCGTAAAGAAAGAGATGTTCCAATATCTCACTGTCAGAGGTGAAGGTGGCCTCATCCCGTCTGCATGACCATTGCCATTGCAGGAGAGAAGGTGTCAATGGAATCGAATGCCCTGGCTCAGACAAGAGACACAGGGAGGTTTTGCTGTTCATGGATCTGTGCAAGGGAAATTGTGTCTCTGTGTGAAATCGAGGAGGGAAATGAAACGTCCACATGGTGGCCCAATGCCCTAAGGAATGTGGGTGATGGACTCCGGCAGGGAAATGATTTCACAGAATCAATGTATTGCCCTGATTAAAAGCTATGGCTAAAAGGCAGCCACTGTTGTTAGTACCTGAACCTGTGTAGGGACGCCCGAGTGCGTATCAAGTCCATTGCCATAACCAGGGGTAGTCGATTATTTTATCAAGATTCAAATTTCTTGGTCAAGGTATAGTTAATGTATAGACGCCAGAGAAAATAATACACTGATAAGAAGAAGAATATAGAAATATTTTGCAGTCACTATGGGCATAACTATGATAATTGTTTTGTGTTTCACTCTTTATTATGGCACCACCTTCCTTCCCTTTAGACTTCTAGTTTACCAAGGGTAAAACTAAACATTTCTTCAGATACCAGGGAGTGTTTGTGTTCATTCCTGCTAGCTACACAGGGATTTGATGTAGCTGCTTTCAATCCTCCGGCTCTGCCGGGATAAGTAACATTTCAGGCTGACACTGAACCGAAGGAGGGAGATCATTTTTTCACAGGTTACGCCTCCTCTTAAAGGTGTTTGTCTGGCAGCCTTGGTTCCCAGGTCTCTCCGGAGGGAAGAAAGTTTCTGTGCAAAATACCAAAACTTTTAACAGAGCGGAGGGAAAGGCAACGGCCACATGATGAGGCCAATATGTACCACAACATGATTCTTTTATGTGGGATGACTCTGAACACTGACTGATCTGCACTCGCTTGTGTTTGAAGAGATGTTTAGTTTTGCACTTGGGAACCTATAAGGCTGAAGCAACGTTATGGATAGTGACACTGCGATTGAAGGGTGATTTAAGGTTGTAAAAATTGTTAAAAACACTGAGCTTAAATGTGAACTGCCTGTTATTAAAGGCTGGTTTCCCCACGTCGGTTCCATGAGCTCTGCTAGAAAGGCCCTGGGTTCTCTCCTCCCTCGGTGGGAACTCAAGGGAATCGTCCCCTGCTGCTCCAGGCTGATTTTTCTGGGGAGGGGGCATGGAATTGAGTTGTTTGCTGTTGAGAAGGGAGCCAGGCCAGTTCTCAGGGAACGAGAACTCCCAGCATCTGCCCAGCCCAGCCCAGGCTGCTGCCCTGTCCCAGCCTCTGTTCCCCTGGGGGCCCTGCGTGTTTGACTCTAGAGCAGGCCGGGAGCAGCAGCTGAGGCAGAGGACACCTGGGCTGGGCAGATAGGAGGGAGTTTAGCAAGTGGAAATGGTAAAACCGCAGTGAAGTATTACCTTGGACTCGACGGCATTTCTCCATTGGTCTGTCTGCTTTGGGGCAGGGACAATGACACGTCCTGCTGCATTCGTCATTTCAAAGGGGGGTTTAGGATTTTCATTCTCAGACACGGTGCACAAAGCAGGACTCAACCCAGGGTGCAAATGAAATGAGCCACTCACAGGTTCTGGCAGCCACAATGAGCAGTTGGTGCGAGAGCTCAGACCTGCCCCTGTCCCAGAGGGAGGGGGGTGTCTACAAGAGGCTTGGACCACTGATCTATCAGCACCTAACTCCCAAACTTTCAGTAACTCTATCGTCAGTGCCTGTGAGTGTAATTTAAACCATGAGAAAAACCACACTAGGCTAGACCAAAGGCCCATCTAGCTCTGAATCTTGTCCTCTGACAGTAGCCAATACCAGGTGCCCCCAAAGCCACCACTGGGAGTAGAACCCAGGATCACCTGTTTACAAGGCAGGTGCTTTAGCCAGCTAAGCCATGGTGCCTGCCTGGGTGTAAGATATAGTGTCTGCCCACACCTGACTCCCTGCCATCTCCACCAGGACCTGACAAGCTTTCCTTGTGTTTGGATTCTGCAAAGCAGAGGAGCAGGTGACGTTTTCCTTGCAAGCTGTGTGTGTGAGTGAATGTTTGGCCAGGTCTGCACTACAAAGTTGTTTCAGCAGAAATATATTGCTCAGGTGTGTGAAGAACACACAACGCTCCCTCGGTCGGCAGCTTGGTGTGGCTGGTGTACACACTGCAATGCCACGTCTGGCGACAAAACTGCCCTGTTTTGGTGAAAAAATAAAACCACTTCGATGAGAGGCCTAGAGCTTTTTGCAGCAAACTTACAGTGACAGAGTGCCAGTGTAAATGCTGCTGGTCATTAAATCACCATAACTGGCCTCCGCCAGTATCCCACAATGCCCACCGTGAACTCACCTGCCCTGCATTTCTGCTACAGAGGCTGGGCCCCTCCCCTTTCATAGCTCTAGGAAGTTCTGACAGCTGAGCCTGCTGCTCTGCTCCGGCAGCCAGGAGCAAATCACTGCCGTGGAATGCTGCTCTCCCGCCCTGCGAACACAGAGCAGAGGACGGGAACGTCCATACATGTGGGGGGGAGGGCACCGGCATCCGAACTGTGACACCCCATGACACCCCTTCCCTCGAGGAGGCTCTTACCTTCTAAACAGGGATGGCTGTTTTCTAGTAAAATCACTACAAGGGAAGGAGAAAACTCGAAAGAGGTTCCTCCTGGCGCTCACGTCCGTGAACCCGAATACTCTCTCAGTCCTCAAAGAGAGACCTGGAGAAGGAGACTTGATGAAGCAAAGCCACAGGGGTCTCTGAGGTTTCCCTGGCCCCTCGCCCCTGTCCTGCCTGGCTGATGTCAGCATCTCTCTGTGAGGTCACCACCTCCCCACCACCTTGGACCAATAGTCTGAGGTCCTGCAAAAGGCCTTTGTGATGTCACTGCCGCACCCCTCCCTTGCTGTGCTAATGTCCTGCCCCTGGCCAGGCACTTTGGAGGTTTGAGCTACTCCCTGTGGATCACCCCACTCAAGGAGCGTTCGTTCTAGGCAGCAGGCCGGCTAGACAGGGAAACATCAGACGCTGCTCCCAATGCTACACTCAGTTTTTCAGAAATCAGTTGACTTTATGGCCAGAAGAGACCATTAGAGCATCTAATCTGACCCCCTGCATATCACAGGCCTCCTGTAGGACACAAGAGGTACTTTGGGGGCAAAGACATTCCAGAAAGGCATCTAGTCTTCATGAAATGACATCAAGAGATGGAGAATCCACCACTTTCCTTGGTAGCTTGTTCCTGTGGTGAATCATCCTCGCTGTTGACTATGTTGTAATATGAATTTGTCTCTTTTCACCTTCAGGCCATTGGGTCTTGTTATGCCTTTCTCTGCTAGATTCAAGAGCCCTTTAATACCCAATCCTTTCTCTCCATTAAGGCACGTCAACACTTCAGTGAAGTCACCTTTCAATCTTCTTTTGATAAGCTAAATAGGTTGAGCTCTTTCAATAGCTCACTAGAAGGCATTTTTCTCTGGCTGTCAGAACATTTGGTGGCTCTTTGCTGCCTCAGCTCCAATTTCACATCTTTTTCAAACGAGGACACCAAAACTGGAGGCAGTATTCCAATATCTGTTCTGTCCCTATTTCAAACTTGTGCTCTGCTTCCAGGGAACACCCCAGCCAGACAAGTTGGTGTCAGATCTGCCTCGCCTGCTTGATGGCCCACTAAGGACCATCAGCTATACAATCGACCCATTGAGAGAAGGCAGAAATGCCTTGTGACTCAGCAAGGTCTGCAGGGACCTGCCTATGGACAGAACTCTAAGGTTTTTCTATGCCACGTGCTGGACAGAGTGTCCTTGGGACAAAGAAAGCAAAGACCACATGGCAAGAGACTATAAAAGGCTGATTCCTCATCTCCATCTTGTCTCCATTACTGCTTCATACCTCTGGAGGGACTTTGCTACAAACTGAAGCTCTGTATAAAGGACTGAATGACCCATCCCAGCTGTGGATGGACTCCAGAGACTTGATTTGAACCTGCAGTTTATTCCATCACTGCTACAAGCCTGAACCAAGAACTTTGCCATTACTGGATGTAACTGATGCCTTTAACAATTTTAACTCTCATCCATATTTCTTACTTTTTATGAATAAACCTTTAGATTTTAGATGCTAAAGGATTTGCAAGAGCGTGATTTGTGGGTAAAATCTGACTCGTCTATTGACCTGCATCTGCGGCTTGGTCCTTTGGGGTCCGTTGAGAGAACGTTTTTTCTTTTACTGGGGTATAGGTTTTCATAACCATTCATCCCCATAAGGAGTGGTGCTAGTGGTGATACAAGGGAACTGGAATAGCTGAGGGAATTGGTTCTATGATGTCCGATTGGCCAGTGGGGTAAAACCAAAGTCCTCTCTGCATGGCTGCTGTGACGTGCTTTAATAGTAAAGGGCACCCAGCCTCGGGCTGTGACTGCCCTGCTCCAAGCAATTTGTCCTGAATTGATACTCTCAGCAGTGTCCCGCCAGAGGCCGCATTGTTACAGGGGTCATCCAGGATTACAACTGGGAACTCTGCGAAGCTCAGGATGCGCTTCCTCAGCTAGGGGAAGTACGTAACCCACACACCTCCAGGGTGTGGTGGGGTGTCCCAGCTAGTGGCACCAAGATCACTTAGAGGGAGCAATAAAACATGTCTTCTATACAGCCTTCGCTAACAGCCGGATGGCTTTTAGTTCATGCTGGAGAGGCCCCCACACTAAGCTCCAGAGGTCCCCGGTTCAATCCCGCCCACCACCGCGTCACCAACCTGGATCCGTCAGAATAACAGAGGCAGCTGCCATCCCAAGGAGAGAGCTGCCATGCCACGCCCGGCTGAGAAGAGGTACCAAGCAGCGAGTTGACACCCTTCAGAGCTTCCTGTGATAAACTGTGAACTTAGGACAATAGTGGGATGGTGAGAACTGTTGCCCTCAGAGTGGCCTGGGTCAGAGCCCATGGGAGGTCTTGGGCTCCCCCCCATGCCATCTGCTGCATCCTTCCCCCCAAAAGGGCCAAAACCCTGACCAAGAGGCAACATTCCCATGAGCAAAGGCCATCATGAGGCATCTGTCTTTGAAAGTTTGCAGAGGATGCGGGAGCAGAAAGGGGAGAGAGGATGAGGTTGGCTCTTGGGAAGAGGGAGCCTTATGGGAATATCATGTTTACCATCAACCCAATGATCAGATCATTGATACCTAGAATCTTCCCTGACATGTTGTAATTGATTGGATCTAGGTTTTAAAATGGGTACCACATTTGCAGATGGAGAAATGTCAGGGAGTTGAGTGGAAGGCCATTGCAAGCTCAGCTAATTAGGCAATGTGGCTTATGCCCCATCTAACAAGCTCCTTAAACAATAGCTCCCAGTTTTCATTCACATTGTTCTGTTTAATGTTTTTCTCCAAAACACTTTTAGTAAACCTTTGGGTCAGCTTTGGAAAGTTGGCCCTTTCAGTGCACCAAATATAAATATTGCTGGTGGGGACTGCCCTCTATTGGTCACAAGAACGGCCATATTGGATCAGATCAATGGTCCAGCCAGCTCAGAATCCTGTCCTCCCACAGTGGTCAATGCCAGGTGCCCGCGAGGGAATCGACAGAACAGGGAATCATCAAGCGATCCATCCCCATTCCCAGATTCTGGCAAACAGAGGCTGGGGACACTTCAAGGGCATGTTTCTTTATCCCTGCCCATCCTGGCTAATAGCCAATGATGGACCCGTCCTCCATCAACTTATCTAGTTCTTTGGTGGACCCTGTTATAGTCTTGGCCCTCACAACATCCTCTGGCAACGTTTCCCCAGGTTGACTGTGTGTTGGGTGAAGAAATACTTCCTTTGGTTTGTTTTAAACCTGCTGCCTATTCATTTCATCGGGTGACCCCTAGTTCTTGTGTTATGAGGAGTAAATAGCACTTCCTTACAGATCCAGACTAACACGGCTACCCCTCTGATACTTCCTTATTTACTTTCTCCAAACCCATCATCATTTTATAGACCTCTATCCTAGCCCCCCCTTAGTCACCTCTTTTCCAAGCTGAAAACTCCCCTCTGTCTTATTAATCTCACCTCACATGGAAGCTGTTCCACACCCCTAATCATTTTGGTTGCCCTTTTCTGTACCTTTTCCAATTCCGATATATCTTTTTGAGATGGGGGACCAGCTCCAGTATTCAAGATGTGGGCCTACCACAGATTTTATAGACAGGCAATATTATATTTCAGTCTTGCTAGCCATCCCTTTCCTAATGACTTCCCAACATTTTGTTCACTTTTTTGACTGCCAATGCACATTGAGTGGATGTTTTCAGAGAACTATCCACAGTGACTCCAAGATCTCCTTCTTAAGATGTAAGAGCTAATTTAGACCCCATCAGTTTAGATGTAGAGCTGGGATCATGTTTTCCCATGTGCATTACTTTGCATTGATCCCAATTGAATTTCATCTGCCTTTTCGCTGCCCAGTCACTCCGTTTGGTGAGATCCCTTTGTCACACTTTGCACTCTCTTTTGGACGTAATTAACTTGGGTTGGTTTGTATCATCTGCAAATGTTGCCACCTCACTGTTTACCCCTTTTTCCAGATCACTTAGGAGTATGTTGAACAGTGCTGGTCCCAGTACAGACCCCAGGGGGACACCACTATTTACCTCTCTCCATTCTGAAAACTGACCACTTAGTCAGACTCTTTGTTTCTTGCCTTTGAACCAGTTACCTATCCCAGAGAGGACCTTCCATCTTATCCCATTTTGCTTCAGAGCCTTTGGGGAAGAGACCTTGTCAAAGGTTTTCTGAAAATCTAAGTATACTATATCCATGGGATCACCTTTATCCACATGCTTGTTGACTCCCTCAAAGAATTATAGTAGTTTCATGAGGCATTATTTTCCTTTACAAAAACCATGTTCATTCTTCCCCAATGTAAGCAGGGGCAGACTCAGCCGCCGGCGCCTCCTGCTGGTCATCTTGGGAATTAGCTCTCCAGCTGTCAGAGCGCCCTCTGCAGGCCGGTGATCCACCTTACCGCAGCTGGCTCTCTGTCCCTCCCAGGACCCTGGTGCCCCTTTTACCCTGGCAGTGCCCCCTGGCAGTACCCCCCCAGTTCTGGGTCTCCCCCTCCCAGGGGAACCCCCACCCACTATCCCCACTTCACCTCAGTCTTGGCTACTGCCCAGTCTCCATCCAGCCCCCATTCACTGGGGCAGACTGCAGTATGAGCCACTCATCACAGGCAAAGGGGTTTGGATCTGTCACCTCTGCTTCCCCCTGGGCTGCCCCATTGCAGCCCTGCACCTATTCAGCCTATAGTCAGGCCTGCAGCCTGGGGATTTCCAGGCCAGAGCTCCCAGCTCCTCTGGCCCTTCCCCAGCCCTGCTCCCACTCTAGGTGTAGCTTGGGTCCCTGCAGCCAGGCCCTTCTCTCACTACAAGCAGAGGGAGACTGACTGGGCTTCTGGCTCACAGCCTCTTATAGGGGCCAGCTGGGCCTGACTGGGCCATGGCCACAGCTGAGCCTGCTTCCCCCAATCAGCCCAGGCTCCTTGCCCCAGCCCCAGCCCTCTCCTGGGCTGCTTCAAGCCCCGCAGGGCAGGAGCAGGTAACCACCCGCTACACCCAGCAAATTCCATTCACCGATGGGTCTAATCATTGGGCTCTACAATTCCACCCAATGTGCCTGGTACTGACGTTAGCCTTAGTGGCCTGTAATTGCCAGCTGCGTCTCTGGAGCCTTTCACACACACTGCTCCAGCCAGGGACTAAAGGCCGCCCCAGACTTTCCCCTTCTCCCTTCTGGGAAATCAAGTTCAAGTTCTACAAGCAGCTAAAGAAGCCTCAACCCTGCATCTGAATTAATGTCACATTTCTCACTGCCCGGTACAAACAAATATCATTTCAATCCCAGGTGAGTCCACTTCAGTCATTCCTCAGCCCCATTCCTTCACCCTCCTGCCTTAGCTTAGGGCATTGCGCCACCCTGTGGGCATTTCATGTCCCTCCTCAGTTTCACATACAGACACAATTTCCTTTGCTGTTCAATGAACAGCAAAAACCTTTCTGTCTCTCTAGTCTGAGCCAGGGCATTCAATTCCATTGAAACCTTCTCTCCTGCAATGGCAACGGTCAGACAGAGGGGACGTGGCCATCTTCAGCCCTGAGAGTGAGATATTCACTCTCCTCTTTCTTCAAGCTGCTGTTGTTAGTCCATAAAACATGTACCATGGAATAAAAAGCTGCATTTACTCCAGGGTGAGGAAAGAAAGGAGCCACCAACTCCCCGAAAAATCTCTGTGCCCCAGAGAGAACCTGCCCCTACTATTGGAATCACTGATGTGCTTCAGCTACAATGGGGAAAGCATCTGCTCTCATGGGGGTATAGCTCAGTGGTAGAGTGTTTGACTGCAGATCAAGTGGTCCTTGCTTCAAATCCAAGTGCCCTCTAATAAGCCTCTCCTTATTCTTTTATTTTTTTAAAAAAAGGGAAAACATTTTGATTTCCATTCTCCATTATAGCAAAGAATCCTGTGGCACCTTATAGACTAACAGACGTTTTGGAGCATGAGCTTTCGTGGGTGAATACCCACTTCGTCAGATGCAAGTAGTGGAAATTTCCAGGATTACTACTTGCATCCGACGAAGTGGGGATTCACCCACGAAAGCTCATGCTCCAAAATGTCTGATAGTCTATAAGGTGCCACAGGAGTCTTTGCTGCTTTTACAGATCCAGACTAACACGGCTACCCCTCTGATACTATTCTCCATTATGTTCAGGAGCTCCACTATACGGGGATGCTTGAAATTAATGTAAACACTCAACATTTCACTGTCCAAATGCATAAAAACCTAGCAAACCTGCCCATCAGCTGAAATCAGTTCCAATCCTCTAAGTGTCTAGTTTATGTTTTCGTCAATTAAACAAAGGGATCATATGAATGTACATTTGCAGATCCCTCCTCTCCAGGGCTGTGCTGTGCAGAAGAACAAGAACCACATCCAGTTGGGGTTCAGGAGTCTGACGAGCAAAGGCCACTTGGTGCGGGCTAAAGTCACCAGCACTTTGGCTCCTTCCCATTCAACCAGCAGCTGGGCCCCCAGGACAAGGCATGAGAAGAAGACAGTGGCTGTGAGCAGGAAAATAGCCACCAACAAGCTGGCTAAAGCTGTCAAGATCCCCAGGGAGGTCACCATGCCCATGTCTAGAATGTACTGAGTGCAGCGGGGACCAAAAAGGCAGAGAAAAGCCCTCAAAAGTTCTAAGCTGCCAAGCCCCAGGTTGTAGCCTGATTTGGGGTGGGTTAGTAGGGTCGGTGGAATTTATCCACTTAATTTAATTTGATAATTATTTTTAAATTAATTAGTAATATTAATAATAATTAATGGATATTAATAATATGGGTATGGCTTGCCAATGTGTATGATTAGAAGATAAAGTTTGTTCTGAATTAGGCTTTACAGAGTTTATAAAAGGAGCTTTGGGGTATATGACAGGAACTTACACTGAGACAGAAATAGTCATCAAGACCTTTTATTAAAATCAATGAAACAATAAGTAAATGTAAAAATATTCAAACAGTTTGAGATTACAAAGTTACAAAATATTACAGTTTTTTAAGAGATATATTTATGATAATACACTGTTATAAACTCACTTTGTGCAGTAGCACTTTGGGTGTTGTTCACACTTTTGATAAAGGAAGTTAACTTTAACCCTATATAAACTAGGTGCTTTTTAAAAGGTAAAGCAGAAACTAGATTCCTTTATACTTACAGCTTTGAAAAGAAATAATACCACGGCCTATCAATAGTTAACAGCCTTCATAGATGGGTAGCATCGATGCGTAGATGGGGTTGAGGCGATGGGTAAACAGGAACAGATAGATGGGTGTATCGCCTGCCTAATGGTAATTTGTTTTACCTTTTATAGAGCATTATTTGGAAATCTTTCCTCCTATGCTCAAATTTTGTTTTCCCCTCACGGAAATGTTAGGGTACACCTGCCTTATAGGCTAACATGTGTGTGCGTATGAGTGACAGATATGTACGCATTTGTGGTGTACTTGTTAGATTTGTGGGCAAAAATCCCTATTTCCACCCTTTACTGTTATTGGTTCAGTTAAAGGTCTTCAGACGTCTACGTAGGTAATTTGTCTTATTATTACTTTTCTGAGTAAGGGTCTTAAAGGTTGCCTTCAACGTCACAGGATGTCTGACCTGGATGTCTGGAGGTATCTTGCATTTCAGCTATTGCAAATCTATAAGCCTATTACATACTTAAATTTATCAAAAAGACATTTTATACAGACCAACAAATTAATCCTCAAGGCTACAAGGTGATCAAAATCCTACCTAAAATCAAGACAGGATAAGGCTAATGTCATCTCCAAAGCCAGGGCTAAGAAGGTAACACTGAGAAAGAAGTGGAGAGATTTCCATTGGGATGACTCCTGCTCCCCTAATGGCTCTTTTATGAATCACCATGGACCACCCGGAGAGATCAAAGTCCTGCAGGACAAACAGCCCCATGGACAGTATAATGAAGTGGTGGCAGTGGGGGGAAGTGTTTCTCTTCCAGAGGGGAAGTGCTGTGTTTTGTGTAACACCTGCCAGGTGAGTGATGCACTGACAGGGCAGCTGCCCATGAGCTCATTCTCTTTGATCTGCTTCTGCTGTTACTTCAGAGCCAGCACTACTGGGAATGTGTCCCTGTCACTTCACCAGCTGTAGAACAGGCTCTGTCTGCAGCCCAGCTCTGATTAATCCCACTTGTTAATATATTCCTACTGCGATACTTTCCCAGTTCTCTGCCTCATTCGAACATTCCGGTCAGAGACTGACTATGGGGAGGGATGGACTAATTGTGTGACATTCGGTAAGTTGCCATCGTATGTGATTGAAACCTCTGCTGGAGGTGGGCAGGAGCCTGTTACACACATAAAATAGTTAAGTTTTACTAAACTACTGCTACACATTCAAACCTTCCTGTACACACACAACAGAAATTGGTGCTCTGAGAAATGGCAACTTTCCTTTAACACAGACCATTGTTTTCTGTACTTTCAGAGGCATTGAAATAGAAGCACATTGCCTTTAAATAGCTGTGTAGTGAGGCAGTGTGGCTCCCCTCCACCCCAGAGGAAGAGCCCAGCCGGAGGCCAGAGTGGGCGGAGCTAGGGAGCTCTGAACCCGCCCCCAAAGCATCAGGCAGCGACCTGGAACTATAAAGGCCGGCCCTCAGAGCTCAGTCAGGCCCCAGCGGCCGGAGAGAGCAGACGTCCCCAGGGGAGCTCGAGACTGGGAGGCTCCAGCTGCCCCAGGCAGCCACCCAGACTGGCCAGAGCTCCCCCGCGCCCACTACCCGGAGGAGTTGCCGGACCTGCCACCCAGCCCCGGCCGCGACGAGCCCATGCTCCTGGGCCCTGCAGAGGCCAATGTCTGGATCCAGGTAGCTCCCGAGGGGGCGTACGGAAGTAGCCCGGGGGCAGCCGACCCCAGTCTGGCTGCAGCAGTACCGGCGCCTATGTCGGTGTGTTGCGGCCAGGATCCCCACTGACTAAGCAGCGGATCGTCAGCCGCTGCTAGGGCCCTGGGCTGGGACGCAGTGGAGTGGGAGGGCCTGCGTCCCCCCTGCCACCCATTTCCTGGGGGGCAGACTCCCCCTCTCCCTGGCCTGAGGAGACCAAAGCCTGTGACTGTTGCTCAGCCCTGCTGCAGGGCCTGAGCCTCCTGCCTCAGTTTGCTGCCCCGCCCTGACCTAGGGCCAGGCCTTAACTGTTGTTACGGCTCAGCCCTGCCGAAGGGCCTGAGCCTCTTGCCCCACAGGGCAGCTGACTGCCACAAGGGCTGCCAAGGGAGACCCCGGCTGGACTATTTCCCCGGACCCATCAGTGTGCAGTGACCTGGTGTGGCTCCCCCCACCCCAGAGAGAGGGTTGAGCCCCCGTGAACTTGTGTACAAGCTGCTATTTCATGATCAGCAGCAGAGCCTCTGTAAATTTACCACCCATAGAGCTGATTGTTTCTAACTGCAGGGTTAGCCAGACCATTCAGTAACATTATCGCTCTGTCTACAAAGCCTTTGGTTAGTGACGAATCATGAGACTTATCCCTTCCTGCTCTAATTCCACTGACTCCAGTGTCTCTTTCCCCAGTTCTGGCTCCAAGAAAATAAACAAATTAAAACAACCTTCAGAACTAACATGCTGTGGGAAAGTGGAAATGTTGATAGCTCAAATAATTCAGTTTCTTCTGTGTCTTGTGTGTGTCTATCTGCTTTGTGTGTGTGTGAGCGATGGGGCTTTTTGTTTGCTCCTGGCAGGTGCAACCCTGTCAGATTTGTCTGTGGGGAAGGGCCAGAGAAAACAGACATCCTGGCCTTCTAGGTTGGGGTTAGGCAAAGGAATAACAACCCTGTCCCATAACAAACAAAATATGTTACAGAAACAGTGGTAGGAACAGTGCTAGAGAAACTGGTAAATAATCACAGTGCCCAGGCTTGAAGTAATCGGAAACACAGAACTAAAAAGCAAAGCTCAGGGGATATTTGGGGTTTATTCTCTGAGCTTAGCCATGTGCTATAGCACAGGGAGCACTTTGGGAAGTCTCCCATCCCACAATGGGGGAAAGGAAAAGGATTCTTAAGTTCTAGCATGGATTGAAGGAGGATGGTGATGGGGAATAAGGGAATCCCTCTGACTTACCCTAACTATGTCTGTAGTTACAGCGGGTGAAATGACGTTTTTCCCTATCCCTGCCGTGTTCCTGCTCTTTGTTATAGTTCAATATATTTTAAGTGCGGAATGTTGTACTCAAAGTACTATACAGGATCTTTTCAGGGGGATTAAGGCAAAACGCCACATTTATTAGTAATACAGGTATCAATTAATACTCTGATATGCATATGAGATATATATCACAGTCATGCATTCACAAACACACGCCGTCTTGCTGTTGTTACCAACTAGTTGCTCCCCTTAACTGCACTGGCCAGGTGAGTTAGATGGGGGAGGGATGGAGCTGGGCTTCTGCCGATCCGGATCGATGCTCCGATGGTGACAAGACGAGACCCAGGGTCCTTCTGCAAGACACCTCACATTTATAGCAGCTTCCCCCTTATGCAAATCTAGACCAGATTCAAAATCTGGGTCTGTGTCCATTGGTCTGTGTCCGTTGGTCTTTGTGCTGCTTTTCTCTGGGTGTTGTCCCAATGCTGCTCAAAGAGGGTGTTTTCTAAAGAAGGTGCTGGCTTCTAATCCCTGAGGCTGTCAATATGTCTGCTCTTCTTTATTGGGCCCACTTGACAAGTTGTATTGTCCTTTGCTCTGGCTCCCATTCCCTCTCCAACTGTTGTAGCTGTCTGGAGGTGGGTGTCTTCCAAGCCTCACTCATTCACACCTCATTCAGTCAATAGGGCAATTGATTACAGAGTGGGGGGAAGATCTTATTCTACTTCTAGCCAAAAGGCACATGTTTCTTTTACTGTAACTATACTATCCTTAGGGGCTATAATATTTGATACAAAGTTTTCTACCAATTTTCTATATAGGGATCTAATACAAAGTTGTACGAAAATAGAGAGGCACAATGCCAAGTCATGAAATACAAAATAACATCATGCAAGATGCAATGTCATAAAGATACTTAATATAGAAAGACACTTAATACAAAATAACACAATGCAAGGTCATAAAGATTTATAGAGATAGTTAATACAGAGATTTCTCTACATGAACAATTAGGATTACTAATAGAATAATGATGGGATGGAAAATTATATTTAGGACTGCTGACCAGGTGGGTGACCAACCTTTAAACACATCGTACCACTGGTGGATACTGAATTGTTTTGCCTTTTTAGCCACCCTGAGTATTTCTCCTCCCTCATGGAGGATAGCCAAACTTCTGGTTTGGATTTTTTTCTCAAGTGGATTTTGTTAGTTCACTAATTTGTTTGTTATGCTAGGGCACAGGTGATCTGTTGTAAACAAACCAAACAATGATAACTAGGTGACTATAACTAAAACCATTACAATTGACTAAACACCAGATATAACCTAAACACAAATCCAAACAATTATAGTTATAATAATTGGGAATACAATAAAACTATAACCATTACAATAATTGGGTACATTGACACATAAGATGAGGCCCAAGTTTGATGCTGCAATAGCCATCAAACAATAAAAGTTACTGAGGTCAGGACCTACTTAAGAGGTTTTTGGGGACCTGAAAGATGGGGCCCTACAATTATGGGCCAAGGCTTTACAGGTTATGGGGGCCCAAGAACTTCCCTTTAGGACTTGGGGAAGTAGAACCAGAGTGCATAGAGGAAAGTGTGGAATTAACAATACAAATGTATTAATAACAAAAATTAACAACAAAATGACTACTAGAGAACCTAACAAAAAATAAACCTGGTGCACTGGGGACCAAAGTCTTTTGGACACAACTGGTGATTGATAAGTTGGATGGACATGGGGGAAGTAGAGAGAGGAAAAGACATTTGCTCTGTCTAGTATAGTATAGTATAGTGTGTATATATATATATATATATATATATATATATATATATATATATATATATATATATATATATATATATTTTTTTTTTCTGGACCCAATGCTAGTACAAGACACCACTAGAGACAGACACAGAACATGCAACAGAGAACATGCAACACAGAAAACTGAACACAGACTTTGTTGCAACACTATAACCATGGTATTTTATAACTTTTCAGCTGGTACCAGCTCTTCTGATGTTCTGGTTTTAGAGCCTGAAAGATAGAAGCTTAGAAATAAATTAGTACAGTGCTTCCACATGGTAGACCCTGCTTAGTCTCTGCCACTGTGTGTATGGTACTTGGGGCTGCACAAATGCTAATTAAGTGGTGCAAAAAAAAATCATTTTAAAATTCCCAGCCACTTTGCCATGGCATTCTGGCCCTGGGAGGAGGAATCTACACAAATATTCCCCTTCCCACTCTCCAGAGGGGTCCCAAAAATCTGCCCCTTCTGGGGTCTTAAATGTTTTGGGTTTTCTGATGTTACTGCTGCTGTAAGATATGAGAGTGCTGTTTTAACTCTCTGTACCCAACCTTAAGGGCACTTAACTGGGTTTGGGTACTACATACATTTTTATTTCTCTGCTTTTGCAGCAGAGGCTTGTAAATCTTGATGCAGTTTTTTGTTTTTACATTTTCCCAACAGTTGTGAACAACCAACCACAACAACAAAAAAACCTGATAAATATTAAGCACTATAACCCCTAATTCCTGAAAGAGCAGCTTACAATGGTTGTTTCACATATTTTCTTCCCATGTTTCCCGGGGGTCCCAAGCCTCTTTTTCCCAATGTGCCATTGTGACGTTATTGATATCAATGGGGACCATATAGAACATGGGTTGCAACCAAGGTCCTGTAGTGGCACCAAACCTTGGGTAAAGGGGGTCATCTAAGGTGTCTAAGACCAGGTTCTGGGTTGCTGGTTATGATTATGCTGTCTGTATGTCTGTGTATCATTTTGTAGTTGAAGTTATAAGTATTGGCTCTGTAATGTCTGTATTCTGTATTATGCTCTGCCTCTGGGAAGTGTCCCAGACAAAGCTGATGTTAGCCCGGCATAGCTGGCTTGATGGCCCATTAAAGGGCCATCGGCTACACAATTGACCCATGGAGCGAAGGCAGACACGCCTTGTGACTCAGCAAAGTATGCAGGGACTGGCCCATGTGACTCCAGGCTCCATTTTGCTGTAAATTTCCACAGTGAAGACAAAGGGATTCTTACACCTGGAAAAGTCTATATAAGGCTAATGCCTCATCTCCATCTTGTCTTCAATCCTGCTTCTGACCTCTGGAGGGACTTTGCTACAAACTGAAGCTCTACACCAGGGACTGAGGACCCATCCCAGCGGGGGATGCATTCCAGAGACTTAAATTGAACCTGCAGTTTATGCCATCACTGCTGCAAGCCTGAACTAAGAACTTTGCCATTACTGTATGTAATTGATTCCATTTAACCAATTCTACCTCTCTTCTCTACCTTTTTCCCTTTGTAAATAAACCTTTAGATTTTAGATTCTAAAGGATTGGCAACAGCGTGATTTGTGGGTAAGATCTGATGTGTATATTGACCTGGGTCTGGGGCTTGGTCCTTTGGGATCGAGGGAACCTTTTTCTTTTATTGGGGTGTTGGTTTTCATAACCATTTATCCCCAGGACGAGTGCACTGGTGGTGATACTGGGAGACTGGAGTGTCTAAGGAAATTGCTTGTGTGACTTGTGGTTAGCCAGTGGGGTGAGACCAAAGTCCTTTTTGTCTGGCTGGTTTGGTTTGCCTTATAGGTGGAAAAACCCCAGCCTAGGGCTGTGACTGCCCTGTTTAAGCAATTGGTCCTGATTTGGCATTCTCAGTTGGGTCCCGCCAGAATCGCTCCGTCACAGTGGCGTAGTCGTGCTTGGATCCACAGAACCAGGTCAATTAAGCTTTGGGTCAGAACCCCACGCTATCCAAATTTTAACTGTGGGATTGAGAGTTTGGTTGGTTAAAGATCAGTGACCATGAGACAGAAAGCATCAGGAAAAGCAAGGAAACTGCAAGCCTTGAGAGACAGCCTGCAGTTTGATTATGAGCAAGAACTGGCAAAAATTCGAATGGAAGAGAAGCAAGTCTTGGCCCAGCTGGAGAAAGAGGCGGCTGAGAGAAAGAGAGAGGCTGATGAGAGAAAGAGAGAGGCTGATGAGAGAAAGAGAGAGGCGGCTGAGAGAGAAGAAAAAGCTCGTAAGGGACGTCTGGAGCTGCTGGCTGCTGAGGAGGAGACTCACAAGGTGCAGCAGGAGACTCACAAGATGCAACAAGAAACTGCCAGACTCCAGCTCCAAGTCAAAAAAGCAAGGGAAGAACGGCAGAGACTGTATCCTCTTGAAAGTCCAGTTTGTAACAATGTTGGTATGTTGTATAACTCTAAGCAGTTGTCTGGGGGTAACCAAATGTACCCCAACAATGCCACCTTTTATGTCAATGCTGTTACTGTGTGTTCAGTAGGGGGTGGCCCCATAAATTGTGGCAGTGCGATGTATGAGAGTGTAAAAGTCAATGGTAAAAGCTGTTTAGGGCAAACTATGGCTTCTAACATCACTCTTGTTAAAGCAGATCTGGTCAAAGAGGAAGATTATTTACCAAATCAGAGTGTGAATGTTGTGATCCTCTGTGAGTTTACTGTCCGTGTGCCTTTAGCCAGAATCCACCTTGAGTGGAATGGGGCTCAGCATGCAGTGATAGCTGGCGTCAGGAAGTTATTGCCTAAAGATCTTTTAATTGGGGAGAATGTTACAGCTTTGTTCAGTCCAGGTAGCCAGTCACAGGAGAGGAATGATCTTAAACCTGTGTCTATTGTGGGCAATGATTTGCCTGAGGTGGGTGGCTCCAAAGGTTTGTCTGTGCAAAAAAGCAGTTTGTCTGGGAATGAAGTTTCTGAATGTCTGTCTAATGTCTCAGAAGTGAATCTGGAGTTAAATCAAGAGCAGAAAGATCTCATTGGGGAGGAAAATGTTTCTCAGGTTAAATCCCTAACTAAGGAAGGAGAGGGTAAATTTGTAATGGGTAATGGATTGGTGGCTAGTGCAGCTTGTAGAAGTAAACCTGAAATGGGTAACTGTGATTTGCTAAAAGTAGCTCAGTGTAGTGAAAAGAGCAGCAGCTTATCTGTTGGGAGAGGCAATGTGCCTGGTAGGGAAAGTTTGGAGAAGCCTAGGCAGCCTTGTGAGCTGATGGCTTTGTCTAATCAGCAGTTTGGGAAGGGAGGGATAGTGGAAGATGAGTGTCCATATCCCTTACCTGTTTCCTGTGTGGAGAAATGTGACAGTGAAGGGAATGTGCCTGTCTCTGTCAGGGGTATTGACTTGCCTATGAAGGGAGCTACCTCAGTCTCCAAGCAGTTGTCTGTGAACAGCCCTGTGTGCTGGGACAAGGGAAGTGAAATCCCAAGCTGTGTGTCTGGTAAAGGAGAATGTGTCTCCGGCTCTTCTGTGTCTGTGGAGCAAACAGAAGGGGCCTTTCAGCCTGTGATGATTGAGGGTGATTCAGTTGTCTCGGAGTTGGTTGTAAATACAGCTAAAGCCCAGGAAGGGAATGGTCCTGAGTTTGTGTCTGCTGGGGAGAATGGCACTGTGACTAGGTTGCATCCAGTTAGTGTCATAGCAAGGTCCCAAAGACCAGACAGTTCTGGTGCTTGTAGTTTGCCAGTTGCTAATGTGTGGTTGGAAAAGGGTGTAGCAACTCTGTCTGATCAGGGTGATACCCTAGCCAGGGCACAAGGAGAGCATGAAGGTGATTTAAGTGTGTTACCTACTGACAGTTTGACAACTTGTAGCAAGAAGGAAAAGATTCCTGAACTTATTCATGGCCAAGGGAAGGAGACTGCTTCTGACCTGTTATCTAGAAAGTCTGTAGGTGTGCCTAAAAGGGGATTGTGTAAAAATCCGCCTGTTGGGCCTAAGGTGATTCTGAATGTAAGTGAGACCCAGAAAGCATCTGTGGTTGCTCAGGGAAGTGTTCCTTTAGAGCAAGCCCTAGGTGAAGAGGGGAAAGGCAGAATTTCTGTGAGGGGTGAATTGCTGCTTAGAGAAGCTCCTAGGGAAAGGAATCCTCATGGTAGCCTGTGCAAGCAGTTTACTGCAACTGAAGGGTGTAAAAGTGATTTAATCAAGAAAGTTTCAGTTCCTAACAGCCAGAAATTTTCGGTTGTGAATGGATCCACTGACTTTCCTTTTGAGAGATCCAGTGTGGGCAGCTTTGGAAAGGTCTCAGGTGGAGTAGAAGCTGTTAAGGAAGTTGAGCAGCCCTATAACCACGTGGCTGTGTGTGGCCAGCTTGTTGGGGAGACAATGCTGTTGGGACAGGAATGTCTCCATGCTGAATCTGTAAGTGAGCAGTCGGTGCTTCAGGATCTGAGGACAGATTCAGTTACTGGTGTTTCAAAGCAGAACAGTTTTATGGCTGAATGCTTGAGGAGGCAGGGGAGAGCAAGCCAGCTCTCACCCTCAGACCCTTTGAATTGGTGTGATGTCTCTGTAAGACGAAGTCCAGCCTTGAAATCCATAGCAGCTGAAGAGTTAAAAGCTAGTGTCTGTGTTAGTGCAAATTACTTGGCTGGCAGGGAGAAGAAAGAATTGCTAATAGCTGTTAGCACGGAGTGCCCACCCCATCAGCCAGTGAATTCTGTTAAGCAAGAGAAATCAGGGTTTAATCCAAAAGGAAAGAGAAGACTGAATTTTGCAAAGGGAAGCCACAGGTTAACCCTAAAATGCCCAAACTCCAATGGTATTGAGCCAAGGGTGTGGCATGACAAACATGATTGTAAATGGACACTTGCAATGAATTTGTTGTTATTGCTAATGCTAATTTTTGTAACTAATGTGTTGCTATTGCCAAGAACTGTAACAATGTACAATGTGCCTAATCTTTTGGAAAATCCCTTGAACATGTTGGAAGGAATACATGAAAACACACTTTATGTTGAAGGGCCTTGCTATACTGATGTTTCACAGTTAATGCCTGTAAACGGTATTGGAACTTTTCACAGGGAAAAATACATTCCAGACCTGATGTGCTGTATGAAAGGGGAAACTGAGGCACACTAGCATATTGCTTTCATGGCTAAATGCCAAGAGTCCTGTACTATGAACAACATCAATATCTACATGGGTTTAATGTTAATTGGGTTCAAAACATTGGCCAGAGCTGGTATGGATAAAGTAGCTGTTTTCTTTAGCTCTTGGCAATGTTGAGTCTGAACTCTTTATGAACTGAAACTTAACTCAGACTACATGTCTCTGTCTGAAACTTTTTAAATCAAAAGTTTTGACCTGCGAACTACTCATGACCCTTCCCCTCCCAATAAGTAGTCATCTCCCCTTTTTGTCTTCTCCAATTTGCATTTTAACCTGTTTTATCCTGTAGAATCTTGATTGATTATGCATGACCATTATGATCTGTTAATCACTTTGTTTACTTCTGTGTATAAACATTGATGCTCACCCCAATAAACTTGCCACACTTACTCCAAAGCTTGGCTCTTAAGCTAAGGATGGTGTGAGCCCGTTGATCAACGAATTGTTGTCTGGTCTCTGACAGATCTCTGAGCCTTATACCAACTCCGCACAAACTCGGGTGCTGGAGAGGTGAGTAGGACTTGCTTTTTACCTAACAATTTGGGGGCTCGTCCGGGATTCCTTCTGGTGCGGTGCCTCTGTCCAGTGATCAGACCACTCATATACGAATTGGCAGGCGCCACGGGAGATTTCTCCCAGCCAATTCAATATTGAGGGGTCGTGTACTGGACAGCAGGATAAACGCCAGTTGGAGGGCTCCTGTCAGACACCATGGGTCAAGGGACTAGCGTGCCTCTTGAGAGTCCGCTGGGGATTGTAAATAAGTTATGGAATGAAGGGAAACTCCCAGTACAGACAGGAATGTCTAGGAGGAAGTTGTACACACTGTGTATAAGGAATTGGACTGGGTATACCGCGGTATTGGCCGACCCGGAGATGAGGTGGCCTTCAGATGGCTCTTTCGAACAGGCTGCCGTAAGAGGAGTAAGGAGCCAGATCGAACAAGACCAGCCGGGACAGTTATGTTACTGGTTTTGTTGGGACACAGCAGCAGAGCTGTGGAAATCTTTAAAGATTATGGCAGTCAGGTATTCTTCCGAGAGTGAACCCCCTCCATGTTATTTCGATGAAGGGTGTAAACCAGGGCGTGTTTTAACTCGTCAGTTGGTCCCCACTGCACCTGCCCCTATTCCTCAGCGAGGGGACTCTCCAGGGCGCAGAGGGGAATCTGCAGGACTCCAAATTGGAATCTCTGCAGGGTGATAAGGAGGAAATGGAGGAGCACACCCGGGAGGAGTAGTTACTAGGCAAAAGATCAAGCAGATGCAGCAGGGTGCACACCCCTCTCCTGAGGATAGTCAAGAGGCTGCCCCTGCCAAAACTTTTGTGAGTAGAGAAATGCCTTTACAGGTGCACGACCAACCTTTTGTGAACAATAATGGTGAGATACAACATACCAATATTGTGGAATATAAAGGATGGCTAGAATGGGACTTGAAAGAATGGGGACGGTTGTCAGGGTCCTTTGGGGAAAATCCCCGAAAGATCATTGAACTTTTAGAAAGATTGTTTTTAAGTCATAATCCTACTTATACGGATGTAGATCAGTTGTTAAGCAGAGTTTTGACCGGAGAGGAACGTAGTAGATTGTGGATGGCAGAAAGGACATGGGGGGATAGCAATGTGGTTAATACCACTTGGATGGATAGGCGGATCAAGCCGCTGGCTGAATCCCTAGACTGGAATCAGCCAAGGCTGAATCAGCTGCGGATAGATCGAGAGCGATTGTTAGAGAGACTCAAAGAAATGGCTCACCGCTCGCCTAATCAGGCTAAGTTCATGCAGATTCGGCAGGAATCTGATGAGCCACCCAGAAAGTTCTGGTCGAGGCTATTGGAGGGGGCCCGAATGTTCACTCAGATGGATCCTGAGAGAGAAGCAGACCACCCTACTCTTATTTCGTTTTTTGTGAATCAGTCAGTAACCCCTGTAAGGGATTATTTCTTACAGTTTCGCCCTGGTTGGGGAGGTGAGTCAGTCACTTCAGTGTTGGATGTAGCTGATTTTGCATGGGAGAAAGGAAGGGAAAGCAGCAGAAAGAAAGAGAAAAAGGAAGAATATAATTTGATTGCTTTAGCATTTCACTTTGGTATTCGAGGCAGAAGCCGTGGCCGTGGCAGGGGATCTCAGGGTGCTCGGGGGAGAGGGTCCTGGCAACCCCAGCCACCAGGAAATTGTTTTCAGTGCGGACAGCCCGGTCACTTTAAACGTGAATGCCCCTGGGGACGCCCAGAGGGTCCGGTCGCATCCGCAGATACTTACACCAGGGACGAATACACCGCTGCACCACCAGCCCAGCCCGTTCCTCAGGCCTGGATCAACTACGGGCAACAGCAGCAGCTGCAGCGAACTCAGCCTTCTCAATGACGGTACCCCGGGGGCGAAGGCAAACAATGTGATGGTCTTATTTCCTTAATGTCTTTAGCCGGCTCTTTCCTCACTTTCTCCCCTCCCAGCAAAGAGCCTCATCTAACCCTTTCAGTCCAGGGACTGCCTGTCTGTTTCCTCATTGATACTGGAGCTACTTTCTCTTTTAAATCATGCCCCCTCTCCCTGGCTATCCTCTGAGGTTAAAACTGCAACTGGGGTGGAAGGCAACCCACAGTCTCTGGGACTCACTTTGCCTCTAAATGTTATTTATGCTGATAAATGTTTTTCTCACCGTTTTCTTTTTTCCCCAGCTTGTCCGATCCCTTTGATGGGCCGGGATTTACTCTGTAAGCTTGAGGCTACTTTAACCTGCACTCCTGAAGGGGTAGGATTATTGATGACAGTGTTAGGAGATTCGGCCCTAACTCAGGTAATTGGGAAACCCCTCTCTCTCCCTGACCTCACTGACTTGCCTTCAACCCTCTGGGGAATTTCTGACACTGATGTTGGCCTGCTCCTTTCAGCAGAGCCAGTAAGGATTCAAGTGAAGCCCTCCTTAGCCCCCCCGTCAGTCCCCCAATACCCCCTGTCGCTGGAAGCTCGGGAAGGCATCCGCCCCATTGTCGAGGGATTCATTGCACAAAAGCTAGTCCGCCCTCAGCGCACTCCCTGTAATACCCCTATACTGCCTGTAAAAAAGCCTCCTAAAAAGGACGGAGACCCTATTCGTTGGCGCTTTGTACAGGATCTACGGGTTATTAATCAGTATGTGGTCCCTCTTCATGCAGTAGTTCCTGATCCAGCTACTATCATCAGCCAAATCCCCTGGGATGCTGAATGGTTCACTGTTATTGACTTAAAATCAGCCTTTTTCAGCATTCCTGTACACCCAGACTCTCAATATCTCTTTGGTTTCACCTGGGAGGGACAAAGTTATGTCTGGCAACGACTTCCTCAAGGCTACAGAGACAGCCCCACGATTTTCAGCCAATGCCTCCGCCACGACTTGGAAGGCTTCACCAGTCCGCAGGGATCCACGTTAGTCCTATACATAGATGACATCCTACTAGGTAACCGCGAAGAAGCCGCCCTCCGCATCGATGGTAAGGCACTTTTATTATACCTACACACCAGAGGCCACAAGGTAGACCCTAACAAGATTCAGTGGGTCTCAAAGAAGGTCCGATATCTGGGCTTCCTGTTAACCCCAGAGGGGAGACAAATGGACCCAGTCCGCATAAAGACTATCCAAAACTGCCCTCTGCCAAACACCAAGAAACAACTTCGAGGTTTCTTAGGATTAATTGGCTTCTGTCGACCTTGGTTGCCGTCCTGCGGGGAGTTGAGCAAACCGCTCCACCGACTGACTGCTAACCTTGCTCCTGACCCTTTGCAGTGGTCCCCAGACACGATTCAAGCCTTTCAGTTACTCAAGGACAGTGTGGCCTCCTCCATGTCTCTCCGCCCCCCCAATTACAGCAAACCCTTTCACCTTTTTGTCCACGAGAGGGGCGGAATTGCTAGTGGCGTCCTTACCCAGCTGAGCGGGCCCCACCATTTCCCGCTTGCTTTTTACTCCCAGCAGATCGACCCTGTCGCTCAGGGAACCCCATCCTGCACCCGGACTCTGGCAGCAGCTGCCCTGCTGATCACAAAGGCAAAGAGCCTGACCCTTGGTCATTTTACCACGGTCTGGACCTCTCATGCTTTGTCAGCCCTTCTGCGTAGGGGCACAACCCAAGTCTTTTCGGCCCATCGTCAGCAGCAGCTAGAGGCCGAACTCCTAGAAGACACTAACTTAATTTTTGAAAGGTGTGGGCCCCTTAATCCAGCTACCTTGCTTCCTGATCTGCCAGTCCTCCAGGATCAGCACGACTGTGTGGAAGTAGTTCATAGCATCTTACAGATAAGGAACAACCTGTTTGACGTGCCACTGGACAACCCTGATTGCATCCTCTTCTCGGACGGAAGCTCCTTCTATGTTGATGGCAAGCGTTTCACCGGTTATGCAGTCACCTCTGAATGGGACATTCAAGAGGCCGCCTCACTGCCAGGCAACTGGGGAGCCCAAGCCGCCGAACTCTATGCCCTGGCCCGAGCCTGCCAGTTGGCCGCTGGTAAGACCGTTACCATTTTTACTGATAGCAAGTATGCTTTTGGAGTTGTGCATTGTCACATCCACCTCTGGAAGTTTCGAGGTTTCCAGACAGCTGCCGGTAAACCCATTCAGCACCTCCCCCTCATCCACAAGCTTTTGGATGCCCTCCAAGAACCCTCGGTCCTGGCTGTAGTTCATTGCCGGGCCCATACTAAAGATGATAGCCCCGTCACCCGTGGGAATGCCCTGGCTGACGCCTCCGCCAAGGCGGCTGCCGTCTTACCCTTAGCCATGCCCACGTTGGCTATTGTGACCTCCTCCTTTACTCCACCGCACCCCGTACCGGTACCTGCTGCTGAACTACAGTCGTGGGAGAGCCTCGAGCCACTCTGGTCAAAGGGACCTGGCTTATGCCGGATGGCCGAGCCTGCCTCCCTCGCTCCACATACCCCGTGGCAGTTCGCTGGCACCATGATAAGGGGGGTCACTACGGCACGCACGCCCTTGTGGACACCATCGCTCGCTTTTGGTATGCTCCAGGCATTCAACCCTACTGCCTGTCAATAGTGAAAGCATGCAGCACATGTCAGCGAAATGGACCTGCTCCACCTCTTAACAAAATTAAGGGTGGAAGACCTCCGCCTGCTGCCCCATTTCAACATCTTCAAATTGACTTTGCAGATATGCCAAAGGCTTTTGGGAAAAAGCACCTCCTTGTTTTGGTTTGCCCTCTGACTTCATGGGTCGAAGCTTTTCCTACTGCTAATTGTACTGCTGCCACAGTGGCGAAGATCCTCCTTAGAGACATTGTACCCCGTTTTGGCATCCCTCTCATACTTGATTCAGATCGCGGACCCCACTTTACTGGTAATGTCCTTGGCCATTTAGAACAAGGACTGGGCATTTCACACTCCTTTCATACACTCTACCACCCCAAGTCTAGCGGGAAAGTTGAGCGTATGAATAGGAGCTTAAGCTTACATTGGCTAAATACTGTCAGGAAACAGGGTTAAAGTGGCCTCAGGTACTTCCCTTGGTACTGTTTCACCTTCGCACTCGCCCAACCCGTGTATTGGGATTATCCCCTTTGAACTGCTCTATGGACATCCCCTTTCAAAGGCGGGGTGCTACCACGTGCTGATGTTTCACTATTGGGAGGGGATCATATGACCGCGTGCCAGTTTCTCTCCCTACAGGCTCGCCTCCGTACCCTTTGGAAAGCCTCACAGTTTTCCCAGACCGTGCCGCTGGAAGAACAGATCCACCCGTTCCAACCAGGGGACTTCGTCTGGGCCAAAAAGTTCGTTCGTGGCGACACCCTCCAGCCGAGGTTTACTGGACCCCACCAGGTTCTTTTAACAACCAAGACTGCAGTGTTCCTGGAAGGACGCAAATCCTGGATCCACCACTCCCACGTCAAGCCAGCCGTAGTGGACCACAGTGACGGACCAGCAGCTCTTGCCACCACTGAGGACACTGCCTCTGACCAGTGGACCAGCTTACCTCTTTCAGACATCAGACTTAAATTGACTCGGAAAAAATGAGAGGACCTTTTATTCTGACAACTGTATGTTTTTTATTATGCCTTTTTAGTTTATTTTCTGCTTATGAAGATAATGCTTTTATTAGATATTCCCACGAGGTTAAAACTCGTATTTTAGGAAATAGAAGTAATTGCTGGGTATGTACTCAATTTCCAGTAAATGCAGAACAGGGACTCCCCTTCACACCCATTCCCCTGACCACTGCTAATATGACTTGGATGCCACCGGCTAGAATAAAAGATCCAGTCCAACACAATCTTACATGGGACAAAACAGGAGTGCCAATTAACAGATATCTCAGGGTAACAAATCAGACAGGATCACTGTGTTTTGTTAAAGAAAAAGGGTCAACTTTTGTGGGAACCAGTAAATGCAACATGTATTTTAATGGCACCGCCTTTAGTAAAAACCTTGGCTTCAAGCCTTGCGCATCCCACTTATCCCATATGTGGATCCCTCACAAGCCTTCTGAGTCAGCTTTTAAGAAACCCTGCTCAGATCACGAGGGTGTCCAACTAATTGCTAAGGGATATACGATTGCCTTCTACAACTGCTCAAGCAGTACTACACTGCTCTTTGAAAACACCACTACCAAATTGTGCCTCTGGTTCACACAACGACCCTCTGCATTACCAGGGAACAGTGGTCCAACGGGTGGTGGGTTACCTCCTACTTTGAGAAATGGAATACCCGAAACGCAATGTATGGAACATACTGGGTGTGCGGGCCCAAAGCTTATTACTTTCTCTCCCCTGATTGGGCAGGGTCATGTTATTTAGCATGGCTCACACCACCTTCTCGCATCTCCCTCAACCCCCCCCCCCGCATTTTCCCCACGTTCGTAACATCCGTGAAACCTTCAGAGATATTAATATCCGTGATGGTTTGTCGTGGCAGCGGTGGGCTGGTCTTATTAGCTTGAGGGGTGGTGTCATCCGTCTACAGGGACTACTAGAATCTTTAACCAATGAGACTGCGACCCTATTTGAGAATCAGGCCGGGGAAATGTCCCAGCTGCGCCAGTTAGCTTTGCAAAACCGAATGGCTTTAGACATAATGTTAGCAGCCCAAGGAGGGACTTGTGCCCTCATAAATGAAGAATGCTGTGTTTTTGTAAACGACACCTACCCTGACACTTTTCAACGTACCAAACATCTAAGGGAAATGGCTAAGAACTACTCCTCTGGCCAGCCACCTTATGATTGGTGGGGAGCCTTATGGAATTGGTTGCCTGGATTTGGGTGGGTTAAAAACCTCTTGGTGGGTATTGTTGGGGCCATAGTAATCCTTATAATACTGTGTTGCTGTATTCAGTGTGTTCCCTCCCTCATAAACTCATGTGGGTCAGTTTATTCTTTTACTACTTCAGCCAAAGGCCTTACTCTCTTCGAGTTGGCCCAGGCTGAAATTGCCAAGCGGCCCTTGGCTCCTTAAAATGGGGTGTAGCTGTTGGTAAATAGTTATCCCAATAGCTACAAATGGAGGAATGTTGAGTCTGAACTCTTTATGAACTGAAACTTAACTCAGACTACATGTCTCTGTCTGAAACTTTTTTAATCAAAAGTTTTGACCTGCGAACTACTTATGACCCTTCCCCTCCCAATAAGTAGTCATCTCCCCTTTTTGTCTTCTCCAATTTGCATTTTAACCTGTTTTATCCTGTAGAATCTTGATTGATTATGCATGACCATTATGATCTGTTAATCACTTTGTTTACTTCTGTGTATAAACATTGATGCTCACCCCTAATAAACTTGCCACACTTACTCCAAAGCTTGGCTCTTAAGCTAAGGATGGTGTGAGCCCGTTGATCAACGAATTGTTGTCTGGTCTCTGACAGATCTCTGAGCCTTATACCAACTCCGCACAAACTCGGGTGCTGGAGAGGTGAGTAGGACTTGCTTTTTACCTAACAGCAAGATCACATGAAACATATAGGAACCATGCTGCAAAAGCTAATCAAGTTATACCTTGAGTTTGTAAAGAGATTCATTCATGTTATTGAACATGACTTTGATAAACCATTTCAGTTATACACTGGTACGACCTCTAGCCCAACACTAGCTGTAGTGAGACAGACCCAAGTAAAGGGGGCTCTTGGGATGCAGTCAGCGATGTTTTGTCATCCCTTCCTGCATCAATTTTGCGTTGGGGGTGTGACGTTATTGATATAAATGGGGACCATATAGAACATGGGTTGCAACCAAGGTCCTGTAGTGGCACCAAACCTTGGGTAAAGGGGGTCATCTAAGGTGTCTAAGACCAGGTTCTGGGTTGCTGGTTATGATTATGCTGTCTGTATGTCTGTGTATCATTTTGTAGTTGAAGTTATAAGTATTGGCTCTGTAATGTCTGTATTCTGTATTATGCTCTGCCTCTGGGAAGTGTCCCAGACAAAGCTGATGTTAGCCCGGCATAGCTGGCTTGATGGCCCATTAAAGGGCCATCGGCTACACAATTGACCCATGGAGCGAAGGCAGACACGCCCTGTGACTCAGCAAAGTATGCAGGGACTGGCCCATGTGACTCCAGGCTCCATTTTGCTGTAAATTTCCACAGTGAAGACAAAGGGATTCTTACACCTGGAAAAGTCTATATAAGGCTAATGCCTCATCTCCATCTTGTCTTCAATCCTGCTTCTGACCTCTGGAGGGACTTTGCTACAAACTGAAGCTCTACACCAGGGACTGAGGACCCATCCCAGCGGGGGATGTTCCAGAGACTTAAATTGAACCTGCAGTTTATGCCATCACTGCTGCAAGCCTGAACTAAGAACTTTGCCATTACTGTATGTAATTGATTCCATTTAACCAATTCTACCTCTCTTCTCTACCTTTTTCCCTTTGTAAATAAACCTTTAGATTTAGATTCTAAAGGATTGGCAACAGCGTGATTTGTGGGTAAGATCTGATGTGTATATTGACCTGGGTCTGGGGCTTGGTCCTTTGGGATCGAGGGAACCTTTTTCTTTTATTGGGGTGTTGGTTTTCATAACCATTTATCCCCAGGATGAGTGCACTGGTGGTGATACTGGGAGACTGGAGTGTCTAAGGAAATTGCTTGTGTGACTTGTGGTTAGCCAGTGGGGTGAGACCAAAGTCCTTTTTGTCTGGCTGGTTTGGTTTGCCTTATAGGTGGAAAAACCCCAGCCTAGGGCTGTGACTGCCCTGTTTAAGCAATTGGTCCTGATTTGGCATTCTCAGTTGGGTCCCACCAGAATCGCTCCGTCACAGCCATTACTTTCCAATTTTCTACCCCTTTTTCCAGTTGGGATAGTTTTTCTTTTAGAGATATTTTCTCCTCTTTACAGGCTGCTAGGCGGAGGTAGCTGTCATTACAAGCCTCCCACAGCAGCCAGATCCCTGCAGCATCTCTGTCTGCTGCATTTGGGGGTTTACATATGAGGATATATTGGGCCAATCTATCCTCTAGGTCTGAAATTGTATGGACATCAGCTAACACTTGATCAGACCAAGGGCTGTGTCCAAATTTTTGCAAAATTTGTTCAAAGAGGGTAACATCTTTTACAAACGCCAATTTTTCAGTCCCCTCTCTGGGAGCCTTCTTAAAAGACTGCTTACCTTTAAACATTTTCTAGTATGCCCAACCTCCTATTGGGATTACAACAGTGATGCTTATCCTCTTCGCCTGGAGCAAGAAATTTAATTCTTCTCCCTTCTTTTCTACTGCCGGCACTCTACGACTGGGGGAGCGAGAAAGCTACTTCTCCTCCTCTCTATACCCTGCCTCCTACCACCGGGGGTGTGCACACCTTAATGATCAATCCAGGGCTGCCCAGAGGATTCCGGGGGCCCGGGGTCTTCGGCGGCGGGGGGCCCCTTCTGTTCCGGGACCCGCCGCCAAAGTGCCCCGAAGACCCGTGGCGGGAGCCCCCCGCCGCTGAATTACTGCCGAAGCGGGACCCGCCGCCGAAGCGCAGCCCGGTCTTCGGCGGTAATTCGGTGGCGGGGGGGGTGTCCCCGCCACGGGCCTTTGGGGCACTTCGGCGGCGGGTCCCGGAACAGAAGGGGCCCCCCGCCGCCGAAGACCGGGCTGCGCTTCGGCAGCGGCAGGTCCCACCTCCCCCCCCGCCCCGGCCTCTTAGCCCCCCGCCCCTTACCCGAGCGCATCTCCGGCGGGGCCTGAGCTCTGTCCCGCTCAGAGCCGCGTGGTGAGGGGGCGGAGCTGAGAGCTCCACGCCCAGCGGAGGCAGCTGCCCCGCCCCCTCCCCACGCCGCTCTGAGCGGGGCGGGGCTCAGGCCCCATTGGAGCTCCCAGCCCCGCCCCCTCACCGCGGGGCTCAGGGGCTCGGCCGGAGACTCCGCTCTTCTCTTGGGGGCCCCTGCGGAGCCCCGGGCAAATTGCCCCTTTTGCCCCCCACTCTGGGCGGCCCTGGATCAATCACTTTTCAATACTTTTAATACTCAATATCAAAGTTTTTCTTTACTCAAATGCTCGTGGAACCTTTCCCCCTTTCGCAATTCTCCACCAAAATGTTGTACTCAAAGTACTATACAGGATCTTTTCAGGGAGATTAAGGCAAAACGCCACATTTATTAGTAATACAGGTATCAATTAATACTCTATGATATGCATATGAGATATATATCACAGTCATGCATTCATTCACACACACACACACACACACACTCTGTCTTGCTGTTGTTACCAACTAGTTGCTCCCCTTAACTGCACTGGCCAGGTGAGTTAGATGGGGGAGGGATGGAGCCGGGCTTCTGCCGATCCAGAGCAATGCTCCGATGGTGACAAGACGAGACCCGGGGTCCTTCTGCAAGACACCTCACATTTATAGCAGCTTCCCTCTTATGCAAATCTAGACCAGATTCAAAATCTGGGTCTGTGTCCGTTGGTCTTTGTGCTGCTTTTCTCTGGGTGTTGTCCCAATGCTGCTCAAAGAGGGTGTTTTCTAAAGAAGGTGCTTGCTTCTAATCCCTGAGGCCGTCAATATGTCTGCTCTTCTTTGTTGGGCCCACTTGACAAGTTGTATTGTCCTTTGCTCTGGCTCCCATTCCCTCTGCAACTGTTGTAGCTGTCTGGAGGTGGGTGTCTTCCAAGCCTCACTCATTTACACCTCATTCAGTCAATAGGGCAATTGATTACAGAGTGGGGGGAAGATCTTATTCTACTTCTAGCAAACAGGCACATGTTTCTTTTACTTTAACTATACTATCCTTAGGGGCTATAACATTTGATACAAAGTTTTCTACCAATTTTCTATATAGGGATCTAATACAAAGTTGTATGAAAATAAGAGAGGCACAATGCCAAGTCATATAAAATACAAAATAACATCATGCAAGATGCAATGTCATAAAGATTTATAGAGATAGTTAATACAGAGATTTCTCTATACACACACACACACACACACACACCTACCTCCCCTAATGTTGGGAGGGGCACAGGAGAAAGGACAAAAGAAGCAAGAGACGAAGAGAAAGGAGGGAGGGAGAGATGGAGGAAAAGGTGAAACAAAAACAACAAACCCTAATGTCCCCAGTGATTCTAAGGGACAAAATCCCAGATGCGCAATAAACTTCTGCCTTCTTAAGCTTGTGTTTTCCATGCCTAGAATTCGACTGTCAGCAGATGGATCAGACTGAACAGGTTTCAAACCTCCAGGAGGCTCTTACCTTCTAAACAGGGACAGCTGTTTTCTAGTAAAATCACCGAAAGGGAAGGAGAAAACTCGAAAGAGGTTCCTGCTGGCACTCACGTCCGTGAACCCGAATACTTTCTCAGTCCTCAAAGAGAGACCTGGAGAAGGAGACTTGCTGAAGCAAAGTCACAGGGGTCTCTGAGGTTTCCCTGGCCCCTCGCCCCTGTCCTGCCTGGCCGATGTCAGCATCTCTCTGTGAGGTCACCACCTCCCCACCACCTTTGACCAATAGGCTGAGGTCCTGCAAAAGGCCTTTGTGATGTCACTGCCACACCCCTCCCTTGCTGGGCTAATGTCCTGCCCCTGGCCAGGCACTTTGGAGGTTTGAGCTACTCCCTGTGGTCACCCCACTCAAGGAGCGTTCGTTCTACGCAGCAAGCCGGCTAGACAGGGAAACATCAGATGCTGCTCCCAATGCTACACTCAGTTTTTCAGAAATGAGTCGACTTTACGGCCAGAAGAGACCATTAGAGCATCTAATCTAACCCCCTGCATATCACAGGCCTCCTGTATGACACAATAGCAGGTGAGGGAGGGGGTCTGAGGAGGTGAGTGGGAGGGGCTGGTGAGCTGGCAGCAGGGGACTGAGGAGACGAGCTATAAGTCAGTGGCTGACCTGTTCTGCTGATCTGGTCTGGCTCCCAGCCCCTCGCCAAGGGTTGCAGCTGTCTGGGGGTCCTGCCTTCCTCAGTCCCACCTCATTCACTCCACAGGGCAACTGATTACAAAGTGGGGGGAAGATCTTATTCTACTTCTAGCAAAAAAACATTTTCCTTTTACCTTAATTATACTACCTTAGAGGCCCGCTATAACATATTACCAAGGTTCAATGCCACCGTTTTGGCAGGACGGTGCTAGGGAAGGAGGGTTTGTTTCCATGGGGCAAGCGGAACTTGGCGGGGGATTGTTTTGGGGAGGGGCTCAGTGGTGCTGGGGGGTGGTGTTCGGTGAGGCCGGGGGGGCTTCATCCCTCAGGTGTTTTCTTTGGAGTAATTTTGCCCTCGCCACTTTACGAGTTGTGCAGGCCTGGACTAAACCACAGCCTCGGGACTCAGCATTCAAGTATCCTGCAGTCTGAACTTCACATCTGATACATTCCCTCATTGGCTGCCATTGTTTGGCCAGCAGGGAAGTGCTTCTTGTGCAACAAGGCAGCCCGATTGGGACCCGTAGGCACGGAATGGCTCTGAAGGAATCAGCTGTTTCTCTCTGTGCTTTGGATCCAAATGGTAAAAGACAGTTGTGCCCAATTTAATCATGGCGTCCTTTAGGAGTGTGATCAATGCCACTTAACTAGGGAGCAAGTTCTAAAAATAGTTTACCTGGGCCACAGGTCACCATAGCTTCCATCTCAGGGGTGAAAATCAACCACTAGTACCTGCAATTTCTACCTGAGCTCTTGTCAAATCTTTGACTTTCCTTGGATTAATTTGACACTTCTCTGGCGTAGAATTCTTCACCAAGCGCACAACAGATCAGTAGCGACAGTGAGGTACAACTCCCCCAAATATGCCCTTTTATTTCTTTAATCTGGAGGCACAGATTTAAATTAGGGACTAAATTCAGGTGCGACTTAGAATCCCTGTAAGACAACAAATGTCATGTCTCTATTAAAAAGAGGTATCTTTCTGCAGCTATAGCACATTCAACACGAATTTCATTTTCTACACATTTGCAGCATCTCCCAGGGGTGAGCTGAAGAGAAAAGTCACTTCCATTTTTTCCATCTCTGCCTAGATAGGGATTGTATTTCCCAAATAATAGGCAACATGCAGCTAATGAGGAAGGAGATCTCTTCAGGAGCCACTTCCTGCAGGGCCTGGGCCACAACGGCTTTGGGAGCCCAATGCATGGGCACTTTGTTTAGTTATAAGTTATTTACGAGGGAATCCTCTTCCCAGCCATTTAGAAAAAATACTGACCTAACCAACTGCACAACAGGGGGGGATTGGGATGGTGATGGGGAATAAGGGAATCCCTCTTATTTACCCCATCTTCTTCTGTTGTTCCAGAGGGTGAAATGACATTTTCCCCTATCCCTGCCCTGTTCCTGCTCTTTGTTATAGTTCAATATATTTTAAGTGAGAAAAATGGTAGTAAAAATATCTGCTCTGCAGCACAACCTGAACCAACATCAGAGCAACTGGGAGTGAAACAACTTCTTCCCCAAGAGTGAACTCGATGACTAACAATGCCTTTGAAATGGGGGAACAGTATAACCGTGATGCTCAGGGTTTGTTTAGACTAGGGAAAGTGATGGAGTTTAGGTCAGGTCAAGGGGGAAGCTAATGGCAACCCCTGCACCTGGGCTGCATCTGCACAACAACTATAATTGTCTTGTTACACCAAGATCACTAACTTGAGCAGCCAATGCCATATACAGTCCTAGTGGATGTCAGGCACAGGTAGCTTTAGCCTCAGTGTAGCTTGTTGGGATCAAACCTCTCTCCCACCTGGAGCTGACGAACATTCCTGGCAGGAGGGAAACACTCATTTGACTCAAAGGAAAGGAGTTGATAGAACAGATCACAGGACTGACCCCAAAGAAGGGTGAGCTGCAAAAGGCAGAAGCAGGCAACTGATGTGGTGGAGCTGAGACACCACGGTGAAGATGGTACAAAAATCACTGTGTGGGAATTAGCAAATAGGTTTTTTGTTTTTGTTTTTTAAATCACTTCTCCAGCCCTAGTCAAGGGATTTAAAACAGTTCTCTCTCATGTGGATTTTCTGATGTGTAATAAGGTGTGAGCTCTGTTTGAAGCTTTTCCCACACTCAGGGCACGTGTAGGGCTTCTCCCCTGTGTGGTTTCTCTGATGTACGATAAGGTGAGAGCTCCGCCCGAAGCTTTTCCCGCACTCAGAGCATGTGTAGGGCGTCTCCCCTCTGTGGCTTCTCTCGTGTGTGATAAGGTGAGAGCTCCGCCCGAAGCTTTTCCCGCACTCAGAGCATGTGTAGGGCATCTCCCCTATGTGGATTCTCTGATGTGCGATAAGGTCAGAGCTCCACCTGAAGCTTTTCCCGCACTCAGAGCACGTGTAGGGCGTCTACCCAGTGTGGATTCTCTGATGTCTGATAAGGTGAGAGCTCCGATTGAAGCTTTTCCCGCACTCAGAACACGTGTAGGGCGTCTCCCCTGTGTGGATTCTCTGATGTGTAATAAGGTTTGAGCGTCGATTGAAGCTTTTCCCGCACTCAGAGCACGTGTAGGGCGTCTCCCGTGTGTGGATTCTCTCATGTCTGATAAGGTGAGCGCTCTCCCCGAAGCTTTTCCCGCACTCAGAGCACGTGTAGGGCGTCTCCCCTGTGTGGATTCTCTGATGTGTAATAAGGTTTGAGCGTCGATTGAAGCTTTTCCCGCACTCAGAGCACGTGTAGGGCGTCTCCCGTGTGTGGATTCTCTCATGTCTGATAAGGTGAGCGCTCTCCCTGAAGCTTTTCCCGCACTCAGAGCACGTGTAGGGCGTCTCCCCTGTGTGGATTCTCTCATGTCTGATAAGGTTTGAGCGTCGATTGAAGCTTTTCCCGCACTCAGCGCACGTGTAGGGCATTTCCCCTGTGTGGATTCTCTCATGTCTGATAAGGTGAGAGCTCCGCCCGAAGCTTTTCCCGCACTCAGAGCACGTGTATGGCGTCTCCCCAGTGTGGATTCTCTGATGTGTGATAAGGTGTGAGCGCTGATTGAAGCTTTTCCCACACTCATGGCACATGTAGCGTCTCTCTTCCAAGTTGATTCTGTTGCGTGGAATAAGGGCTGAGTGCCTACTGTAGTTTTCCTCTGGCCTCTGCTGAGTCTCACAGGCTTTTGTGTTTTCAAGGAGTGCACAACTCCTGGAAACATTCCCTTTGGATCTTCCTGATAACATCCAATGTGGATCTACTTGCACAGTGTCTTCCTGCTGGGGTTTCTCCTCCTCATTCTCACTCACCAGCCCATCGCCGGATGGGAGACAGAGAGAATCCAGACATAGGTCACTCCCTGTGCCTGAGAAAAAGGAAATGTCAGAGAGAGGAATGGAAACCAAAATATATCTGGGAGAGATCAAACCTATCAGGTGCTGATTTTCCCCAAACCCTTCCACAGAGAAGAGAGGAAGGGATCAGTTCTGGGTCCTCATTGCACCATAACTCTCGGGGAAAGTGAGATCAGGGAGGGACCTGCTGCCAGTTGTCAGTCAGAATAGGAGGGAAGCCATGAGTGACATCTGCCATAATGATTCCACATCTGCAGGGAACAATCCTGAACTTGAAGAGCTCACAGGGTCTTTGTAGGGCATCCCAAATGTTTCCTGCATTCCTAAGCAGTTGTTGAACCAATTCCTCACCTGCAAAGGAAGCTCTCGGGACCACTTCTTTCTCAGAGCCCTGGAGGTCCGGGACCCACGGCTCTTCCCCTCGTTCCAGCTGCGAGATCACATCAGGTTTGGAAACTGGAAACCCTACTGCAGGCAAAGAAAACAAGGGAGGTCAGTGGAATTTGTGGGATACTTGTCACACAGAATATTCCATGGTTTTACCCCCATCTCATTTTTAGACAATAACATCTGTAGCTCTCAGGATTCATCTGCTTACCTGCATCAATATCTCTTTTCTTATAAGTACAGTATTGTGATAGGTTTATTAATTCATATTAAAAAAATATTTGGCTGTAATGCAAGAAACCTACAGGCCAAAAACCTGCATTTTAAGCTAAAGCAAAGTTAGCATAGCTACATCCTGTGCCCTTTTACTCAGAAAAGGAACTGTTTTTCCTATACCCAAACAAAGTGCCTACGCTTAGGTCTAAGACCCTTTACCTAGACCAACAGACAATGAAGAATAGCAAAGGGGATTTTTCAAAGTTGCACTCACAGACTGAACAAGTACCCCACAAGTGCGCAGATACCTGTCATCCATACGCACATACATACTAGCCTATGGAGTAAGCGTACCCTAACATTTCTATGGGGGAAGACTGAAATTTGGGCATAAGAGGAAGGATTTCCGGCATTTATTTCTATAAAAAGAGGTAACCTACCTCACTATGGTATCCCCACCCCCACCTCGACCTCCTCCTTCTTCTCTACACTTCACCATCTTCAACTACGTATTCATGCTATCCATCTACGACAGCTATTAACCAGTAATACGCTGCACTTATTTTCTTTTCAAACCTTAAGTTCAAAAGGGACTCGGCTAAACTTGGTCTCTCTAAACTTTATTTTAATTTGTGTATCAGATTATTTAGTTGACCTAAAAAGTAAATTCCAAAGTAGATTTGACAGCTCTTTGCATTAGTTTCCCTTGCAAGAGCTGGGAAACCAGAACCGCCAGAGGCGAGGCCAACAGCAGTTTATCAAAACAGGGTGTGAATATTAACCGAAGTTTGCAGCACATAATATTGTATCATCATATGCATCTCCTGAACAACAGTAATACAATTGTAACTCTGTAATTCTACCTGTTTTACAATTTACTTACTATTTCATTGAGTTTAATAAAGTCTTTATGACTATATCTGTCTCCCTGTGAGCTTCCTGTCATACCCCCGAAGGTCCCTTTATCAATTCTGTGGAACCCGATTCGAAACACGAACTTTTATCTTTATCTTTTATCTTCTGATTAAACAAATTGGCAAGCCTAAACCCATATTAATTAATATAAATGATTAAGTATTATTAATTAATTAAAATAATTACAATACAAATTAAATTAAGTTGATATATCAAATCAACATTACTCACACACCCCAAATAAGGCTACGCATCCCAAGGCCATCTTCCTTGGCTCAAAGTGGCAGAAGAGTTACTATTATAACAAATCATATTCACTACCTTAGTGCCTAAGGACCTAACAGTGGGTCCCCATTGTGCTAGGCAAAGTGCAAACAGAGAATAGTAGATGGCCCATGCCCTGAAGAATTTACAATCTAAATCAGGGGTAGGCAACCTGCGGCACACAAGCTGATTTTCAGTGGCACTCACACTGCCTGGGTCCTGGCCCCTGGTCGGGGGGGCTCTGCATTTTAAATTAAGCTTCTTAAACATTTTAAAAACCTTATTTACTTTACATACAACAATAGTTTAGTTCTATATTATAGACTTATAGAAAGAGACCTTCTAAAAACATTAATATGTGTTACTGGCACACGGAACCTTAAATTAGAGTGAATAAATGAAGACTCAGCACAGCACTGCTGAAAGGTTGCCGACCCCGATCTAAATAGACAGGACAGACACAGAATGGGGGAAGGGGTAGAACTCACTGTTAGAATAGAGGTATTCAGGCCTGCCTGTAAAGCCTAGACTTTAAGAACGTAGGTGTATTTTTATCACTTTGTCTTTATACCCCTGTAACTAGCTAATTATCAAAATCTCAGTCTGCCTGTGTAAGGGCCTTCTCTCACTAGGATAGGCTGAGGCCTTGTTCTTAGGCTAAGGCTTTTGGCTAAGCAGCAGGGGCAGCCATAAGCTGGGAAGCGCAGGGTCACATCCTCACATCCCAAACCAGTCACACTGAAATAAGGTGCTATTGGGCTGTTAGGAAGATGATCCTGTCCTGATAGCGCCCATCACCACCAGATAAAGAAACAGATCTTAAGATGGATAAAGAAAACTTAGTTTGATAGCAGCCTGTCTGGAAAGAAATCACTTATCAATGGTTGTGAAACCCTCATTTCTGTACTGTTTTATCTTTATGGCCACCACTTTAACCTTGTTAATCAGTCTGGTTCTCTAATTGTTTCTGTCTGCTGTATAATTATTTTTTCTAGGTTTAAGTTCATTAGGGCAGTGGAATATGCTTGCTTGGAAATAACCCCAATAAACATCGCATTATCTGTGCTTCAGACTTCTGGTCATTTGCTGCTTGCTGTCTGCGTGACAAGAACCAGGGAAGTGGGAGGGTGAAGGGAAAACCCTCTAACAAATGGACATGACCTGATAACCAAGAGGTAAGCCTTTAAGGAAGGTTTTAATACACTTTGGAACAGATCAGGGATTCCCCTGAGGACTGAGAGGGAGCGATGGTAAACACGCATTTAGATACTTTTCTTGTTTTATATATTTTTCCCATAAGGCTGAACCTCTGGCACGGTCATGGATCCATAGGATCTGTGCAATGCCCTGGCTTTTAAACAGTCCTTGGGAGGTGCCCCTTGAGTGCACTAGACCCCCAAGGGCTCCCACTCTTCCACAAGGACAGGCCACTTAGCTTCAGCACCTGACAACGAGCCACTTCCTCGGTGCCCTTCCTCCACACTCCTCTCCACTTCTTCCCATTACTCTCAGCCAGCACCACCTGCCGGCACCTTGGGAGCTTCTTGTGTTCCCTCCTCGTCTCTCACAACCTCGTCCCTCCCTGCTGCTTCTTAGCTCTAACCCTGCACACACCCTCCCCATGTCCTGACACCCCAGAATTATCTACTCCCCTCTTCTCCTCCCTTCCCACAGTTCTGTTCTCCCTTCATCCATGGGGTCCTGAATGGCAACATTATACGCTCTCCTATCAAAATAGGAGCTCTGACTGTCACACAAGCCATGCATGAGTCATACACCTATTTACTCAATTTAGAATTCTATAGGAGGTATATTTTCCTCTTAAAATGAGGAATAGGCATGAAAGCTACAGTGATTAATGTATCCAATAAGGATACATTAAATGCAATTTTAAAATGACTGACGGCACCAAAAAGGCACATGTCCAAAAATGATACTAGTGGGTGGGAGATAAGGCAAAAAAAGGGGGAGCAAGGAAACTTGTATGACAAATAAAGGTATAAAGTTATTACTACTCAGGTTCTTCAGAGACCCCACAGCTTCTAATAAGCCAGGGGACAGGACTCCTTACCCAGCGAGGTCACATTCTCATAGTTCTCCTGCATGACACCCCTGTAGAGGGCTCTCTGAGTGGGGTCCAGCAGAGCCCCCTCTTCCCTGGTGAAATACACAGCCACCTCCTCGAAGGTCACCGGCCCCTGAAAGAGCAAGAGTCCAACACTCAGTACCTGCTGCCCCACTCACAACCCCACTATTCACAGAACAGCAGCACCAGGGAAATGGAAGCTCTGGGAGGCACATGTTAACAGAGTCCCACCTCACCTTGCTTAGAGCAGCCAGGAGGCATCAGAGGGTGGAAAGAGAGAACCTCTGTGTCTCCCAGCTGACAGACGGAGGCAGGATCTTCACGTTTATCACATACCTACTAGCCAGAGCTTAATATAGGAGATGGGGCTGTCTCTGGACCCTGCTGGTGGCTCCCTGGTAGGAATCCCACCACTCTCCAAATAAAATATATGGAAGAAAGGGGAAGTCAATAGTAAAGAATAGAAGGTCAGAATTGTAGAAAGTTGGCAAGGGAAGCTATCAGAAATCAATGACCAATTAATGAAAATAAGAAGGAAGTTTTAAAAAAGTATATTAAGTACAAAATTAATCCTAACAATGGAAGTGGCAAATTACTAGATGGAAATGGCAGAATTATCAAAAATAATGTAGAAGAGGTAAAAGTGTTCAATAAATATTTCTCTCCTGGGTTTGGAGAAAAACGGATGATGTAAGTCATATAAGACGTTGACGACGACAGTCTTTCCATTCCAACAATAACTCACGAGGATGTTGAACGGCAGGTATTACAGTTAGACATGTTTAAATAAGCAGGTCCAGATAACTTGTATCCCAAGAGTTTTGAAAGACCTGGTGGAGGAGTGTGGTGGGCTTTTAATGGTGATTATAATTAGGACTTGGAACACTGGGGAAATTCCAGAAGACTGGACTAAAGCTAATGCCGTGCCAATATTTTAAAAGTGTAAAAGAGATGACCCAGCTAATTATGAGAGTGTTAGTCTGATACTGGGCAAGATAATGGAGTAGCGAATATGGATTTAATTAATAAAGAATGAAAGGAGGGTAATATAATTAGTACCAATTAACAAAGGTTCAGAGACAACAGATCCAATCAAACTAACTGGATATCCTTATTGGATGAGATCAAAAAGTTTGGTTGCAACTAATATTATTGATGTAATATACCTAAATTTCTGTAAGGCATATGACTTGGTTCAGCACAACATTTTGACTAGAAAACTAGAAAGATAAAAATAAACACAACATACATTATATAGATTAAAAAATATGATTGTAAATGGGGAACCATGCTTGAGTAGATTTCTTTCTAGGGGGTTCCCACAAGGATTGGTTCTTGGCCCTGTGTTATTTAACATTCTTATCAATGACCTGGAAGAGAATATAAAATCATCACCGATAACATTTGCAGTTGCCACAAAGGTCGGGGTTGGTGGTAACTAATGAAGTGTCAGTAGGTTCAGTTTTCAGCACTGGGAGTCTGGGAAGTTTTCCCAGCCATGGCTAGAGGGTTATTTCCTGTTCCACAAAGAGGGGAAGTTCCATTCCCAACTTCTGTGCCTTGAAATTAGGCCCTGACACTACACCCCACATTCAGCATAGTGGTATGATTATCAAATGATTAGGACATAATTATGAGGCATTTTATGCAAGACGCATCATATATTCAGTGTCTTTGGAAAAGTTAGGATTTGCTGAATATGATTGTCCTATTTGTGTGCATGTATCATATTCGTAACTGAAGTTATGGATATTGACTCTGTATCTGTATTTCAAATGTGCTTACTCTGGGTAACATCCACAACGAGCCTTTCTGGTACAACAAAGAAGCCAGACAGTGTTCATGGCTCATCAACAAAGACAATGGACCGTGGAAGAGCTTAGCCTTCCTGTGAATGTTTCAGCCAGCTTATGAGTCATGGCTACTATGACTCAGCAGGCCATGCGACCAGACCATATGCCACTAAACTCCATTTTGGTACCTCTATTTTTCCACAAACTGGACTGGGAACGGAGTTTGGAACAAATGGTTTCTGCCATACGGAAAAGCTACATAAGGTGGGGTGTGACATCATCTCTTGGCCTCATTCTGCACACAAGAAAACTCCTGGAAACACCTCAGGAACAAAGACTGAACTGGGGGAAGTGCTGGTCCCAGGGTAAAGGGATTTCTAGCTTGTGTATGGAAACTTGATGGACAGCTTCTATCATCAGTCAAGGTGAGAAATTGCTAATTCAAATTCTATCCAGATAGTATGTTAGGCTTAGTTTGAGTTTTTGGTTATTTGCTAAGTAATCTGCTTTGATCTGTTTGCTACCACTTACGGCAGGGAAATTGGCTTTTGTCTTCTATCTCTCCTTGAGTGGCTTAGGGCAGGTCTACACTATGGGGGAAAATCGATATAAGATACGCAATTTCAGCTACGTGAATAACATAGCTGAAGTCGAAGTATCTTATATCGAATTACCTACCGTCCTCATGGCGTGGGATCGATGTCCGGGGCTCCCCATGTCGATTCCGCTACCGCCGTTCAGGTTGGTGGAGTTACGGAGTCGACAGAAGCGCGTTCGGGGATCGATATATTACGTCTAGATGAGACGTGATATATCGATCCCCGAGAAATCGATTGCTACCCGCCGATACGGCGGGTAGTGAAGACGTACCCGTAGGTAAAACACTCAGGTAGCTTAGTTGGGTGTAAGGTGCCACCTGCTGTCGTGTTGGGTGATAACAGGGCCTCGAGAGGTTGGCTGAATCTCCAGCAAAGCAGTGTGAAAAGGGCCAGCCCGCCTTGAGGGTTAGAGGGCACAGCGGTTCCCAGGAGCCCCCCAGACTGCACCCCGGGGTAACAACCCATCACACCCTAGAGTCCACAAGTCTCAGCAGGTTTGTCACATCCTGTCCCCTCCCATTCCACACCCTAGATAGTTCCTGCCTCCCACCACCTCTAGCAGCTCCCACCCTCCTATACATTTACTGCTCCTCTCCCTCCAAGCAGAACCCACCACCAGCTCCCTGAGAATCCCTTACCTGAGCCAGCTCCATTGCAGCCATTTTCTTCCTCCTAGGAGGAGGGGATGATCTGGGGCGAAACGTGGACGTTAATCTGTAGCCTGCCAGGGCGAGAAGGGCAATGTGAGAGAATTCAGATAGGGTTTCTGTCCTTTCCACATGTCGATTCCCCCCAGCATTGTTCCCTGCTAATGGACACTCTAGGTTCTGTCACACTGTGAAGCACAGAGTGACTGTATCCCAGTATAGGCCTAGTCCCCTCCTACCAGAGTGTAACCCTCTGACACATGGTGAACCCCTCCCAGCATCAGAGTCTCTCTGTTACACTTATCAAGTTTGCAGGCGATACCAAGCTGAGAGGGGTTGCAAGTGCTTTGGAGGATAGAACTGAAATTCAAAATGATCTGGACAAACTGGAGAAATGGTCTGAAGTAAATAGGATGAAATTCAATAAGGACAAATCCTTCCGGGGGAGGGAACTCCAGTTTCTAGGAAAAGGCAGCTGTTAGTAATGGGAGATTCGATTATTAGGAACATAGATAGCTGGGTTTGTGATGACCGGGAGAACCGTATGGTGACTTGCCTGCCTGGTGCGAAGGTTGCGGATCTCTCGAGGCATCTAGACAGACTTATGTGTAGTGCTGGGGAGGAGCCGGTGGTCGTGGTACATGTAGGAACCAATGACATAGGGAAGGGTAGGAGAGATGTCCTGGAAGCCAAATTTAGGCTGCTAGGGAAGAGACTGAAATCCAGGACCTCTATGGTGGCATTCTCAGAAATGCTCCCAGTTCCACGCACAGGGCCGGGTAGGCAGGCAGAGATTCAGAGTCTCAACGCGTGGATGAGACGATGGTGTAGAGAGGAGGGGTTCGCGTTCATTAGGAACTGGGGAAACTTCTGGGATGGGAGGAGCCTATACAGGAGAGATGGGCTCCACCTAAACCAAAGTGGAACCAGACTGCTGGCACTAAACATTAAAAAGGTTGTAGAGCAGTTTTTAAACTAGGAGATGGGGGAAAGCCGACTGCTGCAGAGGAGCATGTGGATCGGACACAGACTTCTCTTAGGGGAGAGTCTGATGATAGAGAATCTCCAGGTTATAGTCAGGAGTAGAAGACGGAAGAGTATAATGTAAGGGCCGGGTCAGATGATAAACAGTCACATAAAAAAGAATCTGGCACATCAGAAAAGGGCAGACAAATAAACAGGGGCAGGTTTTTAAAGTGCTTGTACACAAATGCTAGAAGTCTAAATAATAAGATGGGTGAACTAGAGTGCATTGTGATAAAGGAGGATATTGATATAATAGGCATCACAGAAACCTGGTGGAATGAGAGCAATCAATGGGACACAATCATTCCAGGGTATAAAATATATCGGAAGGACAGAACAGGTCGTGCAGGGGGAGGAGTGGCACTATATGTGAAAGAAAGTGTAGATTCAAATGAAGTAAAAATCTTAAGCAAATCCACATGTTCCATAGAATCTCTGTGGATAGAAATTCCATGCTCTAATAAAAATATAACATTAGGGATCTATTATCGACCACCTGACCAGGACAGTAATAGTGATGATGAAATGCTAAGGGAAATTAGAGAGGCTATCAAAATTAAGAACCCAGTAATAGTGGGGGATTTCAATTATCCCCATATTGACTGGGAACATTTCACTCTAGATTTAATCCTGAGTTGGAGCGCAGGAGCTGGTCCAAGAGGTAACTGTAGCAGGACCGCTTGGAAATAGTGACCATAATACAATAGCATTCAACATCCCTGTGGTGGGAAGAACACTTCAACAGCCCAACACTGTGGCATTTAATTTCAAAAGGGGGAACTATACAAAAATGAGGGGGTTAGTTAGACAAAAGTTAAAAGGTACAGTGACTAAAGTGAAATCCCTGCAAGTTGCGTGGGCCCTTTTTAAAGACACTATAATAGAGGCCCAACTTCAATGTATACCCCAAATTAAGAAACACAGTAAAAGAACTAAAAAAGAGCCATCGTGGCTTAACAACCATGTAAAAGAAGCAGTGAGAGATAAAAAGACTTCCTTTAAAAAGTGGACGTCAAATACTAGTGAGGCAAATAGAAAGGAGCACAAACACTGCCAACTTAAGTGCAAGAGTGTAATAAGAAAAGCCAAAGAGGAGTTTGAAGAACGGCTAGCCAAAAACTCCAAAGGTAATAACAAAATGTTTTTTAAGTACATCAGAAGCAGGAAACCAGCTAAACAACCAGTGGGGCCCCTCGACGATCAAAATATAAAAGGAGCACTTAAAGACGATAAAGTCATTGCGGAGAAACTAAATGGATTCTTTGCTTCGGTCTTCACGGCTGAGGATGTTAGGGAGATTCCCAAACCTGAGCTGGGCTTTTGTAGGTGACAAATCTGAGGAACTGTCACAGATTGAAGTGTCACTAGAGGAGGTTTTGGAATTAATTGATAAACTCAACATTAACAAGTCACCGGGACCAGATGGCATTCACCCAAGAGTTCTGAAAGAACTCAAATGTGAAGTTGCGGAACTATTAACTAAGGTTTGTAACCTGTCCTTTAAATCGGCTTCGGTACCCAATGATTGGAAGTTAGCTAATGTAACGCCAATATTTAAAAAGGGCTCTAGAGGTGATCCCGGCAATTACAGACCGGTAAGTCTAACCTCGGTACCGGGCAAATTAGTTGAAACACTAGTTAAAAATAAAATTGTCAGACACATAGAAAAACATAAATTATTGAGCAGTAGTCAACATGGTTTCTGTAAAGGGAAATCGTGTCTTACTAATCTATTACAGTTCTTTGAAGGGATCAACCAACATGTGGACAAGGGGGATCCGGTGGACAAAGTGTACTTGGATTTCCAGAAAGCCTTTCACAAGGTCCCTCACCAAAGGCTCTTACGTAAATTAAGTTGTCATGGGATAAAGGGGAAGGTCCTTTCATGGATTGAGAACTGGTTAAAAGACAGGGAACAAAGGATAGGAATTAATGGTAAATTCTCAGAATGGAGAGGGGTAACTAGCGGTGTTCCCCAAGGGTCAGTCCTAGGACCAATCCTATTCAATTTATTCATAAATGATCTGGAGAAAGGGATAAACAGTGAGGTGGCAAAGTTTACAGATGATACTAAACTGCTCAAGATAGTTAAGACCAAAGCAGACTGTGAAGAACTTCAAAAAGATCTCACAAAACTAAGTGACTGGGCAACAAAATGGCAAATGAAATTTAATGTGGATAAATGTAAAGTAATGCACATTGGAAAAAATAACCCCAACTATACATACAATATGATGGGGGCTAATTTAGCTACAACGAGTCAGGAAAAAGATCTTGGAGTCATTGTGGATAGTTCTCTGAAGATGTCCACGCAGTGTGCAGAGGCGATCAAAAAAGCAAACAGGATGTTAGGAATCATTAAAAAGGGGATAGAGAACAATACAGAGAATATAGTATTGCCCTTATATAAATCCATGGTACGCCCACATCTCGAATACTGTGTACAGATGTGGTCTCCTCACCTCAAAAAAGATATTCTAGCACTAGAAAAGGTTCAGAAAAGGGCAACTAAAATGATTAGGGTGTTGGAGAGGGTCCCATACGAGGAAAGATTGAAGAGGCTTCAACTCTTCAGCTTGGAAAAGAGGAGACTAAGGGGGGATATGATAGAGGTATATAAAATCATGAGCGATGTTGAGAAAGTGAATAAGGAGAAGTTATTTACTTATTTCCATAATACGAGAACTAGGGGCCACCAAATGAAATTAATAGGCAGCAGGTTTAAAACAAATAAAAGGAAGTTCTTCTTCACGCAGCGCACAGTCAACTTGTGGAACTCCTTACCTGAGGAGGTTGTGAAGGCGAGGACTATAACAATGTTTAAAAGGGAACTGGATAAATTCATGGTGGCTAAGTCCATAAGTGGCTATTAGCCAGGATGGGTAAGAATGGTGTCCCTAGCCTCTGTTCGTCAGAGGATGGAGATGGATGGCAGGAGAAAGATCACTTGATCATTGCCTGTTAGGTTCACTCCCTCTGGGGCACCTGGCATTGGCCACTGTCGGTAGACAGATACTGGGCTAGATGGACCTCTGACCCGGTACGGCCCTTCTTATGTTCTTAAAGTACTCCACTTAGGAAGGAACAATCAGTTGCACACATACAAGACAGGAAATGACTGCCTAGGAAGGAGCACTGCAGAAACGGATCTGGGAGTCACAGTGGATCACAAGCTAAATATGAGTCAACAATGCTACGCTGTTGCAAAAAAAGCAAGTATAATTCTGAGCTGTATTAGCAGCAGTATTGTAAGCAAGACATGAGAAGTAATTCTTCCGCTCTACTCCGCACTGATTAGGCCTCAACTGGAGTAATGTGTCCAGTTCTAGATGCCACATCTCAGGAAAGATGTGAACAAATTGGAGAATGTCCAGAGAAGAGCAACAAAAATGATTAACGGTCTAGAGAACATGACCTATGAGGGAAGACTAAAAAATTTGTGTTTGTTTAGTCTGGAGAAGATATCATCAGCTCTAAAGTACATGTTCGTTTCGAGGAGGAAGAAACATTGTTCTTCTTAACCTCTGGACAGGACAAAAAGCAATGGGCTTAAATTGCAGCAAGGAAGGTTTAGGTTGGACATTAGGAAAAAACTCCCTAACTGTCAGGGTGGTTAAGCACTGGAATAAATTGCCTAGGGAGGTTGTGGAATTTCCATCGTGGGGATTTTTAAGAGCAGGCTGGACAAACACCTCTCAGGGATGGTCTAGATCAGGGGTGGCCAACATGTGGCTCTTTAGAATTTAATATGCGGCTCCTTGTACAGGCACCAACTCTGGGGTTGGAGCTACAGGCACCAACTTTCCAGTGTGCTGGGTGTGCTCACTACTCAGCTACAGGCCCTGCCCCCAGTCCACCCCTTCCCTGAGCCTGCAGTGCCCTTGCTCCATTCCCGCCCCCCCAGTGTCTTGCATAGTGTGAACAGCTGATCAGGAGGTGCGGGGAGGGAGGCGGAGGTGCTGATTACTGTGGCTTCCCATGGGTGGGAGGCGCTGGGAGCAGGGGGTGGGAGCTGATGGGGGGCTGCTGACGTATTACTGTGATTCTTTGGCAATGTACATTGGTAAACTCTGGCTCCTTCTCAGGCTCAGGTTGGCCACTCCTGGTCTAGATAATACTTCGTCCTGCCTTGAGGGCAGGGGACTGGACTAGCTACCTCTCGAGGTCCCTTCCAGTTCTGTGATTCCATGAACCAAAGGCCAGAGACGACCAGAATCAAAGGAGTCACTCTGGGGATTCTCCCTGTCACTGTCCGCCAGGCAGCTCTCTCAGGTTAACTAAGTTATTGGATGCTCCAGCCTTTATCCAGTCTCTCCTGGCAGTGCCCCCTTCATGGGCTGGGCCTAGTTTTAGCCTTTGGGAAGCATGACCCCGGGGGCTCTGAGACTGGGCCTTCTTGTCTCAGCACATCTTGTTCCTTTCTGTGGCTCCCCAGTGAGTCCAAATGAGTAGATACTCCTCATACAGACTGTGAACATAAGAATGTGTTTAGACTTCATTGAATGCTTGTGAGTTGCTGCCTGGGTTAACATCTGACTAGTTGCATTGTGAGCCCCTGTGGCTCTGTAAATCACCAGACAGGAGAGAGACTTTACCTAGGTGAAGTGCTGATTGGCAACCGAATGCATTACACCCTGCCTGGCAGGAAAGGTCCATCAACACCAGAGAGACTATTATGGGACATTAAAGAAGACACAATACTGTTGTTGTGCTCTTGACTTCCCATTAGCTGAGTTTCCAGCTCAGAGCACATGGTAGGAAGAGGATGAAAAACCCGATGCAGAAGGAACTGATGATCTGTATGCTGCTTGGACTCTGGGGGGCAAAGTTCCTAGGTATAAGCACGAGATCCCCAGCTGCCTAGCCAGGGTTAGTCCTAAAGAATATGTAGAGCTTGCTTATTATAGAAGCTTCTATCACCTTTAAAATTTAAGACTGTAACTCGTCTGCATCTATAGGATTACCTGCTTTAACTTTGTAAACAACTCTCCTGTCCTTTTAAATAAATCTTAATACAGGTTATGACAGGACTGGCTACAAGTGTTGTCTTTGTTGGAAGATCTAAGATTCAGTTGACCTAAGGAAGTGACTGGTCCTTTGGGACTGGCAGTAACCTGAACATTGCTGTGATTCGTGGGGTAAGGCAGTGGTTCTCAACCAGGGGTCTGGGGCCCCCTGGGGGGCCGTGAGTAGGTTTCAGGGGGCTGCCAAGCAAGGCCAGCATTAGACTCGCTGAGGCCCAGTGCATGGGGCTGAAGTCCAGGGCCCTGAGCCCCACCACCAGGGCTGAAGCCAAAGCCTAAGCAATGTAGCTTTGTGGGGGCCCCTGTGGCATGGGGCTGCAGGCAGTTGCCCTGCTTGCTGCCCCCTAACACCAGCCCTGGATTTTATATACAGAAAACCAGTTATTGTGGCCCACATGGGCAGTGGAGTTTTTATAGCATGTTGGGGGGGGGGGGCGAGGGGGGCGCGAAAGAAAAAAGTTGAGAATCCCTGGAGTAAGGGACCATCTGTCACAAAGGTGAGCTCACCTGCGTGGTGAGATATATGGGATCACCCAAGGGGACTGTCTGTGATTCCATGTTAATGCTGTTACAGAGCCTGAAGCGTTTACACTGGATACTTGGTTGGTGAAATCTCCATACAGACCTCACACCCAGTTTGGGGTTTGTTCCCTGCTTCTTACCAGTCTGCCCGAGGCTGCTGCTCGTGTTCTCGAGTCACTGGGGACAGCGTTACAGAGAGAGGGGCTGTGACTTCCCCACGGTCACTAAACAGGTCTGTGACAGAGCCAGGAACAGACCCTGTTAACTCCAGAGCCCCGTCACCCGCAGCTTGGGAAGGTCCCCCGAGCACACTGTATTAGGCTGCAGGAAGAGGTGTGCAGGGACTGCAGCTGTGCTGTCCTGCCCAGACAGCCTGTGCATCCCTGGACAAACCACCTCGCTGGGGGGTGTCCCCTGGGTCAGGAGAAGTCAGTGTCCAGCCCTGTGGGGCTGTGCTCCTGGCTCATACCTCCAGCACTCACTGCTGCCCCTCCCTTACCAGCTGCACTGTTCAGCCAGCCCCAGGCCTCTGTGAGGTCACTTCCCCCCGCCCCCACATCAAACCTTCAAACTGGGACATGGTGCACCAGTGCCAATCAGAGTGCACTAGTGTAAATTCTGTCTGTACTAAGGGTTTGCACCAGTGCCTAAAACACCAGGGTGGCAGAGACCTTCAGAAACAGCAGTACGGTGGCACTAGAACCTATTTCTAGCTCGGTCACGGACAGCCTGGGTGACCTTGGACACGTCAATGTTTCTCCTCCCAACTTCAGTCTCTTTACCCAGCTGCCACTCACTGGGGTCTCCTCTCTCTCCAGAGCTGCTCACCACTACAGTCTGTGTGGGTATCCCCAGAGCTAAGGCAGGTCAGCTCGGGAATAGTCTTACAAGGGGGGCTGGGGAGTCTCTGTCCCTGGAAGTTTTTAAGGACAGGTAGGACAAAGCTCTGTCAGAGATAATCTACAGATACTTGGTCCTGCCTCAGCAGAGAGCTGGACTTGATGACATCTTGAGGTCCTATCTAGCCCTACATGTCTAGGATGCAATGCAATATATACATATAAAAACCCAACATACAGAAAAAAACCCACCACAACATAATGTCAGGCAATTCAGGGGGGAAAAAAACACAACCTACACTCCACAGCATAAAATGACAATACAAAGGAAAAGAAAGTAACACGATGCAAACGACAACATCCTAGGACAAAAGTACACAACGGAAAATAGCTCAACTCAAACCAACACAGCACAGGCACCAACAAGCTGAGACAAAACAATGCACCACAAAACTGCTACACAACATGGTGCGATCACAGTTCCAAATGGCCCCACGCAAAACAGCTCAGCGTAGAACAGGACACAGCACAAAAGAGAATTATTTCAGTGTAGGCCTGGAAGGGATCTTGAGAGGGCGTCTACTCCAGCCTCTTGTGCTGAGGCAGAACCAAGTATCCCTAGACATTCCCAGACTGGTGTATCTCTAACCTGGTCTTAAAAACCTCCAATGAAGGAAATGCCACAGCCTCCCTTGGAAGCCAATGCAAGGCAAACACTGACCGAAACAACGCTGCACACACACACACGCTGGGCCTGGGGTTAAGGGGAGAAGCAAGAATTCAAACAATCTGGGTTCAGTACCCAGTTTTGCCCCAAATTCTCCATGCAAACTCGTTAGACACCGGCGGCTGGCCCGTGCCCGCTGACTTGGGCTCACACGGCTCAGGCTGTGGGGCTGTTTAATTGTGGTGTCCATGTTCCGGCTGGGGCTGCAGCCCAAGGTCTGGCCCCCTCCCACCTCACAGGGTCCTACAGCCTGGCCCCAGCCCGAGCCCAGACACCTACACTGCAATTAAACAGCCCCTTCGCCTGAGCCCGTGAGCCTGAGTCACCTGGCATGGGCCAGCTGGGGGGTTTTAGTGGCAGGGTAGAGATACCCTTGGTGTCTTTGCAGCACCTGTCACAATGGGGACCCTGATCTCGGTGTCTGTGCAGAGCCCTGCACAACAGGGGCCTGACCTCAGTCGGGGACTCTGCAACTCCCGGCATTACAGGATCCCGGATTTTGTTTGGGTTCCCTGCAGTATCTGGCAAAATGTGGGGGCAGGATCTCTGTCAGGGTCTGTGCAGTGCCCAGTACAGTGGTGGGGCGTGATCTGGGTCGGGGTCAGTGCAGGGCCAGGTCCAACAGGGACACAGATCTCAGTCGAGGTTTCTCAAGTACCCTGAACAATGGAGGCAGCTATCTGGGCCACAGTCGTGCGCTGCCCGGCACAAGGGGGGCCGTGATCTCGGTCCAGGTCTGTTTTACCTGGCACAAAGGGGATCTGATGTCTGTGGGGTCTCTGCAGTGCCCAGCACAACAGGGGCACAGATCTCACTTGGGGTCTCCACAGCATCTGTAACAACAGTGGGATCTGACCTCTGTTAGGGTCTCTGCAGCACCTGGCAGAACAGGGCCCAGAACTCACTTGGGGTCTCTGCAGCACCAGGAACAACAAGGTCCCTGAGTTTGTTTGCTGTCTCTGCAGCACCTGGCACAATGGGAGCCTGATTTCACTTGGTGTTGATGCAGAGCCTGGCACAACAGGGGCCCGGAGCTCAGTCAGGGTCACTGTAGCACCCGGCACAACAAGGTCCCTGCTCTCTGTAGGGGTCTGTGCAGTTCCTGGCACAGCCAGTGCCCCAAAGTCGGTCAGGGTTTGTGCAGTGCCCGGCCCACTGGGAGACCTGATCTCAGGCCAGGCCTGAGCCACGCCCAGTACGATAAGAGCCCTGATCTCAGTCACACACCTGGAGAGAAAAGTGGGAAGATTTTTGAGCATTTGATATCAGTATTTCAGAACGGAGGAGAAAATGGGGCACAATATCTGGGGAGATTTTGTCAACAGTTCAAGAGAAAACATGGGAAATTTGTGGGGATTACACAGCGATATTGAATCAACAACAGAATGGGAGGGATTCTTCTTGCCTCACACTCACATGGCCGGCAGGGAGCCCTGGGTGATGTGGCTTTCAGAGGGGACAGGAGTGGGGCTGGAGCCAAAAGGTCACTGTCAGTGGGGAGGGGCTGGCAGTGGGGTTTGGGAATGTGACTAGCAAGTGGGGGGGGGGCCGCTGGATTGGGCAGGGTGGGGGAGGGGAAGTATCTTGACTGGGAAACCTGGGGCTGGGCCGTCTCCATGGGGGACACTTGCTCCTCCCTCCCCTTCCTGGCCCTTCCCAGGCCCCGTTGCCAGCAGAGAGTGGCCCCCCAGCCCAGCCCAGAGGTGTCCCTGTCTCAGGGCCCCCCCAGCCTCTGCCCATTCACCCTCTGCCCAGCTCAGGAATCCCTCGGGGGAACCATTTCCCACCCGCACAAGGACAAATCCCTGCAGGTGGGAATGGGGGAAACCCCCCAAACCTGAGACCTGAACTGGCCACTGGCGAAGGGGAGAAAATGGGGCACAATCGGGGGCAGGGAACTTCTCAGGGGTTGGGGAGGGGTCACCCTGGGCGCTGCTCGTGGCTCTCTAGGGAGAAAGGGGCAGGACGGGGAGATGGGGTCCCCACGGGAGGGCAGCGGTAAATCCGAGGATCTCAGCCCCCTTTCTCTCCCCGCTCCTCGGGGGTCACCTGCCATGTCCGGGCTGCACAGACATTTCCCGCCCGGTCTCACCCCCCCCCCCCCCGCAGCCCCGGCCGGCTCCATGCAGGGACCCCAGGGCAGAGCATGGCCGGACACGGGGGGGTTAATGAAGGGCTCTCCCGCCGCGATCTGCGCATGCCCAGAGCTCCAACGGCACCAACCCTTCTCCGGCCCGGGAGAGGCTCCAACGGCCCCGCGCGCGTTTGCAACTCGGCTTGGTCTCTCCCCCGAACGTCATTTCCGGTCCAGAGAGAATCAGGAACTACATCTCCCAGCCTGCCCCGGGGCGCTTCCGCTCTCTCCAGCCCCCCGGGCCAGCCTGACCCTCCCTCCACCGCTCATCCTTTCCCCCGGCCCCGCCCCCGCCCCCTCTCCCAGCCGGTGCCTCTCAGACCCACTCCTACCTCGTCCCGGGGAGCGGCAGAGCTGGGCAGGTGCCCCGTCACGTGACTCCCCCCCGTCCCCCGCGGGGTGCGTCAATTCCGGTCGCTGCGGGGGGAGGCTCCGGGCGCGCGGCAGAACCGGTAAGAGCCGAGCGGGGCGCGGGGAACAGACACCTGGGCCCGAGACCCCCCCCCCCCCGCCCGGGGCCGGGCCGGGCCGGGAGCTGGGGCGGGGCGGGGGGTCCCGGTGCGGCCTCCGTAGCGGGGGGGGCGGGAAACCCCCGGGGGGGGAGGTGAGTGTGTGTCCGTGTCTCGCCCCCTCCCCCCCCGGGCGCCCTGCGGCCCGTGGGAGGGGGGGGCACCGTCACTGCCCGCGTGCGCTGGAGCGTCCCGTAAAATCCCCCCCCGGGCCCCTCACACCGCCCCTCCCCCCCCCGGGCCCCTCACACCGCCCTCCCCCCGGGGGGCCCGCACACCGCCCCCCCGTGCTGGGGGTTTGTCTCCCCGCTGCCGGGGGCGGAGTCTGTGACCCGTTTTCCCCCAACTCTCAGACCCGGATATAAAACATCCCAACCCCGCCCCGGGCTCCCGCCTCCGCTGCTGCCGCCGGACCGGGCCGCGCGCGGGGCCCCGCCCGGAGCGACCCTGTTCCCGGGTCCCACGGGCAGCACCGCTTCCCCCTCCCCTCAGACCCTGCTGGGAACCGCTCAGCTCTTATCCCTGATCAACACCTGCCCCCGTGTGTGTGTGTGTGGGGTTGTGTTTTCCTGAATGGCCTGACGTTATGTTGTGGTGGGTTTTATTCTGTGTGATTTGAGGAAATCAGTAACTTTTTATTAATGCAAATGACACTCAGCAATAAGAGAACTTTTCTTCTGAAGTATTGTGAGCATCACACACCAGTAACACTCAGAGAGAGGTCAGGAATCAGAGCACCGTAGCCCTGTAGGAAAAAGAATTCTGGAACAGGCTCCTTTTATAAGCAAGATATTTTACTTACAATTGGGCTTTAATTTGTGTGGAAAGAAATACTTTATGCAGCACAAAGGAGAGTTACAAAAATGTATTACTCTTCATTGGCTCGACACACAATATCCTCCCCAAAATTCACCTCAGGAGTGTTGATTGGAACTCGTGTAGATGAATTAATTTTCTTGTTATCAGTTGCTTACCTTGTGACATGTATTCTCTGCAAATCTCAAAGATTCATATAAAATACCCTAAAAATTTGCCCCACTTTCTCTCTACTTGTCTATTTCTAAGTGACTATGCCCTGAGTTTTTCCTTGTCTCTATTTATAAATTACTAAAAAAAAATAAATCTCAGATTTATACCTTTTCTCAGGTTCTTGACTATGGATACAAAATGTGTCCTTATGTTGTCCATTTCCTCTTTATTCGTTTATCAAATATTGATGTGAACTACACTCAGATTTTACCTCATATCAACAACTGATATAAAATCCCTCTGATGTTCCACTTTACTTTCACTAATTTACAAAAATGGATCCAAAAATCCCTCTGATTTCCACCCTTTCTTTTTCATTTCTGAACACTGATCTCAAATCTCAGGTTTTCCCTCTTTCTATGTCATCATCAAATGTCAATTAAAAATCCTCTCCGGTTTGGGGCTGTTCTCCATGTCTCTAAATCCCAGCAACTTCTTCATTGGAGGGAACCTGTTGCCCTGAGTCATTCTCCATCCTGGTTGTTGCAGGGGGTTAAATTACCCAGAGATCATCTTTCCCGTCTGCTTTGAGAATCATTTCTTCCTCCTTTATCTCTGTTAAAATGTTTGCCGAAGAAAGAGACCAGACACACATTTAATACCCATCAAATTCAGAGGCCTCCCCCTGTTTGGGGATCAGTGTTTCCCAGCTGATAACAGGAGAGTTGGCTGAATCCTTTTCTCCAGCTGGCACGGGATGAGGAGGTCTCTCTGAGTGCAGTGTCAGTCCAGAAGTTTCCCAAATCCCATGACAAATGCTCTTCAGGAGGGGTTGCTTCCCACAGTGCTAAGATGCAGCCACTTCTGGGGTGGATCCATGGTGGTCATTATTTGCTAGTGACAGGCCATGGAAGTTTCTTACCTTTCTTGCCCTCCAGGCCTTCCATTCTCCTGTTAAAGAAGCATCCCCCAGGGCTCCCTCTGCCTGTGTGACTGGCCAGCAGGGGGCGGTGGTCACTTTCTATCCACTTCTCAGGCACTGTGAGGTAACAGTGTTGCTGGGTGGGGGTGGGGCTGGGGCTGTGGGGGGAGATAGCAGCTGAAGAGGGATTGTGGTGGGGGGAGGCCTCTGGGTGGCTGGGCAGGGGGTACCCTAGTGAGGTTGGTGGGTTCTGGAGATTTGGGGTTTCAGGGGGTGCGTGTGATGTGCCCAGCCCTGAGGCTGTGGGTCCTGGAGGTGAGTATCGCTGGGGGCCTGGTGGCTGCAGAACAGCTGGGGTGGGCGTCTCTTGGGAAGGCGGGACAGGGGGTTAGAGGGAGCCTGGTGCTGTGCCAGGGGCTCTGTCTGGGCTTCCCCAGCTGGCTCCTGGGATCGCTGCCATACCCAATGAACAGAACTGGGGGGGGGTCCCCAGCTCTAGGTCAGGGGATGCCAGGGAAGCAGAGTGAGGGTCCCACTGAAAGCATCAGCGGGTCCTGCTGGGTGGAGGAGGGGGTCCCAGACAAACGGCAGGGCAGATCCTGGTGGTGGGGAGGGGGTCCTAGACAGGCAGTGAAGAACTGAGTTCCCAGTGGGGGTCCCTTTTGGGGGGGGGTCCCTGGCTGCTGGGGGCTCTTGGTGGGGGGAACCCTTTGGGATTCCCAACCTGACAGTCATGGGCTGGTGGGGATTCCCTGGCCGGTGGGGCTTTGAGGAGTATCTGGGGTCCCTGGCTGGGGACTCTGGGGGCTGCATCCCAGGGAATATCTGGTGGGACCCTGGCTGTGGGAACTTCTACTAACCATGATTCTTCTCTCTGATCAACTCGTGTCAGAGTCCTGTCTCCAAGCACTGCCAGGCATTCCCCAGTCACAGGCCCTGTCACTGTGGTAACTTTCTATCCACTTATCAGTCACTGTTCGTGTAAAATCACAGATTTTGCTTTTCTCCTCTTTTGAAAACTGCAGGAACTGTTGGTTCAGTTTAGAAAATTTGTGCCCCCCAGTCCTGAGAGCAGCTAGGGGGCATCACGGTGAGAGAACAAAGAGCGACCCCTTGTCTCTCCCAGCAGATCCATCACACCCCTACTAGCCAGAGGCTGAGACAACCCCATGGTGGAGAACCCAACACCCTACCCACTGCCAGCAGCTGGATGTGAGGGGCTGGGACATCTTCCCTACACCTCCCTGGTGGGTGCCCCCTTTCCATGTCACACCAGCCCCTGGATTCAGCACTGGAAGTCTGGTCAGTTTTCCCAGCCCTGCCCAGGGGGTTGGTTTCTCTATTTCCTGTTTCACAAATTAGGGAATTTTCTCCCCCACCACCCAAGTGTTTGTTCTGAGGATCTAGGCCCATGTTAACAAGTCCCAGCAGGTTTGTCACACTCTGTCCCCCTCCCCTTCCTCACCCAGGGTATTCCCTGCCCCCGCCAGCCCTAACTCCCCAGAAGTTGCCACCTCTTCAGTATTTCCTGCCCCTCCCCCGCCAGCAGGAACCCACCAGCAACCCCAATTACCCCTACCTGAGCTGGCTCCACTGCAGCCGGGCCCCACCCCCGGCTGGGCACGGAGGGTTAATGCTTTCCTGTGCCCTGCAATCCTCCCCACCACCCCACCCGCCGCTCCAGCCCCTTCCTGTGCCCTGCAAACCCCGGCTCCCAGCTGCTCCAGCCCCTTCCTGTGCCCTGCAACCCCACTCCCAGCTGCTCCAGCCCCTTCCTGTGCCCTGCAACCCCGGCTCCCAGCTGCTCCAGCCCCTTCCTGTGCCCTGCAAATCCCCCGCTCCCAGCTGCTCCAGCCCCTTCCTGTGCCCTGCAACCCCGGCTCCCAGCTGCTCCAGCCCCTTCCTGTGCCCTGCAACCCCCCGCTCCCAGCTGCTCCAGCCCCTTCCTGTGCCCTGCAACCCCCACTCCCAGCTGCTCCAGCCCCTTCCTGTGCCCTGCAACCCACCCCACTCCCAGCTGCTCCAGCCTTCCTGTGCCCTGCAACCCCCGGCTCCCAGCTGCTCCAGCCCCTTCCTGTGCCCTGCAACCCCGGCTCCCAGCTGCTCCAGCCCCTTCCTGTGCCCTTCAACCCCCAGCTGCTCCAGCCCCTTCCTGTGCCCTGCAACCCCGGCTCCCAGCTGCTCCAGCCCCTTCCTGTGCCCTGCAACCCCAGCTGCTCCAGCCCCTTCCTGTGCCCTTCAACCCCGCTCCCAGGTGCTCCAGCCCCTTCCTGTGCCCCGCAACACCCCCCCCCGTTCCCTGCAACCCGCCCTCTCCCGCGTTCCCAGCCGCTCCAGCCCCTTCCCGTGCCCCGCAACCCCACCTCTCCCCAGGGCGGCAGGGCTCGCCGGGGTGGGCTGCAGCGGCTGGGATCAGCTGACACCCAATGCAGGGGCTGGGGCGGGGAGCTGCTGCACCAGCCCCGCCCCCGCTTTTCTCCTGGGGAGCCCCGGCCCCTCTCCTCCCCCCTCCGGGCTGAGGCGGGTCCCCGCGGGTCCCACCCCCTGTGTGGGGCCCGGGGGCGGGGCCAGGGCCGGGGAGGAGCCGCCCCTTCCCACCCTCCCGGCCCGGCAGCGGGGGCAGGGGGACCATGGCGGGGCCGGGAGCGCGGCGCGGGGGCTGCTCCAGCCCTGCAGCCCGCGGGGCAGCGCGGTGGGGCCGGGAACACGCGTGGGGTGGACACGCTGCTGCCGGGGGCGGGTCAGGGCTGGGGTTGGGCTGTGGGGGCCGGTTATTACGTGGGGTCAAGCCCCACTCTGCCGCTCCCGGGAAAGGGCGGGGGTCTGAGGCACCGGCTGGGAGAGGGGGCAGGGCCAGGGAAAGGATGAGCGGTGGGGGGAGGGTCTGGCTGGACCCGGGGACCTCCCTTACCTGGGCTGGAGAGGGCGGAAGCGCCCCGGGGCAAGCTGGGAGATGTAGTTCCTGACTCTCCCTGGACCGGAAGTGACGTTGGGGGGAGAGACCAAGCCGAGTTGCAAACGCGCGCGGGCCGCTGCGGCTCTGCCTGGCTCGCGCGGGGCCGTTGGAGCCTCTCCCGGGCCGGAGAAGGGTTGGTGCCGGTGGGGCTCTGGGCATGCGCAGATCGCGGCGGGAGAGCCCTTCATTAACCCCCCCGTGCCCGGGCCGGGCCGTGCCCCGCTGGAGCCGCCCTGGGGCCGCCCCGGGCTCCGCCCGCCCCGCTGCGGAGCTGCAGCCTCCAGGTCCCGGAGCGAGCCCCGGGGGCGGGGCGGGGCCGGGCGGTGACTCTGCCCCAGTGCCCGGGGACCCGGCATCTCGCAGCGCCGGGATCTGCTCGGGGGCAGCGCCCGCGGGGGCTCGGAGCAGCTGCCCCCGCAGGAGCCCAGCGCCCCCGGGCCCGGCCAGGCTCTGCCCTGGGGCCCCGCGGGGTGCCGGGAGGGCCCGGCCCCACTGGGGTCCCTGTGTGGGGCCGGGCGGGGGGCGGGCTGGGGAAATGTCGGTGCAGCCCGGACATGGCCGGGGCAGGTGACCCCCGAGGAGCGGGAGAGAAAGGGGGCTGAGATCCTCGGATTTACCGCTGCCCCCTCCCGTGGGGACCCCCCCCTCCCGTCCTGCCCCCTTTCTCCCTAGAGAGCCACGAGCAGCGCCCAGGGTGACCCCCCCACCCCAACCCCTGAGAAGTTCCTGTCCCCGATTGTGCCCCATTTTCTCTCCCCTTCGCCAGTGGCCAGTTCAGGTCTCAGGTTTGGGGGGTTTCCCCCATTTCCACCTGCAGGGATTTGTCCTTGTGCGGGTGGGAAATGGTTCCCCCGAGTGATTCCTGAGCTGGGCAGAGGGTGAATGGGCAGAGGCTGGGGGGCCCTGAGACAGGGACACCTCTGGGCTGGGCTGGGGGGGCCACTCTCTGCTGGCAACGGGGCCTGGGAAGGGCCAGGAAGGGGAGGGAGGAGCAAGTGTCGCCCATGGAGACGGGCCAGCCCCAGGTTTCCCAGTCCAGCTACTCCCCAGCACCTGCTGGCCCTGTGAGTGTGAGGCAAGAAGAATCCATCCCATTCTGTTGTTGATTGAATATCCCTGTATAATCCCCTCCAATTTCCCCTCCTTTCTCTTGAACTGTTAAATGCTGACGTAAAATCTCCCAGATGTTGGTGCTTCTGTCTCACATTAGCAAATATTTAGTTTGTGCCCCATTTTCTCGTCAGTTCTGAAATACTGATACCAAATTCTCAAAAATCTTCCCACTTTTCTCTCCAGGTGTGTGACTGAGATCAGGGCTCTGATCGTACTGAGCGTGGCCCTGTTCTGACAGCTGCTGCAGAGACCCCAACTGAGATCTGGGCCCTGTTCTGGCAGCTGCTGAAGAGACCCCAGGTGAGATCAGACCCCACTGTTGTGCCAGGTAAAACTGAGACCTGGACCGAGATCACGGCCCCCCTTGTGCCAGGCAGCGCATGACTGTGACCCAAACCGCTGCCTCCATTGTGCTGGGCATTTCAGAGACCTCGACTGAGATCTGTGTCCCCGTTGGGCCTGGCCCTGCACTGACCCTGACCCAGATCATGCCCCACCACTGTACTGGGCACTGCACAGACCCTGACAGGGATCCTGCCCCCACATTTTGCCAGATGCTGCAGGGGCCCTAAACAAAATCCAGGATCCTGTAATGCTGGGAGTTGCAGAGTCCCCGACTGAGGTCAGGCCCCTGTTATGCAGGGCTCTGCACAGACACTGACCAAGATCAGGGTCCCCATTGTGACAGGTGCTGAACAGACACCAAGGGTATCTCTACCCTGCCACTAAAACCCCCAGCTGGCCCATGCCAGGTGACTCAGGCTCAGGGGGCTCAGGCGAAGGGGCTGTTTAATTGCAGTGTAGATGTCTGGGCTCGGGCTGGGGCCAGGCTGTAGGACCCTGCGAGGTGGGAGGGTGCCAGACCTTGGGCTGCAGCCCCAGCCGGAACATGGACACCACAATTAAACAGCCCCACAGCCTGAGCCGTGTGAGCCCAAGTCAGCGGGCACGGGCCAGCCGCTGGTGTCTGACTGCAGTGTGGACATGCCCACAGGGACAGAGGCCTTGCCACAAAAAGCTCAAAGGCTAAATAGGCAATTATTCACAGCAATAAGATTTACAGATCCATTTGTGCACCAGAGTCCAGATAGCAGCGTGTGGATGTGTGTAGTTTGGTTGGGGCTGGTGTATTTGTGCCCCCAGAAATATGTACATTTTCAGCAAAACCCCTCCTACACAGTACACCCAATTGTCCACCCCTTGCCATAGGCCATTGATCCTGCTCCTGCATAGTCATAGGAGAGGGGCACAGCCAAACATTTCCTTTGATGTGCACCATTTTTCACACCCCTCCATTGATTCCCAGTGAGCTCCTCCCCTTCTCATTATTCCCATAGGGCTTGTAGGGCCCACCTTAGTTGCCATTCTATTTCCAGGCACCATAGTAGCCATTACCCAGGTGCTGGCCTCCCAGTTGAGCATTTTGCATTCCCACACACATCTTCCTCTCCCCCCAGGTCAGCCTTTTGAAGCCATCCCCCACCCACCTCATGCTAGCAGCAAGACCAACACCACAGACAAACATCACAAAACATAGATCCATTGTATTCTGGGTTATTCTTCCGCTGGCACCAGCATGGTTGTAGAGTGTCTGAAAAACGAAAGAAACAATTTCCACCCCCCTGGTGGGATCAGATTATTTCTTAATAATAATACCAATTCCTTTTACAAATTTCCTTGCTAATTGCAGGAAAAACAGAAGAATTACCTTCAGGCTGTCCTTATTTTGTTCTATAGTCAGGCTAGTGAATTACCCCACTCACTGACCATTTATGAAATTTATGAGGTGGCGTGCCTCAGTTTCCCACAGCTTCAGATTTCTGCTCTGTACACACACACACACACACACGCTCCTTAGGGTTAACCTGTCCCCCTTATTTTCAGGCTTGACTTGTTTTTTCACCTCCCTTTTCTGGAGGGCCATAATCTAAGTCTTCTAGTAGCTTGTTTGCTGACCAGATGCATTCATTAGTCTCAGGTTCTTTGTGCTGCAAATGGCAGTTTCCTCCTTCCTCCATCAGCTGGGTAATTTGCATCCACACAGAGTCTTTCTTGGCTTACCTCTGGATTCAAAGCTATCAGCAGCTCAGAGACTGTTTCAAAAGGGACACATTTCACTTCCACCAGGGTTCTTATTGCTGTTCACTTTCATCTTCTGCTCCAAAACACTGCTTAAAAGATCTGAAAAAGCAGCACAATCTACTATGCTCCTTTTGGAGCCCTAACAGGATTTTAATTAAGTACCATGTTTTGTTTGCATTTCTTTTACCCCTTTTCCAATATACACTGCACCCCCCACCACTTGCTAGTCACATTCCCAGACCCCACTGCCAAGCCCTCCCCAGTGATAGTGACTTTCTGACTCCAGCCCCACTCCTTTCCCCTGTGAAAAGACATCACCCAGGGCTCCCTGCCGGCCATGTGAGTGTGGGGCAAGAAGAATCCCTCCCATTCTGTTGTTGATTCAATATCCTTGTATAATCCCCTCAAATTTCCCATCTTTTCTCTTCAACTGTTAAATGGTGACACAAAATCTCCCAGATGTTGGTGCTTCTGTCTCACATTAGCAAATATTTAGTTTGTGTCCCATTTTCTCCTCAGTTCTGAAATACTGATATCTAATGCTCAAAAATCTTCCCGCTTTTCTCTCCAGGTGTGTGACTGAGATCTGGGCTCTTATCGTACTGAGCGTGGCCCTGTTCTGCCAGCTGCTGCAGAGACCCCAACTGAGATCTGGGCCCTGTTCTGCCAGGCACTGAAGAGACCCCAGGTGAGATCAGACCCACATTGTGCCAGGTAAAACTGAGACCTGGACCGAGATCATACCCCCCACCCCTTGTGCCAGGCAGCGCATGACTGTGACCCAAACCGCTGCCTCCATTGTGCTGGGCACTTCAGAGACCTCGACTGAGATCTGTGTACCCGTTGGGCCTGGCCCTGCACTGACCCCGACCCAGATCACGCCCCACCACTGTACTGGGCACTGCACAGACCCTGACAGAGATCCTGCTCCCACATTTTGCCAGTTGCTGCAGGGGCCCTAAACAAAATCCGGGATCCTGTAATGCCGGGAGTAGCAGAGTCCCTGACTGAGGTCAGGCCCCTGTTGTGCAGGGCTCTGCACCGACACTGAGATCAGGGTCCCCATTGTGACAGGTGCTGAACAGACACCAAGGGTATCTCTACCCTGCCATTAAAACCCCCAGCTGGCCCATGCCAGGTGACTCAGGCTCACGGGCTCAGGCGAAGGGGCTGTTGAATTGCAGTGTAGATGTCTGGGCTTGGGCTGGAGCCAGGCTGTAGGACCCTGCGAGGTGGGAGGGTGCCAGACCTTGGGTTGCAGCCCCAGCCGGAACATGGACACCACAATTAAACAGCCCCACAGCCTGAGCCGTGTGAGCCCAAGTCAGCGGGCACGGGCCAGCCGCCGGTGTCTGACTGCAGTGTGGACATGCCCACAGGGACAGAGAGGCCTTGCCACAAGAAGCTCAAAGGCTAAATAGGCCAATGGTGGGAGGCGACTCTCCATTTTACAGATGGGGAAACTGAAGCTCAGAGAGCTGAAGTAATTTGCTCAAGTTTTCATGGAGAATTTTGGGCAAAACTGGGAACTTAACCCAGATTGTTTGAATTCTTGCCTCTCCCCTTAACCCCAAACCCGGCGTGTGCGTGTACAGCTTTGTTTTGGTCAGTGTTTGCCTTGCATTGGCTTCCAAGGGAGGCTGTGGAATTTCCTTCACTGGAGGTTTTTAAGGCCAGGTTAGAGATACACCAGTCTGGGAATGTCTAGGGATACTTGGTGTTAGGGGGCTTAGTCCTTCACCCTCTCACTTCCCTGGTCCTTCTCGCATGAACAGAGAGCAGCAGTACCCCAAGTCCAAAGGCGCAAATAATTCGATGTTTATTGGGGTGAACTTCCAGCAAGCAATGATTCCAGTTTCCTTCCTTACTGTCCCCCTTCCCAGCTCTGACACCACAGAGCCTGGCCTGTGTCCCTGTCCCTGTTCCCATCCCCTGTTCCCATTTCCCCCTTTAGCAAAACATGATCCCAATTCCCCCAGTCCCTGTTCCCATTTCCCCCCCCTTTACTTCCTGATTGACTGCAGACTATATAGTAAAACCTGAGTTTTGCTTAGCTATTTCTTAACCAATCATTTTACTGAAATTTAACTATCCAATCCTAACATATTGTAACATGGTTATTTAACCAATTATATTCCACCACCTTCATTGGTTTACACCCAACAAAATTAATTGTCCAGCAGACAGAAACAATCACAGAACCAGACAGAGACCATGCAAATAAACATACAGAACAATACAGAAGTGAGGATTTCACAACTACATTTATACAGACATAAGGGTTTTCCAGCTGTGTCTATTGATAAGTGAGTTCTTGCCAGACAGGACGCTATCAGACCAGGTTTCCTTTTACATCTTCTAGGCTCTTCTCTTTCTCTGGAGGTGACAGGAATATCAGGGCAGGATTGTATTCCTAACAGCCCAATAGCACCTTATTTCAATGTGACTAGTTTGGAATGTGAGGATGTGACCAGACACTTCCCAGCATATGGCTGCCTAATTACATCTTGGCTGAAGGCCTTAGCCTGTCGCAGTAAGAGAAGGCCATTCCACAGACAGTGATCTTTGATTCCTTCTTTTATACCTCTGTAACTAGCGAAGTGATAAGAATACACCTACATTCTTAAAGTATAGGCCTTTGCAGACAGGCCTGAATAGCTCTATCCTAACACTCCACCCCCCTTTTTTTTTCTTTTTCTTTTGAGATCCTCCTGCCCAGGTATCCCTGGAAAAGCACAGGACAGATGGCGACACATTTTCTGATAGGGCCAGGCATCAAGGTGGAAGGTGTCGATATTCCATTTGTCCCACTGCCCCTTGTGTAGTCCCGTGCCCTGGACCTTCTCTCATACGGGCATATCACACCTAGTCCAATTAGTGTCCCAGACTTCCCATTATATTGGGGCCGGGTTGTCTTGCACACTGCGGGGTGGGAAGGGCTTACTACATTACTTATAGGTTATCTGCATAAGCAGCATGACACAAGTACTGTTAACAATATACAATGCACAGCAATACCGAGTCCTGACCACTGCAGTATGGTCCCACGTCCGAGCCACGACCGAAACACTGCCTCTCCTCCTTCGACAGGGTCCGGATCTTAATGTGTCCAGTTGCTGGCAGCTGCAGCAAGCTGCCGCTGCAGGTTTTACGTGCTTTTGTCCATATTATAAGTCCATTGAATGTCCACAGAGAAATGGGTTATTGTCCAAGCCAACGTAACCACTTGGTATGGAATCAGGCGGTATGCCCTGGTTCAATTATTCACAGCAATAAGATTTACAGATCCATTTGTGCACCAAAGTCCAGATAGCAGCATATAGATGTGTGTAGTTTGGTTTGGGCTGGTGTAATTGTGCCCCCAGAAATATGTACATTTCCAGCAAAACCCCTCATACACAGTACGCCCAATTGTCCACCCCTTGCCATAGGCCATTGATCCTGCTCCTGCATAGTCATAGGAGAGGGGCACAGCCAAACATTTCCTTTGATGTGCACCATTTTTCACACCCCTCCATTGATTCCCAGTGAGCTCCTCCCCTTCTCCTTATTCCCATAGGGCTTGTGGGGCCCACCTTAGTTGCCGTTCTATTTCCAGGCACCATAGTAGCCATTACCCAGGTGCTGGCCTCCCAGTTGAGCATTTTGCATTCCCATACACCTCTTCCTCTCCCCCCAGGTCAGCCTTTTGAAGCCATCCCCCACCCACCTCATGCTAGCAGCAAGACCAACACCACAGACAAACATCACAAAACATAGATCCATTGTATTCTGGGTTATTCTTCCGCTGGCGCCAGCACGGTTGTAGAGTGTCTGAAAAACAAAAGAAATGATTTCCACCCCCCTGGTGGGGACAGATTATTTCTTAATAATAATACCAATTCCTTTTACAAATTTCCTTCCTAATTGCAGGAAAAACAGAAGAATTACCTTCAGGGTGGCCTTATTTTGTTCTATAGTCAGGCTAGTGAATTACCCCACTCACTGACCATTTATGAAATTTATGAGGTGGCGTGCCTCAGTTTCCCACAGCTTCAAATTTCTGCTCTGTGTACACACTCTCTCTCTCTCTCTCAGGGTTAACCTGTCTCCCTTATTTTCAGGCTTGGCTTGCTTTTTCACTTCCCTTTTCTGGAGGGCCATAATCTGAGTCTTCTAGTATCTATTGGGTTTCCGGGAAACTGGGCAGACGGAAGCCCGCCCTATGCCAATGGATTCCCCCCCCAGCCTAAGGGGAGAATCTACAGGACCTCAGAAACCCACTAATTTCAGGGGACAACTAATAAAAGAACAGTAGCTTGTTTGCTGACCAGATGTGTTCATTATTCTCAGGTTCTTTGTGCTGCAAATTGCAGTTTCCTCCTTCCCCCATCAGCTGGGTAATTTGCATCCACACAGAGTCTTTCTTGGCTTGCCTCTGGATTCAAAGCTATCAGCAGCTCAGAGACTTTTTCAAAAGGGACACATTTCCGATCTTCTGGAACTGGAAGGGACCTCAAAAGGTCATCAAGTCCAGCCCCCTGCCTTCACTAGCAGGATCAATTTTTGCCCCAGATCCCTAAGTGGCCCCCTCAAGGATTGAGCTCACAACCCTGGGTTTAGCAGGCTAATGCTCAAACCACTGAGCGATCCCTCTAGACATTGCCTGAGACTTCCAAGAACTCCACCATCAAAACCAGAGAAAGAAAAGCCTTCTCATGCTTTCTTTCTCCATCGTAAAGAAAGAAAAAGGTGTACAGACCCACTTGCTCAAAAATACTCTGCAGGTCACCTTTAAGGTAGTGTAGCAGTGCGGCACTCACCCCTGCGGCGCCTCCTGCTGGTCGTCTCAGGGAATTAGCTCATCCAGCCCTCGAAGCTCCCTCTGCAGGCCAGTGGCCCCTATGTCCCTCCTGGACCCAGTGCCCGTTTTCTTTGGGGTGCTGCCCCCTGGCAATACCCCCACCAGTCTCTATGGGTCTCCCGTCTCTGGGAAACCCTCAACCCTCTATCCCCACTTCCACCAGGGTTCTTATTACTGTTCACTTTCCTCTTCTGCTTCAAAACACTGCTCAGAAGATCTGAAAAAGCAGCACAATCTACTAGGGCTCCTTTTGGAGCCCTAACAGGATTTTAATTAAGTGCCATGTTTTGTTTGCATTTATTTTACCCCTTTTCCAATATACACTGCACCCCCCACCACTTGCTAGTCACATTCCCAGACCCCACTGCCAGGCCCTCCCCACTGATAGTGACTTTCTCACTCCAGCCCCCTCCTTTCCCCTCTGAAAGACATCACCCAGGGCTCCCTGCCGCCATGTGAGTGTGGAGCAAGAAGAATCCCTCCCATTCTGTTGTTGATTCAATATCCTTGTATAATCCCCTCCAATTTCCCATCTTTTCTCTTCAACTGTTAAATGGTGACACAAAATCTCCCAGATGTTGGTGCTTCTCTCTTATATTGGCAAATATTTAGTTTGTGCCCCATTTTCTCCTCAGTTCTGAAATACTGAGATCTAATGCTCAAAAATATTCCCCTTTTCTCTCCAGGTGTGTGACTGAGATCAGGGCTCTTATCGTACTGAGCATGGCCCTGTTCTGCCAGGTGCTGCAGAGACCCCAACTGAGATCTGGGCCCTGTTGTGCCAGGCACTGAAGAGACCCCAGGTGAGATCAGACCTCACTGTTGTGCCAGGTAAAGGGATCTAAGAATTGCAAAGCTGAATGAAAGATAAACAAACAGAACCATTTGAATGTTGGCCCAGAGCTGGTAGAACGGTACCTAGTGACGGTCGGCTGTAATGACCGGGTTCCCTATAGCGTTTTCTGGTGGGGCGGATAAAGCAACGTCAAAGAGCCAAATGCGCTTGAGGCGAAAGGGCTGCCAGGTGTTTGCTCTCTAAGGAACATGTCACCGGCCAGGGCCTGCAGTCTGTCAGGAGAGGTGCGCTGGGAGGTATTTAGGAATCTCAAAATAAAAGGTGAAGACGGCTGGGTCACAATATCCAATGAAATCTTGCAAACAATTATACAAATGGACCCTACTGCTGTTAAAACAACATGGTATTAATACTGATTCAAAACTGACATTAAAATTAGGAGAGAAACGCATGGGAAATGAACTGACACCTACTTACCATTTCTTAATGCCTAAAATTTTGACACTCCCTCACAGCATCTTTTTTTCAAAGCGATGCACAGCACACAGTCAAGTTGATGAATGAAAGCACACCCATTATTGACTGCTTTGTGCTGCATGAGCATCTGATTAAGCACCTAATTACAACTCTACCACTGTAAGTGGAAATGCATCAACCCAGCTTAGCTCCAAGGTGTTTAGATGTGAATGAAAAGTTTCCAAGGCTTTGGCTACACTTAGCGCTGGGAGAGAGCTCTCCCCACGCTGTCCGTACTCCACCTCCCTGTGGGGATTACCGTACAGCGCTGGGGCTCTGATCACACTGGCGCTTTGCAGTGCCGCAATTTGCAGCGCTGGAGAGGGTGTTTTTTCACACCCTGCTGCAGCGCTGCAAATTTGCAAGTGTAGCCAAAGCCCAAATGGGTCACTTGCTGGAGGATTCTCTGCAGCTTGAGGGCTTCAAACCACAATTTGAAGACTTCAATAACTCAGACGTAGGTTAGGGGTTTGTTATAGAAGTGGATGGGTGGGATTCTGTGGCCTGCTTTGTGCAGGAAGTCAGACTAGATGATCATAATGGTCCCTTCTGACAAAGTCTATGAGACTACATGGCAGAATGGTTAATGAAGAAAATACACTGAAATGCCTCTACTCAGTCCTGTTGACTTCTTCTCCCAACCCCTCCTCATGAGTTCTGGTCTCTTGGTCAACTCAGCTCCCAGTCCCCATCAGCTGTGCCCTCTCCCAGCCTAACCCATTTCTACTGCAATTCTTCACCCTCCTCATCCAGGCAGGGGTTGGCGCTGCAGCCCTAAGGTACCTGCGTTAATCACTGTCTCTCATACTGGGGCTATTTAGATTTCAGGAATGATTCAGAATTACTGACCCTGGGAGGTGGGAGAGAGGAGAGGCTGAGAGAGCGTTTGCTCTACGGCCACGTTCAACTCTGGTAGCCTCCATGTTACCTCATCCTTCTCCCTCCCCCATGGGTCTCTGCTCATGTCAGTGTGTCACCTGATCATAATGCCACTGGCTTCAGCAGAGCTCCTAGACAGGAGCTACATCGCGAGGGGGTTACAGTACTTAGAGTAAAATACATCACAGGGAGGGTGTAATTCTCCTGAAGTGAAACATTCCAGTCTAGGAAGTGAAAGACTTCAAGTACTTCATTACTTAAAATTATGCTTGAAAGGATTGGATTTTTATGGATAAATTGCAGCAAATGTTAATTTCACTGTACACACACACACACATGAAAAATATTTATATAGGTAATATACAGAAATGCTTCTGGAGAAAGTGGAGTTTGATTTAAGGATATTTACACTGTATATTTTGGGTGTGACATTGACAATTTCTCTTTGAACAGTTCTATGATTTGGCTTTTGGACTCTCAGCAGTTACTGTTATTAAATAATTGTTGTCTGACGACCCCCATAACTTCCCACAGCTCTGAACATTGAAATTGTAAACATTGAAAAAGGGCTTAAAAATAAATATCGCTATCTATTGAAATTAAAAGAAAGAAATAGACACAATGAATTTTGTCAAACCCACTTACCAGCAATTGCAATATGCTAGGGGATGGAAATTCACAACTAAGGCACCAACCTTAATTCTGCCCTGTAGTGACACCAGGCAATTGCCGTAGGGCTACGAATTAGGCATTTTAGTGTATATCGTTCCAGGTTACAAATCGGTATGATCTAAAGACACATGAGATCTTTTCCTCAGGAAATCACCGTCACTGGGTTGTTTCTCTTAGTGGTAATTCCCAGAAGTGAACAGATTAATAACATTTTATCAGTTATGAAGTGGCCATTTCAGATTTCTGGGGAGCGTCTGTTATTTTGCACTAGGTCCTTGGAGAGACGTAATCTTGGTTTCATTTAACTTCTCCATGCTCAGCAGCTTCTGGAATTTGGTTCAAAGTATTTCCATGTTTCCTTGCCCTGTCCTTAAAAGTGCTGCTTTAGAAAGTGGGAAGGGCCGGAACTGACTGCAGGATCAGTAGCTGAGTCCCTTAGATATTTATAGCTCATCGGAAGGAGGACGGGGATTGGTGGGTGTCTGGGGATTTAATAATAAACACACAAATATCATTGTTAGTGAATTTTCATCTTCTAATTCCCATAACCCACTAATGATCCCTGGCTGCCCCCGGCAGTCTGGGGAGGGAGAACTAGTCGACTCCTGGGGCCAGTGTGGAACCGAAGGCATAAGGAGCTTTCCGTGGCTGGCTCAAAGTCACCCAGAGTGAATTTCACTTCACTGGATAAATCCCTAGTTGCTGAGCTCTGCAGAGGGGTGGGGAGGTGAATTCCATCCCCCATTCTTGGGCAGAGACCCCCCTCCAATTCTCACCCTGATCTCAGACACGGCCCCAACCTTCCCCTGCAGTGATGGACCCACTTGATGCTGCCAGAGCCATCTGCCATGGGAGCTAGAGAGGACAGAGGCCCATCTCCAGAACTGCTCCCCCTGCCCACAGCCCCCAAGCTGTGCTAGAGTTGCCCTGACTTTCCAATCTGCAGATCAGTCCGGGTGTCCCCAGCCCGCACCCACCACACACAAACTTTGTCACAACAAACATCCCAGGATTGTGAAAGACCATCTGGGGCTGGCTGCAGTCTCCCGTTGCTGCTGTGAGGGGAATGGGGTGGTCCCTCATAGAGGATACAAACATACCCAGGGGCAGAAGAGAAATGTAGTTTCTTTCAGGGGTTTGAAATGTTTGGTTTAGAGTCCTGAGCTCTGTCTTCCTGTTTGTCTCCTCCTGCCACTTTCAGATCTCTTGGAGAGACAAGGTGGGGGAGGTAATTTTTTTAGAACCAATTAAAAATACCTCTTTGCTATCCTGGGACCAACATGGGTAGAACAACTTTCCCTTTGTACCCCTCCCATCTCACCTCCCTTAGCTGAGACTGTCCCATGTGATAGGAAAATAAGGGTTCAGTCCTGTCGCTGGATTGGGTCTTGCCAGCACTAACGGGAGTGAAAGCCTGTGTGCATTAATGACAGCAGCAGCTCTGGGACTCGACACATAGGGAGAAGAGATGGGAGTGAGCAGGTTGTGTTTGTGCCAGGTGTGAGTTACTCATGTGGGAATTCTGCACGCACAGAATTCACGTCCAGCGCAGAATTCCTTTTTTTTGGCTTGAAGAAGATACGTTCTGCCTGAGAAGTGCTACATTTCTGCGTTTCACCCACCAGAGGCCCCTGTGGCACCAGAACAGGCAGCAGCCAGCTGGGTTCATCTTGGTGGTAATTTGTTCCCCGAGCTATACCCCAAATGGGAGGAGAGTTAGTGGGTGCAACTGGGGAGAGTCCTGAGACACGGCTGCTGCTGGGGGTGGGGACAGGGTGGTCATTCTCGCCTCGCAAAAGGGTGTGGAAAGGGCACAGGAGGAGCAAGTGTCCCCTATGGAGACTGCCCAGCCCCAGGTTATCCAGTCCCAGACGCTTCTTCCCCCACCGTACTCCCAAACCTCTTCACCCTCCAGCCATCAGTTGCCAGGCTTCCTCGCTGCGAGCCCGTCCTGACTGCAGAGACCCTCTGAGCCAGTCGTGTGTCAGGGCTCAGCCCTCTGGCTGTGTCCTCAGGGCACTTTCTTCCTCTCTCGGGGCACCGTGCCACAGGCGCCCCACAAAGCTACATTACTCAGGCTTTGGCTTCAGCCCCGGGTGGTGGGGCTCAGGGCCCTGGACTTCAGCCCCATGCGCTGGGACTGGAGCTTTCTGCCCTGGGCCTCAGTGAGTCTAATGCTGCCCTTGCTTGGCCCCTGCCCTGAAACCTGCTAGCGCCCCAGCGGCCCAGGACCCCTAGTTGAGAACCACTGTCTTACCCTACGAATCACAGCAATGTTGAGGTTACTGCCAGTCATAGAATCCTAGAATATCAGGGTTGGAAGGAACCTCAGGAGGTATCTAGTCCAACCCCTGCTCAAAGCAGGACTGTTGCCGCCCAGACGGCCCGAGGGAGGCAACAGCGGGTTCAAGTTGCCCGGTGCGTCGCACTAATTAACACACCAGGATGGAGAAGCAAACCAAGTTTATTTGAGCCCAAATAAGGTGCAAGGGAGAAATAGCAATCTCAAATCCTACACACCCACACGCAGGCGGGGTCCCAGCATTTATACCCCTTGTTTTTCTTTATCTGTACTTTTCCACTGTGTGGGGGCTACTTTCTCCTGCATATAACTTTAATTACAGCATCTGCTTTCCGCCTATCTTATCTAGTATTGGCTGCATTTAGTACCAACTGGCCTTGCAGCTGCTAGCAGTCAGCACATAGCACAAGAGGTTACAAAAGTTTAGTAAGGCTAACAGCAGCACTTCACATAGAGGTACTTTGGTTCACATAGGCCCAGAGCCATTCTCCTGAGTTATCTATGCCTAGTGACACCAACAGGACCAATCCTCAACTAAATCATCCCAGCCAGGGCTTTGTCAAGCCTGACCTCATGCCAAAGGACCAGTCACTTACTGAGGTCAATTGAATCTTAGATCTCACAACAAAGACAACACTTGTAGCCAGTCCTGTCATAACCTGTATTAAGACTTATTTAAAAGGAAAGGAGAGTTGTTTACAAAGTTAAAGCAGGTAATCCTATAGATGCAGACGAGTTGCAGTCTTAGATTTCAAAGGTTATAGAAGCTTCTATAATAAGCAAGCTCTGCATATTCTTTAGGACTAACTTGGCTAAGCAGCTGGGGATCTCGTGCTTATGCCTAGAAACTTTGCCCCCCCCAGAGTCTAAGCAACATACAGATCATCAGTTCCTTCTGTGTGGGGGTTTTCATCCCCTTCCTGCCATGTGCTCTGAGCTGGAAACTCAGCTACTCGGAAGTCAAGAGCACAACAACAGTCTTTGTCGCCTTTAACGTCCCAGAATAGTCTAGCTGGTGTGGATGGACCTGTCCTGCCAGGCAGGGTGTAATGCATTCGGTTGCCAATCAGCACTTCACTTAGGTAAAGTCTCTCTCCTGTCTGGTGATTTACAGAGCCACAGAGGCTCCCAATGCAACTAGTCAGATGTTCACCCAGGCAGCAACTCACAAGCATTCAATAAAGTGTAAACGCATTCTTATAATCCTAATACCTAATACTAACACAGGTGAGTCAGACTGATTCCAGCGATGCGTTTGTCCCTGTTCAGTGAAGACATGGGGGCTTTTGCAAGAGCTAACACCTCATCTGGCAGTGTCACAGGCAGGCTGGGCAGGGATGGTGTCTCTAGCCTCTGTTTGCCAGAAGCTGGGACTGGGTGACGGGTGGATCACTTGATGATTCCCTGTTCTGGTCATTCCTCTGAAGCACCTGGCCTTGGCCACTGAGCTAGATGGACCATTGGTCTGACGCAGTGGGCAGCTCTTATGCTCACAGTCTGTATGAGGAGTATCTACTCATTGGGACTCGCTGGGGAGCCACAGAAAGGAGCAAGATGTGCTGAGGCAAGAAGGCCCAGTCTCAGCGCCCGGGTCACGCTTGCCAAAGGCTAAAACTAGGCCCAGCCCATGAAGGGGGCACTGCCAGGAGAGACTGTATAAAGGCTGGAGCATCCAACAACTTAGTTACCCTGAGAGAGCTGCCTTGGGGACAGTGACAGGGAGAATCCCCCAAAGTGACTCCTTTGATTCTGCTCTTCTCTGGCCTTTGGTTCTTAGAATTATAGAACTGGAAGGGACCTTGAGAGGTCATCTAGGCCAGTCCCCTGCACTCAAGGCAGGACTCAGTATTCTCTAGACAATCCCTGACAGGTGTTTGTCCAGCCTGCTTTTAAATATCCCCAGTGATGGAGATTCCACAACCTCCCGAGACAATTTATTCCAGTGCTTAACCACTCTGACAGTTTGGAAGTTTTTTTCCTAATCTCCATCCTAAACCGCCCTTGCTGTAATTTAAGTCCATTGCTTCTTGTCCTATCCTCAGAGGTTAAGAAGAACAATTTTTCTCTGGCATGTTTGTAACAACCTTTTATGTACTTGAAAACTGTGATCATCCCCTCTGAGTCTTCCCCAGTTTTTTTCAATCTTCCCTCATAGGTCTTGTTTTCTAGATCTTTAATCATGTTTGTTGCTCTTCTCTGGACTGTCTCCAATTTGTCCACATCTTTCCTGAAATGTGACACCCAGAACTGGACACACTACTCCAGTTGAGGCCTAATCAGTGCGGAGTAGAGCAGAAGAATTACTTCTCGTGTCTTGTTTACAATACTCCTGCTAATACATCCCAAAATGATACTTGCTTTTTTTGCAACACTGTTGACTCATATTTAACTTGTGATCCACTATGACCCCCAGATCCCTTTCCACAGCGCTCCTTCCTAGGCAGTTATTTCCCATTTTGTATGTGTGCAACTGACTGTTCCTACCTAAATGAAGCACTTTGGATTTGTCCTTATTGAATTTTATCCTATTTACTTCAGACCATTTCTCCAGTTTGTCCAGATGATTTTGAATTTCAGTTCTATCCTCCAAAATACTTGCAACCCCTCCCAGTTTGGTATCACCCGTAAACTTGATAAGTGTAAGACAGCGATTCTACTGCTGGGAGGGTTTCACCATGTCTCAGAGGGTTACACCCTGGTGGGAGGGCGCTAGGCCTGTACTGGGATACGGTCACTCTGTGTTTCACAGTGTGGCAGAACCTAGAATGTCCATTAGCAGGGGAAAATGCTGGGGGGAATCAGCTTGTGGAATGGAGAAAAGCCCCGTCTGCATTCTTACACCTTGCCCTTTTCACCCCAGCAGGCTACAGAATAACGTCCATGTTTTGCTCCAGATCATCCCATCCTCTCTGGGGAAGGGAATGGCTGCAATGGAGCTGGCTCAGGTAAGGGATTCTCAGGAGCTGGTGGTGGGTTCTGCTTGGAGGGAGAAAGGAGGGGACAGAATGTGACAAACCTGCTGAGTCTTGTGTACTCTAGGGTGTGATGGGTTGTCACCCGGGGTGCAGTCTGGGGGCTTCTGGGAACTGCTGTGCCTCTAACCCTCAAGCTGGGCTGGCCCTTCTCACAGCTTTGCTGGAGATTCAGCCTTGTTATCACCCAGTAGGACAGCAGGTGGCACAAGGCATCCAACTAAGCTACTTGAGTGCTTTACCTGAGCCACTCAAGGACAGATAGAAGAGAACAGCCAAGTTCCCAGCGATATGTGTTAGCAAACAGATCAAAGCAGATTACTTAGCAAGTAACCAAAAACTCAAACCAAGCTTAACATATTGGATGGATAGAATTTGAATTAGCAATTTCTCACCTGACTGATGGTACAAGCAGTCCCCCAAGTTTCCATACACAAGCTAGAAATCCCTTTGCCCTGGGACCAGCACATCCCCCAGTTCAGTCTTTGTTCCTCAGGTGCTTCCAGGAGTTCTCTTGTGTGGAGAATGAGGCCAAGAGATGATGACACCCCACCTTATGTAGCTTTTCCATATGGCGGGAACCATTTGTTCCAAACTCAGTTCCCAGTCCAGTTTGTGGAAAAATACAGGTACCAAAATGAAGTTAATTGTCATGTGGTCTGGTCACATGCCTTAGAGTGCCCTGCTGAGTCATAGTAGCCATGACTCATAGGCTGGCTGAAACATTCACAGGAAGGCTAAGCGATTCCACAGTCCATTGTCTTTGTTGATTAGCCATCAGCACTGTCTGGCTTCTTCATTGTTCTACCTGAAAGGCTTGTTGTGGGTGTTACCCAGAGTAAGCACATTTGAAAGACAGATACAGAGTCAATATCCATAACTTCAGATACAAACATGATCCATGCACAAAAGTAGGATAATCATATTCAGCAAATCATAAACTTTTCCAGTGACACATACGACTCATCTTGTACAAAATGCCTCATAATTATGTCCTAATCATATTATAATTCTGCCACTATGTTGAATATGGGGGTGTAGTGTGAGATAGGGCCTAATTTTAAGGCACAGGAGTTGGGAATGGAACTTCCCGTCTTTGTGGAACAGGAAATAACCCTCCAGTCAGGGCTGGGAAACTTTCCCAGACTCCCGGTGCTGAAACCTGAACCTACTGACACTGCATTAGTTCCCCCACCCCCAATCTTTGTGGCAACTACAAACTTTATCAGTGATGATTTTATATTTTCTTCTAGGTCATTGATAAGAATGTTAAATAGCACAGGGCTAAGATCCAATCCTTCCGGGAACCTGCTAGAAAGAAATCCATTCCACCATGGTTCCCTATTTACAATCCCAGTTTTTAATCTATTTAATGTATGCCGTGTGTATTTTGTACCTTTCTAGTCAAAATATTGTGCTGAACCAACTGATATGCCTACGTATATTACATCAGTACTATTAGCTGCAACCAAACGTTTGATCTCATCCAATAAGGATATCCAGTTAGTTTGATAGGATCTATTGTGTCTACACCTTTTTAATTGGTACTAATCATATTACCCTCCTTTAATTCTTTATTAATGAAATCCAGTATCGGCTGCTCCATTCTCTTGCCCAGTATCGATTTCAGACTAACACTCTTGTAATTAGCTGCATCATCTCTTTTATAGTTTTTAAATATTGGCACAGCATTAGCTTTATTCCAGTCTTCTGGAATTTCCCAAGTGTTCCAAGTCCTAATTAAAATCAACATTAACAGTCCACCACGCTCCTCCAGCAGGTCTTTCAGAACTCTAGTTATCTGGACTCACTGATTTAAACACATCTAACCTTTAATAGCTGCTGTTTAATGTCCTCGTGAGTTATTGTTGGAATGGAAAGACTGTCAGCGTCAACATCTTATGATATGAGTTACGTCATCTGTTTTTCTCCAAATCCAGGAGAGAAATATTTATTGAATAGTTTTACCTCTTCTGCATGATTGTTGATAATTCTGCCATTTCCATCTAGTAATGTACCACTACCACTGTTAGGATTAATTTTGTACTTCTTAAAACTTCCTTCTTATTTTCATTGGTTGATCATTGATTTCTGATAACTTCCCTTAACAATTTTCTACAATTCTGACCGTCTAACTTATAGTCTTTACTATTGACTTCCCCTTTCTTCCATATATTTTATTTAAAGAGTGTTGGGATTCCTACCAGGGAGCTACCAGCAGGGTCCAGAGACAGCTCCATCTCCTATATTAAGCTCTGGCTAGTAGCTATATGATAAATGTGAAGACTCTGCCTCCGTCTGTCAACTGGGAGACACAAAGGTTCTCTCTTTCTACCCTCTGATGCCACCTGGCTGCTCTAAGCAAGGTGGGGTGGGACTCTGTTAACATGTGCCTCCCGGAGCTTCCATTTACCTGGTGCTGCTGTTCCGTGAATAGTGGGGTTGTGAGTGGGGCAGCAGGTACTGAGTGTTGGACTCTTTCTCTTTCAGGGGCCGGTGACCTTCGAGGAGGTGGCTGTGCATTTCACCAGGGAGGAATGGGCTCTGCTGGACCCTGTTCAGAGAGCCCTCTACTGGGATGTCATGCAGGAGAACTATGAGACGGTGACCTCGCTGGGTAAGAAGTCCTGTCCCTGGGTTATTAGAAGCTGTGGGGTCTCTGAAGAACCTGAGTAGTAATAACTTTATACCTTTATTCTTCATACAAGTTTTGACAAGTTTCCTTGCCCCCCCCTTTTTTTTGCCTTATCTCCCACCCACTAGTATCATTTTTGGACATGTGCCTTTTTGGTGCCGTCAGTCATTTTAAAATTGCATTGAATGTATCCTTTTGGCTACATTAGCAACTACAATAGTAACTGCAGCTTTCATGCCTTTTCCTCATTTTAATAGGAAAATATGCCTCCTGTAGAATTCTAAATTAAATAAATAGGTGTGTGATTCATTCATGGCTTGTGTGGCAGTCAGATGAGCTCCTCTTTTGATAGGAGAGCACATAATGTTGCCATTCAGGTGAAGGGAGAACAGAGCTGTGGTAGAGGAGCAGAAGGGGGGGAGTACATAATTCTGGGGTGCCAGGACATGGGGTGTGTGTGCAGGGTTAGAGCTAAGAATCAGCAGAGAGGGAGGAGGTTGTGAGAGACGAGGAGGGAACACAAGAAGCTCCCAAGGTGCTGGGAGGTGGTGACGGCTGAGAGTAATGGGAAGAAGGGGAGGGGAGTGTGGGGGAAGGGCACCCAGGAAGTGGGCTGGGTGGGTCAGTGGGCGGGAGGAGAGGTTTGGGGATCTAGAGCTGTGGGGGATCCCAGACCTTTAACCCTGAATCCCTACCCAAACCTCAGGTAAATCCCAGGCTTCAGCATAACCACTCTCACAAAGCCTCAGCTTAATATAAGGCCCTGAACTGTAGCAAGCTTAGGCTATGTTTACACTACTGCGGTCTGTCGACCTGCGCTGCGCAATTCCAGCTACATGAATGACATAGCTGGAGTGGACGTAGCTTAGGTCGAGTTATAGCAGTGTGTGCACTGAGTGGGGTACACGGGAGACCTTCACGGGTAGAGTCTGGAGCAGAGAACTGGAGAGCGACTTGCAGTCGATCTGCAGTTGATTTGGCAGGTCTTTACTAGACCCGATAAATCAACCACGGCTAGATCGATCTCAGAGTGTCAATCCCGGCTGTAGTGTCGACCTGCCCTTAATAACCCATTTATCTGTGTTCACCTTCTTGCCCCTCCACGCATGGTCCAAGCTAATAAGCGATTCTCTGATCATGACATGTTACCTCTAGCGAGTATGAAATTGCCCACAAGACGTGAGACTGGGTCATAGATCGTAAAATCAGGTCGGGTCAAGAAGAATGAGAGTTTGGAGAGAGTCTTGTCCCCCTCTCCCCATCTGCAGCAGCCACGAGCTGTCTCCTCCAGGCTCCTTGGATCTCTGAGCCTGTCCCTCCTGAGGCTGCGTGGCCCAGTTCTTGTTTCTGACCTTCTCCTTTTCGGGAAGAATTAGAGGCTGTTGCTCCTGAATGTTAGTGTGTAATTCCCCAGCCTTCTCCTCCCACTGGGGGAGTTTAATTCTCCCTCCCATTACCCTGAGTCACTAGATTTCCTAATTCCCCAAAATGTGCTTTTTGCGATGTCACAGTTCTGGGGTAGCGAACTGCTGACCTGCCTCCATGGTCTGCTCACGGAATGGCCCCTCAGGTATCAGGCCTCCAGCCAACCCCTCTCTATGGGCAGGGACCCACCTGCCTCTCCTGTTTGACCAGGGTGTGAGGATTGCAGCTTGTCCTCCACTGTGTTCGCTGGACTAACGTCCAGTTCCTGTGTGTTGCTTTCTCTCCAGGGCTGTGAGCAGTGTGTGTGTGTCTGAGACAGAGGTGGGACTTTTGATGATACTTGTATGATGCCTCAGTTTCCTGCTGTGATTGGTATTGCTATGATTCTAAAGAGTAGGAGACGTGAGGTGTTTTGTCACATAGCTGTCATGGGGTGATATGAATGGGTCATTAAGGACTGGCTGGGAGTAACCTACATCAATGGAATACCCGACAGAGACAAGGGAATGACTGTCACCCAGGGCCGCCCAGAGGATTCAGGGGGCCTGGGGTCTTCGGCGGCGTATCCCCCTTACCCGCTCTGACACCGCAGAGCCTTGCCTGTGTCCCGTTCCCTGTTCCTGTTCCCCTCCTGTTTGACTCAGTTTATATAGTAATATGCTCAGCTATACCTTTGCTTAACCAATCATTGTACTGAAATTTAACTAACCAATCCTAACACATTGAAACATAATTCTCTAACCAATTGTATCCCACCACCCTCATTAACTTACACCTAGCAAAATTAATTATACAGCAGATAGAAACAATTAGAGAACCAGACTGATTAACATTGTAAAAGTGGTGGCCATAAAGATAAAACAGTACAGAAATGAGGGTTTCACAACCACAACCATTGAGAAGTGATTTCTTGCCAGACAGGCTGCTGGCAAACTAGGTTTTCTTTAACCATTTTAAGATCTGTTTCTTTATCTGGTGGTGATGGGCGCTATCAGGACAGGATCATCTTCCTAACAGCCCAGTAGCACCTTATTTCAGTGTGACTGGTTTGGGATGTGAGGATGTGACCCTTCGCTTCCCAGCTGATGGCTGCCCCTGCTGCTTAGCCAAAGGCCTTAGCCTAAGAACAAGGCCTCAGATGATCCTAGTGCGAGAAGGCCCAGACACAGGCAGACTGAGATTTTGATTCTTTGTTTTTATACCCCTGTGTAGCAGGGTGGTCCCTTTCTCCTGCCCTGAAGGATTAAAAACAGCCCTGGGAGGGGGCTGTGGCTGGAGAAAGCAGCCTTTAGGCTGGGCTGATTGGGGGAAGTGGCTGCAGCTGGGGCCATGCCCCAGACAGACTCAGCTGGCCCTAGAAAGACAGACAACTCGGGGCAGACAAGAGTCTCCTTCTGCCTGTAGAGGAAGAAGGGCCTGGCTGCAGGGAGCTGGACACAGGGTACCTGAGTGGAGCAGGGCTGGGGAAAGGCAGAGAAGCTGGGGAGCTCCTGCCTGGAAAGCCCCAGGCTGCGGCCTAGCACAAAGCCAACAGGTACTGGGGGTTGCAGAGGCAGCCTAGGGGTAGGCAAAGGCAGCAGGTCCAAACCCCTTTGCCTGTGGTGAGTGGCTGACACTGCAGCCTGCCCCAGTGAACGGGGGCTAGATGGAGACTAGGCAGTAACTGAGGCAAAGTGGGGATAGTGGCTTGGGGGTTCCCCTGGGAGGGGAGACCCAGATTGGTCGGGTTCTGCCAGTGGGTAGCACCCCAAATAAAGGGACACCGGGTCCAGGGAGGGGCAGGGGAGCCAGAGGACAGGTGGATCACCAGCCTGCAGAAGGCGCTCCAAAGCTGGAATGAGCTAATTCCCAGGAGTCACCAGCAGAAGGCACCGCAGGGGTGAGTCCGCTCATCTACACCCTGTAACTAGCTAAGTGATAAAAATACACCTAACAGTGGGTTCTACCCCTTCCCCCATTCTGTGTCTGTCTTGCGTATTTAGATTGTAAATTCTTCAGGGCATGGCCCAGCTACTATTCTGGGTTTGTACTTGTCCTAGCACAATGGGGACCCACTGTTAGTTGGTCCTTAGGCACTAAGGTAATGAATATGATTTATTATAATAACTCTCCTGCCTCTTGGAGCCAAGGAAGCTGGCCTTGGGATGTTACTGCTTAAAAACAGGCTGGGGTTAAAACCATAGAATATTCTTTGTGACAAGTATCCCACAAATTCCACTGACCTCCCTTGTTTTCTTTGCCTGCAGTAAGGTTTCCAAATTCCAAACCTGATGTGATCTTGCAGCTGGACCGAGGGGAAGAGCCGTGGGTCCCAGACCTCCAGGGCTCTGAGAAAGAAGTGCTTCCAAGAGCTGCCTGCACAGGTGAAGAATTGGTTAAACCAACTCAACAACTGTGTGGGAATGCAGGAAACATTTGGGATGCCCTACAAAGACCCTATGAGCTCTCCAAGTTCAGGATTGTTCCCTGCAGATGTGGAATCATTATGGCAGATGTCACTCATGGCTTCCCTCCTATTCTGACTGACAACTGGCAGCAGGTCCCTCCCTGATCTCTCTTTCCCCTGAGTTGTTTACGAAGTTAAAGCAGGTAATCCTATAGATGCAGACGAGTTCCAGTCTTAGATTTCAAAGGCAATAGAAGCTTCTGTAATAAGCAAGCTCTATATCTTCCTTAGGACTAACCCGGCTAATCAGCTGGGGATCTCTTCCTGATGCGTAAAAACTTTGCCCCAGAGTCCAAGCAGCATACAGATAATCAGTTCCTTCTGTGTGGGGTTTTCATCCCCTTCCTGCCATGTGCTCTGAGCTGCCAGCTCAGCTAATGGGAAATCAAGAACACAACAACAGCCTTGTGTCTTCTTTAACGTCCCATAATAGTCTCTCTGGTGTGGATGGACCTTTCCTGCCAGGCAGGGTGTAATACATTCTGTTGCCAATCAGCACTTCACCTAGGTAAAGTCTCTCTCCTGTCTGGTGATTTACAGAGCCACAGAGACTCACAATGGAGCTAGTCAGATGTTAACTCAGGCAGCAACTCACAAGCATTTAATGAAGTCTAAACATGTTCTTATAATCCTAATACCTGTTTTAACAATACTAACACAGGTGAGTCAGACTGATTCCACTGTGCGTTTGTCCATGTTCAGTTAAGACATAGAGGCTTGTGTAAGAGCTAACACCTCATCTGCCAGTGTCACAGGCAGGCTAGGCAGGGATGGTGTCTCTAGCCTCTGTTTCCAGAAGCTGGGAATGGTTGTGGGATGGATCACTTGATGGTTACCTGTTCTGTTCTTTCCCTCTGAAGCACCTGGCATTAGCCACTGAGCCAGATGGACCATTGCTCTGATGCAGTGGGCCCTTCTTATGTTCACAGTCTCTATCAGGAGTATCTACTCATTTGGACTCACTGGGGAGCCACAGAAAGAAACAAGATGTGCTGAGGCAAGAAGGCCCCGTCTCAGAGCCCCTGGGGTCACGCTTCCCAAAGGCTAAAACTAGGCCCAGCCCATGAAAGGGGCACTCCCAGGAGAGACTCTACAAAGGCTAAAGCTTCAAACAACTTAGTTAACCTGAAAGAGCTGCCTTGGGGACAGTGACAGGGAGAATCTCCCAGAGTGACTCCTTTGATTCTGCTCTTCACTGGCCTTTGGTTCATAGAATCATAGAACTGGAAGGGACTTTGGAAGGTCACCTAGGCCAGTCCCTGCACTCAAGGCAGGACTCGGTATTATCTAGACCATCCCTGAGGTGTTTGTCCAGCCTCCTCTTAAAAATCCCCAATGATGGAGATTCCACAACTTCCCTACGCTATTTGTTCTGGAGTTTAACCACTCTGACAGGAAGTTTCTTCCTAATCTCCATCCTAAATTGCCCTTGCTGCAATTTAAGGCCATTACTACTTCTCCTATCCTCAGAGGTTAAGAACAATTTTTCTTCCACATCCCTGTAACAACCTTTTATGTACTTGAAAACTATTATCATGTCCTCTCTACTCCAGACTAAACAAACCCAATTTTTCAATCTTCCCTCATAGGTAATGTTTTCTAGACCTTTAATCATTTTTGTTGTTCTTCTCTGGACTTTCTCCAATTTGTCCACATCTTTCCTCATATGTGGCCCCCACAAATGGACACAGTTCTCCAGTTGTGGCCTAATCCGCACAAAGTGGAGTGGAAGAATTACTGCTTGTGTCTTGCTTACAGTACTCCCTCAAATACATTCCAGAATGATGTTTGCCCGTTTGCACTGTTGACTAATACTTAGCTTGTGATACACTATTGCCCCAGCTCCCTTTCCATAATGCTCCTTCCTGGGCAGGAATTTCCCATTTTGTACGTGTGCACCTGATTGTTCCTTCCTAAATGAAGCACTTTGCATTTGTCCTAATTGAATTTCATCCTATTTACTTCAGGCCTTTTCTCCAGATCATTTTGAATTTTAATCATAGAATATCAGGGTTGGAAGGGACCATAGGAGGTATCTAGTCCAATCCCCTGCTCAAAGCAGGACAAATCCCCAGGCAGATTTTTTCCCCAAATCCCTAAATGGCCCCCTCAAGGATTGAACTCACAGCCTTGGGTTTAGCAGGCCGATGCTCAAACCACTGAGCTCTCCCTCCCTGGTCTATCCTCTAAAGCACTTGCAACCCCTCCCAGCTTGGTATTGTCTGCAAACTTGGTAAGTATAACAGAGGATGTTACTGGGAGGGTTTCACCGTGTCTCAGAGGGTTACACCATGGTGGGAGGGGGCTAGGCCTGTACTGGAATAAGGTCACTCTGTGCTTCACAGTGTGGCAGAACCTAGAGTGTCCATTAACAGGGAAAAATCCGGGGGGAATCAGCATGTGGAATGGACAAAAGCCCCCTCTGCATTCTCTCACATTGCCCTTCTCGTCCTGGCAGGCTACAGATTAACGTCCACGTTTTGCTCCAGATCATTTCATCCTCCCAAAGGGAAGGAAATGGCTGCAATGGAGCTGGCTCAGGTAAGGGATTATCAGGGAGCTGGTGGTGGGTTCTGCTTGGAGGGAGAGGAGCAGTAAATGCATAGGAGGATAGGAGCTGCTGGAGGTGGTGGGAGGCAGGAAATATCTCAGGTGGAGAAAGGGAGGGGACAGGATGTGACAAATCTGCTGAAACTTATGTAATTTAGGGTGTGATGGGTTGTCACCCGGGGTGCAGTCTGGGATGGTTCTGGGAACCGCTGTGCCTCTAACCCTCAAGCTGGGCTTGCCCTTCTCACACTGCTTTGCTGGAGATTCAGCCAGCCTCTCCAGGGCCTGTTATCACCCAACACGACAGCAGGTGGCGCCATGCATCCAACTAAGCTACCTGAGTGCTTTACCTAAGCCGCTCAAGGACAGATAGACAACAACAGCCAATTTCCCAGCTCCCCAACCTTGCACACCTGCTGTAGTATAAATTTAGAATTATACCATCTTATAGTGCACAGGATCTGGATAATGTAAGCTCATTAATATAGTTCGCCTTCCTCGATATGGGAAAGATGTGCACAACAAGCCTGTGCTAACCAAGCTCAGCTTTTCCCAAACACTTCATTCAAAATGCACTGATTAAGATAAAGCATAAAACAAGTTTATTAATGGCAGAAAGGTAGATTTTAAGTAATTATTGTTAGAACAAAAAAGGAGCCGGTTGATCCAGAGGCGGATATGAATACAGGCTTCTTTATTGTGTTACTTGTGTTCCCCTTGACCCAACTATCGAGTAAGTACTGGATTAGTTACATCACATGCCTTTTATCTAAGTTTGTATGTAAACACCTACATCCGTTACAACACCTCAAAACCCCTCATTAAGTAGTAAACACTCATACAATTAGTATACCCACCTATCCACTATCACAGTATTACACATATCATAGAGGCATTTTTACCTTGAAAATACCGTTCTTTGCAATAACGTGTTGCCACAAATTTCCCTAAACAGCAGTTCTCGGGGTATGGAGGAAGGGTCAATGAGCAGTTCTCAGGGAGGGAGGAAGGGGCCATAAGCCAGGGCTTGTTTATGTAGCTGGGAAAGGAAGGGAGGGGGAGATAACATTTCTTTTACTTTCTTTCACACAAAGGACATTTATTCCAGCAACTACATTTCTTATGCAGCTGCATCAATGTCAATTATTACAAGCAACAGAGAGAGGAAAAATATGGCAACTTATTTGCTCAGCAAAGAATTCCTGCCTGCTTATGCCTTTGTCCCCAATGCATGTCAGCACATTAGCAGCTTCCCAGCTGTTTTACTGAACCCTAACGTATCCCAACAATTCTAAGTGATAGCAAACAGATCAAAGCAGATTACTTAGCAGATAACCAAAAACTCAAACTAAGCCTAACATACTAGATGGATAGAATTTGAATTAGCAATTTCTCACCCTGACTGATGCTACAAGCAGTCCCCCAAGTTTCCATACACAAGCTAGAAATCCCTTTACCCTGGGAGCAGCAGTTCCCCCAGTTCAGTCTTTGTTCCTCAGGTGTTTCCAGGAGTTCTCTTGTGCGGGGAATGAGGCCAAGAGATGATGTCACATGCCACCTTATGTAGCTTTTCCATATGGCGGGAACCATTTGTTCCAAACTCAGTTCCCAGTCCAGTTTGTGGAAAAATACAGGTACCAAAATGGAGTTCATTGTCATGTGGTCTAGTCACATGTCCTAGCGTGTCCTGCTGAGTCATAGTAGCCATGACTCATAGGCTGGCTGGAAACAATCACAGGAAGGCTAAGCTCTTCCATGGTCCATTGTCTTTGTTGATAAGCCATCAGCACTGTCTGGCCTCTTCATTGTTGTACCTGAAAGGCTCGTTGTGGGTGTTACCCAGAGTAAGCACATTTGAAATACAGCTACAGAGTCAATATCCATAACTTCAAATACAAACATGATCCATGCACACAAATAGGATAATCATATTCAGCACATGACGCATCTTGCACAAAATGCATCATAATTATGTCCTAATCATATTATAACCATACCACTATGCTGAATATGGGGTGTAGTGTCAGATAGGGCCTAATTTCAAGGCATGGAATTTGGGAATGGAACTTCTCCTCTTTGTGGAACAGGAAATAACCCTCCCAGACTCCCAGTGCTGTAGCCTGAATCTACTGCCACTTCATTAGTTACCACCACCCAATCTTTGTGATACTGCAAACTTTATCCGTGATGATTTTATATTCTGTTCTAGGTCATTGATAAGAATGTTAAATAGCACATGGGCAAAAGCAATCCTTGTGGGAACCCGCTAGAAATAAATCCACTTGACCATGGTTCCCCATTTACAATCCCAGTTTTTAATCTATTTAATGTATGCTGTGTTTATTTTGTATCATTCTAGTTTTTTAGTCAAAATATTGTGCTGAATCAAGTCATATGCCTTACAGAAGTCTAGATATATTACATCAATACTATTAGCTGCAACCAAACTTTTGATCTCATCTAATAAGGATATCCAATTAGTTTGATAGGATCTATTTTCTCTAAACCTTTGTTAATAGGTGCTAATTATATTGCCTTCCTTTAATTCTTTATTAACGAAATCCAGTATCGACTGCTCCATTATTTTGCTCAATATTGATATCAGACTGACTCTCTTGTAATTAGCTGGGTCATCTCTTTTACTCTTTTTAGTATTGGCACAGCATTAGCTTAATTCCAGTCTTCTGGAATTTCCCAGTGTTCAAGTCCTAATTACAATCAACATTAATAGTCCACCACGCTCCTCCACCAGGTCTTTAAAAACTCTTGGATACAAGTTATCTGGACCTGCTTATTTAAACATGTCTAACTGTAATAGCTGCTGTTTAATGTCCTTGTGAGTTCTTGTTGGAATGGAAGGAGTGTAAATCGTCAACATCTTATGATACGAGTACAGCATCTGTTTTTCTCCAAATCCAGGAGAGAACACTTATTGAACACTTTTACCTCTTCTGCATTATTTTTGATAATTCTGCCATTTCCGTCTAGTAATTTATCACTACCATTGTTAGGATTAATATACTTTTCAAAACTTCCTTCTTATTTTCATTGATTGGTCATTGATTTCTGATAGCTTCCTGTGACGAGGCAGTTCTGGCAGGACCCAACTGAGAGTGCCAATTCAGGACCACTTGCTCAAACAGGGCAGTCACAGCCCTAGGCTGGGGTTTTTCCACCTCTAAGGCAAACCAAACCAGCCAGACAAAAGGACTTGGTTTCACCCACTGGCTAACCACAAGTCACACGAGCAATTTCCTTAGACATTCCAGTCTCCCAGTATCACCACCAGTGCCACACGTCCCGGGGAGGAATGGTTATGAAAACCAACACCCCAATAAAAGAAAAAGGTTCTTTCGATTCCAAAGAATCAAGCCCCAGACCCAGGTCAATATACACATCAGATCTTACCCACAAATCATGCTGTTGCCAATCCTTTAGAATCTAAAATCTAAAGATTTATTCATAAAAGGAAAAAGGTAGAGGTGAGAGCTAGAATTGGTTAAATTGAATCAATTACATACAGTAATGGCAAAGTTCTTAGTTCAGGCTTGTAGCAGTGATGGCATAAACTGCAGGTTCAAATCAAGTCTCTGGAGAACATCCCCCGCTGGGATGGGTCATCAGTCCCTTGTGTAGAGCTTCAGCATGTAGCAAAATCCCTCCAGAGGTAGAAGCAGGATTGAAGAAAAGATGGAGATGAGGCATCAGCCTTATATAGGCTTTTCCAGGTGTAAGAACCTCTTTGTCCTTACTGTGGAAAATTACAGCAAAATGGAGTCTGGGGTCACATGGGCCAGTCCCTGAATACTTTGCTGAGTCACAAGGCGTGTCTGCCTTCTCTTCATGGGTCAGTTGTGTAGCTGATGGTCCTTAATGGGCCATCAAGCAGGCTAGGCAGAGCTAACACCAGCTTGTCTGCGATGTCTCCCAGAAGCACAGCACCAGCTTGAAATACAGACAGGATAGAGCCAATACTCATAACTTCAACTACAAAATGATACGTACATACAGACAGCATAATCATAACCAGCAACCCATAACCTGGTCTTAGACACCTCATATGATCCCCTTTACATCAGATTTGTTGCCACTACAGGACCTTGGTTGCAACCCATGTTCTATATGGTCCCAATTTATATCAATAATGTCATACTTCCCTTACCAATTTTCTACAATTCTGACCTTCTAACTCAGGGTGAGCAACCTTTCAGAAGTCTTCATTTATTCACTCTAATTTAAGGTTTTGAGTGCCAGTAATACATTTTAACATTTTTAGAAGATCTTTCTCTGTCTATAATATATAACTAAACTATTGTTGTATGTAAAGTAAATAAGGCTTTTAAAATGTTTAAGAAACTTCATTTAAAATTAAATTAAAATGCAGAGCCCCCCGGACTGGTGGCCAGGACCCGGGCATTGTGAGTGCCACGGAAAATCAGCTTGCGTGCTGCCTTCAGCACCCGTGCCATAGGTTGCCTACTCCTGTTCTAACTAATATTCTTTACTACTGACTTCCCTTTTCTTTCTTATATTTTATTTGGAGAGTGTTTCCTACCAGGGAGCCATTAGTAGGGTCCAGAGCCAGCCCCATCTCCTATATCAAGCTCTGGCTAGTAGATAAATGTGAAGACCCTGCCTCCGTCTGTCAGCTGGGAGACACAAAGTTTCTCTCTTTCTACCCTCTGATGCCGCCTCTCTGTTCTAGGCAAGGTGGGGTGGGACTCCGTTAACATGTGCCTCCCGGAGCTTCCATTTACCTGGTGCTGCTGTTCCGTGAATAGTGGGGCTGTGAGTGGGGCAGCAGTTACTGAGTGTTGGACTCTTGCTCTTGCAGGGCCGGTGACCTTCGAGGAGGTGGCTGTGTATTTCACCAAGAGGGAATGGGCACTACTGGACCCTGTTCAGAGAGCCCTCTACAGGGATGTCATGCAGGAGAACTATGAGACAGTGACCTCGCTGGGTAAGGAGTCCTGTCCCCTGGGTTATTAGAAGCTGTGGGGTCTCTGAAGAACCTGAGCAGTAATAACTTTATACCTTTATTCCTCATACAAGTTTTGACAAGTTTCCTTGCCCCCCCTTTTTTTGCGTTATCTCCCACCCACTAGTACCATTTTTGGACATGTGCCTTTTTGGTGCTGTCAGTCATTTTAAAATTGCATTGAATGTATCCTTATTGGCTACATTCATAACTACATTAATCACTGTCGCTTTCATGCCTTTTCCTCATTTTAAGAGGAAAATATGCTGCCTGTAGAATTCTAAATTGAGTAAATAGGTGTGTGACTCATGCATGGCTTGTGTGACAGTCAGATGAGCTCTTTTAGGAGGCGTGTAATGTTGCCGTTCAGGATCCCATGGCTGAAGGATAAGCGAGCCGTGGGAGGGACGGAGATGGGGGTAGTAGATATGCCAGGACATGGGGGGTGTGTGCAGGGTTAGAGCTAAGAAGCAGCAGGGAGGTAGGAGGCTGTGAGAGACGAGGAGAAAATACAAGATGTTCTCAAGGTGCCGGGAGGTGGTGCTGTCTGAGAGTAATGGGAAGAAGCGGAGGGGAATGTGGAGGAAGGGCACCCAGGAAGTGGGGTGGGTGGGTCAGTGGGAGGGAGGAGAGGTTTGGGGGTCTGGAGCTGTGGGGATCCCAGACCTTTAACCCCAATCCCTACCGAAGCCTTGTTGCTTTAGAGCCTCCACTCCAGTTTTATTTCTGTTCAGTTTCACTTTATTATACATTTTTCCCCAAATATTATTATTTTAACTCTTGACCTCCCTCTCCCACTCATTACCCCCCTCCTCACATAACCTCCCCATCTCCTATGCACAGCGACCCCGGCCACCGATCCTGAGTCCTTGCTGCATCCTCCCTCCCAGAGCAGGGCCCCTACCCAGGCACAAATGGGCACTTCGTTGATGATGTCACAGGGTGGTATAGTCTGTACAATTTTACAACTAGAAGAGTACCTATTCCGAAGCCCTTCACACCAGTCGGGCTTATCTCTATATGCCGATACAGTCTGTTCCCTTCTCAGCTCTGATGCTGCAGAGCCTTGCCTGTGTCCCTGTTCCCGTTCGCCCCCTAACCAACATTCATGGGGCCTCATCTGGAGCACTGTGTCCAGTTTTGGGCCCAACACTATAAGAAGGATGTGGAAAAATTGGAAAGCATCCTGCGGGGGGCAACAAAAATGGTTAGGGGACTGGAACACATGACTTCTGAGGAGAGGCTGAGGGAACTGGGATTGTTTAGTCTGCAGAAGAGAAGAATGAGGGGGGGATTTGATAGCTGCTTTCAACTACCTGAAGGGGGGTTCCAAAGAGGATGGGTCTAAACTGTTCTCAGTGGTAGCAGATGACAGAACCAAGAGTAATGATTTCAAGTTGCAATGGGGGAGGTTTAGGTTGGCTATTAGGAAACACTAGGAGGGTGGTGAAGCCCTGGGATGGGTTCCCCACGGAGGTGGTGGAATCTCCTTCCTTAGAGGTTTTTAAGGTCAGGCTTGACAAAGCCTTTGCTGGGATGATTTAGTTGGGGATTGGTCCTGCTTTGAGCAGGGGTGGGACTAGATGACCTCCTGAGGTCCCTTCCAACCCTGATATTCTATTATTCCAATTTCCTTCCCCCCTCCACTTTGACCCCATTTATAGAGCAATATTCTCAGCTATATCTTAACCAATCATTGTGCTGAAATTTAACTAACCAATTCTAACATATTGTGACTAATTCTCTAACCCAGGCTTCGGCCACCTTTCAGAAGTGGTGTGCTGAGTCTTCATTTATTTGCTCTAATATAAGATTTCATGTGCCAATAATACATTTTAACGTTTTTAGAAAGTCTCTTTCTATAAGTCTATAATACATAATTGAACTATTGTATGTAAAGTCAGTAAGGTTTTTAAAATGTTTAAGAAGCTTCATTTAAAATTAATTAAAAATGCAGAGCCTTCTGGACCGGTGGCCAGGACCTGGGCAGTGTGAGTACCACTGAAAATCAGCTCATGTGCTGCCATAGGTTGCCTACTTCTGCTCTAACCAATTATAAACCACTACCCTAATTAACTTACACCTGGCAACATTAATTATACAGGAGAGAGAAACAATTAGAGAACCAGACTGATTAACAATGTAAAAGTTGTGGCCATAAAGATAAAGCAATACAGAAATGAGGGTTTCACAACCATTGATAAGTGATTTCTTGCCAGACAGAATGCTATCAAATTAAGGTTTCTTTAACCATCTTAAGATCCAGACAGGATCGACTTCCTAACAGCCCAATAGCACCTTATTTCAGTGTGACGGGTTTGGGATGTGAGGATGTGACCCTTCGCTTCCCAGCTTTTGGCTGCCCCTGCTGTAGCCAAAGGCCTTAGCCTAAGAACAAGGCCTCAGCCTATCCTAGTGAGAGAAGGCCCAGGCACAGGCAGACTGTGATTTTGTTTCTTTGTTTTCATACTCCTGTAACTAGCTAAGTGATAAAAATACACCTAAGTTCTTAAAATATAGGCTTTGCAGGCAGGCCTGAATATCGCCATTCTAACAGAGGTTCTACCCCTTCCCCCATGCTGTGTCTGTCTTGTCTATTTAGACTGTAAATTCTTCAGAGCACGGGCCATCTACTATTCTGCATTTGTACTATACTGTACTATACTATACTGTACTATACTATACTGCATTTGTACTGCATTTGCACAACGGAGACACACTGTTAGTTGGTCCTTAGGCACTAAGGTAATGCGTATGATTAATAACTCCTCTCCTGCCACTTGGAGCCAAGGAAGCTGGTCTTGGGATGTGTGATGGAGCAAGGCCGGATGGCTACAGGAAAGTATTGAGGAGCAGGTATGTTAGCTCCAGGCTAAGCAAATCCCTAGTACCATAGGAACCAAAATGGCAGTCGCTCCAGGCTAATCAAGGCACCTGGGGTCAATTAAGAACTTTCTAGAAGGCACCGGAGAGAGCTACATTGATTGGAGCACCTGCAGCCAATCAGAACAGGCTAATCAAGGCACCTGGAACCAATTAAGAACTTTCTAGAAGGTACTGGAGAGAGCTACATTGATTGGAGCACCTGCAGCCAATCAGGACAGGCTAATCAAGGCACCTGGTATAAAAAGGGGAGCTCTCTCCAGTCTGAGGAGGAGGAGCCAGAGGAAGGAAGTGCGTATGAGGAGCTGGGAGTCAGAGACACAAGGAACTAAGAACTGAGAGGGTGTACTACTGGAGGATTGAGGAAACACCATACAATCTAGCAGTATCAGACACCAGGAGGATCCTATGGTGAGGATAAAGAAGGTGTTTGAAGGAGGCTATGGGGAAGTAGTCCAGGGAGCTGTAGCAGTCAAACAGGGGTTACAAGTAGCACTATAGAGACTGCTGCAATTCACAGGGCCCTGGGCTGGAACCCGGAGTAGAGGGTGGGACCGGGTTCCCCCCAAGTCTCGCTTCTCCTAAACAGACATAGGAGGAGTTGATCCAGACTGTGGGTTTCATCCAAGGAAGACCACTGAGGAGGAAATCCGCCAATAAGCGCAGGACCTACTAGAGGAGAGGAGGAACTTTGCCACAACTGGTGTCAGGGGTGGGATTTTTGGTGTGCACAGCGCGGCAGAAGAAGGAGGGTGATTTAAAAAACACACATACTCACACACAAAAAGGGAAGGGGGTTTACAATTTGTTACCACAATGGATGATGTAGTACGGGCACTGATACAAGCCACGCGCCCAGCAGGAGGCTACCCGTGGCCAGGCAGCTGCCCAGCAAGAAGCAGTGCGGCTGCAGCAAGAAACTAACCGCCTGCTGATGGACCAAGCTGTTCAAAACCGAGCTATGTTGCAGGAACTGGTAAGCCAGGTAAAAACCCTTGCAGAAATGAACCGTGGGCATGATGGGACACGGCTCATACGGGCTAACCATTGGCTGCAGAAAGTGACGAGGAAGATGAGGTAGAGGCATACCTTCTGGCCTTTGAGAGGACAGCTCTCACGGGAGGCCTGGCCTCGAGATCAGTGGGCTAGCATCCTTGCCCGTTCCTGTGGGGAGGCCCAGAAGGCCTACCATGATCTGCCTGAAGAAGCTGCAGCAGACTACTCCCAGCTGAAGGCAGAGATCTTGGCCAGATCTGGGGTAACATCCGCAGTACAGGCCCAGCGGTATCATGAGTGGCGGTACCGGGAAGACAAAACCCCACGATCCCAATTATATGACCTCGTCCATCTCGCACGAAAGTGGTTGCAAACAGAATCCCGGAGTCCGGAAGAGATACTAGAGGTTCTGGTCATCGACCGGTACACGAGGGCACTGCCACCAGATCTCCGCAAATGGGTAAGCCAGAACGATCCATGCACTTATGATGAGATGACATCTCTGGTAGAAAGACGCATGACAGCCAGGGAATTGACCCAACTACGCAAGGAAAGCCCCTTCCGTAGCAAACACCCAACCCCATCCCTGGAAGGAGGGACAGCCAAACCCCTGGGGAGTCCTAGGTGGAGGAAGAGGGGGGCTGAAAATCAACAGAGACTCCAGAAGGAAGGGATTGGCCTGAGTGGAGGGAACTCTGTGACTAAAACCCCTAGCCCACAGGATGGGAGACTGACTAGAAATCGTTATAGATGTTATGCATGTGGGGAGTGGGGACACATAGCAGCACAATGTCCCAGCACCGAAGAGCCTATGCAATGCAACTTGGGGGATTGGGAGGTCCCATGCTCCCTTATCCACCTGGTGGGCGTTGCGTTAGCCCCACATAACTATACCAGGCCAGTGAAGATAAATGGAACAGAGACTACAGCACTGGTGGACTCAGGAAGTGCTATCACCCTTATATCGGGTAAGCTGGTAAAAAGTAGCCAGCTGCTGCAAGCCAAACGTGTAGCAGTGACATGTGTGCATGGGGCCATGAGCCAATACCCCACCATCCCTGTGGAGATGGAGGTTCAGGGGAACCCCATTGAGGTGACAGTGGGCGTTGTACCTAAACTCCCATATCCTGTAGTTATTGGGAGAGACTATCCAGGGTTTGATAATTTACTTCCCCCTGAGAGGCTGCAGGGAAGTGGAGACCCTGTTGACAGTGTCTCATCACTGGGGGAATGTCAACCCCCAATGTTTTCTGAGTTTTCTCAGGATCTATTCTCAGCCCCCCAAAGGCCCGGAAGACAAAAAAAGAAAGGAAGGCCGCGAAGGCTTTGGGAACCCAGATCCTGACCCAAGGCCAGAAGACTGCGCTAGTAGGCAGACGGGCATGAGCAGCCAACAGTGAAACTACCAACACGGAAGGTGAGCCGGAGGCTGGCCCCAGCCATGAGGGCAACAGGCCATTGGAAGAAGCAGAAGCCGACCCCTGGGAGCTCAGGCAGGGTAGTCCTGGGAGAGAGACGTTCGGACGGGACCAGGCAGAGGACCCCAGATATGATAACGTCAGGAAAGAGGTGGCTGAGATAGATGGGATACCAGTGGAGGGGAAGGTCCGAGGTCCAGGACCCTACTTTATAGTGAAGAAAGATCTCCTGTACCGTGTGGTGCAAATGCAGGAGCAGGAGATACATCAACTTCTGGTGCCCCGAAAACATCAAAAAGCCATATTGAGCCTCGCCCACAGTCACTTGTTTGGAGGACACTTAGGGGTAGAGAAGACCCAGGCCAGGATCCTGCGGAGGTTCTTCTGGCCAGGAATACATGAAGATGTCAGGCGATACTGCACCTCTTGTCCAGAGTGTCACCTACAAAGCCCTCGCCCACACTTATGGGCCCCTTTGATACCTCTTCCAATAATAGAGATACCATTTGAGCATAGCCATGGATCTGATTGGGCCCTAGAGAAGACAACTCGGGGCCACCAACATGTGCTGGTTGTACTAGACTATGCAACCCGATACCCAGAAGCTGTCCTCCTACGCAACACAGCTTCCAGGACAATAGCTAAGGAGTTAGTACAGATCTTTTCCCGGGTCGGGCTTCCCAAGGAAATGCTGACTGATCAAGGGACACCTTTCGTGTCTAAATTGATGAAAGATCTCTGTTCATTGCTCCATGTACAAGCCCCTACGGACCTCTGTATACCACCCACAAACCGACGGCCTGGTGGAAAGGTTCAATAGGACCCTCAAGGCCATGATCAGGAAAGTGGTGAGCCGGGATGGGAAAGACTGGGATACCCTATTGCCTTACCTCATGTTTGCCATCCGGAAGTTCCACAAGCCTCCACAGGCTTCTCTCCATTCGAACTACTATATGGCGCCACCCCGAGGCATATTGGATATAGCCAGAGAAGCCTGGGAAGAGGAGCCAAATCCTGAAGGAACATAGTTGAGCTGTACACAGATGAGGATCGGATAGCCCAGGTTACACCCATTGTACGAGAACACTTGGAAAAGCACAGAAGACCCAACGGACTCATTATAACCACTCAAGCAAAGCTTCACGGTTCCAACCGGGATCGAGTAATGGTCCTTGTGCCCACAGCAGAAAGCAAGCTGTTGGCCCAGTGGCAGGGACCCTATGAAGTAATTGAAGCCGTGGGAGAGGTAAACTATAAGGTATGGCAGCCATGCACTTGAAAACCGAACAAATTTACCACATCAATCTTCTAAAACCTTGGCATGA